>NC_090697.1:19233333-19856666 GCF_040954835.1 Lepisosteus oculatus | reverse complement strand
CAGATGTGACCACAAAATAGACGTTGCATTTCCAGGATTGCACCTAATGCTAATGGGGTTTTTAAAATCCCAGGATCTATAGAAAATGAATTCCAACATCTAAGGTTCTATTAAAGTAATGTGTTCTATTTCTGCACATGAACGACTCACTTTAACAGTTAATTAAAAATGTTACAATTGCAACTCTGTTTCCACTTAATTTAATACATAAGAGTATTGGTGATGAGGATACTTTAGATACTGTTTGTTAGAAACTGTTACATTGCAGACATTGTGATTATTTTAAACGCTTCTTTTAAAACATTTTCAGTGGGTTATTAATCTTTGTGATTTTGGATATGATGGGACTATTGTTGACATTTCTACTTGTAGTTCAAGTAGGCCGACACCCAAAGAAGGCTTCACAGCTGAAACATTGTGTTTCTTTTCTTCTCTTTTCAGCATGGACTAAATCTTTACTTGATCCTTTGCATTTCTACTTGTATACTCCTTTCATATGTTTCTTGATTAATTGCTCTGTTGCCCAATCACATGTCTTCAATTCCTCAATCATACTTCTGTATTCCCTTCCCTCTTCATTAATCTAGAGAAAGGAGTATAGATCCAAGTTTAAGGATAACTTTGGTTTTGGGTATCCTCCCGCAATAGGAGTTAGGAAACCCCAATGTGAGGACACAGATAGAGAGGTCAGAAAGATCGTTGTTTTTAGAAGTGAAATGGGGAACTATGAGTTTTTGAGAGATCTTTGATTCTCATAGCACTGACATGTTCCCTGAAATGGACTGCCAGGTGTCTTATTGTCTCTCCAAATCATGCAGAGGTGCCTTGAATATGCAGTGGGTTCTGTTGCAGGGGAAAATGCCTGGTGTGGGTGGTTAAGGGAGCTGTGCACAAGAACATTGTGTGAATTAGGTGGCTGGCAATATGAGATGATGGGGTGGTCAGCATAGAGGGTGCCAGTGGAATGGTTATCCTGTAAGAAGGGGAATTGTCATTGATGGTCCTGGGAATAGAAAGTCAGGGTGATTGGGGAGCCCCAATTGAACATGATTGTAAGTCTGGGAGTTCCTATCTGGGCTGATGATCTGATCTGAGGCTCAGGTGTTAGCCATGTCAATGACATGTCAATAACATGTCAATGAAAAAAAGAGTATATTTTGAGGGCTTAGTTATGGAAGTCCTTGTCATCAATGCATAAATAATATATTAATTTAGTTGGTAGTGGTGGCTGAAAATAAAAACTAAGGTACAGTACAAAACAGTATTCCACCTACTTCATAAACAAATTCTGAAAATTCTTTAACTAGGTTATTTGCTGCAGTAATCTTTAGAAAGCTTTAACATTCTTGTTTTAATTACTTTTCCCATGAACGCTTGTATGGTTCAAATTAAAAATAATAAACAACATATGATTGAAAAAAACTAAGTTATATAAGAACTTATAAATCACCAAGGCAGAGCCTTTCTGGGAGCTGTAATTTTTGCTGTATATTTTTTAAAATACATTAGCAAAATCTTCAGTCCATGGGTACCGATTACATCTTAATTGACTGTCAGAAGAAAAACAAGCAGACAGGGCCTGTGAAAGAGGCAAGGACAACATTGCCCATGGCATTGACAACTCATGTGAATCCTCACTTGACATCTCAACTTATGTAGCTCCAGCAGAGGAGGATTTTGGAGCAGGACACAGTTCACTTATTGTATTTGTTCCAGATCAGATCTAATCCAGGGATATTAAAGTACAGCAACATTCAGAGGTCTCAACTGTACTACATAGATAAAAAGAAATAAACGAAGAAAACCCAACATGAGGACTGATAAGCTGTTCAGAACTTAAGAAGGGAATGCTATTTTTTCTACAGTAGTTTTATGCATTAAAAACATAATAATTTATCCATAAGATTTGAATCTGTTTAGTTCAGAAGCTACACGAGGATCTATTATTTTTCAAAAGAATGAGAGCACTAAAGAACAGGTTTTCCCTTAGTAACAAAAGAAAAATAACACCAATTCAGAGGTACACTGTGCATGGAAGCGTGTAAATTTAAAATGTTGAATTGCAGCTTCTGTGCTGCCTGGGTCAAAAACAACAGCTTTAATCAAAATCAAAAGAAGAAAACAAAAAACTCAAGAAGTCACATTTTCTCACTGTGGTGGTTAGATGTGCATCCAGTAGGCAGCTCTTGCATAAAAGAAAATTAAGTTGTGCCAGGATACATATTCAAATCACTGTATAACATTATTAACTGCATGGATGAAAGTAATTGGAAATAATACTGAAGTGGTTCTCATATAGCAAGGTCACCTTTTCATCTAATCAGCACTTTTTTGCCTAAATAGGACAGCTGGCAACACTAAAGGAGGTATGAGTTTGATTTTCATTTTGTTTTGTTTTTTCCCACATGACTAACAGAGAATAGCACAAACATTTGTAAACCCTTCTGTTTCTTCCAGTATGAACCAATATCTTGTGATTTCAAGGATTTGTTTTAATTGTATGTTTTTAAACCATTTTATAAAAAGAAGAAAACAATTGATTTTAAAGTGCTTTAAAATCATTGCTTTCAAAGACAATATATAAAATAAAGTGTCTAATAGTAAAGTGTTAACATTCAAAATTAGTGTTCATTTTCTGTCAGTTGTAGCCTGAGGGCACTTCAGCTTAGAGCTTTTATCCTTGTTGACATTAGTTTACACTATATGAATGAGAATTTTAAGATAAAGAATTCATGAATGAATATATCATCTCTTAATTTTTATTAAATCTTTTAATATTCTTATGAATCTATTGGCAGTATTTGTCTGCTATTTAGTCTGTTATTGTGTAGCATATACTTATGAGAAAATGTGAATAAATTAAACGTTCTAAACATTTTCTTAAATATCTGGACACATTGAAATGTTTCTACTTAATATTTAAAATTGAATTATTTTATTTTGCAAGTGTTCATGTTTTAATATAAATTATTTTCCAGATATTCAGGATTTTATTCATATGCTTCTCATTTGTCTTTGTGGGTATGTTAGTTTAATTAATACAGTTGTGTTGAACAACTTCTCATTTCACACAGAGAAAAATGAAATACATTGTTAATTTTCTATACCAGCCAGGGGTTCACCTAAAATACTTATTAGTTGCACCTTTTAGCAATTTCATTTGTGTTGAATTTAATTCAGATATTCTTCATTCATTTCTCTGAATCCAGTAACCAATTTCATACAGGGGGAAACATTACATTGCAGTAATCAACAGTCCAATTTGCCTTGTGATACTGAAGAATGTTAATATACAATGCAAATATTTGTTGGCTTTTATTGCATATTTATATAATGTATATTGCATTTGCACATCTATCATCAGATTAATACAGTTTTTTTTCTTGGGGTAAATTGTTAATTTTTACATTTGGTTTGGAAATCCCCTACTGTGATCACTATCAATATCAACCAAACTATAATAAAAATAAAAAGCCAGTCAGGTAATAAGACATGAATCTTTCTGGGAGAACTTAATTATATCCATTTTTACATTTTTAGCATGTTATAATATTTTTCCCAGTCTTCAAGTTGTAACTCCTTTAACACATCTATTGTATCTCTGTATCTCCATAAGGTATTTTTTTTAGAATTATTATATAAGTTATTTTAATGTATAATTTACCGATAATAAGCCTAAAACATACTAACCTCAGCAAATTTTCAGATATTACTTTTAAACTACTGTAGATATTCCTTCTGAAGTTTCTGCTTGTGTCTCAAATCAAGTCTAGATTTTGAGATGGAAGAAGTAAACTGAAAAAAAAACACAAAAGCTTCATTAATTATTTCTTTAGTATGGACATGCTTAGTTATGGGAGGTATTGTACTATATGAATGTTGCAAACAATTTTAAAGCATTTAATTCACTTTCTAATCCTAATATTGAGAGATCTATAGTGCCAGCAATTCAAAACATAGATTTAACATTAGACCACCAAGTAAATGACCAAGTAAATGATAATCTGTCCATAAGAATGAAGAAAGAACCCTCCACTACCGGTAATGAGCAAAGGAGCTGCTGTAAGGCAGCAATGGGTTAGATGGGGAGGATACAAAATTATCAATATTAGGAAAGAGGGATTTTTCACATGTATTTACTGTATATACTATACTTAGCATGGCATCCTGGCCAAATTTCCCATCGGCCTTTACCAGTCATGGCCTCATAATAATCCCCATTTAAGAATTGGTTTAATCACTTTGTTCTTCTCCCCACTGATACAGATGCAGCCATTCAAAATGCGCGGTAAAAACCCGCGGTACAGTAACCTACCCACAAGCCACCGCGGGGCACCGGAGGGTACCGCAGGGCAAGTGATTGGCTGGCCAAAATGACCGACAGGGGCACTCGTGGTGCATTGGTTGGTAGTGAAAAGATTTAATCATTTAATGTCTTTACTGTGCACATTTTAATCCGCTTAGTTTTGAATATTTATATGGATTTTACCACTAAAGGGAAATTTTAGTAGCTGAGCATAAAAAGAAGAGGAGCATAACGCATCTGAAGGTCATAAACGATATTAATTTAGGAACATAAACATTACTGTATGTATGTAAACTGTACTGTGTATGGCTGGTCTTGGTAGTTTAAAGAAAAAATACACACCAGTCTTCCATTTCTCCCTAAACATTTTAAGCATGAAAGTTTTATGAAACGGTACCCAAATATGCGATTGCTGTATAGAATGAATTTTAATTTAAAAAAATTATTTAACACGAACATTAAGCTGTTTACATCTTCCGCCTGAGAACAGTCACCCGTTGCTACCCAACGCAGAATGGTGATTGGCTGACACCATCTGACACCCCTCTGATTGGAGAAAAAAGACGTGCTGGTTTGCTATACATACTGTACAGGAAGAGGATTTCTTTCTATTCAAAACGTGTATTTTAAAAGTTTAAGAAGTAAAAACCTTACAGCGTACACAGATTTCTAAACTGAACAGGATCGTTATCTTTGTCTTATGCATAATAATGTTCACCTCTCTGTCCAGCAAATTAATAATAAACTTTATTTTATATAGCTTTTTAAACAAATAAGTAATTAGATTGCTCATAAACCTAATCACTTGCTTTTTCTTTTTATTTAGGCTCAGATTTCAACTATAGATCGTATTATTAATAACCATAATAACAACCAACCAACAAAAACAACCATATAAACATAATACCAACCAAAAACATAGATAACAACCACAATACAAAATCAAATAATCAAACCATTTTACTCTCGCAAAGTCCTCCAATTATCATAATCCCGCCTCTTATGCAAAACCAAACCTTCCTCCCATCCCAGTTTATCCTGTTTATCATAAACAAAATCCACCTCAATTTTCAACATAAAGCATTACACAAAATCAATACCTCAACACTCCATACTCAACAACGATAATTCACAAACAGCCAGAACATGTAACTACACATTCCCAAACAGACCTAATTTCCATAGCCCCGCCCCTTATGCAAAACCAACATCCCTACCCTGTTCTCTCTCTCCCCTGGCGGTTGTAATTGTTTTTATTTTCAAATAAATTTTAGCAAAGTCATGTATTTTAAAAATCTTAAGATTTTTCTATTTATGTCTTTATTTAGTGGTTTCATTAGTGACAAAGGCTAAACTTTCTTGGAAAAATGTATTTTATGTAAACCATGTTTGCTATTAATTCATTCAGGGCTAAAATATGTTCATTGTCTTCTAATGAAAGAAGGGTTCCTTTCGCCGTAGTCGGGAGCCTAGCCTTTAACTAGTAAGTACTGTATTTACTGGGTTTTTGAGGGGGTGTCTTTCGCTGGAAATCTCGCCTCCTACTTTGAAAATACCCGTGAAACCAGTTCAATTCGTCACAGCCAGCACTCCTGCAGAGAGTTGGGTTGTACTTGCAGTGTATACAGTACACGCGTTATGCTCTTCGTTAATGTCTGTGAAGTTTTATTTAATCTCTGAGCCATACTGATTCTTCTGGAAGCCATTTTCCGCCAGGGAGTAAAAAAAAAAACACACTATGGTATTCTCTCCAATGCAGTGCAGTTAAAAACATACCTCTGATGCTGCTCCTAAATGAATATCGTTTATGACCATCAGAAGCTTTATGCTCCTTTTCTTTTTTCCAGTGGATTGAACAGGGAGAGGCATTTCATGATGTACTTTTCACTGATGAAACAACAGTGGCTCTGGAAAAGTTTTCAACCAAGTCGTTTTATAAAAAGGGGAGATATGTACACGTTACTGAAGCTAAAAGTTTAGCCTTTGTTACTAATGTAAACACTAAATAAAGACATATAAAAATCCCTACGTTACAGACTGTATATGGCTGGTATTGGTAGTTTAAAGAAAAAATACACACCAGTATTCCACTTTCTCCCTAAACATTTTAAGCATCAGAGTCTTACATGTGGTTATTTCAAAAACGTTTGTACGTGCTCCTTCTTACCATGTTACTGTTTACTGTTACTGACCATATTAAGTTTAAGTGCCTGTGGGCACTTTTCCTGTCCGTGGGGGGTGGACCGTCTTTCATTAGAAGGTTAGTCTGTTCTATTCTGAGAATGTAGAGGGGGTGGAAAGTGCCCGCGGTCATTTAATTAGTATTAAAATCTTAGTTATCTTTCTAGTTCACAGGTTTGCATGCATAATTTAATTTTGAAAGCCACTGAGACATCAGGTACTACTGTTGTATTTATGAAAAAGAAACAAAACAAAAAACATACTAACAACTGTGCCATCCTACTCCTTAGTTAATACATTTTATTATTCATAAACAGTTAACATTGTTAGCAAAATATTTTGAATTATATTTAACCCTATTTTTTCTTTAGTTTTGTATTTAACTTATTATATAATAGTCAGACTTAATGTATATTAATGTATATTTGAACAATTAAAATATATTTTTACAAGATTTTACATTAAGCACTTAAAATTAATATGGTTAATAATAGTAAACTGTAACATGCTGTAACAAGATCGGTTAAACTGCGAAGAAAATCCTTTCAGAGGAAATGTTTCAGGTGTGAAGAATATAGATCTCCAATGCAATTTCAACCAAACCTGTTCCCACACACCCTGCCCCCACTACCATTAGAATATACACAAACATTTTAGCGTTTCATTCTGAGCAGAAGACCCTCACACCTGAAGAGTGCTGGCTGTGACGAATTAAACCGGTTTTACAGGTTTCAATCACAGACCATGTGACATGGGACTCAGTAAAGTAACACACAGCGCCACTGGATTTGATAATACTGTACCTAACCAAAATCCGCAATATGGAAACAGAACCTGTGTAATTGTTGATAGATGATGTACTCGTAACATTTTTTCAAGACGAACTACAACATTTAAAAAATGACTTGTATGTACTTGATATCTCTAATCAATCCATGGGTTCCAGCACAAAACGAAACTAAAACGCATACCGTTTCGCGCTTCTTATTAGTTGCTCAAAAGTAATTTGACCGTATGAAATGCATAATATAAACCTAGAAACATATACGTGAGCAGTAGTAAAGCACTGTAGTATCGGTGTTAAGACATACCTCTCAAATACTGTAAATCAAGTTAAAAATATCTGAAGACCGATTCTGGTCGTAATGAAACCATGTTTCGTGTATGTTTTCTTTTTCATCTTGAAATAACTCATTTCTAAATACCTTTTTCACTGTTAACATCTTGTAGCAACTTTGAACAAAATATACACTCTGACAGTTCATCCTGCTACCAACATTAAATAAAACAAATCTTAAGATTTCTATATTTATGTCTTTATTTAGTGGTTTCATTCGAAGCTTACAATGTTTAGGAAGAAATGGAACACTGGTGTGTATTTTTTTCTTTAAAGTACCGAGACCAGCCATATACTGTATGTTTATGTTAAGATTTCCCTTCAGTGGTAAAATTAGATATGAATATTCAATACTTAAACGGGCACAGTTAAGACATTAAATATACATATACATATTGTATACAGTACAGTTTGCATACGGTAATATGTTTATGTTACGCGATTAAAAAATAAATAAATAAAACTGAAAGGTCCAGCACCAGCTGGATTCATACACACAACCTGCCAGTTGTTAGTCACGCACCTAGACCAGTAGGCTACAAGACAGCTCGCATAAGCAGGCAGGCGAAACAGCCCTACACAGCCCTGCCGCAGTACACGGATATAATCATACCGTTATTAAATTCTTGAGATATGCGATTCCATATTATATTCCCTTTTAATCAAATTCTAAAACTATGCTTGTTGACTCCGGTATCACGTTAGTTAAAGACTTCGAAGCTTACAATGTTTAGGGAGAAATGGAATACTGGTGTGTATTTTTTTCTTTTCATGATAGGTGTCGCATTTTAATTCATTTTCATAGTTAGAAATTATGAAACGTCCTGTTAAAAGCAAGGAAGTTTTTATGCCCATGCATAAATGCCTGACAAAGTATGGCTTGGACAGATTCCAAGTGCTTGTACAAATGTGCTAAAGAAATTATACTTTGAGTATACAGCTTGTCCAAAGTCATCCATTATTAATACTATTAGTAATATCTTCAGTAAAGGCTTTGATGCATAAATATTTCTGATAAAGGTAGGTTGTGTACTTTTGTCCAACTGAGCAATCTTGCTTTCATAAAATATACCAACATTTTAATGACTGATGATTAACATGCTGTAATACACAGTTCAAAATTAAAGGCTCAAATGCTGTACATGAGAGGTTAAGCTCCCCCTGGCGGTTTTACAAGGCGACGCTGGATAGTTAGTCACGTGACACACGTAAACCGCGTGATACCCCGTTGGGCGTGTCGCGGTATGCTGCGAAATACCTCACCCATTTTGAATGGCTGCATCTGTAGGTGATGTGTGGTGAGCATACTGTGCACACATTGGCTGCTATTATGTCATCAAGGTGGATGCTGCACATTGGTTGTGGTGGAGAGGAGTCCCCATTACCTGTAAAGCGCTTCTAAGTGTAAGGAATAATAAAAAATTTTTTTGTTTGTTTGTTATTAACTCATGGGATAAATGTGTTCCAGCTAATGCCATTTGTTTTCACTGATACCATGACTTTGGTATCCCATTCTATTCTTAAAATATGTCTCATTACTTCAAAGTCTGCTTTAATGAAGTTGCAATTTTTTATACAGACTCAATCTGCAAAGTATGGAATTATAATACAAAACTCACTATATTATGATCACAGATGCCTGATGGTGTCTCCCATCTGATTAATGCAAGCAATTCCTCATGGAAACGCTCCAACAAAACTGCGTAAAAAAAGAGTTGTTACCTAGGTTTACCATTACATTTTCTGTGATTCCTATTGTTTTTTCCCAGTTGATGTTGTGAAAGTTCAAGTCTCCCATAAAGACACCTTCTTTTGTTCCTAAATTCTAATTTCATTACACAATACTGACGTCTTATCAATATTTACATTTAGTATTCTATAGCATACCCCAAAAACTATACTTTTAAAATAGTTTTAACATATACTCATATGGTTAGATTTTAGAATAGATTAAACCCTAGTCTGAAATAGATTCAGACACTCTAGATTCCTTTATCTTTACTTCCTAAACGTAAATTTCTTTCCTGTCTCTCTGAAACAGTGTGTATCTTCAGATGTTATCTCCTTCACTTTCATCTCTATCAATGGTCATTTTCAGTTACTATTTTACAGCAGCCATCAAAGCTGCTATAAAAAAAACGTTGGCAAAGAAGGAAAGACAGGCAGCAGATGACCTACAGTATGTAGTCAGTTATATGTCCTGCTAAAAGAACTAGAAAAGAGGTAGCCAACCTGTCGAATGAAACAGATATGAGTTATGCCTTCCCAGAGTTCTGGGAACATTCCACAACCCCATGTGTCAAATGAGTCAGAGACCAGGCAAGAAGATCCTTTCCAGGATGAGATGGAGATAGGAATCCTCACTCAATTTGAGGTCAACTAGAGGATCCTGCTTTGAGTCACGTGCATGGAGAAGTAAGGGAATTAAATGGGACCAAAGTTGAAGGAAAAATTTAAACTATTACTTCTTTTGCTGTTAAAAACATTTTTTTAATCAGTTAATGGGGATAAGTCACTCTCCTTTCTATTACTTCCCCAGAGTTACCAGTGATTTGTAATGCACCTGGGGCATTCTCTTTTGCTAAGCAGCCATTTAGGGGTCTATAAGAAAATGCAGAAAAGAGTACTTTGATTTTGCCCAGGGTATATGAAAAATTAGACTACCCCAAATATTTGTATTATGAATTGACATGTCCAAAACACAGACAACACACTCACCTGCAATCACTTCTAGTTTTGGAAGAAACTTTCAATCTATTACAAAGGACTGATGCCACTTTACACATGTAAACCCTCACACAGACAAGAAGATGTGAGGGATTCAAGGCAGATATAGGCAATCCTTAAGAACAACAGGTAAGGAAAGCATAGAACAACAGTCTGATGATTGCAAAACAATGAACAGTGGGAAAGAGGTGCTTGTTACCCATATGCATATACTGTATAGCTGGGAAAGGTAGAGGGTTAGCATGTGCACTCTAACTTCTGACATAGACTACATATGAACTTGTTAACTAAAAGACAATAAATGAAAAGAAATACTGTAGAGAGGCTTATGCAGAAATTCAATTTCACATTTAAATAGTTTTTATTCATCAAGATTTTAAAGCTTTGTTGAGTATAATGTTGAGTGGATTTTTTTTTTAATGAAGCTAACAAAAAGTCTAATGGTATTTTAATAAATGTACTCAGGGAAATGTAATATGCTATTCATATACTATTAAAGCTATTTTACAGCTGTCTCTTGAAACAGGGAAATACACAATAACTAGAAAATTGCCAATGTAGCACAGATCCCCAAATAATGTTGCAAATGTAAGCAATTTCAGTCTGATTATGGAAAAAATAATTACATCTAGAATTGAGAATTTGAATCTTTATAATAATAATAATAATAATAATAATAATTGCTTACACTTATATAGCGCTTTTCTGGACACTCCACTCAAAGCGCATTCCAGGTAATGGGGACTTCCCTACACCACCACCAATGTGCAGCATCCACCTGGATGATGTGACGGCAGCCATAGTGCGCCAGAACGCTCACCACACATCAGCTATCGGTGGGGAGGAGAGCAGAGTGATGAAGTCAATTCATAGATGGGGATTATTAGGAGGCCATGATTGGTAAGGACCAAATGGGAAATCTGAAGTATGCTGGGGATCCACCTGGATGATGCGACAACAGCCATAGTGCGCCAGAACACTCACCACACATCAGCTATTAGTGGTGAGGAGAACAGAGTAAAGAAGTTCATTCATAGATGGGGATTATTAGGAGCCATGATTGGTATAAGCCAGGACACCATGGTAACACTCCCTACTCTTTTTGAGAAATGCCCTGGGATTTTTAATGACAACAGAGAGTCAGGACCTCGGTTTTACATCTCATCCGAAGGACGGCGCCTGTTTACAGTATAGTGTCCCTGTTACTATACTGGGGCATTAGGACCCACATGGACCACAGGGTGAGCACTCCCTGTTGGCCCCACTAACACCTCTTCCAGCAGCAACCTTAGTTTTTCCCAGGAGGACTCCCGTCCAGGTACTGACCAGGCTCACACCTTCATAGCTTCTGTGGGTTGCCAGTTGTGAGTTGCAGGGTGATATGGCTTTATGGCAATAAAATTCCAAAGCCTAGTTAACTTGGATTAAAAAATGTAACTTAATATGTTCCTTTTGAAAAATCTGTATCGGTAATGAAGTATTGCAGTCCTTTAGCAACTGGGGATGTTTATAAAAAAAGATCATTCAGATTTCACAAACCATATACAGTTTAATTTTTTCTGAAACAATGCAACGAAAATTATATCAATATAAATTACTGGACTTGTCTTCGTGAACACTAACAGAGACACACCAGATAGGGCAGTAAAGCAGGTTTCTACACAACAAAAGCTGTCTAAAACTGATGTTAATATACAAGAAATGTTTCTCTAAATTATATAGCATCCCAGAGATACAAGCCCTGGACGGCAATAAAAAAGTAACGCATCTTCCCTCACACTTAAACTCAGTGCTCAGTAATAACTTTTAGGTTTCAGCCCTCAAAGAGTAAACCTGATTTGCTGAATCTTCATTTTTAGGAAGTTAGAAATTATTTATGCTGTTTGTCTTCTTCAGGCCAGGATAATGAGAGACTCATATTCTGATACTAAGCTGCTCTTCCTTACCAGCAATTCACCTCTCAGCATGCTTTTTTGTAACCTTGTTTTGGTCTCTTTCACACAGGTATCCACATAATTGTACCTTCCACTCCAAGAGAAGAGATGCAGTATATGTGGCAGGAATTGACACCAGTTTTATATTCTTAGCTCACTATAATAGACCTCATCAGCCATTCCATGTTTCAGTTTTGCTTTAGTTACAAATTTCCTTTGGTGGGTATAGGCACTCTGTGTGTGGCTATACGTAATCTGTGTTTAAACTTGATTACTGGCTTGTATTGGCTAAATGGTACAGAATGTTAAATGCCACAAAAAATATTGGCATACCATATATTTAATGGTACACTACAATATCACTGTGAACTTTAAAAGCTACTTTAAAACCCTGGTGTAATGAAAAACCAGACTGCATATTAAATATAATATAGTTGGTGTTCAAAAACAAGTTTGCTGTTTGTTATGTTATGTTTTCCATGATAGAATGGGAAAGCCAAATGGATATAAGTAAAAGATGCACAAAAAAGGTGGATTTCCCATCCCTGCAAAAAAAAAAAAATTGAATATGAGACTAGGCAGAGGAGATATTAGAAGACCAGCAATTAAAAATGGTTTTGTACCATCATGAGCTGCAGACTTATTGCTGTCAGTTTTACAAAGCTAATTTCTTCCCAGTTACTGATTCCGTATTTTCGATTCATTAACTGGCTGTATCATAACACTGAATGGACCCTAAACAATAAGTGCATCAGACTAATCAAAAAAGCTTTATTGCTACTTATTTACTTTTCAAACAACTGAAATTGTTTGAAATGGTGGATGCTGCACATTGGTGGTGGTGGAGGGGAGTCCCCATTACCTTTAAAAGCGCTTTGAGTGGAGTGTCCAGAAAAGCTCTATATAAGTTTAAGCAATTATTATTATTATTATTATTATTATTATTGTTATTATTATTGTTATTAAATGTTCATTGAGCGAATTAATTTTTTGCCTGCCACAATATTAATTTTGTAAATAACTGAAAAGCACAAATGAAGGAGTAAGGCTTCTGATGATTTCCAAACTCTCATAGGATTGTTAAAAAGATTAAAGAATCGATTGTTGTAATAGCTCATTTTAGAACTTCTAATAGCTTCTGTGCTTTTCTTTCTAATTTGTCTGATGGAAAGCTGGTCAGTGGGATTCTTAGAGGCCTTAGCAGTCTGGCAAGATAGATTCTTTTGCTTAATTAAAATTGACAGCTCTGGGCTAATCCAAGAGGGCAGGTTTGATTTTTTTGTCTAAGCCTCATAAATGTTGTATGCTTGTTGCTAAAACACTTTTTTTAAAGAAGTATCTTCAAATAATAGGATAAGAGAAATTCTACTTTAGTTTATTAAAGATAGATCATTTAGAAAAGCCTGTTCATTATTTTTTAATGGTTATTTGGATAAAAGCAGAAAGAGAGAATTCTGTATCATGCTGTTTGTAATGCTATGAAGCTATTACTAACATCGATACAAAACACAGTAGTGATTTATCTGGAGTCTTTGTGAGTATGATGTTAAGGTAGATTAAGGTAGGTTAACATATTTACATATTCAGTTCTAGTAGACTTGGTTTATAATTTAGAACAAATTTAACAAATTGAATTGGCTTTTGAAAATGTCATTAGTTTTTAACATGCCTATTTTTAAATCTCCAAGAAAAATAAGCCCAGAGATCAAGTAAGGAGCAGTAAGCTCATTAAATAAAGTTAAAGAGGCTTCAGGAGCAGAGCATGCCCTGCAGCAGCATTTCTCAACTAGTGAACCGCACCACAGTGTGGTGCCTATAAACATTAATGCATATTAGACATATGAGAAAAATATAAAATATGAATGAATGAAATATCTGTATATGTGTGTATGTGACAACAAAAATGTCATATTGAGTATTCAGTGTATCTGTCCTCAGCTTCTCTAAGGACATAAAAAAATATAATCCATTTTTGTCAGGTGAACTTTTAGGCAAACTCTTTGCTTAAACATTGAAATCTGTCTTCTGTTTATAAAATTAATAATAATGTACTCTGGCTGGTGTTTTGTACTGTATGTGTGCAAGAAGTAGGTATTTTTGTCAATTTAAATTTTTCTGTGTTACAAACTTTTTATATTTATGTACTGTAAGTATGCTATTGGATGGAAATGGTTGAAAAATGGCCTGCAGTTGTTGTCTATATTGTTTCCCCAATCCAGATGGAAATATCCCTGTGTCTTGTGGTTTTCATTTCAAAACAACCTCTGAATCAGATTATCTCATTGATTTTCTTAATCAAACCCATTAATTGATATTTAATGGTTAAAGACAATTTAGAGAGTTAGATTTATATTATGAGTAAATTAAACTGTTTGTGGATGGATTCTATAAAACAAGAGAACAAGTCCAACTCCCTTATAATATCTATCCATGAAAAATAATTGCACCCATTCAATTTAATTTTGATTTTCACTTTATCAGAACAAGTCTGTGAAATATACTCATTTTATTTAGTTTAGTGTAGCACATGGAAGAAAATACCATAACAAAATATGAATGTTAGATATGAAAGCAGTTACAGTTATTCTGTTGTTCACAGAAAGCTATACAGCTAAACACTAATATTATCAACACTGCTCAGACCTTCCAAGATTTCATCCATCTCAATACAATCAAATGTGATTGACAAACAGTAGCTGTGCTACCAGGAACTCTGTTGTATCAGCTGCAGGCAGGCCATTTACTTTAGGACAGTGACAAGGAATGTTTTTTACAACTACAGTGCCTTGCTAAATTATTCAATCCCTCTTATAGTTTTCACATTATGTTGCTTTGAAGCTTGCAGTAATGCTTCAAAGTAATGAATATGAAGTGGCATTTATAATTTGTTATATACATATCCTAAACCATTCAAGGCAAAAACAAAGAAGTAAAACAAAATTAACATATAAAACAAAAGTCATTGTGTAGGTATTCCAACCCTATGCCATGGGAAGCCTAAATTAAAACTGATGCATAAAATTACCTTAAGAAGTAAAAAAATAGTGAACTGGTCTGCCTGTGTGTAATTTTAGTTGCTCACACGATTTCTGTGTAAGGCCCTTTTGTTAAATAGTGAATGTTGAACAATAAGTCAACCATCAAGACCAAAGAGTTTGAAAACAAAAAGTTGTACAAAGATGTAGAAAATGGTATAAAATATATGTTTTAATCTTTTTGAGCATGCTGAAGTTGATCATTAAGAAGAAAAAGGCACACAGACACTGCCTCAATTGGGTTGTTCCTCCAAAGTGAGCATTTTGCCAAGGAGGAAATTGACCGGGGATCCCATCGTTATGGCAACAGGTACTTTGAGTTATAGATTTCAATGGCTGAGATGGGTGAGAGTGTCCATAATTCAGAATTATCCCATTCTCTCCACAAAGAGACATCACAAAATATTCCATTAGAAATCCCACGAACATGACAAAAGATTTTGTGGTCAGACATTATTCCATGCTGAAAAAGAAAGAGAACACAACATTTTGGCCGTGGAGCCTTCTTCAGGTGTGAGAAAGACAGGGCAGTAGGCAAAGGTAAAGTACGGGGAGAACAAAGGTTGGGAGGGAGGAGATGTGAGAGGTGGGAGCAGGGGACAGAAAGAGAGGCCAATCAAGAGTTGTGAAGTCAGAATGGGTGCAGAGAGGTGTGAAATGAAACTTCCAATGAATGGAGAAAATTTAAAAGAACAGTAGTCTGTCGTTAAGAGAAGGGAGAATGTGTGATCCTAGCTGCAGAATGATTTTGGTTTCGGTGGTCTTTCTGATGTATGAGTTCAGAAAACCGTCTTTGAGAACACTGACGGAGAGATTAGAGTGGTCGTGGCCGTCAGAGGTGAAATGAGAAACAATGGGCTTGGAGAGATCTTTAATCTTCACAGCCCTGACGTGTTCTCTGAAGCGGTCTCCGAGTCTTCTTCTTGTTTCTCCAATGTAGATGGCTGGGCATTTACTGCAAGAGATACAGTAAATAAGGTTGCTGGAGGTACAAGATGCTGTCTTGGTGATCCGGAATTGTCCTGAGGGGCCTTGAATGAGTGTGGTGGTGGATGTGTACTTGCAGGTGATACAGCGAGCTCTGTTGCAAGGAAATGTGCATGGTGTGGATGGTTGCTGAGGGCAGTCAAGGGAGCCGTGAACAAGAAGGTTATGCAGATTAGGTGGTCGGCGATATGAGATGATGGGGCGATCAGAAAAGAGGGCCCCAATGGAGGGATTATCCTGTAGGATGGAAAAGTTGTGGTTAATGGTCCTGGGGATAGGAAGTGTGTTAGGGTGGTAAGGAAGCACCAAAGGAATGCGGTTGTTACAGCGGGAGTTTCTGATCGGGTTGATGGTCCGGGGGGTGTTTTTGGCTCGGGCAAGGGCCCTGTCAATCATACTGCTGGGGTTTCCTCTGTTGATGAATTATTTTTTTTGGTATAAGTACATAATTTTTTTGGTATAAGTACACAACATTACAATACAGTACATCACTCACTCAACTCACTCAACACTATCCCTACAATCAACCATAGTGGTGGCCACAGTACAAAAGAGATGGAGCAACCAACTGGCAAATCATAGAGGAAAACATGCTTCATACCTACAACTGGGATAACAATTCACATTTCAGGAGGACATTGATTCAAAGCAAAAGGTCAACACTGCACTAGAGTGGCTTAAGAATAAGAAATTGAATTTCCTTGAGTGGCTTAGTCCTGAACTGAATCCTATGGGGAATCTTTAGAAAGACCTGAAAACTACTGCCCATAAACAGAATGAGGTTGTGGAAATCTACCAAGATGAATGAGAAAAAGTTGAGCGGAGTGAGCATGCGACATTGGTAGAGACTTACACCAAAAGGCTTCTGGTTGTAAGTTGCAAAATACTGAGTTCACAGGTCTGAATAGTTATGTCACCAAAACAAGAATATATTTTTTATAAAAATGTGATAAAAAGTAGATTTTACTATTTATCCTTGTTTGCCTTTGCCTGAAAAAATAAGAAAATAACATGCTGAGCAAGTACTTGTGAAAACTCAAAGGAATTTTTCATAAATACATTGTGAAAGTTCCCATGAGTCCTATAGATATGTTTAAAAATCTTTTAAAATTGTTTTAGATTCCTCTGAGAATCACCCAAAAGTCTTTTTCCAAGAAACTACAAGGAGCTGAGAATGAGCTGATGAATGAGCTCCAAGTATTTTAGAGCACTCTTCCTAAGATGTACAGGGAGCTCAGAGAATCTCCTTCCTGTATACTCACTCACTTCAGTACTCACTAGCAAACCTCATTTCTGTTTTGTGCTGGCAGTGGCTTGTTAACTGCAATCAGCTTCTTAATGTAATTAGCATCATATTAATAATGAAATAGAAACATTTAAATATATAGATACATACATTTAAGGGCTTTCAGGTTTTTGTTACTGCCTACATCAATTAACTCACTATACACCTCTCTATACACCTACACATAATTTCCACTTTATGGACTTCAGTTTCTAAACCAAAATTGTGGGTTAGTCTTTCTGTTGTAAAAGCCAATGAAATGATTTCCCAGCTCCTATTAGATCAAGCAAATCACTCAACACTTTAATATCTTACATTTGAATATATATTCATAACTGAATCGTATTTTTATACCCCATCTTTTAATTTGTTTAATCTATTGTTTTAATTTGAGCATACCTCTTTTTTGTTTAATTGCAATATACTGTACCTTTATATGAGATGGTCAAATATTGAGAGAGGTTCCATATACAGTAAAGATGATTATTATGGATACATGAAACATTTAAATAAACACATTTAATATATAATGATCAAAAACCAATTACAGTATACTGTATATTGCTATTAAGTAAAACAATGATAAGCCTCATAGTACTAAGTTCTAACTGTTAATTTAACAATGGTTAAAAATATACTGTATATGCCACTAAGGATAAGTCCAAATTTAAACTCATAAACATTAACATCATCCATCCTTTTCTTGGTCATTTTGTTTAAATCCTTGTTTTGGTGACACAATCTGAATTCATGCTCAGTTGTATTTAAATCAAGAGATTGCCAATCAATGTAGATTTGTCTACATTTCTTTCTCCTGGTGAACTCCTTGGTTGATTTACCATGTGTCCTGGGTCTTTGTTATGCTTCATGGTATGGTGCCACATTTATTCAATACAAACAGACATTATGCCTGTTTATGTTTTCAGAATTAATTTTGCTATGGCCATCATTTGTTACATTATCAATATGAATGAGCTTGTTATGGCCAGTTCCATGCCATGACATTACATCCACTATGCATCAGAATTTGCTCAGAAGAACGAACACGAGTCATGTCTGTAAATGATTTAATGGACTGATAAGAGCAAGTTAAATGTTGTTGATAGAAAGGTTAAAGTGTGGAGCAAGAAAGGAACTGCAAATGCTCCTAAGAACACTACCTCATTGTTACGTCCCAGTGTGTGGTCTTTGTGTGTTTGTTGTTATGTTCCACACTTCTGACTTTGATTGCTTTCCTTCCCCATTGGCCCACCATTACACTATTGTTTCCGTATGACATCATCTTCAATTAGCTTCTCGACCAATCACAACTCATCTTATTCACTATATAACATGGAGGTTTTCAGAAGGAAGAGGCCTTTCATTTGACTTTGGTCCCGCTTGGCTTTGGTTTTCGCTTCGCTTTTGGTTTTGCTTCGGCTTTGTTGGTTTGTTGTTTCGCTTTGTGTGTTTGTGTGTTCGTATAACTTCGGCTTTGTTGTTTTGTTGGTTTCTGTTCATCTCTTTCATTTGTGTTATCCTTATTTTGCCATTACCTTGCTCGTACTTGTTATTATATCAACCTTTGTGTTCTTTTGTACCTTGTTACTTGTCTACTCTCGTTTGCATTCGTAGTTCACTTGTGTATTTGTGTGAACTTTTGTGTATAGTTAGTTCAGGTGGTTGAGTACATTTTGCACATACGTAGTTGATTCTTTATTAGTAACACTAGTTTAGTACGGGTGAGTGCTGTTTGCCTTGTATGGTTTTGGGTAGTCAGTGGAGGTTAGCTATGGTGTTGAAGATGCTGAAGACCATGTGTTTCGGGTTTTCTTTTGAAGTCAGATTAGCTTTCCCTCAAATCTTCTAACAAACTATTTACACAAACTTTATCTTGAAACTTAAAATCAGACAATTACTTCCCTAAAGTCCATATTTGGACACAATCTATAAAAGCCTCTCTGAGAGTATCACTATTTTTCTGCATCTGGTAATTTTCTAACTTACTGTACTATCCTGTCTACCACTGTCTAAACCTTCATACTCTGCTTAGCAGTACAGCTACTGCTCATTTAGATCCCTCATCCTGTGTTTTACGTCTTCTTTAGACACATATATAAGGTAACATTTTGTGATTTTTTTGTTTGCATATCTAAGTTTTTGAAACTGTTTCGCAACTATTCATTTATACTTTTCTCCTGTCCTGTCATGTCTTTTTCCTAAGTCATTTCCTAAGTCACCTTTCTGCTGTTCTTTTTGAAGTACCAATTGTCCATTTTCGAGACATGATTGCTCAGGTGCCTGACTATTATCTCTGAATCTGTTTTCACTTATATTCTGAATATTTTCGCAACTTGAACATTCGTGAGCCTTCATTTTTTTGTTCAGTAGTTTGGTTAGATTATAACGAATGTGATAGAGGGAAGTTGGTGAGACTCATCTAGCTGAGGAAATAGTCTAACCATGAGGATACTGTAGGTTGTCCAAACCCCCTCACCCCCATTATTGTGAGGATTGAGCTAGAGAATTTGTTGCAAGATTGAAGATAGGGACATGGGGAGGCAAAGGAGATTCAAGAGAGATACTCAAAGAGAAGTATGAGATTAATACATTGTGTGAGATTAAGATCTGTCTTTCTTCCTAAACATTTGGTTTATAAACTTCATTAAGTGACTGAATTTCAGCTTCAGTATATATTTTAAGTCTTTTCTCTTTTTTTCTCATCTAGACAAGGTCTTTGCTGCATTTTGTGATTCACCTATGTATATTTTTAAACCATGTTATTAATTCACCGATCACCTCATTAGTGTACTTTGGATCCATTTACCCTTTCCTGAACTTTCATCACAAGTGGAGCTAGTCTTAACTGTCTCCTGTGTATTTTATATAGCTAATGCTAACATTGTGCTGTTATCTCTCCTTATTACTTGGAAAAGAGTAAAGACTTGGCATTCATATTTCTCCAATTTCTTCACATTTCCTTACATTGGATTTCTTATTACTCTGTACATACAAACTAACTACCCTCTAAAAATTCTCCACTAGCTTATTTTGGAGATCTAGAATAATAATTCAATTTTTGGCACCAGGAAACTTTCCCTAATTCCTCACACAGTAACTATACAAGTATACACTAGTTCAAGCCTAGTCTTTCTGAGATTCCTAATTATATTATCTGTAAAGTTTTATAGTAATTTTATTTTTTTAATTCTTTAGATAAATATTTCCTTTTTTGTTGTTTACAATGCAAAGGTTTTTCATAGATTTTGAGCAAATTGTTTCTTTCCCCATGTAAGTTACTGTTTATTTAGATTACTTAATTGAACCAAAGTGCAAATGTAATTTTTCCCTTACTATCTTTTAAATTTGTGAGATGAAATAAATGTGATTATTTGCTCACTTTATTTGCAGAGTTTGGTTTCTGTACAACTTTAGTAAGGATAGTAGTTTGAATGCTCTGTGGAAGTACTATAATGTAATATGCAAGGCTTTTCATTGTTAGTGTCAGCATGACAGAGAGGAGCTAACCAAATTAAATCTGTCATTGTGGAAACACTACCTTAATAAATGTATAATAGCAGACTTCACCATCTCAGTTTACATCAGCATCTCAGAGTTCTTTGTGTCAGAAAAAAGTAAATCACTAAACTAAGCATTCCCAATGTCTGATCAGTTTTTACTGTGAAATAAAAGTGAACATTTATTCAAGGTTCATTTTAACATTCTTAAACAAACTGATCACTGTCCTTTTGACTGTGACCAAAGCAGTGAGAATGTCCTGTTTTTAAAAGACCAATTTTAAAAATAAAGGCATACTTCTATCATGTCATGCACTTAACTCAGGTCCCATCAAAATCATCAGCAAAGTAGGAAAAAAAGTACTAATTTTGAGATAAAAAGTTCAGTTGAGGAGTTCATAAAGTCCTATGAAAGAGAAAAAAAGTCCTAACTAGGGGGATCAAATTTATTTTAAATTATTTCCTCGAAGTACCTGGTCACTGCTGTAGTTCATACGCTTGTAATATTTTGCAAAACCCCTCATCTCTTTGACATCGTAACATTTGTAATCACTCTATTGAATGTGCCCCCAATGTGCCACAAACACATGGGATGTGAAAAATGATTTTCATTTTTTGAAACTTCAATAACCTCTTAACGAAACCACCTTGAGATGTCAAGCATTTTGCATTTGGTTGAGGGTGAGTCGTGAAAAATGTCATAACCTTCACTTTATCATTTATATGCCTATTTACTGTTTGAGACACAATGTTTCAAATGTCAGTAATTTTGTAGGGAAAACACAGCATACAGTACATGGTTCATTTTGTGAGAATTACTGTTCAACAGGTACTGTATTTATGCAAAATACACGTATCTGACAATATGAAAAGCAGAATGCCACAAACTCAAAATACTGTACAGTAGGCTACAATTATGCATCTTTTGTGAGTATGAGATTCAACTTATCTTTGATTAATTAAATAAAATATTAATAATACAGTAATATTATGGCAAACTGTTATTCATGTTCATTTGAAACAGCAGTTGGCTAGATTTCAGAAAGTGGCTCAGCTAATCAAACTAATATTTACAGTAATTGTGTTAAGATAATATATAGTAAAGAACAAGAGTTAATTTACAATTTGTTATTTCATTTATATTGCTTTCATATGTATTTAATATTTGAAATATTAATTTACTTTTGACATGTTTGATCACACACTAGAACATAGTTGGTTGGTCACTACAGTATACCGTCACACATTAGATTATAATGTTATCAGTTGAACATTCTCATGATGAACAATACTTCTAGAGTGCTTTCTGTTCAGCAAGCTAATATGAACATTTTCTTATACAATTTTTCACAACTGTCTCTTTTCTTTAAACTGCTGTCTGGATTAGACAGTGTTTTAAAACAGATTAGCCACATACTGTACTGTAACTGAAAATACTGAAAAGTTAGGATTACATAACAGGAAAGAAATCATAATTATTTCTATTGGACAAAATTATAGGGCTAATTTGAGCATTCTCGTTTTACCTATGTAGCTGGGAAAATATATTTATCAAATCGCTAAAAATGTGAGTGAATTAGGAAATGTATAATAGAAAGGTGAAGGTGATATGGAACTGGCAGCACAGTATATGATTGCATATGCTTTGGCAACACTCTTAATTCCCATAAAGCTCAATGAATTAAATTGATACAAACACAACACAGTGTAAATGGCTGATGATTACCAGTTCAACCAGTTGCTGGGCACACTCTGGACAGTTATTATCGCCTGCAGTTTGCTTTCTCAGTCTGTCTGGGGAGACCGTCACCTGCCCCTCTTCCTTAGTTTGATTTTCTTTTCTTGTATGTCCCCAGTACAAATGCTGATGCAATAGTTTGAAACTTTTCCTTTCCTGGGCAGCCACTATGGGCTTAAAAGATTATGAATGTAAAGTGAATATTTAATAGACTGCGATATATAAAATTAATTATAAATGTCAATTTAGTATACATACTGCAGTGCATGAATTTGACAATATGAGCAACTTACGTTTGCAAGAATACCTCCAGATTTACTTACCGTTGCCTGAACCCCATCAATGCACAAAACAATGCAATTGTATCACAGCAGTTTATTAGTAATTAAGATGTCAATTAAGTTGTAGTGCTGTTGTAGTGCAGCTTGACAAATCTTTACAAATTACATCTTCTTTTAATGTCATGTTCACTTAAATTGCATGTACTGTATACAAGCAGTTCAGCACAATTAGTTATATTCTTGCCTAATTATAAATAAAAGTACTTAATGGAGTTCTAACAAAATTTCAGGAAGGATGACGGCAGCCAGACCAATTAAGCTTGTTTTGGATCCTCTTCCACCCCATCTCTACCTTTGCAGCTGCCCTTGTTGTCCTTTTCACTAGGTATAGGGGTGCTGGTCTCCCTGTCCTATGGCCAGAAGGGTGGCCCTCAGCCAAGTTTCCACAAACTCAATTATTGATTCTACTTTAACATAACCTTCCCCTGCCCTCATTCTTATGTCTTTAACTAGAAACCCCTATCTCCTATCTTAATAGCTTATTGTTAAACACTGGAACAATAGCCAACTGTTTTGCATTTTTAACTCCACAAATGGATGAAACAATATCTTTTAAATGGGGAGGTTAAGAGTTTCTGTACAGTTTCTAACTCTTGCATTATAACCATTTAGTGCATTATTGGTTGTTATTATTATTGTAAAACAACCTTTTATTTATAACACTCCTTTCCAAACCAGATTGTTTAGACTCTTGAAAGTCAGTAACAAGATCTTATATTGATACGTGATTTTATAGGCAACCAATTTAAAGACGTAAGTGTAGGTGTGACATGCTGCCAGGGTCTGTTGTGAGTTAGAAGTCTAGCTGCAGAGTTTTGAACATATTGCGTCTTGTTCAGAAGAGAGCTAGGGAGCCCATAGAGTAAAGAGTTGGAGAAATCAAGCCTTGTTGTTATAAATGCATGAATCAGGCACTCAACATTGGACATTGATAAAAATTAGCAGGCAATATTTCTAATGTGGGAGAAAGATGTCTAAATCAAATTTTGCACATGTGCCTTGAAAGACAGGAAAGGATCCAGTGTGACTCCCAGATTCCTGACTATGGCTGACGTGAGAATGGGGAAGCCATCCACCATTACTACAAAATCATTCAGTTTATCCAGCTGAGAGTTGCTGTCAACCAGTAAATTCTTTGTTTTGTCACTATTTAGCTTCAGGGATTTTGATGTCAACCAGAGTTCAATGTCCCTCAAACAAGAGATAAATGATGGAGAGGGGAGACCAGAGGGGGAAGAAGTGTTAACATAAATCTGAGTATCCCTTGTAACAAATTCAAATTTCTTTGGAAATCAACAGATTCATCTTCAAAACATGTATTTTCTTATGAAGATTTCACTGAAGAAATAAAGGTTTCATGCAGTGATTTGTTAAAAGTTCATGCATAATGCACTGAGGTATTGCTCCAGTTTATTCACAGATACTGAATAGCTGGGTTAATGTATTGTTGTGACCTTGTGCTTAATGACTTTTTTTTATAAGATCTATACTGAGAAAAAAAAGATATGAGCTTATTTTGTATCTCTATATAAAGGGTAATTAAAGATCTCTTTATTCTTGTTAAAATGTGAAAGTCTTAGGTATTATTGTCAAGGTGGGTGGGACCCTGTTGTCACACACGATTATTCTTTCTGCCTCTCAAGGCTAAGGAGTGGTGACATACAGGAGGAATACAATAGCATAGTAAGATATTAATAACAGTGATTTGTCATGAAAAACAATTTGTGAATTAGATAATATTTGGGAACCAGCTATTCAAGTAGAGACAACACATTTATCTAGAATCTCTTACAGTACTTATGAATAACATTTCTCTGTTTTTTTATTTTTATTCCTTCAGTATACTTCCTCAAGTACAATTAGTAGAATATTAGGTTGTGGATTTCTCCTGAAAACCTGCATGTTCTGCTTATGAGTCAGTGTGGATAAATGGGGTCATAAGAAGACAAAGACTGACTAAAACTGTATTGATGTGTACATACAGTACAAGGTTTATGGTGTGAGCAGGAATGTCCAGAATATACAGTAAGAATAGTAAAAAGGTTACAGACAGGAGGATGCCACTTGGCTCATCTAGCTGCTTTGGTAGATAGTAGCTGCTTGATCCAAGCCTGGTATCCAAAGCCGAGGTATCAGCTTTAGCAGCTTAACTGAAGTCAGTGTAAGGAGTTGTATGTTTACACAGCTGTTACAGTCCTGCTTTTCATATTTTTACAGCCTCATAGTTTTCTCTTGTGTCCTCAGGTTTGTTTAACTGTTTATTCTAACGAGACTCTAAAAGAGTTAACACAATATCCCTTTGTTTTTTTTTACAATTTTGACTATATTTTTTATTACTTTTCCACATTGTTTGCAAGATTTATACTTGGTGTTAACATAAACACCAAAGCGTTTTTCAAAAGTAACTTCTAGTCCCAACACTTTTTTACAATTTATATTTACTATCTGCATATACAGTAATAAAATGCACTTACCTCATTAAACATCAACCAGTTTTTCTTTTCTGGTCTTGAATTTTATCTATTTTTTTTATTTCATTTGCTGCTTCTGTAGCGTTTGGTAATCCTCAGATTTTGGTATAATCTGCAAACTTTACTAACTATACCAAAAATTAGGAAGAGTAATAGTCCCAGTACAGATACCCTGTGGTAACCACTAATTTCATCACTCCCATTTGAGCAGTTTTATATTAACCAATTTTCACTCCAAATACATACAGTACAGTACATTTCTTCTATATTTTGAGTATTAATTTCTTATAAGGAACTTTATCATGTATAATATTGTAAGCTTGGTGTGTCCATTTCTTAATGTTATCACCAGCAATTGAACTACCAATTGACTGCACTAGTATGCATTTCTTTTCTGTATTAATTTATCATGCTTTATACCCTACATAATGTTCCTAAACATTCTTTTTCTAGTGTGTTATTTATATCCCCTAATTTCGTACTTTGCAGAACTATAACTCATTTGTCTCTTATCTCCATTATGTTTCATTAGAACCTTTGACATAGGCTATTAGACAAAATCATAGCACAAAAAAACCTTAATACACTTTATTAAAATATCTGAATCTACATAATTGAAAAAAGGCACTATTCTATTTAATCCTGTTGTCTGAACAGCACTACATCTGCAACATAATTCTATTCAGGTGTAGGCCTCAGGTTTTATTTTGTTTGGGCATTATCAATGCATTTAATTTCAAACTGAGTTGTATTGAGAAGATTCTCACGGTTCTGAATATTTTAAAGGATATTTGGCTATGGTTTTGAATATTTCAATGGAGATTTGGCTATATGGTATTTTTAGACTATAAAAATACCATAGGATTTCCTTCCTACAAGCTTCTCTGCTTTCCTTTGTTGTATTCCTGTTTCACTATCGTTACAATAAATAGAATTAATGTTTTATTTTAACTAGTTTCATTCAGATTGAGTGGTGTAAACAATGAACACCTGGTGTTTTTCAATGAATAAATAAAATTATTTTTCAGTGGCTATTTATACTGATTCTTAATCAACATATTTTGGCAATTTTCACTCATCTTAAAATTCAAACACTGCACACCTGGTGTTTCTATGAAATCACATGCCTTACGCTTAGTTTTCTGTAATACCAATTAACTTTACTGTATATCTTTTAAGTGCCATGTACTGTAACTCACTATTAAAAATACAAATATTATATATGTGAGGGAACAATTAATAGGTTTATTCCATGCTGAAAAGAGAAGAAAGAAAACATAACATTTCGGCCATGGAGCCTTCTTCAGGTCTCACCTACTCAGCCTACGCATGCTGACGCAGCTACCCACCTGAACTACTTCATGTTATATATGTGTTCTAAATTAGATATTTATGTAAGAATTAGGCTAATAACTTTTCATTCTGGCTACCTGACCTTCCTCTGTCAGAGAATAAAGAAGCGTATGTACTGCAACGTGATCCAAAATCAGGAAAGTTTAAGCTTGCTGGCTTGCTCTTTGATGAATCTCATTCAGTAGACCAGTCACATTGTGTGTAAGTCTTGTCCTGAGACACCTTGAAGGAAGCAAGACCCATGCTAGACTGCTGTTTGTGGATTTTTCCTCTGCATTTAACTGCATCCAACCTCACCTACTGACATCTAAGCTATTGTCAAACTTTGGTCTCGATCTCAATCTCGTCAGCTGGGTTACAGATTTCCTAACAGATAGAACTCAGTGGGTGAGAGTCAACAACGTTTTATCCATCAAAAGGCATTCTTCTACTGTGTCCCCCCAAGAATATGTTTTGTCTCCTTTAATCTTTGTCCTGTACACTAATGATTGCAACAAGTATCACCACTCAAGACACATAATCAAATTTGCTGATGACTCTGTCATTTTAGCCTGCTTCAAGCAAACAAATGGAGTCAAGGATCAATTGTTGATAATAATTAATAAAAATAATTGCTTATACTTATGTAGCGCTTTTCTGTACACTCCACTCAAAGCACTTTACAGGTAATGGGGACTCCCCTCCACCACCACCAATGTGCAGCAATGTCCACCAATGTGCAGCATCCACCTGGATGGCAGCCATAGTGCGCCAGAACACTCACCACACATCAGCTATCAGTGGGGAGGAGAGCAGAGTAATGAAGCCAATTGATAGATGGGGATTATTAGGAGGCCATGATTGGTAAGGGCCAATGGGATGCTGGGGTTACACCCCTACTCTTTTCAAGACAGGCCCTGGGATTTTTAATGACCATAGAGAGTCAGGACCTTGGTTTTACATCTCATCCGAAGGACGGGACCTGTTTACAGTATAGTGTCCCCGTCACTATACTGGGCCATTAGGACCCACATAGACTGCAGGGTGAGCACCCCCTGCTGGCCCCACTAACACCTCTTCCAGCAGCAACCTTAGTTTTTCCCAGGAGGTCTCCCATCCAGGTACTGACCAGGCCCACACGTGCTTAGCTTCAGTTGGTTACCAGTTGTGAGTTGCAGGGTGATATGGCTGCTGGCCAAAGATGCTTGACTAAAGCATTATATTAGAGATTGCTGGTCATGATTGAGCTGGGGAGTAGCTCTGTTGTCTCTTCCACCCTATACAGTATAAGGTGACTATCACATGGCTAAGAAAAGGAAGGTGGCTGAGAGTTGTACAGAATTGCTCATAGAGTGTATGTGGTCAATGAGAGCGATGGCCAGAGCTGACAGGGAAATGAACTTCACCATAGTTATTGAACAACATCACTATTTCTGTTATGTGTGCCAATGAGCATGTAGTTGCATAGTACCAATAGGGAAGCTACATATAGTATGTTTAGTCAGGAGCTGAAAGAAGATTTTAGGCTTTTCTTTTAAGTTTGTTATGTACACTGTGCTATTGATATATTGACAATATAAATAGAGAGCACAATTTGAACCATAAGGCCTAAGTTTGGGAGTGTCTGTTAATAGGGAACCTGCCTACTGTGTGTCCGTGCAGTGTGATGACTAGGGAGTTTTTGCTTCATCATTCTCCATGCCTGCTGGTTACAGTGCTAATCTAAGATAATCTAAACCTATTTACATCATAATAATTTTCTTTTAATTTATTGTATTGCATCATCCTATCTGCATAGCGTGTGTGAACAACTGTGAAGTTGCTCTGACAAAGTCACACTATGCTAAAAATGAAATGAAAATGAGTTTAACATACTGTACAAATTATCATAGGAGACATACTTATAGTGAACTGTGCTGGGAATATAAAATCATTGACTGTGTGACATGTGCAATAATATTGTAGCAGTTCCTACACTCATCAGTGCAATAAGAACCCAAAAGGACAAAATACATCAACCTAAATAAAAAATAAAATACATTATTCATACTTTGTGATGCCAGGGGATATGACGACCACTTTGATCATGGAACATGAGTGTGCCCTAGAAAGTCCCCTATCACACACACACAGCACCTTCATTGAGGTGACTAGGACATGAAGCCGGATTTTTTTTTTCCTACTGATCTTCTCAACAGTTTCTGAGTACTCAGCTTCTGGATTTTTGGGCTCAGTGAACCTCACACCTCTGGTGCTCTCTCTTACTAGCTCTTCTTTTACATGGAGAAAAAGTAGAGGACTCGTGACTTGGTCATTCCCATTTGGTCATACCTGCTCTACTGTCTTCTTTGCTTTATTAGCAAACTGACTTGGCAATGACCAAAGCTGCTAATTTATCATGAGTCTTTCCTGCACCTCGATGTCTCTCATTCTGTCTCGAGCCTCACCACTCCTATACAGCTCAAATAGAGTCCATCCCTGTTTTCTCTGTGGACTCTGTAACTCCTGGAGCTTCCTGATCCTTTTTTCATTTGGAGCCTCTCCTGCTTTCAATGTCACACACCTGAGTCATGTGTCTCTTGTGTACTTCTGCTCCTGGTGTATCTCTCAATGACTGATGGTTTACACAATC
The DNA here is from genome assembly GCF_040954835.1 of Lepisosteus oculatus. Lineage (NCBI taxonomy): Eukaryota > Metazoa > Chordata > Actinopteri > Semionotiformes > Lepisosteidae > Lepisosteus > Lepisosteus oculatus. The sequence continues at coordinate 19,827,083 of NC_090697.1, read as the reverse complement.
TTGGCCACTCGGTCCTCGTACTTTGTATCCAACCTCTGTTGCCACTGCATGCTTTCTACCCAAGACACTCCAAGGAAGTATAGCACTCTTTCACACTCTCCTTAAAGTCAACCAGAGGTTAGAAGTCAGACAGGACCCTTTCATCACTTTGTTATCCAATTGTAGAGTGAGGGCATCTGCACTACACCCTGTACTCGGCTCTTCTAACACAAAAACACATTTATCTACCCAAGCAGCACTTTAGACTTTTAAATACAGTACACCATGGTAATTAGTAATTGAAAGTGTAGTGATGTAATTGTTTGAATTTTGTGTAACATTTAGAAAATGGAACAGCTCATTATGAGATTATTGTTACACTTATAATCAATAGTACTAAATAAAAAGTAACATACATACAAAAATTCAAATTATACAATATTTTATCAACAAAACACAAAAGATGCAAAACAAACCAATACACATAACCTTAACTGTAGTTAATTCCCACTCTTAAAAGTATGCTTATCATCCTTAGACATCAGGCACCTTTGGTGAACCAAAATGATAAATATTTTCACAATCCATCTCATGTATGGTTGTTAAACCAACCCAGAGTTTATCAACACCGATGGAATGCCTCTGCTGCATTTTCCTTCATTAAGTTCCATTGGCTTTCACATGTGAGGATATTTTATACCCTTTCCCTCTAAGTATAAATGACTCGCTTTGATGGTTCTATGTTTATGAATTTCCAAGCAGAGCCATGCTTATAATAACTTATAATAACTAATCATTCATAACTATAGTACTCACTTTGTGATTCTGCTGCTCCTCCAGTCTTTCTTTCTTCACCTACCATTCCTTCCCCATCTCCCATTCAAGGAAAATGGCTAGGGCCTGTGTTATTATCTTTGCAGGAGGAAGATACAGTAAGTTTGGATTTGCTGCTTTCTTCACATCTGCTACTTTTGTGGAAGGGCCTATGCTTGTGCCAAAATTAGTTTATTTTCCAGACCCATAAATACTCCTCTATTGGATTTCAAGGTATATTCACATCTAATTCTTCTTTTATTTATTTCCTTAGATATCCATTCTTTTGTGTTTTTCCCCACTATCAATTACTCAGCTTCTCATCATTCTTCATTCTTAGCATCAATAGTTTAAACTCTAGTTCAGTTTTCTGACATATTGTAACATGCACAAGCATGGTTCACAAAAAATAATTTTTCTAATGCTCTTTAGTCTATGCCCTTTGGTACAATTTTCTGGTGTTCTTTCAGGGTGTCAGTGAAACAAATTTGACTTTCTTGATTGTCAGTCACTTGATTGTGCTGCAACATTATGACCTCTGTCCAAGGTCTTAGTTCTCTCTCTGGATGATTTTCATCAAAATACCTGTCCCTCTCCTGTTTTTTTTCACTCTAACTGAAGTCTAGTACTTTCTTCAGTTCAGTGAAGATTTAAAGATTCTTAATTGTTAAAGCTTTCTCAACATTATATCTTTTTCAACTTTGCATTTCCTTAATGCAAACCAAACTCAATCACAATTTAAAATCCTCTCCACCTTTCTTGCTCTCGTTCTTCCCCAAACTTGAGCTACTATCTTGGTTACTTATTGAAATCATTGTGACACCTCACCTAGTTTCTTCATGTAATTAATTCATAATTTGGGCTGCCCAAATTCCTGGGTACTTATACCAGATTGTGGATCCTAACTGATTATTTCTCATATTTAATTATATATTGAATTCTAAACTGAATCTATAAATTCAGAATATTAGCTGCTACTAATCTTTTTGTTGATCTCGCTCTTGAAGCATTCTTTTACCTTCTTTAATTTACTGTGATTCTCTGAATTCACTACTGCCAGCTGTACTTTTCACCCTCACTCTCACAATATAATTACTTATAACCTTAAAACCTGCAAGACCAAAGAGTTATGGTAGGTCAAGGTTTTTACATTCACTATTACAACTTCTGTTCTGTTATCAGCCCTTGCAGACTTTATATTTTATACTTCTCTGTTTATCCCAATCTTCCACCTCTTCTGACCTGTGGACAAGAAACTGGGACTGGCGGTTACTTGACATTGTTTTCTACATCACCCTACCAGTGCTAACTAAAGCTGTCTTCAGCACTGATCATTTCTCTGGCCACTCTTCTAGGATTGATGCAGTATCTATCACAGCTTGTTTACCATCAAAATCTTGATTTTCTGAAACTTACCTAACCTATATCCAAAGCAATCCACATAGCCTACAACTCATGTATAATAAATGTATTCATAATTCTGCATCAGTTTTTTGGGGGTCCTTCTGGCAGTTTTGTCTATGCAGATTTGCCAACATTATTTCCTCAGCCTGGAGACTTAATACCCAAATATTAAGTAAGCTATTCCTTCATGTTCATCATGATTCTTCATCAAGAATTTGACATTACTGAAAAATTGATTTTTAGAGGCCGTTGTTCTCAATTGCCCGATTGAACTGAGAAAGGATCTGTGGAACATTGATGAGATAAAGTCCCTGGTGACACATCATAAATTGACAGCATGTTTTGTGGGAAAATGTGCTAAAACTACTTGCCATATTGCGGATCAGCTGAACCAACTGAATATTTCCATTCAAGGAAGTAGTGTATTATTGTTTTCTGAGAACCTGAAAGATTTAAGCAGAAACTTTGGAGCGAGAAAGCACAAGAGGAATGGGTAGAAGGAAGTCAGTCTAGATCCTTATACATCCATATATTTGGTCTGCCAGGAAAAATTGTCTGTCAGTCTGTCTGGCAAGCAAGCAATTGCTTATTGCCTTTCACTTCCATATAGTTACGCATGTCAAGGTTTTCAGTTGTGACTGAAAAAGATCAGGAATAAACTGAATTTGACTATGAATTATATTCTGCACGTTAGCATCTCACTGATTCAACCCTGGCTTCATCTGATTGTTCCTCATGAGCAAGTACAAACTTCACATTGAGGTTAGCAGCAATCTATAAGACTCTTTACAACAGTATTCTTTTAAAACCCATATTTATATATAAATATTATTTAAGCAGAACCTGTTTTTTAGGTCTACATTATTTCTTATGTTGTTCTTAATATTTTTGACACCTGTCCCCTTCATCCAATTAACGAGTAATGTTCTAATTTACTTCTCATTATTAAAACCCAGTTATGGCACTGGAACAGAGAACTGACATTGAGCTGCTCCCAGTCTTGAGTAGTGCTAATCACAGGGTTTACCTGTGAGACCCTTCCAGCCTGAAACCTAGAATCTGAAGATTTCCAATCCAGCCTCAAAACAGAGAACTCCAGCTTCTAGTCAGCATACGACTTGTGGTGTCTACCCCTCCTTCCACCTGTGCAGCTCAGTTTCACCTGAGCCAAACCCAAAACGTGCTTTCATCTTTCACACAGTCTGAGTCCCATTCCCCACTAACTTGCACAATCTCTGCGCCTCCTCTGCTGCCTCCAGTGATGCCTGAGTTTCCTCAACTTCAAAGATTGCTGAGACCCTGCATTTAAATTTCAGCCTGTCAGTAACCCACTGCTGTTAGATTCCGCTAGCCACAGTTAACAATAACCAAGTGAAACTTGAGGTGCTCAAGGGTGAGAACACTATACTTTACCTATCCCTATGAGTGCATCCTGAATATTTATTGCAATGAAATGTTTGCTGTGTTGACTGTGTTAAGCTGCTGTTACACTGCAATTTCTCTCACAGGATCAATAAAGTATCTATCTATTTGCAAGCTACTGGCTGTTGTAAAACACTCTCTACCAATGATAAGATGATATTTATGGCTGTGTTGAAAAAAATCTGGGCTATAATCAAAGCAATAGATAATATACTATTACATAATACATAATCAGTCCTGGTGTAGAGGTTGCTGAAAATTTGAGTAAGAATGTATTTTTATTATTGCAGTCTTTTCCAATCCTGTTCCTGAGGACTCATGCTCCTGTTTTTTTTCTTCCACCTGAACACTGAGTTAGATTATTGAACCCTTAATAGACCTAACAGTTGGTTTTATTTTAACTTAAAAATTGTGTTCAATTGCTCAAACTGTTGAAAGCTGCTTTTTAACTATTGCATTTATTAAGTGAACATTTCCAACCCCTGTAGAAAGAAAAAAACACTTGTGACAATTAAGGGTTTAATTAAGGTTTCATTCAGCTAACATTAACTAAAGAGCTCAGCTTCAATGAAAAGCTGTGTGTGCAGGACCAGGTTTGGGGACCAGTGTACTATTACACCAATTTCTAATGTGTAAATGGAAGAACATTTTGATAGTACCTGCAAGTGTCTGTTTTGCAAAAGCACATTTTTTTTGCAACAGCTTAGAAGGTACCTGCAAAATTAAATGCTAATTATTTAGGAGAAGAATACATCACAAGGAAGCAATCTTGAATGTGCTAAATCTGTTGAATTTAAGATGGGTTGTTTACTTACTTTGTATTATAGTAATCAATACCATTCTAGTTTAAAGCAGATTTACTGAAATTAAGATACAGAATCAATTTAAAAAAATAAAAAACAAGTGCCTTTTCTAAACTGAAATACTTATCTTTTGAAAGTTGATGAATAAGAATAAAAGGAGGAATCCTTATGTAGACAAAGGAAGCAGCAGAATGACATAGTAAGCAAGTCTTTTCACTTTGGGAAAGCTTTCACCATAGCATTTAGAGAGGTCAAATTAACTGCAAAGCTATGATCCATTTTCAAAGTAATATTAAACTGCCCTAGTAATGTATTGTATCTGACAATTTTTAATTGGTTGGATCAACACTTTAGTGCTAGTGCACACTGATAAATGGAATTGATCAGCCAAGTTATGCTAATTAATCAACAACAGACTCAGCAGGAAAACACACATCTTCTTTGGTGAGTTTATGGTGTCTTGATTTATTACTGTAATTTGAATTTTAAAAGAGTGCTCTTCTTTTATTGCAATGAATACTTTTGCAGAACAAATTCAGAACAAATCTTGCTTTAATGCAGCACACATTTTCATATAAGCAAAACATCTATGAGAAAGAAAACATCCAATAACAGACAGGAAAAAAATAAAAATTGAGATGTTTTTATGAGGTATTTTATGATTACATTATTACATTATTAATCATTAAGTTAGCTTAGAATTAGACTGAAGTTTGGTAAAGGGCACAGCTGAGGCATAGTACTAAAGAATACTTACAATGAGAAGGAAGTGAAAGGATGAGAAGAAAATAGAGGATACAAATTTCCACATATCAATGTTTACAACAACTGTTTTGTTTACAATTTTTCAAGGAGCACAAAAATGAAGATGGGTTGTTTTTATTTAAATATCTTTGTGTTCAAATGAAACAGTTTGCTGACGGTTAGTGAATGTGTTTGGTGGCCAGGAACTGCCAGTATGGTGTCAGTTAAAGGCAGACAGGCCAATTGCATTTAGGACTTATTGAGATATCTCACAATGGAATTGCTTGGAAATGTCATGTTTGGAATAATACTTTAATTCTTGAGAATTAAAATATGAAAAAAAGACGTTTACACTCAAAAATCTGTTGACCACATGCACTTGATGAGTTAAATTTCTCACTGGTAAGATGAAACTTAGTTAGATTGGTCCATGATCCAACTTGCAGCTGCCCTTTGCCCTGCCCTTTTGAAATAATAGGCTGTGCACAGTTTGTCTTCTTAGGGTCTGGCCATAAGGTAGAAAAAGTTAAACTTGTTTCCTACCAGCTATAGTTTTCTTTAGAATATTCCTGGATATGCTGGATGTCGGCAAAAAGTCCAACTGTCTTATTTAATAACTGTGTTCATGAACACAGGATTTTTGTGTTCCTCTGGTCTGATCACAAAAAATATATGTAGAATAACTATTATAGTTCAGGTGGGTAGCTGCGTCAGCATGCGTAGGCTGCAAAGGAACAAGAAATAGGTTTATTCCATGCTGAAAAAAAGGAGAAAGAGAACACAACGTTTCGGCCGTGGAGCCTTCTTCAGGTGTGAGAGAGAATAACTATTATGTTCAATAGTTATGTACTGATTCATTTTACATTTTTCAATGCCTTAATAATTTTACCTGAATTATTTTTACTGAGACTAAAATATTCCTTAACTGTCTCCCATTCTTTGTGTTATAGAAACTCCAGATGTAACACAGTAAGTAAAGGATATCAATGATGGTGGACACGATGGGCAATATCATTCAAATGGACAAATAAGTATTATGGTAATAATGAGTATACACTAATAATAATAATAAACTATTGCCATTATTATTATTTGAATATTGTTAATAAATTTTAATAACAAATAGATAATAAACCTTAATTAGAACATATTTGTACAATTCTGGTACACATTACATAAAAAGTGCTACTCAAAACTTTTTACAAAGATAACAAACCAGATACATTCTTAGGTTTATTCTAGACAGACAAGTTACTGTACAAAAAATGAACCTTTTTAATCTATCCAAACAAATTGTTGAAGCTGATACCCTGGATTCTTTGAGGAAATGAGTCAATAAAACCTTTTGATCTATTAACTACTATTAAATGGACTAGATGGGCTGTATGGCTCCTATCATTTGTAATGTTCTTTTATGTCCTTATGTTCTTTTTGAACTTCAAAATAAACAGTAAAACAAGAATAAGAGGACAGAATTGGAACTGTGGAACTGCATTTAAAACTGATAAGACTTGTGGGAATATAGATTCAGCTATTTAATCATGTCATTGAAGGCAATATCCCAAATTTTATCATGAAACGTTGGGATGATATATTTGGAACAACTATATACTTGCAACCAGACAAGCTAGATTGGCCAAATGGCCTCTTGTCATTCATATTTGTTCTTCTGTTCTTGTGCTTGAGATATTAGGACAGGTGATTCCAACAACTCCAATAAAATCCACTTCACCAATCTATCCAGCTCCATCCCAGAAGGTCGGGAACATTCAATTCATCCTCCTGAAACTGGTCACATTCCACCAGAACACAATCACTGCAGAAATAATAGTTACCTTTCTGCTGCATGAAATATTACAGCCAATAAGGATTTCAACTAAAGTGTGTTCATGGGATATTTGTGATTTACTTCAACTTTGCTTATGCTGCATGAAGCATGAAATCAATGTTGTAGACAATAAGAATTTCAATTACAATTTGTTTATGAGGTGATTGTTGTTGTGAAGTGATTGCGTTGCAGTGCAGGTTTGCTTAATAGTTTTTTTAATGTTTAAAGCAGATAGTTTACTGGGTGAAATTTAGAAAAAAAAGAAATTAAAGAGCTTTTTGAATATAATGTGGAATTTTATATAGAAGCAGGAGAAAAGGGACAAGTTAACATGTTAATGGCTGTTGTTAACTAATAATTCACTAACAGAGAAGTTTCAATATTCAACATAATAATTATTTTTAGAATTATGAAAAGGTTTATAAAGTGTTGCAATGCCACCAATGGTGAAGGTACAGGTTATTGACAGTACTTATTTTATTTAAATCTATTTTTGTTCAAATAAACAAAGATATACAAAATTAAGGTACTATTGCAATAAAACTACTGCATTCTGTTTTTTATAAGAAAATAGTTTTGATTTGTTAATGTAACAGTGTGGGTCTTTTGTATTGCCTTTTCACAGACTGGAGGGTCGATATCTTGAGAAGAATTGTATAGTCGCCCCAATATTTTGGTTCGTCACTCCCAGGAGCTAGGACGAGCAGTGAGGCTCGAGAAACATTATAGAATAGTTCTCTAAAGGTCTTAAGAGATGTAAAAATTGCTCCATAGCTTTATAGCCAATGGCATGGTTCTAGGGCGGACCCAGAATTATCGCATGAGAATGTAATATAGGGTTTCTAATTACAGACTCTGGTAGTGCTGATAGAATATTATCACATGATTATTAGGGGATCCTTGGTGGTGTTAGGGGCCCTCTAGTGGTGAACAGGGGGAGATTACTTCCACTGTGTCACATTAAGTGTTGCTTTTAACTGTGAACATTCAAGTTTAAATATTTATTGTAAGTATTTGAAAAAAGAAAACCACATTCAATTTCTTTTAAAAAAAGTTGTGATTTTGGGAGGCAGTTTGCATATTGTATATTACAAAAAGATTTAAGGAAAATGGAAGAATGTTTTTGTTATAATTATGTTCTGTTGATGGTACAGTACATTGAAAAGCAACTTATTTTACTCAAAATGACATTCAATAATTAAAAGTTTTAGTTTGAAAATTAAATAAAAAATGTAATACTAAATGTAAAACACAAAAATCAAAAAAAAAAACTTATGTCAAAAGCCAATAATTATATAACTTGAGCCTTAACATCCAGGACGTTTGCTAGAAGAAATTGATGCATCTTAACTAAAGATAAGAACCTGCACATTACTGTAAAGAGAACTATTGTTCTAGTGCTAGACACAATTCTTGCAATGAGCATATCGAATCACACAAAATCAGAACAGGAATGACCACACCATTTACAGATCAATTTGGGAAAGTTATTGTAATTGTATGGCTCCCAATACAAACTGTGAGCTTTCCCCAGATATCAGACTTCAGATAACCTCAACTTATCTGGCCACATTGATGTTCAAAACACTTTTTTGTAGTCTACTACTGCCTGAAAATAATTATTTCCCTTTAGAATGTATTTTTTTGTTTGGTGTATAGAGAAAATACTCAAATGCCATAGAGATCACCAATAATATTATATGTAGTACTCCTACATTAGCATGTTTTATGTAAAGTAGCTGATAGTTGTTGATCATAACAGATGCTGTTTCCAAGGTTATTTGGCAAATGGTAGATGATCTTATACAAAACAGATGGGAATTAACTGAATTCTATGGTGGTGGCAGGCCCTCTCAATATTCTTCAGCTTAACCAACAGTGAAGATAATAGCGATCTCTAGTTCTGAAATTTGTCATTCAATCATTATCAGTCCATGTGAGCTGTAATCCCTCCCACCAAGAGCTTTCCCTATCCAAGACTGTTCTGTTAAAAAGTGTTAATTGCAGAAAACTAACCAGAAAATGACACAATGTGACAAATTTTCTAATTAAAATAATGAGACATTTTCTTTACTATCCCAAATTAAATACCAATTTGAATACAGAATCTGTCTACATTTTATTACAGTACAGCAGGAAAACAAGCAAACACACAAGCTGCACGTAATAGGCTATACATACATTACAAAGCCACAAAGCCACTTTTTGTCTATTGGCACAAAACTATCTGTGTTAGTTAGCTTTTAATAAAGTGTATAACTGTCTGGTCCACTACACACTACATTGGCAGCATGCATCTATTTATTGATTTTTCCCTAACAGCATTTACTTTATCTTAAAACAATTTTAGGGATGTTGTATTTTACATTGTCCTCTGCAAAGCAGCACCATTTATTTAAAAGTGTATAAGTTATTTGAAATCTGTGTAAGATTTAGCAAGCACACTGATATTTCAAGAGCTTTATATTACTGTGTAGTATATTTCATTCCAACTCTCAAAAAGACATTAACACTAATGGAAGAAATACACTGACTGTGACAGAGGAGCCTGTCACGAGGTACAGATAGCACAGGAAATACATATTCATACACCTTCTGTTCAGCGGTTGCTAGATAAGTTCCTGAGGGTGCACACTTGGAGCTTGACTAGTAATTGCTATTATTTAATTTCATATACATTCACATACTTAAACATAGGTATGAGTGAGTACTGTGGTGTGAATGGAGAGCGCTCTCAAAACGGATGATACTCACTGTTTATTTGGTGTCGGTACTTCTGGGGTGGGTCAGCCTATGGTGGCCTAGGAAGGCCAAACCTATTTTTTATTCATAGTATTATTTCATATTATTTCACACCTTGAAATACTAAAATGCAATGATGGCCTCAGTAAACATACTGTTTACAATCAAGTCAAGTTCATTTGAATGTAACATGATCACAAGTTCTGGAAAAAGCCAATTAAAAAAAAAAATTCCAAACTATCTCAGCATATTTGTACCCAAGACAAGTACTGTATGAACAGCTAGTAGTGTAAGTTGATGCATGGTTTCAAACCAAATATATCTGAAATGAACCAATTGCAAATCCCCAAAGAGATGACACTGACTTTAACATGACAATACTCTAGCTCAAACAAAGGATTATACAAAACAGTTTGGAGAAGAAGCAAAAGTCTTTCAGTTATATTGCTATAATTCCAATGTTAGCTTAAATTATTTATAAACAAGATAAAATATTAACCTTTTAAGTTATTTATTTTACTATAAAAAGTTTAAACTTATTATGGATGTTGATGTCAAAGCCACAGTATGAGTGATCTGATTTGATCTGAACACCTAGGGGTGTTTTTCTAATATAACCTTTTCATGTAACTAGTCAAAGTCGATTTTGTGTCACCAGTGTCAAATCTTCTGAATGCCATGTTTTTAGAATACAATGTAAAAACAGTTTGAAAATGAGAGAAGGTCATTTGGCCCATTTTGCTCTGTTGGGTATTTAGTAGCTACTGTAAGTGAATTAAAATGTGAATTTACATGTTTCGTGAATGAGCATGGAGAATTACCATCTGGTGGAGAAGCCTGTTCTTGAAATCTACAATTCTTTCTGTGGTGAAAGTGTTCACTAAATAGATTCCCTTACAGTTTACAATCATGGTTCGGTATCCTTGTGGAAAGATACAATTAGCAAAATTAAATTAAATTTTAACAGTTTGCAATAATCAGGCAAAGCATACGGACAGATCATGACTATTGAAAATTTTTGTTAATTCCCTTTCTGCATTTCATTGATGCCACAGGGCATGCCGATCACTTTTGAGAGCAAAACATGTCCTCACAGTTGGTTGGGGAAACCTTTTGCTATATGTTTAATCCATTTTCCCTTCTGACGTGCACTCTCCTCTGAAAGTGTTGCTATTTTATTTTCTTACACTCCATTTGAGCTTGACTTTTCTGAACAGTTGTGAGCCCTCATTTTTCTGACACTTTCAGTATCATCTTATCAGAATCTCTTTTTTCACCAGTACGTGTCAGGTACAGGAATTTGTCTTGGTACTTTTGGAACATGCTAAACACAAAACCCACACAGGTCCAAAAGGAGCATTAACATTACTGACATAGTTACATTGGACAATATACAAAAGATGGGGGAGTCACAACACAGTCACTTCTGGGCTCAGTGAATCTTTTGATCTTGTTCTCACCAGAACGTCCCTTTTGGGGAGTAACAGTGGAAATCCCTCAAAACAGTTGTTCCCATTTGGCTACACACACTCTACCACCTTCTTTATCTTATTCGTGAGCCAACATGGCAAAAACCAAGGTTGCTGCTCATTCAGAGTCTTCCCTGCACTATGATGACTCCTACTAAGTTTAGGAACCTACCTGTTCTGAGATACTGTGCCTCATGGAGTTTAGTGCAATTCTCTCTCTGAACTCTGTCTCCTCCTCCCTCTCTCACTTGGAGCCTCTCCTGCTCCAAGTGTTACACACCTGATTCTCTCATGAACTCATACTCCTGCAACCTTCTGATCTGCAATTTCTCTCTCCTGATGACAGCTGGCTTACTCACTCTCCACCAGTCAGTCCTTGGAATTAGTGTTCATCTCCAGCCACTGATATTTCCACCTGTGCAACCAGGCTGGATCTAATACTTTCAACATTATTCTTCCATTTCTTCAAGAGCCCTCGCTGTCTCATTAATCTCTTATACAAACCTCAGTCTTTCACTCACCTACATGCATTGGTGGTGCCCTCACTTCTGTCATTCGCATGTTCATTCAATACAAGACTTTCCAAATAACATTTACACCCATTTACGTCTTCCATAGGACTGCTACCTTCCTAGAAGTCACAACAGGTCACCAGAGATCAATAGTCAGATAGGATCCTTTTCTCTCTTCTACACTCTACTGTACTCTACCTACTCACACTGAAACATTTAACTAATATAACTTTCATGCATAAATAATTCTCATGTAAAAAACATTCTCTGGTTTCATTGCCATTTACTACCCCTTCTGGTGGAAGATCTATCACTCTCACAGACAGCTCTGTTCCTTCTCTACCTTAGAACAGGCTGTCTCTTTAATTAAACTGATTTAAACCAAATTTAGTCTCAATCCATTCCCAATCCCCTCCAGGACCGCTGCTGTTTAGCATTCTCTTCTAGGGGGTAGAACTACAACCTGTCTCATTTGCTGCTTCTTCTCCAGCTCACACACAGCCCCTAGCCTTCTATTGTTAACTTCGTATTATAAGCGACTGCTACTCAAACACTGACTCTGCTCGCTCACAGCACACAGCTGCATGCTTTCAGCATAAATCAACTCACTCTCAATATCCAGCCTCCAGCCCACTGATGTAAAAGCAAATGTTGTATTCTGACACAGTTTCTCTTTTTTCACCACAGACAACTGCAGATATCATAGATTCAAATCTAAAGCCCACTGCTATCATACAGATAGACAGCACCTTCTTTCTTTCTCTCAGCTTCGGCATGGTCACTCCCACTGCCGTGCATCAGCATGAAGAAAGCAGGGTGTTACACTTGCATGCCAGCAGAACATACTATCTGACTCGACTAGCTCTTCTGCCTCACCCCACAGCGTTGGGTCTAATGCTCACTACCATGCTTATAGATAGTAGACTCTCAATCTTATTCTCAGTACCAAAACTAGCTCTAGGCTGACAGGCTTGTTTTATTAGTAGCGAAATATCCAACCTGCTCTTATAAAACTGCCCACAGCTGTGTTTCATTAAAACTGACCTCCCACAGCCGCCATTGCATAGTAATACAGGCTTATCTACTCGGCTTTCCCACACTTCAGACAGCGTTACACTTTCTATATAATCTGCAACTTTAACTAGTGTGATTATGCAATTATGTAATTATTCAACTTAATGATTTGCATAATATTGATTGCATAATCAGAATGTCTGCCTCATCTCAACCTGTTAGGTGCTGTACGTGAATTAAGGATGGAGTAGGTCCATTTCTGTATATGTTTAGAGCTGTGGGATGGTTAAGGTTGAAAGGCGGAGATATGATTAAGTAATTTTCTCTATTCACATGCAGGTTTTGACTTCACACCTCTCTTCACCTCTCCCCACTTCACACCACCTGAGTAGCCTCTCTGCCTCTCCCCTGCTCCCACCTCCTCCACTCTCCCAGCTTTTACCCTGTCTTTCTCACACCCGAAGAAGGCCCCACCACCGAAACGTTGTGTTTTTGTCTTCTCTTTTCAGCATGGAATAAGCCTATTACTTGTTCCTTTGCAGCCTACGCATGCTGACACAACTACCCACGTGAACTACATCATGAAGTTATGCCTAATTACAAGATTCAATTGGGGTAAAATGGATTGAGTTCACTTTTAATGATTTTCTTTTTAATGACTTTTGAATAAACATCTATAGATATTTTTTTAGCATTTCAACCGTAAAAAGCACTGTTTGTGAATGACAAATGTCTTATGTCTTGCTGTCAATGAAAAAAAAAATATCTGAAAAGTACTCCTCACCAGCTTGATGTCTTATTCATGTCTATTATTGAAAGTATTTACATTTTTACAGAAGTAGGATTGGATTATTTTTTTCAAATCTGCCATTTGGAGACTTAGGTCATTCAATTGCTCCTAGCTGTTATTACACATGCATATCTAAAACATCTCCCTGTTCTACTGATAAAAATACCTTTGCTCAAACTATTCACCCCTTCTTCATTCTCTTTCACTCTCTTGCCATGATTTGCTCTTTTCAGCATGGAATAAACCTATTACTTGTTCCAATAATATACAGTAGCATGCCCACTACATGTTTCACACATACATATAATAACAAAAACAATTAATAGTTTATGTTTATGCATGAGCTATAATTTCCCATCTATTTTAGCACTAAAATTAAGTGTTTTCTGGACTCAGAGTGGGGTTTGTACTCACATTTCAAATTTTTTTTTATCTGGGTACTCCAGTTCTCTCTCGTAATCTGATGTCAAGCTGTCCAAGTTAATTGGCATGTCCAAATTATCATCTTACACCCTCATCCTACTGAAAATAAATGAACAGGTTAAAAAAATATTTACTTAGATCTTTTACATGCTTCTTTATGTCATGCTCCTGGTAATTAGCATTCTTAAATATGTACTATACATGCTGCCTGCAGATAGAATAAATTATTAAAACTTATTTTCATTTCTCTTTAACGATTCATTGTAGCAGTACAAAGTACAATTCAAAGAGTCTATGCACTGCTATTTTTCAAAGCATGTTGACAGCAGTGACCTTGAAACTGGACAGTAGCTTGCACAATCGTCTCACTTTTAGAAACAGAGTTTGCCATGTGACTGGAACAAAAGATGGATGACTCAGTTCTACACGGACTATAAATTAAGAGCACAAAATATATCTTATAATATTAGGATTGTCATTATGTAATTCAATAGGAGAAGCAATTTTGCAATGAATCAGTCCAAATAATAGTATGTAATAATTGTACAGGTTGTATGGGGCTTATTTTTAGTTCACATTTAAGCAAAAACATGAGCATGGCCTTCAATAATAAATTAATCTATTTAATGCAATAAAACAACAATGTGGCTTAGAATTAAAAGAACACAGTCTGGTTTTCATTGCTACATTTAAAAAAGTTGTATGTAAAGTAGTGTAAAAGAAGAGAGAAATCCTAATATTAGGATACTTAATATTTAAGGTTGTCTTTAGCCATTTCATTTGTATAAATGTAGCATTTATAATGTTAATGAAATCATGACAACTGAAGCGATGTGAAGCATATCCTTTGTCTTCACATCAGTATAAGCAGCAAACCAAGAAGCAAAGAGTACTTTATTTAAAATGACCCATAATGAGTAGAAGTTCAAGGTCAGGGTTGTGCAGCACATTCCACAAGGGCATAAATTAAATCAAGTACATTTCAAATTACCATGAAATATGGTTATAAAATGGCTGTTATGTGAGGACAGGAGACTTGAACACATGAGCGACTTATGTATATAATCTCTAAAAGGCATACTTACTAATGCTCTCTAATAATATTGGTTCTACAGTTATTACTTGCAAAAGGACCAAGAGATTTAAAGTGAAATGTAATGTGAAAACCTAAATTAATTATCTTCAGTTTATACAATCTCTACATACTATACTGTATGTGTATGTGCATACATATTGAACCACTACATGTATCCTGAAGCACTGTAGAAACACAATATTTAATACCATTCCTGAAGTACATAATTATTCATATTTAATATTATATTACCCTTATTTAGTACATTGTGGGAGGAGAAATTTTGAAGTGTTAGAGTTGTTGAGTAGTTCGGTGTAAGCCAATTGTCACGAACAGTTCTTTCCAGGCCCTATGCAGACGACATGATCCAGAATTGTGAAGAAACACTGGGGAAAAAGTCATGCAGGAGAGGGTATGGAGACAGGGAGCATATCCAAGGGGTGCAGGTGTCCAGGGAGAGGAGAGTGAATCAGGGGCGAACTATCCCTGAGTAAATCCAAACAGGTCATCCAAGACAGAAGATAGTGCCCAAAGCCAGAGGATCCATCCAGGAAATAAAACCATGAACCGGGTCGGAACTGGCAGGGCGGGGAATCAGGAACCGAAGGTTAAAAGCATAATGGAGTCAGACGCAGCAGGACGTCTGACTCCATGAAGTGGGATTCAATGAGGAACCAGGAGTAAAATCTGCGTCTGGCTTTTAAGGGGGAATGGAAATAGGGAACAGGTGCAGGTAATGGGAGAAAACACAGAAGGGTTGGAGCGCCCTTAAAGAGGAGGGGTTTGCAATCGTGACACCAATAAAAGAGAAAACAGTTAAACTTCACCTCTGTCCTGTGCCTCCTTAATAGTGCTGCAAAGAAAAGGATTGGCATTACACTGAAGATCAGAAGTGGGATTTTGAAATGAATGAGGAAATAGTAAATCCAAAGACGGGCGCCCTCTCACTAGACCAATAAATTCAGAACTGAAGTTGGAATATGGCTTAAGGAGCCTGAGCATGGTGGAGACCAAAAGCAGAGCCCAGCAGTGCCCTGTGGATAATGGTGAGCAAAGGAAAAGAAGCGATGAAAAACAAACCGGGAGGACACAGGAAACAGGAATTTGAAAAACTGACGAATTTGGTCCAGTTACATTACATACTGGAAATACAACAGTGTAATAGAGTGGGCAGCCATGGACAACAAGATAGCCATGTGTTATGTTTGTGATGACATGGATTGTGCCATAAAGATAAACAAAGAATGAGACTGTGTTCTAAAGTAAACTAAATTGAAAAGTTTTTCTACTAAGCTTTAAAATGATGTCTTGCTTGTTGGGCCTAACTGAATGTGAAAAAGCCATGTATTTAACTAGCTGATTAAGTACTTGAAAATCTTCAGATATAACAGGGATAAAGTGATAATTATGAATTGCTGATTAATCAGTGGGGTCCCAGTGAAAAAGCAGAGCAACTGATGTCAGCACATCAGAGATTGTTGTGGCTTTCTCAAGACACTGGGCTGCAACTTCTGGGGATGAGAACTTGGTGTTGGGATCGAACAGCAGCTTGGCAAATTTGATTTGATGAAAGGCTACATATTCCTGCTGTAGATGTACTGCACCTCATACAAAGGGTACCAAGACCTGTCACCTGCTGTATGCCATCACCTGGCCAAAGGTTACGTATGTATGAAACAATTTCTGAAGAAAGCAGAATACTTAGAATATGGATTTAAGGAAATATACCATTTTAGTAAAAATGCCAAACTGGCTTAACAGCCGTAGCTAGAAATGTTGTATGGAGATGATCCCTTAAATAGTTTAATTAATCCTTATTGTTCTGTCACTGCATCATTACATGTTGTATTCTGCTTTTAATTTGTTCAAGGGGACTTCCTGCTGTTGATATAAATTCTGGATTCTGATCTTGAATCTGGACAGATGAATTTTGACATGAATATCATGATGAATTCACATTTCAACATTCCTGTGAGCAGCACAGTCAAAATGTAATACCTCTTTTTACTGACTCATGACATCATTGCAGTGAGTTAGTATTTTTGCTCTTGAAATAGAATTGGCAAACACAGACCTTAATTACATACAGTAGATTTGTGTTGAAACCTGGATGGTTTCCATAGAAAAGGTTATTACGTGTAGTGTATTATGATTCCTTTAAAGAGATACTATATATTGTACATCAACCCTTTTCTTTGCAATGTTAACAAGGAGGCAAAGGACAGATACAAAGTTTAACTATTTCCTCTTGATTGACTCACACTGAGCTATAGCCAGCAACCCCTATTTGCTGTAAAGCTACTCTGGGCCTGGAGTTGTGTCATGGCCATCTGGAGGTTGGCCACACATCTTTGCAGGAGCGTGAAGCATGACGCTCTCGACTTAGCATGAGTAAGGCTGGGGTTTCACGCAGTAGACTCCTGCAGCATAAACCAGCATGGCATCAACACCAGCTAATCTTGCTAATGGGTGGAGGTAGTCAGAGTGAGCTGAACTGCCAGGGCACGATTAAAGCTCTCTGCAAGGTCATCACTCTGGGGGTGCAGTGGTGTCATTTGTGTCTTCCAAATACCAAGCTGGGAAAACATCTCCATGAACACTTTTGACTCAAAGTTCCAACCTCCATTATGCACCGGCATTGCAATAAGCCAGCTGTAGCATCCTCTTCACCTCTTTTGTCTGGATCCATCCTATATTTCTTCTGGTCCCACTCAGTACAATGCTGGCATTCAGCATGTTCACATGGCCTCTGGGACAAAGCATCAGCATTTACATGCTTCCCTCCAGTATGAAATGAAATGAAATGCCTGTATCTGTTCAATCTACCATGCCACTTGTCTTTCTGGCTCTTTGAAGGACATCAACCATTGAAGTGCAGAGTGGTTTGTCCTGATTGTAAAGTGAAGGCCATAGAGGTGATGACAAATATGGTAACAAGGTTCCATTTGTTAATTCACACGTGGAAACCTCTTGGTTGCTTATGAATTCCAGTCTTCAAGGCAAACTGAACGCAGGGACCCTGAATGGCTAGTTAAGGGTAACACCCCAGAAACAGAAACAATATGTAAATAAAAAACTAGACTGGTTTATTAAAAATGCATTAGTTTGAAACAATTCTCATGAAATTTCCAAGTTGTTTAATTCGAAGAATATCATTTATTGTAGAAGCACATTAATGTACTGAGTGATGCATTTATATCTAATTGAAATATCCATTTATTTATTTTCTTGGAGCAAAAAGCCTACAAGTCATTACACCTTTTCCTTTCTATCACAGTATAATCTTTATAACACCCCAGAGTGCACTGTGCTAAATCTGTTCTATGTGATTCCCATAAACAATACCCAGACTGTCATGTTCCTCATTAGAGAAAATACAAGTAAAAAATTAAACATCTATATTTAAATCAAAAAGTAAACTGGCTTTGACTTAATCAAAAATTACAACAGGGATGACACAAATAACACTTTAAAAGAAAAGAACTTTTATTCAACTGACAAGACCATTAAGAACCTTGCCTTCCAACCCCTGGTGGTTGATTGGAGCACACAAGTCATGCCCTCCTAAGGTCCTTCCCCAGTAACCAATCAGGAAGCTATTTCCAAACTTGGGTCCCTGAACACTCCACAAGGCACATTTATGATCCAGCATAGACCACCTGCTGTTGTTTTGAAAAATTAATACCCTTAATAAACTTGCAATGCAAACTTGGTTTGTTGAAGACAGTCTTTTGTTTAAATAAAGGTTATGCATAAAAGCCAACAATGCAATCAAAGGAAAACAGAAATGAAAAAGGTGATCTCATTATTATTCTCAGCATCTTCATTAATAATCAAGCAGTCAAGACATTTAGCAGCCATGATTTTGCCTTCTTTGCAGTGTGTCCATGGCAGCCTCATACTTCTCTTTTATAGAGACTGCATTAAAGGCTTACTGCACCTAAAAGCAGAACACACTATTAATAGTCCTTTCTATTCAGATTAATGCAGTATAGTACCAATAAAACAATCATGGAATAATGTAAAGCATAGAGTTAAACAAAGATCAATGGAAATCACAGAAATTATGACATCATCTCTTTTGGTAAGTTCATGGATAAAAACTGAGTTGGGTCAAATAATGTCCTCTTTCTCATAATCTTTCTAATGTTCTTAAGTTCTCTCAGTTCTTAGCTAATTTTACACATTCTGTATAAGGCAATCCTTGGCTAGCTTTGCTTCAGTACAATAAATTTTTTCCACTAACATGTTCCATATGGCTGTCACTCACATTATCAATATCAATTTACAAAGTAGAACATTCAGAACATAAAGCTACAGTATTTTATTAAGAAATAGGTTTGTGGCAGCAGAGTGATGGACAGAAATGCAATTAAATCTCATTTTTTTGAAAGAAGTAAACTTAGAGATCAGTTATATGCTATTCTAATGTAAAATTGCAAAATGTATGATTAAGGTATAAAATGTTTAAATACTTTTCTTCTTAAAACATATAACATTTTAATTTTTTATCCCCCTCCTGGGATCATTAACTTGTCATGGTGGAGGAGCTTGAGTGGCTCAGAGTCCCCTTAGAACTATGTTGTAAGGAACTTTGCTCTCCTGATAGGGTTACCTTTGGCATATTGGTCTACATTAGTCCAGGTAAAGAGTCGAAAGTAGACTCCTATAATGGTTCCATTAAAAACTGTGAGAGGTCTTTCAAAATCAGGGACACTAGGTGTCACGCCCTCTGCAGCCAGAGGGCGCTCCTTCTCTGACCTGTCCCTAGTTTCCGGTCTGCTGTCCTTCCTGTCCCTCTCTTTCCCTTGGGCTATATATTTCCGGGTCTTGCACTCTGTCCTGGCTCAGCATTGAGGTTCGGATGTCCTGAGACCCGCCTAGCACCAGGGCGCCCCACGTCCGCTCCCTGAGGGCATAGGTTTCTATACGGCATTCCTGAACTCTTTGCACTAATGAGCCCGGGCCTTTTTCCCGTCTCGCCGCTACGCATATGGGTCTTTTTCTGCTCTCCTGCTCCCCACGGTTTGTCCCTTTGGACGTCCTTGACAGAATGCTGAGCCACCTACTGACCCAGCGAGCGGCGTTTTTTTTGTCTTGCCGCAGTTTTTTTTTCTTCCCTGGGCTGTTTTTTTTTTCAGTTCCTTTATTCTAATCACTGGATATCACTCCGATCTTCCGTGCCTGTGAGCGGGTCCTGTACCTTGCTTTCCTCGGATAGATCACTCCGATATCAATGATTGAATGTTGAGCTGGCTTGCCTATTCTTATTACTGGATATCACTCCGAGCTTCTGTGTCTGGAGCGGGTTCTCGTGCCTGGCTCTTCCTGGTCTGGCTCTCTCCGATATCAGTGATAGAATGGTAAGCTTTCTGCCGTTCCTCCATGCCTTTCGCTGGATATCACTCCGGGCATCTGTGTCTGTGAGCGGGCTTCGGTCTGGCTTTCCTCAGGTTGTCCACTCCGATATCAGCGTTAGTATGCGAACGTGCCCATTTGCCGTTCCTCCATTCTTTTCGCTGGATATCACTCCGGGCATCTGTGTCTGTGAGCGGACTTCGGTCTGGCTTTCCTCAGGTTGTCCACTCCGATATCAGCGTTAGAATGTGAACGTGCCATTTGCCCAGTCTGCGGTATTTTTCCCCGGGGTTTTTGTGTTCTTTTTCTTGTTTTTTGCCTTTTGTTTTGATTTTTTTCTTCCTGGTTTCCCCTCCTTTTTGGTCCCCCCTGCTCTCTGTGTCTCGGAACCTTGGTTCCTACCTGTTTTTGGTTCCTATTTTTTTTTTGTGGTTCGTCTCCCTGGTCTTTCCCAGGTTTTTGTCTGTTGTGTTTGTGCTTGTGTACTTTTTTGTTTTAAGTCTCCGGAGCTCTTCTCTACCCCCCCTTCCTCCACCCAATAAAGGTTTATACCCCGGAGGAAGGGGTAGCTCTCAGCCGTGGATTCCCGGAGGTTTCCTTTCAGTTAAATGAGGTTTTTCCTCCCCCCAGTGCTGTGCAGCTTATTTATTTGTATGGGCGTCGGGAGCCGCCCATGAAGGGGGGGGTACTGTCACGCCCTCTGCAGCCAGAGGGCGCTCCTTCTCTGACCTGTCCGGTCTGCTGTCCTTCCTGTCCCTCTCTTTCCCTTGGGCTATATATTTCCGGGTCTTGCACTCTGTCCTGGCTCAGCATTGAGGTTCGGATGTCCTGAGACCCGCCTAGCACCAGGGCGCCCCACGTCCGCTCCCTGAGGGCATAGGTTTCTATACGGCATTCCTGAACTCTTTGCACTAATGAGCCCGGGCCTTTTTCCCGTCTCGCCGCTACGCATATGGGTCTTTTTCTGCTCTCCTGCTCCCCACGGTTTGTCCCTTTGGACGTCCGTGACACTAGGACCCACCCCTCAAGTCATGCCTGAAGGTGGTTCTGGTTGGCGAGTGCCTGGCTGACAGGCAACCAAAGTTATGGCGTTGTGGAGTTGTCATGTAGGTTCACCACCCAGAAGGTGAAAGAAGGTGCAGCAAAAATAATAATAATAATTTCTTACACTTATATAGTGTTTTTTCTAGACACTCCACTCAAAGCTCTTTACAGGCTATGGGGGCTAATCTCCACCACTAATGTCCACTAATATGTAACGTTCACTTGGGTAATGCAACGGCAGCCAACGGCAGTTTGACAGTACACTCACCACACATCAGGTATGATGAAGTTAATTAGAAGTGGGGGTTGGTTGGCCATGATTGGTAAAGGCCAGGGGGGAAATCTGGCCAGGACACCAGAGCAATGCCAGTCGGGTGATGGGTGTGAGCAGGACAGATCTGAACCTTCGTAGCAGACATGGAATGTAATTTCATTGATGGGGAAGGAGCTTTAGTTTTATAAATACTGACTAGCTATAGTTGGTCATTCGGAACCAGATGTCTCCATCACGGGTGGTCATTCTCCTACTCTGGAGTTCCCCTGTCCGACCTTGAGGGGGAG
Source organism: Lepisosteus oculatus (assembly GCF_040954835.1). Taxonomy (NCBI): domain Eukaryota; kingdom Metazoa; phylum Chordata; class Actinopteri; order Semionotiformes; family Lepisosteidae; genus Lepisosteus; species Lepisosteus oculatus. Next base: position 19,805,102 of record NC_090697.1, on the reverse strand, counting down.
GGGAGACTCATGCGTTCAGTTCGAGTTTGTCCCAGTGGGTAAGAGGGTCACCTCGATGCAACTGGGAGGTATAATGAGGAAAATCCTGAGTGTTGTTTGTGTTTATGCACCTAATAGTTTAGAGTATTCAGCCTCCTTAGAGAGTGCAGAACTCAATAGGGTGCTACCTGATGACTTTATGGTCTAGCTAGCAGATTTCAATGCTAATATGGTGAATGAAAGAGAGACCTGAGGGTAATGTGATAGAGATTAACAGCCTCCCTGAACTGAACCAGGGTGGCGAGTTGTTATTGGACTTCTGTGCTTGTCATGGATTGTCTGTAACAAACACCATATTCAAACATGAGAAAGCTCTTAAGTGTACTTGGTGCCATAGCCCTCTTGGCCAAAGGTCCATGATTGACTTTATGGCCTAAGGCGTAAGGCTATATATACAGTATGTTCCGGACACTAGGTTAAGAGAAGGGCAGAACTAATTTCAACATGGTGGTAAATTGGTTCAGATGAACGGGGTGTCAACTGGACAGACCTGGGAGGTCCAAACTTGTAGTGAGTGTGTTCTGGGAATGCCTGGGAGATGCCTCCAGGAAGTTCAACTCCCACCCCCTCTCTCTGGGGGAGGTCAGGGAACATTAAGTCTTATTGGACCTTTTTCCAGGCCACAGTCATTGAGGTGACTGCAAAGGAGATATGGCCAGAAGGTACTCACCAGCAGTGAGGGAACCCAGCAAGTTGAAGAAGGAGGCCTTCCGTGCATTCCTGGCAAGGAGTCTCTGGATTTGACTGAAGAGTACTAAAAGGCCAAGAGGGGGTGCAACTGAAGTGAAAGCCTGGGTAGGGGAAGAGTTAAGAGGGGCCACTGAGAATGACTGTAGGATGACTTGAAAGTGTATGGAATAGATTGTATCAATGTAACATAGAGATATTGTTGTAAACTTATAGCTATATGCTACACACTTAAACCTTTTTTTCTGTTGACCTTTCTGTTGATTTAGGGCAGCAGGAAAATAATACATGTGCTTTATAGAAATATCACATTTTGTTTAAGTGTTTAATTTGATGCAAGGCACACAACAAACAGCAAAGAAAAAATCTATTGTAGTCATACAAGAAAGCAAAATAAGTTTTCAAGACTGATACACATCTTTACACTTTACAATGATTTAATGAATATATTTATGTGTGGCATTTTATTTGTAATTACTGGTATTGTATCCCAGTTCTTCTAATCCAAAAGCTTTGTGACCTCTGAATACAAAGTAAAAAACAAATACTTTATTCTTTTTGGTATTGGTAAGCTGTTTTCTACTAGAGGTACATTCCCTAGAGCTGCAGAGTGCTGCCTATCCCTGAACTGACATTGAATCTCTTTGCATTAACAATGGCAGCATGCCCTGGGAATAATTCCCCTGCGAGCAACAACTTTTTTTTTGACAGGCTATGTTTTAATTCAGTCCTCTGCCTGCACACAGTAGCTTCTGTCTCAAAAACATTACCTAACGTGTGTTGGTTTTGCCAATCGTTTCCAGCTTTACAATATTTTAGCTGTTATTTCACACATTATTTCAGCATGTGTCACAAATGGAAATCAGGCTTTACTGTGGGTTTACTCACTTTCATCATGTCTTATTGAGCTCTGCACTGCTGAGTCACTTTGATGAAGCTTTTCTGAAGGCGGGGATTTTTGATCTTATCTAAAACAGGACATTCAAAAGTAGGTCAGCACCATAGCCTCCATGATTTACCTTGCAAAATGTAGCATCACAGCTCAACAGAATAGAATATTTATCTCACAATTGTGTCATAAAAACAGAATATCATGTCAACACTGTCAAAGCAATCTCAAATTGCATAGAACTGTAATGGCAGAAACAGTAAACAATATGAGAATTGCCATAATAGATTCATTCTCAAAAGAGAGACATTTCTCTTACTCGTTGAAAATTATAATAGGAATTTTATCACTTTCCCCCATCTGTTTGATGGAGTACTTTATCTGAACAAAATTATCTAGTCAATCATAACTGTTAAACATTTGTACATCTGTACAGTTTGGTGAACAGCAACTGTTTCACAGTGTTTTGTAGCACTTGAATTTATTTTGTCTGTAGCAAATTGAGACAGTTGAAAAAAATGCAGCAACTGTACTAACCTAACAAAATGTACTATATGAATTCATACAGGACAAACATTAACAACAATAAAGTTTTTTTTCCAAAGTAGAAAAAACATTTTATAGCAATTGCCCAATTAACTTATTTCTCTGAAAGTATAACTATTGTTTGTTTTGTGTTTTTATTTTCCAAATTTCAACACAGACATGAACACATATAAAGAGTAGCACCTCACAAAAAAATGAGGAGAAAATACAGAAACCCTTCCCTTTTGTGTGAGGTGCTACTCTTTAAATTGTATGTGTTTTTTGAAAACACATGGTATCATCAAGTTGAAGTGAGAATTCAGAACTAAAATTTTATAATTGAGTATAACAGTCAGAATTCTTCTTTAATTCTTATATAGAACCTTACTCCGAGATAGAAAGGTAGATAGTCTTTGAGGACAGAATTTACAGGGGGAAGTACTCAATATTAATTGTATTAATTTACAGTCTGACTAATAGACTGAAGTTTCATATTTGTTAAGTGTGTTTGTAACCCATTATGTGGTTTTTAAATTAAAACTCTAATTTATACATTTGAATGATTTTTAACACCTTAAACAATGTCTGACAAAACCATGTGCTGTTTCTTTAGAAACGGCTAGTTCAAGTTTCTACAGAGTGAGGTTGGATCAGACAGCTCTTTCACAATTGTACAAAAAATGTTGGTTCTGAAGGGTGTTCCTGACACTTTTGTAGTGGGTTTTAGATGACTAATGGGACAGCTGGTCTGACATATGGTAGTCACTGCCACAAGGAACACTAATGAAAGCTGACACTAAAATGGAGACCCACACACAATATGATCCCATCTGAGAGAATATAAAATAAAACTGATTCAAAATCATACTAAGTATTAATTATGTTCCATTACTTGAAATTATTTTTTAATTTATAGATGGCTTGTCAAATAAGACTAAATTAAGAGTAGAAAGTGAATTGGCTGTAGACTTGTAGGATATCTAACACACATCTGAAGAGTAATGGTCACTTACTGTATTATTGAAATACACAGTTTTCTTACACTTGGGATCTTTAGTCAAAAAGTCATAAACTTTAAGTTTTAATTTCATTTTAATTAAATCTTTCCTTATATCTAAAGAAGGCTAAACAAACTTGTGTTTTCTTCTTTTCTATGTTTTGATGTGGAATTCATCATGATGTTTCTTTGTAATATGATGATGCAGCTCCACTTGTGGACCTCTTTCATCTTAAAGGTGTTACAGTCAGTATATATTATGCACGTGAGTACCTTGTGAGTGAACTGTTCCTCAGACTGAGATTGATAACTATCCGTTTTTGCAGACTTAACATATTTTGTGAAACCACAGGGTGTGTGCAATTCTAATATGAAATGTCCTAGCTTTTAAACTATGTACCCTGTCAATCGTATCTAAATACAGACTTTAACTTTCACATATTAAATAGTCTGGTTTTTGTGAGATATATAGTATACAGTATGTATTTATTTAAGTTTCATGTAATTTGCAGCGCTATGATAACCTGATGCATTCAAAGTGGTATACAGAATATGGCAGATTTATTTTCATTGAATAGTGGACATAATTCAGATTGCAAAAACTGTATACAAAGAGGTTTCTGATGAATTTATGTAATGGAAGTGAATTAGTTGAACTTAATAGACTCATTAGAAATGTATTAAAAATAGTTATATATATTGTAGCAGTGTGTCAAATGGTTATTCTGAATGACATTCATGAGTTAAAATATGCTATGTTTCTATATGAATTTACATTTGTTTAGCTGAATCATGATTTGTAGAGTGGTCTGAGGATGTGTGTTGGAGATGTAAATCAGATAGGTCTTATATAATATAATATCTATTTGTTTTTTTATTCATAAATATGGTATACTGTATTTACAATACTGTAATCCAGACTTCACAAAATGATGGGCCAGTGCTGAGCAGAGTTAAATAAACTCTAGTGTCAGCATCACCAGCTGCACATCTTCCTCTGTCTTTCACCACACCAGAAATAAAACAATTCTGTTGCATATGTGAGGATCACAAGGGCATTTTGCTTTGTGAGACAGAGGTATGAGGAATGAACAAAACCATAAATTGCAAGAAACACTATTACCCTAGGGTTCCACTTAAAGCACCTCTGGTGTTTTTGCAAGCTAATTATGAGTAAAGTACCTTAACTATCAAATCATCATTCCCTGAAAATTACTAATTATTTTTATGCTTTTGCCAAGCATTGCCTTTAATCTTTGTTCTATTTGATCCACAAGTTGCACTTTAATAATAAAATAAAAATATTTTTTAAATGAAAGCTTTGGCTGTCATTTTGTGCCAAATTATTTTCCTTTTTAACTGAAAGTGATGTAAAGTGCAAGATGATATCTAAGCAGAAGGTTAAAGTCATTTCTTGTAACCTGAGGACAACAGCAGACACAGAGCCCTTTATTTTCCTCATTAGCCCATCTGTTAAACAGAAAAAGGAAAGAAAGGCAGTCAGGCAAGTCAATGCTTGACCTGCTATTGAGATTTTATTATATTGTTGACTTTGTATTGCCTATCCTTTGGGAGAGCCATGTTAAATCAATCCCTCTTTTGGAAGCATAACTAAAATGGTGCTGTACAAGTTTGCATTGATCAGACTCATAAAGCACATTGTGAATATAAAAACATTATAATACTAATGTGCACATATTACCAAGATACACAATATATAATCAAATAAAAAGCTCTCATAGATGTAAAAGAGGAAAAATACTTTGCATCATTAGCCATCTTTAAACAGTTTTCAATTCCTTGTAGTGACAGAAAGTGGCAATATACAGTACTATAATTGTTCTATATTCCACTTTCTAGTTGAAAAGTATACATTAAGGCATTATCCAAATCCATTTTTCTGTTTGCTTTTTTATATCTAAACATAATTAAGACAATTGTCCTGTCATGTATGTACTGGCTTTTGTAGCGTTCCCCCTGTGTTAATGATTTAAAGCCATGTTAGTCATTTGGATAATTTTATATATTTGAAATATTTTCGTCTGATATTGCCATTTTTCACTGATGGAAAGTCTCTCTGTGAGTAATGTTCCAAATGGTCCACACTTCTACTATACTATCCAGATGATGATGACAGCAACTCCTCCACCTTTTTATAATGGTGTTGTCACGGACGTCCAAAGGGACTAACTGTGGGGAGTAGGTGAGCAGAAAAAGACCCATATGCATAGCGGCAAGACGGGAAAAAGGCCCGGGCTCATTAGTGCAAAGAGTTCAGGAATGCCGTATAGAAACCTATGCCCTCAGGGAGTGGATGTGGGGCGCCCTGGTGCTAGGCGGGTCTCAGGACATCCGAACGTCAATGCTGAGTGAGGACAGTGTGCAACACCCGGAAATATATAGCCCAAGGGAAAGAGAGGGACCGGAAGGACAGCAGACCGGAAACTAGGGACAGGACAGAGAAGGAGCACCCTCTGGCTGCAGAGGGCGTGACAGGTGTCAGGCCTACAACAAATCTTGATAACATTGATCAGACATGCAAGACGTTCTCTGAATCTGAACAGAATAGAGTACCTTGCAAATATATTCAGGCACACATTTTTCACATTTTGTTTAAAAGCTTGTAGTCATGGCATTAATAATAATTGCTACTTTGAAGAGGTAATATTTGTTACTGTATATACTGTACTGTAGATAAGCTACTCTATACGTCCAATGTAAAAACAAAAAGAGAGAGTTAATAATTCATATAAAAGTAAACTGAAAAGTCATGATTATATAAGTATTCAAACCTTTTGCTGTGGCAAATGTAAATTAGTTTAGGTGCACAAAATTACCTTAATGAGCCACAAAACTGGTTGAGTGGCTTCTGTCTGTGTGCAATAATAGTGGTTCACATTATTCTAGAATAAAATTATTGGTCTCTGTGAGGTTCCTTGCTCAAGCAGTGAATTTCAAGACTAAACAATAAAGAATAAGGAGGTTTCGAAGCAAGTCAGTGATAAAGTCATTGAAAAGCACAGATCAGAAGAAAGGTATACAAATATCATAGTTTATGAATGCTGCTGTGAGCACAGTCTACTCAGTCATCAATAATTTAAAGTTGCATAATACCACTCAGACATTGCTAAGATCAGACCATTGCTTCAAACTGAGCAGCTGAGTAAGCACAAAATGGGTTAGGGATTGGGAACTGTAGAATTCAATGGCTGAGAAAATAGGGTAAAATGTTCATGAATCAGCAGTATCATATGCTCTCCACAAAGAAGGCTTGTAAAGCAGAGTGGCAACCCGAAATCCTGCATGTAGTTAGCAATAAAGTATTTGAAAATACAAACATTTGGCAAAACCGGTTGCTCTAAATGAAAAGCAATATATCTGGTACAAACTCATTACACTGTCTCATCCAGTCAACGCCATTCCCTACTTGAAATTATTTGACCAAGATTTTCTCAGCTCCCAGCAACACAGCAATCACTGTGGTTTCCTGGATAATTGTAGAATTGCAGTGCTGTTAGTGAGGGATACACCTCTCCTCCAGCTGGCATTAAACCTCGCTGTGTTTGTAGTCATGAATTGAGACATTAAAAAGACAAATAATGACAATTCCAAATTGAGCAGATACATAACAAGAAAAAAAATGGCAATTCTATTTTTTTTTTAGAAAGGAAGGTGTGTCCCGATCTCATTTCAAATGTATTATCATGTAGTTTCTGCTTGTGTCTCCTGGTATGTTTTTCACTATTGAATCTGAAGAAGTCTACTGAGTTGACTAGAATCATTAGGGTTATAACATTGAAATAGCATCTTTTGATTTAAATTCAGTGTTTTTAGTTATTCTATGATTTGCCTCTGCTTTCTGTCCATTAACCATTAACCATGTACACTGATTACCTTGAATGCCTATAGCCTGCAATCTGATAAATTAGATTTTATGAAGACAAAGTGTTCTGAAAATAAAAATATAATGATATACATATATTAGACACATAATGTAATACTGTATATTGATTTACATCTATTACACTAGTCACCTCAAAGACAGACTGACCTGCCACATTACCAAATTAAATGCTCTAATTTTGTCCATTATTATTATAGTTAATATAGATCTTTGGCCTTCAGCAGACTATTATTTATTTCTTCCTTGGTAGTTTTCTAAATCAAGTTTTAACAAATAGTGATATTTATTTTAATTAACATAAAAATACATGTTAATTTAGATTTTCTAAAGGATTTTTTTAAATAAAGAACTGATTGACATAATCTTTGGATCAGTAGTTTATATAAGTTTTGCATATTAATTCTCCTTAATTAATATTCCAAAATGTAAATTAGGTTCAGCTTTTTGAGAAATGCTGTTTAAGCTGTTTTACATAGAACATTATTAGTTTTAATTATTGAAGAATTGCATAACTGCAAAAGCACTGAGCACCATCCTGTCAGGTGTTACTATAAATATAACTATGATTCTCCCTGCTAGGAAAATTACATAACAAATGTTGTTCGAACATTATATAACACATTTTTACCACTTTGAAAGAAAAACTCTCTCAAGTTAAATAAGAATTTGAATATATCTTAATTTGATGAAGGTAGCGTTTGCCTAAATAAATGTCAGTGGTTAATGTTTGTCTTGTGTGTAGGTTATAGTTTTAAGTGAATGAGTTTTATCTTTATCTTTCTTTGTTCAGTCAGCAGTAAACATGACATTGTGCCTGAGCAGAGTTTTCTATCACTCATGTATTTTAATTTTATGTTTTCATTAATATAAAACAAAAATAGATTCAATATTCCTGAGTAAAAGGCTTCAATGACATATTGATGTAGTGCAGCTTTTGTCACACAACTGTTTTGTGTGTAACAATTCCACACTGATTCACATCCATCATAATGTCCAGACCCTGCAAACAATAATTAATGAAAAGGCATCACATTGTTTATGTAATACAATTTGTCATTAATACATTGTTTGTGTTTTCAAGCTAGAGCATGACTTAAAATGACTTTAATCTGATGTCTTTTTTAAAATAAATACTGTATATGTTCTCTGTTTTTAATAAAAACATAAATAACAGAGCTTTGACTGGTTGAAAATATTATAAAATATATAACTTTGATGCATGATCCCTTAAATACTGTAGGTTATATTTTGAATTCTAAGGTCTATTTACTTTCCTGCATACAGTATATAAGTGCTTTGACACTTGTTGCTGAAAGAGGCTGAAGTCCTTTAATATCAAAGTCTATAGATAAAATCATTTCATAATTTCCCAGGTTTATATATACAAATAGAAAAACATTTGTCCCATGGGATGACTGAGATTCTATTGTTTGTAATGACTGGAAGCAAAAGACCTGAGACACTTCACCTCACCATGAGGCAACCTGACAAACTGCCAACTTAGTCACTAATAATGAGACTGACATCAGGAAGAAGCTCTAATGAGTTCCTGCTTTAACCTCCCATGGATATTACAACAGCTGTTAAGCACCCTGTACTAAGGACATGCTAGGAAGAGGTGTGTCTTAAAGCCACAGCCTTCGTGTTTTCTGAAGGGTAATTAAAGGTTTGTGTAGTCTGAAGTGCACATGTATAATCTTTCTTCTTTTCTTGATTCAGCTAGCCTAAGAACTGAAATCCTGCCTGAGCACTGAGAAGGACTTGCACAGCTGTGGGTATTTCTGACAGCTCTTACCTCCCATCCTTGCCCTTTCCTCCAGTGGGGAACTAGCTATTTTAATTATATGTTGTGAGTTGCTTTGCCACAGTTTGGGGCTTTCTGGCAGGCATTCTTTGGTATAATAAAAACTGATAACCTATGGTTTTACAGCCAAGATTTTAAAAAAGTAATGGTAAATCATAGATCCAATATTAAAGTCAAAACCATAAAAGAACCAGTAACTTCTGTCTTACAAAAACACTGAGTGTTATTAAGCTTATATTTCTCCTACAAATCATAGGTTTACAAGTTGTTTGCTGTAAACAATTTTATGGAATGATTGGACAGTCAGCTGTCGTATACTGTACAAATGACATGTATCATTTAATAAAAAGGCCAGTGGCATATGCTTTCTGGCTACACATTCACATTATGGATTCTGTAATTTGTGTATTTGCAGATATACAGAAATTGGTTTTAGGTTAAACTGTAAATATATAATTGTGTAATTTCTAACTTGTTTGAGAAATAACAATGATATTATGCAGTGACGTTATATATGTAAATTAAAAATAACCATAAGTGTATTTGATACATATTTTACTTTCAATTTAATTGATTTATTGGATTTTTCCATATATTTTCTTTGGGATATAGCAATGCTCTTAGTATTTAATTAACTGTGGTGAAATTAATATTTTAAACTTTAGCTACTGTGTTAATTTCTATAGAGTTATAGAAATACCAAAGATTGTCATGTTGTATTTTGTACCAGGAATGAGGGGATAATGGATATGTCAAAATTATTTAGGTTGCAATTGTAACCTAAAAAGCAGTCCAAATGACTTATAATGTGAATGGGATAATAACTAGAATCATTCATTAGCTTGCCTGTGGTTGAGCAAGATTGTCTTTCCTCAACCTGAAGCTGACTGATCAGACCAGTCTGGGATGTGCACGCACTCTGGTAGTTAGAGCAGATGTGTTGTGCACTACACAATCTGGTCTTGGTAAGTTCTCTTAAATGCTCTCACTTTACTTCCTTATTCTGGTACCTTTGAATCTTAATGTGCTGGGCTCCCTCCCAAATATTCCTCCTTCATCTGGTTCGGTCAAGGGCCAGAATCTCCTAGGAACTGATCTTGATGCTGCATTTCTTTCGTTTGCTTTTGCCATATATTTAAAATGTTACTTCTGTCCTCTTCTGATTCTGTTGGTACTGTAAGATGAAAAAAGATAAGATTTGAAGGTGGTTGGAATCAGACATTAACATTAGAACTTACTGTATGGTGGAAGGTCATAGATTTAATGTCTCTGGTGCCTACTTGGGAAAGAACATGGATGTTTGTGCATCTGACATCCCACTTGATATATAAATTCATCAGAAGCAACACAACTCCAGCCCTTTTTACTATGCCCTACATATTGTGAATGTTTCATCCCCATACAGTGAGGTAGGAATGATGTTAAACCATCAGTATTGTTTCAGTTTTGATTGCATGATCTTCAGAAAACCATTACTTCCAGCAACCAGATAAATAATGATAACCATAGAAGATAGATAATACCCAGGATCATCAAACTGTATTACATTCATCATATACTCCTTTTTAATTTTAAATCAAGCTTGCTCAGGCATGAGCATTTAGAGATTTCTAGTGGAAAACTTTGGTCTTCTGATTTTATATTGTAAGTCCCATTTTCTCATATGCTTCAGTAATATCTTAACAATTGACTGGAGGTCTTTTTTTGCCAATGAACATACAGCAGCATTATCATCATACTGGAGTTTAATAACAGTTAGTTTTAGTTTTGGACCAGAACCTTTGTAGATAGAATGATTTATTACTCATTTACCTAAGTCAGATGCACTCCATCATGGATCCTGTCTATTTATTATCAAACAGATAATATATGTCTATTATTAAATGGAGAGTGGCACTCGCAAGGCTCAAAATAGAGATGAGCAAATGACATACCCCTATTGGACTCCTGTCTGGACTTTAAAGGGTCCAGGTTTTGTAATTGGATTGATTACAACACCCTTAATTTAATAAATAAAGCCTATATGTTTAAGTAGCCCCCTTTCCATTTTTGTTTCCTTTTTTGGACTTTTTGTGCTTTGTTGTTTCTCTTACAACAACAATTGTTTAAAACAAAAAAAATTAAAAATAATATTGACAAGATAATTTTGTCAGTAAACCAAGATTTTGATTGCAAAAATAACTAATAAGAATACACCAATAGTCAGCTATTTAAAATATAGGAGATTCAAAAGCTAGGCTAAGCTAATGTACATACAGTTATCTTTGTCTAACTGATAATATGCAGGAGAGGCACTGACCAAATGGATTTAGCCTTTTTTATGCTGTGGAGGATGATCATCAGATATGAATTACCCTGAAGTAAACAGTAAAGAAGTAAATAGCATATCAATGAGGACAAGGCTGTTACAGACCAGAATCCTCTAATGGTCATGGTTGATTTATAACCATTTTCTACTTTAATGGTCATCTGTGTTTTCAGGAAGTATAATGGGCTATTATTGTTTTAATGTCAAGCAGGTTAGGGACATATGTAGGATATTGATGTTAAAAATCCTAAACTTACTGACATCATGGCATATGTTTATCTCTATATTTCTAGGGAAATAATGAGCAGATGGGCAAATGGCATTTTTTTTTCATTGCTAATGAACTTCCCTACTGAGGAGTTCAAGGAACACTTATCTTTTACCTTAGAATGTCAATAGCAGTATTAATGTACTACCGGAAAATGACAGTCATTTTCCATCTAAGCAGTGACTCTGCTGATAGCTATATTGAGAAATATATAACTATGAATAACCTTTAATCCTGTAAACAGTGGAATTTAGTTATAAGATATCAGTATTCTACATCATGTCCATACAGTAACAAATACAACAGAATCACCAAAGCATCTCCTGATTCTTTCAGTACAGGTTGACATTTTAAACATAAACAGAATATCACATCTTCATTATTTTTACTAAATTATATCCTACATGTGTGGTGGCTTTATTTGTACTGTAGGTATATATTTCTTATCCACATCTGTCTGTTGGTAATAATTGTTTTCTTGATATAGTAAAATTATTTTGCAGATGATTATTTTGTGATGTCCTCTTTCTTAAAACCTTTGATTCTTTGATTAGAAGCTCTCATTTAAATACTGTCAAAATGTCTCAGTTTAATTATTTTAGTGTTTCCTATAAAATGTAGATTTTGTAAAAAATGTAAAAAATCTTTCAGATTTTTTAAAAAAATGTTTAGTCTTTTAATGTAATAAATTCTGAAAGACTGTTTTGCTTTCTTGGTGATTGAGATTTTGCTTTCTTTAACCCAGTTAAAAACAATTTATTTTTCACCCTGGAAATAGCTTAATCAGGACACAGTGCTTTGTAAATGTACTGTACTAGTTCTGGTCTGAACCAGGATAATATACATGAAAAAGCTGCAGAATGTCTTATGAACACTTTTTATAATGATCACTTTAGTATTGTATGATTTTATCAAAGGCTGTTTGGGAAACTTTCATTGCAACTGAACACTGATTTAATATAATTTTATTTTAACATTTTTCTTTACCTCGCTATGTCTGTAAATCCCATACAGTATGTAGCTCTAAGGACTGCTTAGTGCTATGAAGTACAGAAAGGCGGAAATGACAAAAGAAACTACCAACAGTACTGTACCTTGGTGGCAATATTTAGACAGCTGTAAATTTTCATAAATGTCTTAAGACAATTTACCAAGAATTAGAGATAGCAAACCTAAAGAATAGGCTACGTTTCTATTAGATGTTGTAATTTTAATAGATTGCTTTCTAGTAATAGTACCACATGGTTATTGCTTCTGAACAAGATACTGTTTTCTGCATAAGAAAAGGCACAGACAGACATGTTTATCCATTTGCTAAACTGATTTTCTTCTGTGGGTCCAGTTCTCTCAGTGATCTTAGACTCAAATCCAAATAGTTGAGTTAGCCCAATTATTTCCATAATGCTGTTGGTTTTTAGTATGTCTTAAGTTATCAGAGCTGGCATGATTTGTAGCATTTCTACATTGAATGGGAGTCAGTGCATAAGTCAGTCTTGCTCTAGATTGCGTTGTGAGTTCATTGCATCTCTTCCTGAACATCTCTTTCTCCCATGGCATAAGTCTGGTTTCTGTAATTGCCTTTCTACAGCTGAAACCCATGTAAGGAGACAGACCCAAATGATTTTTGATAAGAGTGGTAATGCACAGATCAAAACTCTTCCACTGAGATTTTAGGAAATCCATCAATACTGTATATTGATTTTATCATTTTAGTATGTATTTTCACCTTTGAATGCCTTGACCGAGTTCTATTGTTTTACAGTATTTGAAAATACTCCAGATAAATCAATTAACCTGGTTCTGCTTAATGTTGTTCAAGGAATATGGTGACTCAGCCTTCTAAAAGCTATCTTTTCTGGTGAACTGGAACAGTTTCACTTTCTTCCATGGGTTCGGTATCCTGTTTAGAACAGGTTGAATGTGTTGAACACAAGCATTCCTTGTCTTCACCTAATAATTCTACCTGTGGAACTGATAATTTTCAGCTTTATATGGGAATAAACTATATACTGTACTTCCCTTACTATCATTTATATTACATAATATGCTTAAACCAAAATACAATCATTTTTTGTCCCAAAATAGACCAGATAACAAATGACAATAGCATATCAGTCTTGCAGAATTAGAAGGAAAATTAAATACTTCCAGCTCCTTTAGGAACTGGAGCTGTAGGAACAATACAGCTTCTCTTTCTGAATTGAATTAGTCCTTCAGGGAATAATACCTGATAGGCTTCTGTTCTTCAATGATTGAACAGAATCAAATACCTGATAATCTTCTGTTCATCAATGATTCCTTTTTCAGGGGTCAGCAACCTATGGCACACGTGTCAATGTTGGCACCCATAAGGGATCTTTAACAGTTCGTACAATGAAAAAGGCATGCACAATAAAAGTCTACTAAACCACAAAGAAAATAAGTTTTAAAAATATAAAAACTACGCTTGGCTGTTCTGTTCTGTAATTCTCTACAACATGCTAATTAATGAATGTTTTTTGGCTTAGAAAAAAGCACTTCACTTGGTGTTTAACAGTTACGTACTGTTTTCACAGGAAAGCTCACATTCTGTGCTGCTTTTAACATTTTTTTCAAGTGCTTCTGATTATATTTTTGTGAGGTCAAACATTTTAGACAAAATGGCAGTTGCTATGAAAGCAAAAGGCTGAGTCTATCAAACAAGCCATAGAGAGGAAATGCAAGCATACCAATTCTTTACTAATTTCTGTGTAAGTAAAAGTCAAGCCACAAAAGCAAAATCGCACAATGTTTTACAAAACATGGAAATACATTTACACATAGGGAATATAGAAAAAAGAGGCTTTTCTTAGTTGTTTGAATGTTGCATTAAATGGTTTACCCAAAAAAGACACAAGCACCTCTAGAACTCAGGACTTATTGTCACGGACGTCCAAAGGGACTAACCGTGGGGAGCAGGAGAGCAGAAAAAGACCCATATGCGTAGCGGCGAGACGGGAAAAAGGGCCTGGCTCATTAGTGCAAAGAGTTCAGGAATGACGTATATAAACCTATGCCCTCACGGAGCGGGCATGGGGCGCCCTGGTGCTAGGCGGGTCTCAGGACATCCGAACGTCAATGCTGAGCGAGGACAGAGTGCAAGACCCGGAAATATATAGCCCAAGGAAGAGAGGGACAGGAAGGACAGCAGACCGGAAACTAGGGACAGGACAGAGAAGGAGCGCCCTCTGGCTGCAGAGGGCGTGACAGTACCCCCCCTTCATGGGCGGCTCCCGACGCCCAAACAAATAAATAAGCTGCACAGCACTGGGGGGAGGAAAAACCTCATTTAACTGAAAGGAAACCTCCGGGAATCCACGGCTGAGAGCTACCCCTTCCTCCGGGGTATAAACCTTTATTGGGTGGAGGAAGGGGGGGTAGAGAAAAGCTCCGGAGACTTAAAACAAAAAAAGTACACAAGCACAAACCCAACAGACAAAAACCTGGGAAAGACCAGGGAGACAAACCACACAAGACAGATAGGAACCACAAACAGGTAGGAACCAAAGTTCCGAGACACAGAGAACAGGGGGGACCATAAAGGAGGGGAAACCAGGAAGAAAAAAATCAAAACAAAAGGCAAAAAACAAGAAAAAAAACACAGAAATCCCGGGGAAAAATACCGCAGACTGGGCAAATGGCACCTTCACATTCTAACGCTGATATCAGAGTGGACAACCTGAGGAAAGCCAGACCGAAGTCCGCTCACAGACACAGATGCCCGGAGTGATATCCAGCGAAAAGAATGGAGGAACGGCAAATGGGCACGTTCACATTCTAACGCTGATATCGGAGTGGACAACCTGAGGAAAGCCAGACCGAAGTCCGCTCACAGACACAGATGCCCAGAGTGATATCCAGCGAAAAGAATGGAGGAACGGCAGAAAGCTTACCATTCTATCACTGATATCGGAGAGAGCAAGACCAGGAAGAGCCAGGCACGAGAACCCGCTCCAGACACAGAAGCTCGGAGTGATATCCAGTCATAAGAATAGGCAAGCCAGCTCAACATTCAATCACTGATATCGGAGTGATCTACCTGAGGAAAGCCAGGTACAGGACCCGCTCACAGGCACGGAAGATCGGAGTGATATCCAGAGATTAGAATAGAGGAACTGAAAAAAAAAACAGCCCAGAGAACAAGAGAAAAAAAAAACTGCTGAAGACAAAAAAAAAACGCCGCTCGCGGGGTCAGTAGGTGGCTCAGCATTCTGTCACGGACGTCCAAAGGGACTAACCGTGGGGAGCAGGAGAGCAGAAAAAGACCCATATGCGTAGCGGCGAGACGGGAAAAAGGCCCGGGCTCATTAGTGCAAAGAGTTCAGGAATGCCATATAGAAACCTATGCCCTCAGGGAGCGGACATGGGGCGCCCTGGTGCTAGGCGGGTCTCAGAATATCCAAACGTCAATGCTGAGCGAGGACAGAGTGCAAGACCCGGAAATATATAGCCCAAGGAAGAGAGGGACAGGAAGGACAGCAGACCGGAAACTAGGCACAGGACAGAGAAGGAGCGCCCTCTGGCTGCAGAGGGCGTGACACTTACTGTACCTGTATCTGCTAAATCGATGGAGTACCACATAAATGAAATAGATGAAAATGTTCACAATCAACAGGTATGGGTATTAAAAGTGTGTAGTGTTGTGTTTGAGGAGTGGTGGATATAAACAACCTACTGCAAGTAACTATTCTTGTGAGATACTGTGATTCAGATGGAATTCTTGAAGAACCGTGCTGCCTAAAACCGTGCATGGTAAACAACAAGAGAAGATATAGCTGGTATGTTTATTAATGTATTGCACAGCTACAGGGGAAGATATAGCTATGATGTTTATTAATCATTTTGACAAAAGATGAATTGACATCAAGAAAATGCTTTCTCTGATGACTGATGGTGCCACTGCTATGGTTGGAAAACAGAAAGAATTTGTAAAGACCATTGCAGATCACATTGGCTCCCCCATTGTAAATTTCCCTTGTATTATTGATCAGGGAAATATTGATGGAAAACTGAAGTGGAAACACCTGGGTGCTTATACAGTCACTCAAAGAACCTGGCTCCCTTACCAGAAATGAGTAGCCGGATGAGCTAAATTTAAGGTTACAAGACTGCAAACAATAGGAGGCCATTCAGCTCATCTAGTTCATTTGGTAGTTCATAGTTAATTTTTAAAAGGTTTCATGAAGGAAGTCAGTGTCTTGACTTCAACAACATGGCTGATAGCTTGTTCCATACTCCCATCAGGTAAAGAAGTGCCTCCTATTCTTGAGTGCCAATGACATTTAAGAGGTAATGGAGCATGGACACCCACAATGCAGTATTCACATGGGGCTGTGGATTCTCTCCCACCATGGAGGATTAGGCAATGTCAAAGGCCTTCTGCATGGCTTAACTGAGACTATGATTGCAACCTGGCTGGCTCTTCAAGCCCCTGGGGATGGCCATGCTACCTTGTCATGAGGAATACTAGGAAAGTCTACAGCTCACGATAGAACTCTGGTCAAGTGACTTTAAATTCTTATATTTTGGGAAGCATTGGAAAATTGTTGGACCATCCTCTCTCTCTTCTATTAGTGTTAATTCATAGTAATATTCATTCACATTCTCTTATCAACACCTTTCTGGAAAAGTAATCAGCTGCACTTGTTTCTTGATGAAGTCTAGTAAAACGATCTTTGCTTTTCAATTCTGTGTTGGCTAAATGTTGGCTATTTAAGACAATGTCATTGTCTTAAAATTATTTTTCTGAAAGTCTATTTCTCACAATGATTTACATAAACTTACCAGTGACACATTCAAGACTGAATGGTCTATAGTTTTCTAGCCTCCAATTTTAAAAACCTTCTATAACATTTTTCAGTTCTCAGTCAGTGTTTACAGCTCTCATCCTTATAGAGAATTCAAATATTCTACCTAAAGTTTTGTGAATAATATACCTGATTTCTTTAAGTACAATGAGGAAAATATTATCAGGCTCTGATAATATATTAGTTTCATGCAATACTAGCCCCTGTAGAACCTTAGTGTCAATTACTTTATATTAAAATGACTACTGACAGAGTTATATGTATAACATAGTAAACATGACATATTTTATAAAAACCAAGTGAAAATGTATTTAACATATTTGTTTTTCCTTTTCAACTTCTATTATTAACCCAGCCCTGTTCCATAAAATATTTTCTTTTGGTTTTATAGTGATTTTACTGGGATTGTACTGAAAAAGTGGTTTTCATGATATCTTTCCTCCACTGCAGTTTTTCATCAGTGTCTCTTGGCTATTTTAATGTTTTATTAGTTGTGTGACTTGTTATATGTTTTCCGTGTGTCTGTTTATGTGGTAAATTTATCTTATTTATCTGCATTAAACCATTTAACCTATGTTTTCCTATACCTGGGCCTTACGTTTAGGGATCAATTTATTTTAAACATTTAAGGTTACAATATGTCATTAAAACTTAGTTATCCTTCTATTCTTGACTATCTGTCCCCAGTTCACCACTTGTAAACTCTACCCAGTTCTTTCCTGGTCTGTTTTTCTGTAATTATAAACCATAATTTTAGACTGAAACTTTAGAACTTTAAAGATCATATCAATATTTACCATATTATGGTCACCATTACCTAGTGGTTCTATCACATCTGTTCCCTTGATATAGCCTGGTGGTTTGAAAAGACTTAATTCAATAAGATCATTTACTGTAGTAGATGCCTTACAAAGAAATCACTAACCATTTCTTGTTCCATATCCCCCATCACAGTAACCCAGTTTGTGTGTGAAACATTGAGATATCTCAGTATTACAACATCCTCTTTACTACATACCTGGCTGATATTCTAAAATAAGCTACCTAAACTCATGTCTGCATTTAGACAGTCTGTATCTTTAAGTTGTTATTATTAAGCCTTAGAATTTCTGTTTTCCAGTTTAATCCATATACTGTAGATTCTTAGCAGCCTCTACCGTCTTGCTTCAGTTCTAGCTTTCAAGTTATTTTTTATGCATTCCTGCCCTACTACCCCTTATGTTCAGACTTTTTAAAAATTATGTACAGTAACTATGGATATAATATTTATGACTCTTATCTCCTCCTATTCCTGTTTCAATTATTCTTATTATGGCATACTTATCGCTTAATGCAGTAGCCTCAGGGTTTGTTTTTTTATTGCTTCTAATTTGCATGAGTGTAAAATAATCAAGTTAACTAACTTAGCGAAGCTGATATCATGGCTTCTTAAAGAAAGTATGGATTATGTCCTCTGATCGTTTAGCTACAGTACTAATAAACAATGCCCTCTAATGGAACTAATAAATTATCCTCTTATGTTTTCTGTTGCAGAATGTTGCAATCCTTGATTCAAATTAATTATTTCAAGTTTGAATTGAAAAAGATTGTGTTTTTTAAATTGATTCCACCTCGGGAGGGTTACGCAATGATTTTTTAAATTTCCAGCAGTATACTGTGTATTCGAGTCAATTCAAAGTAGATAGGTATGCTATAATACTATGTGACTGACTTAGAGGCTTACATTTCTACCTGTTTCAACAAGTGGAAAAAGGGCTGTTGGTGTTCTCACACAGCAGTGTTCTAGTACGATACTCCTGAAACTTCAGGAGTTGAAGAGGAAAAAACACCAAAGAAGGCTAAGGGCTTCCACTGGTGACCAGTTAAAGAAACGGACACTGATGCGAAACTAAAGATCTGAAACACACTGCGTGAAATACTAACTTCAAAAAACGATTTGCTTTATGACCAGACATGCTTTGAATGCTATGTTGAGAAAGAAAATGTTTTACAAGGATAAGTGTGCTTCCGGATATCTCTGAAAATGACATACTGAAGTTGCTAGCTAAGGTATGTGGATGGGTCTAATTCTCAAATTATGAAAACAGACTGATATTTTGATGTTTTGTAATTAAACCAAAAATATAAAAATATATGGCTATATCTATAGTATTTCCACTATCCTCTAAATCCAACCATTAAAATTGTTTTCACAGCAGTGAAAGAATTTTCTAAAAAATGAAGAAATTAATGACCCAGCACTATCTTCAGAACTAACAACATACTGCCCTACCAGTGATTCTCATCAGCATTTAGTAGCAAAATCAAAACAAGCACCTCAAAATTATATCACAAGAAACAAGAGAACCCCTCCTTCAAATTAGTGTACTTCAAATTACAATCCAGCAACACAATACATTTTTGTAAGACATATTTCCTAATGATGTAGCAATAAAAGATGTCCTATATTAATATAACAAAAACTGCTAATCTGCCATTTTTACAGTTAAGATATAATATTACAAAAGCAAAAACTTGCTAAATTGCAAAATACCAAAAACCCTTACTATGAAGCTGCAGATACATTTTCTACATTCCTGGAGATAAACCCAAATTCAAATACAGCAAAAATCTAAGGCTGGTGGAATTGGTCCTGATGCTGAATTCAAAAAAGTGCTGATCTCAGTGAATTTTGCTATTCTGATTGGTGAAACTAGCTGTCACTCTGTGAAATCTGACCATTTAGAGATTTATTGGATATTTATAGGTGTCCAAAGCAAATACCAGTCTTATATGTTTACCTTTGTTTATCTGCCTGTCAATGGATTGAAGATCAAACAGCCTGTCATCTGGGGCCTTCTACAAGCCCTGGAAAATTTTGGGTGTCTACGGGTGATAAACTTGAAAAACTAACTTTTGAAAAAAAACAAAGAAGTTTGTACTGATATATAAAAAATTGTGATTAAATTGAATTCAACCTGTCGACCGCGCCTCTACTGTCTATACTTTCAAAGATAATGCAAGATGTCCTCAAGGCAGACATGGTGTCTCGAGGCTGGAATTGGAAAATCCAACATTTTTAATTAAGAAATAATTATTTGTATTATAGAAAGTTCCTTTTAATGAAACCATCATTCCTAGAGACATACAACTGAGAAAATGCTTATGCCCCAGGGCTCCACACCATATGTATTGTTTAATGTTATATTATTACTTAATGGGCGGTGTGGTGGCTAAGGATCTGCACCTGTGGCTGGAAAATTGCCGGTTCATATCCTGCGGCTGGCAGAGACATCTTACTCCGTTGGGTCTCTGAGCAAGGCCCTTAACCCCAACTGCTCCAGGGGTACTGTATAAATGGCTGACCCTGCGCTCTGACCCCAAGTGTAACGGACACAGACTGGAATCCGTGTCAGATCTTGTAGAAGACCCTATGCGATGCGGTAAGAGCTGGAGAAAACAGGAGGCGTGGTAAAAATGAACACACAGGGGTTTAATAGTGCACAAAATAATAGTGACGGTCCGTGAGACAGTGTACGGGGAAGACAAAACGGCATCCAAATCCAAACGGGTCCAAGGGCAGGTCAAAGCACGGTCCGAAAGTCCATAAACTGGAAATCCATCCTGGAACGCGACAAAGTTAAAATCCCCGGAAGGGGGGAGCACACAGACAAACGAAACATGGAGGTCCAAGGGTGATGGGGCGAGATCCTCTAGACCCCGGGCTCAGAAACGGGAGGTGTCGGGGATAAAGGCCTATGCCCTCAGGAGACGGACGTAGGGTTTCCTGGTGCTAGGCGGGCCTCGCGACATCTTTCCCTAATGATGAGCCCCGAGGACTGGAAGAGCTGGTCTTTAAATAATAACACTAAAAGGGTACACCTGGAGAGCTAAATGACACGAACAATAATGAGAGCAGTGGAGCGCCCTCTAGGGAGGGATGTCGGGTGTGACACCAAGTTTCTCTCCCTGTCTGTGTGTCTCATGGAGGGCAAGTTGGGGTATGCAAAAAGACAACTTCCTCATACAAGAAATTGTATATGGCCAATAAAGTGATCTTATCTCTCTCACATACATCCATGCTTTATTTTTCTTTATTCCAGTTAAAATAGTACTACAAGATGTGGCACAGCAGTGAAACCAATTACATTATCACAAATGGACACCAAGGTGATGCGGTGGTTAGCATTGCTACCTTGCAGTGATGGGACTCTGGATTCAATTCAGGACCTGGGGTGCTATCTGTGTAGAGTTTTTATGCTCTTGTCATGTCCACGTTGGTTTCCTCTGGCTGCTCTAGTTTCTTCCCACAGTCAAAATACATAATGGTAGGTTAACGGGGTTCTGATAAAACTGGCCCTGACATGAGTGTCTGTGTGTGCCCTGCACTGGACTATCCAGGGTGAATCCTACCTTGTGCCCCTAGTTTTCTAGGATAGACTCTGGCTTCCCTGCAACGTTGTACTGGATGAAACAAGTATGAAAATGGATGAATGGATGTTTTTGTAATATTCATCATCAACAACAACAACAACATCAAAAAATAAATAAAAGCACACTGAATTTTGAAAAAAAATCGAAATCCAAAGTTTTCAGATAGTAAGTTAAATTATATTGACAGAATATCCATCTATCTCCTGCTCATGAAAATAGAAGATACTCAAATAAAGTTGCAAATTCTTACAACCTGCCAAGATTAATGTGAATGATATATACACATCTCCAGGCTAAAATGCCAGTAAAACTATGAGGTCTGACAGCTGAGAATGAACAGAATGAGTCATCCAAAATCTGAAGATCTTTTTTTTTGCCTGTGTACTTGCTGTTTGTGTTGCTGTGAGCTTCAAGCAGGCTTTCCACTTAAAGGTCATTAAACAGAAAATAGAGATGGAAAAAGTCTGTTCTTCATCCCTGTATCCCATGGTTTTCAATTAATTCAAATGAGAGTTTTATGAGAAGTACATACTTCTCCAGACCCTGTTGTCAAATGAATGGATTTGTGTTCCTATAAAATCCACGAAAAGTAAACCTGTTTAACTATAAATTGCAAACATACTAAATTCATAAAATAAAATCTTACAAAAAATGTAAAATTATTTGATCTGTGTTACATTGTCTTTGCATCATGTTTTTTTTTTATGTTTTGGACAATCCATGAAGAAAGAAGCTTCATTGTACTTTGTAAAAGAATAAGTGGCAGAGAGTAAAACAAATTCAATAACTGTTTCTTTTTTCTCAAAGAAGCGTGGTTATTTTTAAGCAGAAAGAAACTGATATAGTAATTTCATTACTAGTTAGCAAATGCAGTTTTTATATTTGCAACTGTTTTAATTTTTGATGTACAGTACTCCATGTAATCAATGCATAATTGGCCCGGAGGAATAATGGTTGTTGAGGTCATCATTAATAACTAGCAATAATTACAATACTTTCTCATAAAAAGACTGTTCACCCATTAAATATACTTTTTTTACATCTGTAAAGAAAGAGCTATAAGCTAACACAATGGATATCTTCACAGCACTAACTTGGCTTTACAGTATGTTTCAACTTATTAATGTAATTAATAATTAATGTAGTTCCATTTTGCCTAATTATCCTACTCTAGCTCTCATACTCCTCATACTTCTACATGTTCATCGATATGTATCAAACTACTGACTCTTATGGTGATACTACCATAACATTTCAATTTTCTTCTTAGTTTAACTTCAAACAATGCCCTGGGAGGTAAAGGGCTCAAAGGCAAGTGAAGCACTGTAACACAATACCTTATTGTTCTTTTCATCTTTGAACAGAAAATAGATCCTGAACGACTCACTTGAATTTGAGACATCTGCTGGGCTTGATATTTCCCAAACATTGCTGTTTCTTGGTTCCAAGGTTCTGAGGATTAGGACTATGATGATTACATATTAGTTTGAAACTCAAAACAAGATAGGTTAATTGAAAAATGTGATTATACAGCTTACTTTTGTGAACAGTAGCAGCAGCCTGGTTTATTAGTCAAAGCTCTGGACCAGAATGTTTGATGCTGCTCCTGTACTTTTTAGAGAGGTGTTTTTCTCATTGTTTCAATAAATGGCTGTATAAAGGGTCTCCATTCTTAAGAAAAGGGAATTTGCACACAGCTAGAAGAAAAAAAAACTAACTATAAATGCAAAATGTGACACACTGAGATAGTCTGCTTGTGAAAAACAAGAAACTAACAGTAGATTAAGGCTCCACAGCCAAAACATTGTTTTTCTTTTCCTCTCTTTTCAGCATGGAATAAACTATTACTTAATTCTTTATGTTTACTATGACAGGGCAGCAGTAATTAGGCTTGTAGTTTCAGCTGACCTGCCAATGTGGGGTTGTCAGGTTTCTAATACATGTAAATAGGTTCACATGTGATGAAGTATAGTAAGTGATCAATTATGGTATTTACAGCAATAGTTTATTTTGGATTAGCACAGTAGGTGTTTCTTTTGTGTATTTTAAAGAAGTTTGTTAAATTAAATCTCCTTGTGTCTTGTGCAGTATTTTTCTGTCCATCATGAGTTTTTGTGCTCAGGCCTCAAAAGTCACATCAGAGGAGGTAGGTAGTATTGACTCATGATTGTACATCTTCTAGACAAAGTGGGGAACCAAGAAATCCAAGATGGTCATATGGATATACAGTCATTTCATACAAACAGATTATATTCCAGTTTTTTTTAAATCAATGGATGTTATGTTAAAATTGTGTGAAAATGGATGTTATGTTAAAATTATGGCCTCATGTAGAAAAATGTATATAATTGGTCACCATGCTATAGAAAACACATTGCTGCTCTAGAATCACCCCAGCGTAAAACAACCCAATTTATCATAAGACTTAAAGGAATATCCAATATTAACATACTGAAAAAAACGTAACATTTTCTAGTCCTGAACAGAAAAGACTATGAGGGACCTGATAAAAGTATTTGAAATACTGCAATACACTGAGTAAGTCAACCCAGTGGTTCTCAAATCAAACACGAACCACAGGACACAAGTGGAAACTATGTGGAAGTGCATTTAAGATGGAGAACAGGAGGCACTTGTTTACCCAAAGGCTTGTGGGAATAAGAAGCAAGCATCCCTGTCATGCTGTTGATACCACGGCTTCTTTCTAGAAACAGCTGGCTAAAATCTTTGAATCAATAAGCCACTGACTCTTAAGAGGCCAAGATGCACCAAATGGCCTTCTCTGGTTTGTTACCATTTTTATGCTCTTATAAATTTATTTAAAAAATAAGTGTCCTGGAAAAGACATACAGTCCTGTTTCAAGAGAACATTGGGTTTAAATTTAATACCTTTGGAAATCACAGCAGTGAAGAATGAGATGCTGTACAAAAGGATTAATAGGGGGCTAGAAGAATAACCTTGAGATCACAATGTCAGGAAACACTACAGCTTAAGCATCTCTTGTCTAAAAACAGAAGAAGATAGTATTACAAAAGATGAATTTTCTACATGCCCCTGCCAGTCAGAAGGAATGCTCAGGCCTGCAAACACAAATTAAACCTTCAACATTACATCAATAGGACAGTCAAAAGATTTTTGTTTTCAATAGCTACCAACATATCCCCTCTCATAATGTTATAATCGTAAATTTAATATGTGCTGCACAGCATTTATTGTTAATACACTGCAAACCACAAAAGAGTACAGAAGAGCTGTGAAAGGGAATAAAGTAAAATAAATCCCTGATTTAAGGAAAATATTTTGTAATTGTCCAAATAAAACGACACAAAAAATCAGAAAGAGATTTCCATTCTTCTATATTTCATAATCCGCTTAATAGAAATTCCCATTACTCTTTCAAAACTGCAGTGACAAAAGAATTCAGATTAACATTTTATTGATGATGATCTTCACTTCTTTCAGGACTTGCGATCACAATAGAAGCTTCCTGGCTTCTTTCTGTACTTATGAGTCGTTGTGTGTGCTTGTGGCATCTCCTGAGGGCAAAGCTGTGTACACAACCAGTGCATAATTGGTTTGTATTCACTGGAAAACAGCAGGACAAAGAGATTGGTTGCCTTTGTTTACATTTTTGTATTGCAGGCATCATACAAACATTTAGCAACAATTACATTTTGGAATGGGGACTTGAATTTTGCAGATGAGGCCATCTCTTGGGACTATGCAAATTTTGGCTCCAAAATAATTCACTTAAAATTCCTTCACTGTCTGTATCTAACTCCTTGTAGACAGTATCATACAAATTTAGTTCCTAGTCTCCTGTCGAGGGGTGCTGGGGGCACATTCTTACACATTCTGTGTGAGTCCAAAGGTGTTTAATTTCTGGAGATATTCATGTGTCTGTTATTTTAAACAGGGTGTGAGGTGGGACAACTATATTGTTGTTTTGTTGCAGTTTCTCAGAATGAAAAAAAAAATGTTCATAATAAATTAATATTCAGAGTGGTGAAATTGTTGGGTAATTCAAACACAATCAATTATTTTTGTACTATCCAGATGATTTAAGAAAGAAAAAATGTGTCGGCAGCATATTTTCCACTGCCTACAACTTACTGGGGAAGCTCCAAATTATATTTATATAGTATTTATTTACTTCAACAACCAACATTGCAAAAGGAAATTAATTGGAAATTGTATATAAAGTAGGAATAGGAACAAAAATATCATAAAACAGAATGAGTATTGGATTGGGTAATGTGTCTCATTAAACATTCAAATAATATTAACTACAATAGCATTCTGCAGAGTCTTATTTTCTTAAATGATTAATCAAATTCCAGAAAACAAGGCAGTCAAAATTTTTCACACCTCCAAGTATTTGACAAAAACATACCTTCAGTTACAATTGAGCCCTCCAGAGCTATATAAATACAGGGTTTTGTTTCCCTGGGAGGAAATACTGTAAATGGAAAATGTTCAGTGATAGCATGCATCTTCGTGGTTAAGCTGAATCTACTACTGTAGATATGGTGTTCTATTATTAAGACATTTGAGGATAGTGGTATAGTAAGCCACTCTGACAAGAAGAGGATGAAAGTTGTAGCCACACCACCACTTGTCACAGGCTTGGTTACCATAACAACAGTTTTTTTCACCATGCCCGGCCGGGAACTAACAGCTTTGTAGCTACCTAACTTTCCTGTATTCAGCTCCAGCTAACGTCAGCTGGGTTTTTTTCAACTGTCAAGCTGTTATGCTACTCTTCAGAAGACTGCATTCAGATATCATTACCCATCGTCCCCCAGAGCTCACTCTAGAACTCGACACCCAGCCTTCGGTAAGACCTTGAGCTTCATTGGGTCACACTGCGAGTATGTTTTGTATCTAACCATGCATACACCATTGACAGAGAACCTAGTAGAAGTCCCCTTCAGGAATATTTTTTATTTTCCTCTTACAAGAAAAACTCCTAGGAACTTACTGAAGTCTGTTTCCCCAGGCAACCTATATTTGGAGTGCTCCAGTTCTACCACCTCATGCAACCGTATTTCTGTACATACACTATGACAAAAGTGACTGCTCTGGGGTGGTGCAGTGGTTAGCATTACTGCCTTAGAGTACTTGGGCCCTGGGTTCAATTCCTGGGGAGTTAACATTGTGGAGTTTGTACAGTATGTTCTCCCCAGTTTATGTGGGTTTTGTCCAGATGCTCCAATTTCCTCCAACAGTTCAAAAACATATTGGTATGTTTACTGGCTTCTGGGAAAATTAGAAAATCAGTGTGTCCTGCCTTGTCCTGCCTTGCCTTGCCTTGCTTGACGGGATAGGCTCTGGCTCACTTACAATCCTGAATTGGATAAAACAGTTAGAAAATGGATG
The DNA here is from genome assembly GCF_040954835.1 of Lepisosteus oculatus. Taxonomy (NCBI): domain Eukaryota; kingdom Metazoa; phylum Chordata; class Actinopteri; order Semionotiformes; family Lepisosteidae; genus Lepisosteus; species Lepisosteus oculatus. The sequence goes on along the minus strand of NC_090697.1, from coordinate 19,778,063 downwards.
GATGGATGACCGCTCTGTTCAATGCTGTCGGGGTTACTGTATAAGCTGGGTGAGGGTGGGGTTCTGAAAGCATTTTTGACTGCAACCTTATGGATAGGTTGTTGTTCTATTCAGTTAGGTAAGTTACCCCAAGAAAGTTCACTTTTCAAATCACACATCTGTCTCCCTTAATTTCGGATTGACTATTGAATTATTATTTGGTCAGCTACTGCTCCCAACTGTCATTTTTTTACATTTGAAGAGTGTTCAAAACGTTAGTAAATCAGAAACAGAAACAAGATTCCCTACCTCTGTTTCTCAGTTTAAATACTAGAGGAGTGCCAGGAAAACAATATCTGTACACTATATTCATAAATAGCATCTGTGTCCGTAAAACCGGCTATGGCTTTTTATTAAATTTTCTTGAAAATAATTAAAGTATGTCTTTGATAAAGGTTGAGTTTTTTTTCTGGAAAGTATGGAAATACTGAGAATGACAATATTCTGGTTTAACATTCCAAAAAACTACATTTTATCATTCTGGGATGAATAATAGGTTTTTGACACCTTGGCATTATATTGTGACAATGGTAAGTAAGTTTATTTAGCATTTTTCACAAAACTTGAGCAATGTAGAAATTACAATCATAAGCCCCCGCTCTTAAAGGCTCAGCTTTGGAAGTTGAATGCCCGGAAGCCCTCCTACCAGCGAGTCCAGGAGAGGCTCGACGGCATAGGCTTCACAACGGCAACCTGACCATCTGGGTCGGGGGCTTGGAGTGCCTGGCCCCATTACCCCTTTTTATTTCCACTACCCTTCACCAGATTCCATTCCAATTTTAACTCATGTCTTGTTTGTCATAGATCGATTACCCGGCTCTGGACTTTTGCTCACCCATGGATTTTCTTATGGACTCCCTTCAGACTTGTTTGCATTGCCCCCCCGAGCACCAGTGCACCTTCAACATGCCCCCCTGGTCTTCTTCCAGGCCCGATCCTAGTCTTTTCTCCCTGTGTTTGCTTCACTCCCTTCTGGATTCTGCTGTCTGCATAGGGTCCTGAAAAACGCTTCATGACACTTAATGTATATGTAGGATTGGATTAAGTTTTAAGGGTTACTTATTGGACTGGAGTTATGCTATACTCATTGGGTCATGGTCTAGTTTAGTAAGCAGTACAGATAAAATTAGAGAATAAAGATATATTACATTGTGAAAGAGCAGTCTTTTAGCAAGGTGAAAATAGATGTAAATTACTATATTCTAATCCCATCATTTATAAATAGTGATGCATGAGATCACACACACATGTTTACTGAGGAATAAATCTGAAGAATGCAGCAATGTAGTCTGCAGGCTCAGCAGTGCTTGCTCATCAACATTACTGCTGCCTCTTCAGAAATGTACTCTGACTTTCACACAAACCTACTATATGATGTGAAATCACTGCTGAATTCCCAGAGGTGAGATGGAGATCAATTTCTGATATAATTATTTTAAAGTTCTGATATCATTAGACTGCCTGTTTTGGGGTAAAGAAAATAAAAATAATTGTTTTCATTATAAATTAAATAACCCCATCCTTATAGAATAAGAAAGCAAAATGAAAAAGATTAGCAAATTAATGAATGATATGGACTAAAAAATGGAAAATAATATCTCACATTTCATAAATGAGAAAAATGGTTGGTAATCTTTGGGGAATTTGGTGGCAAAAAATTTACCAATTAGGAAAACAAGCATTTCAGTTAAGTAAATAGATAGCAGAAGATACAAGAACTGCAATGTTCAAACTCTTGGGTATCAGAAATTGCCAAACAGAATTAAATATAAATAAATTTGACAGTATATGTCAGTAATCCCTTGAAAATGTCTCTAGGTGTCTGATAAATATGGTAGTTCTAATTAAGGAGACATTTCCACTTTGAAAAGACTAGGAAGGTAGTGAAATATACTGTATCTGATTTAACCAGTATGTTGTATTATACACAAGTAGTATACTGTAATTAATGCTGAAAAGAGAAGAAAGAAAACACTATGTTTCAGCCGTGAAGCCTTCTTCAGGTGTGAGTTGTGAGTTGTGAGTTGTGAGCTCAATTAATGCTTTATATATCACATCTGAATTTTAATCACACTAAATGTTCTCACTTTCTTAATATTTCTGTTATTCTCTTAATTTTCCTACAGTCCACTAAGAGTTAAACTAATCATTGTGAAACCACTGACATTATAACAATGAAAACTGTTAAATTATTTTATTTTAGCTTGAGAAGTTTTGAGACATGGCCTTAATTAAATTGGATTATACTGTAACTCATCTAACCTATTTTTCATAACCAGGGCAGTAAAAGTCAAACATTAAAACCTACAGCTAATGAATATTCTATGCATCAATTTCCAGTTGAACATTACTGCACTTAAATAATGGTTACTGCAGCAGTAAATACCAAGAATAAAATAATTTGCTTCTGCATCCATAGTCATCTCAACTGAAAAAATGGTGTTCATTTGTTACTGTGCTGGTTTTGTATGTGGCACAGTGTCTTCACCTCTTTCTTATTCTCATGTTTATCAAGAGCGCTTCTTGCCTGCTCTGTCCCAGATACAGATTTGAACTATCTGTTTTACTAGACTGTGCTGTTCTACATGCTTTTTAAATCTCATTTTCATTCAGCCTCTTTTCTCAACTCATCTCCTGTGAAAAATGTCATGGCAGAAAATGTCCAACATCAATAACTAGTGCTACAGTTTCAGGCACTGACCTGCATTTGCAGCTCTTTTTCTGTACAGTTTGAGCTCAGACAAATTCTAAATAGGGTAGAAAAGTAGCTTTTCAGAAATCAGTTGAAAAACAGCACCTCCACGCATATGTTGATCACATTAGAACAAAAACCTAGTTTATTTTCATCACGATGATTTCAAGAGATAATTGGAAGTTTTTAGACACATTCACGTTTGTTCAATTTATGTGTAAAAGTCAGTATTTTGTTTCATGTTCCTCTGAGATGATAACTAAATTAGGTTGGCAACTCATTGAGCTCACCAGATTCTTTGTGTAATCATTTGAGATGCTTAGGTGCAGTCACATTGAATTCTTATCTATTGTTGGGGTATTATGACTAGGATTTATTCTTCAATTCATAATACACTTACTTGATTAGATTAAATACGGATTCTGATTTTCTAGTGTTTTTTCTTGATGAATTCCTTGATTGAGGAATCAAGAAGTGAAATTAGCCAGCAGCCATATCACCCTGCAACTCACAACTGGCAACCCACTGAAGCTAAGCACGTGTGAGCCTGGTCAGTACTTGGATGGGAGACCTCCTGGGGAAAACTAAGGTTGCTGCTGGAAGAGGTGTAAGTGGGGCCAGCAGGGGGCGCTCAACCTGTGGTCCATGTAGGTCCTAATGCCCCAGTATAGTGACGGGGACACTATACTGTAAACAGGCGCCGTCCTTCGGATGAGATGTAAAACCGAGGTCCTTATTCTCTGTGGTCGTTAAAAATCCCAGGGTGTTTCTCGAAAAGAGTAGGGGTGTAACCCAAATTTCGAATTGGCCCTTACCAATCATGCCCTCCTAATAATCCCCATCGATGAATTGGCTTCATTACTGTGCTCTTCTCCCCACTGATAGCTGATGTGTGGTGGGCGTTCTGGTGCACTATGGCTGCTGTTGCATCATCCAGGTGGATGCTGCACATTGGTGGTGGAGGGGAGTTCCCATTACCTGTAAAGCGCTTTGAGTGGAGTGTCCAGAAAAGTGCTATATAAGTGTAAGTAATTATTATTATAATGTCATTTTTCGAATCTTTGTTATGCCCAATGCATATGGGAAAAATTTCTTCCACATAGCCAGCAAAATATTTCTGGAAAATTTAGAATTAATTCTGCTGCTGCCATTATCAGTTATATTGTGAACAAAGATGTGCATCAGTTTCAGACACAGCCATGCATGCCCAGACCATAAAATTACCTCTGTGCTTCAGAATGTTCTGGGTTGTACAAAGATAAGTTAATTTGGAACAAAGTTTTATTGATACCAAGTTTAACCTTTATCAATGTGTTGGAAGGGTTAAAGTGTGGAGAAAGAAAGGAACTGTAGACATTCCAAAGAACACCAGCTTATCATGAAGCATGGGCTTGTTTTGAGTAGACAGTTCAGAAAAGAATACCACATTGGTCTGATAATGTGCTAAAGTGAAGAACTACCAATGAGAAACCCAAAGAAATGATCATTCTCTTTCATATTATAGAGTATGTAGAGTGGCTTGACTGTGCTATTTCTTATGTTTTCAAGGCTTTATTTTGCATCCATTGTTTGGTTGGTTCCAAATCTTGCATCTACTTGAAGAAAGTTAAGATCAATAGAATCTCAGTTACCAATGCCTGCATCAGCAGAGAAATTGCAAACAGATACCAAACTTACAACCTAAAGACAAACAAAGAAGAGAGGACAACACAAACAAAATAATTGTTTCCACGCTGATGACGTCTGTGTAGGGATGACGAATTTGAATCAAGAATCCAGTGAACATTCCATTCTCTCTGGTGAACATAATTTCATAGTGAACTTCCAGCTCAACCAACACACATTCCAGACCTTCAGCATTGGAGTTTTAGTATTTGGTGGCTATTTTTGTTCTCATTGTTCATCCAAGACAAAGTTCAGTTGGAACATTATTATTGAATAATTGATATCCTTGTCTGTTACAGCATTCTGAGGGCTCACCACTTTCACTTCAGTTTATACATGTATGAGCTGCATTTTCTTTTCCTTTGGGTGATTCAGTAGAGTGACTATCTGATCCCATTCAGGAGATTTAAAGTCTAATTTGATGAATAAGTGGAACAAGTCACTAAAACATCAGAGCCATAAATTACATAAAAACAGATTTTAGGATAACAAAACTAATTAAGAGGGGCGAATTCAGCCCTACATACCTGTCACATGACTTTTTCCATAGTACAGTGAAATTCTAATTAATGCAACATAGGGAAGAGAAGAACATAATAAAGTTAACTTGGCATAGTTGGCCTGGCTGAAGGAATGGCAGTGTTCTGGTGAGGACTAGACTGACAGTCTCTTCATGAGGAATGAGCAAGGAAGCTGCTGCAAGGGTGAAGATTAGTTGAAGGGGGGAGTTTGAGGAAGAAGGATATGTATCAATATGCCATTTATTTATATTGAGGAGAGAGGACGATGGCAAGATTAGAATTTGTCCTCCTCCTGTTTACAAACACCAGTAATCACTTTCATTTTCTGCAAACGTACAATCCTTGATGAACTACAGCATATATAATTTAATTGTTCAGCTAATGATGGCATCTTTTAACAAATTTGTTTTAAAAAAATTGCTTGCTCTCTTTTCTCCATTTTGCTCTACACCTCTGTACAGTCTTTAATTTTAATTAAATAGTTTTAATTTATATTTTAAAAAGAATTCTTCTTAACAAATTTAATATAGTTTCCTAAGATTCTAAACTGCATTTTTCCCCACAAGCAAAACACAACAAATACACTCCACAGACATTAATGAAAGAAGCCAAAGCAAAGTATTGTAATATGTAGAAGAAAAAAAAAATTGTAAACTGTTGCCAGAGCAATTTTAAATGGGAAAACACAGTGTATAATTTAAGCCAAGGGCACTTATCTATCTGACAAATGGCCTTGCTAGAAAATAGGTCTAGATTTCTCAACCACTTAGAAATGGTAGAAGCTTATCAGATGTCACAGAGAAAAATGAAGCCCATTTTCAAGAATATGTGGTCTATATTAGGGTTGAAAAATGAAAACACCAATCCTTATTTTATACGCAGGCTTCGTTCTCTTACTTCTTTTGAACAGAAAAACCTGCAGCTGCTCTTTTGTTTTGGGCATAGAATACAGTTGCTCTGAATGCTAAAGAATATTTAAAATACAGTACAGAAAAGAAAAATGATTGCTATCTTGTTGGATTATGTAAAATTATAAATAATCATTTTAAAATAGATACCCTTTCTATACCACCTGCTTGCTTTTTTTACAATATAGTGAGCCATTAAAATAAGGGCCAAACAAATGCCATGCAATTTTATCAACCCTTTGCTCTATCATGAGTAGCAGTATCCAAAATATCTGTTGTTTAATTTTGGCAAAAGTAGTAGGAACGATATAAATATGGCATTTATTTTTGTTACAAAAGTAATAATTTAAATGCACTGTACTCTACTTCTGTATGTGAATGAATCTTCAGTGTATATTGTGCTTTAGAACTAGGAATAAATAAAACAAACTGCATATTGTCTTTATATAATATATACGTTTTATATATAAACCTAATATTAAAATAACATATATAAATATCTGCAACTTTTTGCTTTTTACATTCAGTTTAGTTAGTTGGTGTTTCATAAAGGTTTTAGATTTGCTAGTTTTCAAACTGCAAAATGTAGGCTACATGTTAAGCTTCAATTTTTATCAGATTAACAGCTTTCAACTTTTTTTCTACAGATAAGTGTTTTGTCCTGATTGTCTGGCACTACTGTTTTCGCAGCACACTATGCACATTTTGTAGCTCTAAGTGGATTAATTGCCTGTAGAATGTGTAAAAGTTTTTTTCTTATCATAGACATAAAAGTTAAGCTTCCTTACTTCAAAAACTCAAGTGCATGACGTGGCTGAGGAAGTGACAGCCAATTTCCTCAAAAACATGAATAAAACACTCCCAGCAAAGACAAAAAAGAATCAATAACAAACTGGTAGTGAGGTATGTTTGGGAAGAACATTCGATGAAATAATAGAAACTGGTTACTGTTGTCATGCTGGTCCTGATAATGTCATTACCTTGCTGCAGAATCTTATCAAATATTCCAAAGTAGACTGCAGTAATTTGCAACCTATCATTCTCAAATGTGTAAGAAACTGGTCACAGAGCCTTTACATTGGATATATACAGCAAGATGTTTACAAGAAAATCATTTAAATCTTTGTACAGTAACTGTGCATTATATTGTTACAAGTGGGGGATTACAGAAATGGTGAAAATTAGGAATTGGCCAAGCAGCTTAGTCAAATAAATCAAATAAATATTCATAACCCCTAACTTGTAAGTGATTTCTCCAGAATATACTTGAGCAATTGGTATTATTAGAGTTGGTATAATTTTTTATTCTCTGGCACAACTTTGGTGAAAAGAGTAATCACCCAGGCACACTTGGTTAAACAAGTGTTTAAAGGCCACATAAGAGATACTGTACACTGCCTTGTAAATAAAGGCAATACAACCTGCAGTTAAATCTCTCTCTGCAAACCCAGATGCCAAAAAATGAATGGGAGCCTATCTTCCTATTCTAGAAATGCATCCACAAGCAGGAAACATGATTCTAACCAAGGCGTGTTTTGCCCTGGAAACCCAAGTTCTGTAAACACAGAATAGCAAGTTCTCTCTACAGTAGCAAGATTCAAATACTTAGCCTCAGCCAGGTTTTGGTTGGATAAACATGAAGTAGGGGCTCCCACCCAGTGCAACACCTTCTGACTCCTCTCTTGTGGTCATCCCTCTTTCTCCCTTTTTCTCTCTCTCTTCTTGCCCTCTTCTGTGGTCTTAATGTGATCTTGTATAATGTGTCTTTAGAATGCTCATTGACTATCGTTAATCCACAACTCAATTAACTAGGTACACCAAAGTAAACGTGGAGTAAATTAGAAGTGCATGCAGGTGATGGAACACTAGCCAATGAATATGTACTAGTAGAGTAAACAAATCAAATTAAAATCAGCCGGTTGAGATTCGAATTTTGTAGTTGGCAGAAGAAGTTACTGCACCAGCTCGAAAAGATTAGCCCAAGATCTTCTGCGTTGATGTGAACAAAAGCTAATAGGGAGTTACAACTTATTGAGGTTTTTATACAATTGAATGGAAGAGGACAGATTATATGCGGAATAGGTAACAGGTGGAGGCTTAGGAGTATTGGATTGAAGGTAGTTGGTAAAGATTCGAGAGCTCAGCTCAGCAGGATGGGAACCATCCTGTGGCAGCCTGGGCTGTGATGAGGGTTCAGGAACCAGAGACGATGAGGCCCTTGAATAGGAAGCCCTGATCCAGCACAGACTAATGGTGTGCACTCCAGGTGAAGTGGGCCACAATGAACAAAAGGTCCCCTATGGAGACCTTTGAAAAAATGGAAAAAATGATTGGGGGAAGAGGGGGGACAAAAATGGAGAAATGATAGGGCTGTTCTACCTGAAAAGTGCAAGATACTGTAAATTAAGGGAAAATGAAGGAACCTATGCATGCCCACAGCAGTATCACCCTGCGGCTCACAACTGGCGACCCACTGAAACTAAGCAGGTGTGAGCTGCTTAGGTGTGAGTAACTGGATGGGATACCTCTTGGGAAAAACTTAGGTTGATGCTGGAAGTGGTGTCAATGGGGCCGGTAGGGGGTGCTCACCCCACGGTCTGTGTGGGTCCTAATGCCCTTGTATAGTGACTGGGACACTATACTCTAAAAAAGGTGCCTTCGTTCAAGTGAAACATAAAACTGAGGTCCTGATTCTCTGTGGTAATTAAAAATCCCAGAGTGTTTTCTGAAAAGAATAGGGATGTTACCCTGGCATCCTGGCCAAATTTCCCATTGGCCTTTATCAATCATAGCCTCCTAATAATCCATATCTATGAATTGGCTTCATAACACTGTTCTCTTCCCCACTGAAACCCGATGTGTGGTGAGCGTTCTGGAGCACTTTGGCTACCATCGCATCATCCAGGTAGGGCTGCACATTGGTGGTGGTAGAAGGGAACTCCATTACCTGTGAAGCGCTTTTTTTCTGAAATTAAAAGACTAAATTTCTGTATAAAATACATACTAAAAATGGGAACATACAGTATTTTCCTATTAAAACAGTACATCACTAAACAATGCGAGATTTATTTTAGCCTTAAAAAAAAGAAACAGAAAGACTCTGGTTCTCTTAGTGCTCAAATTACCTGAACAGATTCTGGTCTCTCTGTCTGTTAATGAAGGTACTCTCTGTCTTCACTCTCCTGTCTGCTGCTGTTCTCTCCTCTTCTGCTCTTCTCTTAGTTATTTTTATTTTATCTTCCTATGGATTGTCTTAGAGAGATGACTTAATGATTTCACAGAAATTGGTTTAATGTAAGTTAAAGATTAGTACTGTTTGGCCAGCTGGATAAAATACAGCAAGCACATTTAATTATACCATTTGTACCTTTTTATAGTGGAGTGTTTTTGATGGGAACAAATTAAACATCTGAATACTCGAAAGTGACCAAGCCACAATATCATGGCAGAACTGAGAGCCTTTACACAGTTGAACTACACTACTCATCTTATAAAATGCTGTACAGCATAACATAAACAGACAAAGCTGAATATGTCTTCAGCCAGGAAATTTCTTGCCTTCTTAAAGCTGTAAATGACTGTGCAACTTTCTTAAGTTACTTAAGAAATCAACTCCAGAAAAGAAAAAAACACTAAAATCATCTTTGGAAACATGTTGAAATAGTCTTTATACTATGCTAGAATTACTATATCCCCCCCAAATCAATACCACAAAGCTAGAGAGGGGAAGTGAAAACCAGCTCAATAATTTTATAATTTTGGTATCTTTTATTCTTTTAATTTTTGAGGGGACTCTTCTGAACCTTAAACTTACAGCCAAGGCTGTCATTTTCTCAGCCAGGCAAATGGATGTCAAACACTAAAATATTGAAAATTGGCTGAAGTACTGCAATTAGGTCAAGAGAAGGTGAAATAGTAATCTTGCGCTTCTGCTCTTTTTTACATAAATGTTACCACCTGAGCATATTTTTTTCAAACAACCCCTCTTTCTATTCCATGTTCACCTGTGCAGGAGCATCCCTAGCTCATTCTTTGCAACTGGGGGAGATTTTGTCCTTCTAGTCAAGGTTGTCATTCCTCTCCTAGGCATGTTAACGTCAATCATCAAAATATTAAGCACACTATGTCTTTATTCATCAGGTCATTGAATTAATTAGCATTTCACCAAACTAATGAAATACCAAATATGTATTCAATTCTGTTAGCTAGATTGTTAATAATCTTACTCATTGTATTACATTATGATAGTTTTCCAGAAGTACAAAGTACTGTCAAACTTAATACTTTGGAGTTGATATTATATAAGAAACTGGGAACATTCTGAAAATATTTTAAGAACATTGTTAAATTAATGTTTATTTTACAATCAATCTAATATATTTTACACATTTACACATTTAGCATAATAAAAATATTATTTTAACATGTTAAAATAAATATTTATCCCAGGTTGTTGTGGAAAGTTTAACTGAAATGAGAATGTAGGGCAAAGTGATGAATGCTTTTGCTGCTGTGGTTAGACTTGCTCTTTAATTATGTGTGTTCTAACATTCTTCTAATCCAAATGTATACATCTACTGGTGGCCATATTGCAAGCAATTGCATGGTATTCCCTTTTTAACTGGCATAACGTGTACATACACGTTATGAGATGTATGTACAGGTATGTACAAATTTCTATTATATGCAGTGGTTTACTTTAATTGACTTTCACTTTGATTTAACTTTACTTTAACTTAGAGAATATAAAATGAATTACTTTTTCCAACATGAAGCATTAAGGCAGATTTATTCAAGTGCTAGTGCTATCTGTACAGCCTTAGACATTCACAAACATGACTGACTATAGCAGACACTATGATTATTAACTGATATCATCTCATTAAACTCTTGGGAATGTATTTAATTGAAGGTATGAAAACAATGTAAGTTTAAAAGCTGTAGCACTGGAATTTTCTTCACTTGTAGAAGACAATTGAGGAAATAAATTAGTGAAGCAATCACAATTAGCTCCAGCCAAATACAATATCCACAAAAAGGGGATTCTTCAGTGTTGGTTTGTAAAATAAAAAATGTAATAAAAAACAGCAATATTTTAAAAGGGTTTTATTCCAGTACATTTTATTTAATTTATCTGTAGTAGAAAAAAAACAATATTCACAGCTCTGTGCCTTTGAACAGTCAAGCTATGTCTGGTTAATTGTATACAATATTTACTGAAACGTGTTTCCTTGTATTTGGAATGATGAGACGCAAAATGATTTTGATCGAGTCCGTGACATCTTCAAATATGAAGTGTGCCAATAAAGACACCTGCTTCAGAGTTCTGTTATTGTTACCATGGTGCCACCTTCCATCACCTATTTTTAATGGTTTAAACAACAAGATCAAGGCTGTCCCAGCTGTTACTGTCACTGTTGCTAGGCAACCTGAGAATCAGAGTTCAAGGAGACAAAGAATAAAGCTTGAAAAATTTCCTCAGCCTCAGCCTTTTCAAAATCTGTGCTACTTTTTCTTAGGTCATAACAAGGGAAGAAAAAAACATTTTTTTAAAGTGTGACAATTTAAAATTAACTTCTTCTGTATTGTAATGCTTAATTTAACAGTGTAGTTTGTGATACTGTGTAATAAAGGGGCATGCAAAGTGTGATTAAGGTCTTCCACACACAATCCTAAATAGAGGGTGGGGAGATCATTTCCTATGGACAGAAATAGCACAGAAGACTCAAACTGCATATTAAAGTTTCTTTAGCCTCAGTCATCACAGCACTTTTCCCATATGGAACACCATTTAGAAAACAGAGGCTGGATTAATTAGATTACCGCTGAAGGATACCCATCAATATGCATACACACTTATTGGTCAATCAATGAGGTCAAAGTATAAAAATAAATAAATAGGTATGCTTCAAAGCATAGCTTATTGAAGTCAAATGGGAGCAGATGTGTTTCCTAAAAATACTGTTTACTTTTTAAATATCAATTTTTACAGATCCACATTTCAAAAAGATGAAATTGAATAGATAACTGTGTCCTTAAAGGCATCCCCCCACTTTCTATATATATATACACTATATAAAGGGTTTGGTTACACACTCAAGGACTAATTTTATTACTGTGTAAAGTGTGCCCCCTAGCAGGAAAAACATAAATGTTGTGTTTCTAATATTGTTTTGTGTTCGTTATTTATATCATTTTTTTGTCTTTAAAAACTATTATTTTACTAAACATATGACTTATAATTGCTATATGTTACATATTTACATATTAAAAATTGTATATAAAATATTAAAATATTGAATATTTAATTCAGTTTAAGAAGATGATTATGTATTTATAATTAGGCAATACAGTATAATACAAATTTATCCACAGGTACATTTTCCTGTTATTTATTCTTTACTTGTATATACTAGGACATTAGTATAATATCACAGTAATTTCTTAAATTCAAATTAACTCTTTTTTTTTCTTTTCTTTTTGTTACAGTTATTAATTTGAATTATAATTACTTTATATTGAGAAACTATTAACCAAATGCTGTATCTAATTCTGTACAATGAATCATCAGGACTCACAAGTGTTCTTAGAGTAACTGGAGCAGAAACTGGAACAGAAAGCTTCCTCATTTCTGGATAACAACAGTATAGATTGCATAACTTTATTGTTATATAGACGTCTTGTAGCTGAAGGAATGTCTGACAAGTATCAGCCACTGGTCTTGTTACACAGGAATGTGAGTCAAAAATTGCTTTTGTCTGACTAGTACCAAAAAAAGCCTTTTTTCAATAACAGATTTAAAGGTATTAATGTATTATTCTGGTACCTGGTGTAAACCTCTTATTCAGTTCCTCAGGAATTTTAAGTCAAGCAAGGAGCTGACAAAGAATTTTAGCCGCTGGTCCCCAATGCTAATTTACTTCACACTTCTTTCTTGCAGCTATTTAATCGAGGATCCAACTGAGCAGTTTTTTTTTTTCGTTTTTCTCTGGGCATGTCCTGATTTTATTTTAGCATAATCATTAACTAAACACAAATCCCCTAGTTAAAACCCCAATTATAATAGCATATTTTACTTTGATAAGGATATGAAGATGAATGAGAAACCAGCCAACCCTCGAAACATTGCGACCCTTACACACATGAAGAGATTATAATTAATAAAATTAAACAGAATATATTTCTATACCATTTTCATCAAAATGTAACTGGAAATAGCATAGTACACTTTCTTCATCTAACTTTCATCTTAGAGTTTGGAGTGGTAAGCTGCGTCAGTTGTGAGAGGAGCAAGTATAGCCGATACTATGAAGAAAGGTTTAAAAGAACAACTGGTTTTAAAAGAAGTGTTACTGATCCAGCCATTAAAAATGCGCAGGGATACTGCAGTAGTTTGCAGTTCAGGGTTTTTTTTAAATGGGTTGCACTACTTATTAAAACCACCAGGTGGAGCAGTGAAAGCTTAATGTGGCATATGGAGCATTTGGGCTGTTGCCAGAAAACCCCTGGTTTTCGAATCCTAATCAATGCTAAGAGACAATCTTTATACAATGACAGAATTTAAGTTGTATACTGTTTAGATTTTATTAATTTTAAACTGTGTATTACAGGATGTTAAATATTAATTAAAAACAAATTATTTTATAAAAGCAAGATTGCTCAGTTGGATATATAAAAAAATAGTTTATTATTATATGTGATGTGGCTCTTTCAGGTTTACATCCACAAACAGAAAATCTAAAGGGAAAATTTGGTAACTGAAAAACAGTAGTGTAACGTAATACATACCTAATGTACACACAGTAGATGGTAGTAGTAGCTAAATAAAGTACACAACAGTGTTTCACTTTCTTCATAAATATTTCATGCATCAAAGTCTTTAACTTGGTGACTTACAGTGAGTTATATTTTTAATGTGCTTGTTCCAACATTATAAAGTTCATAAACTGTACTTCATCAAAAGTTATAAGGTTTTATCCTTTTCTAAAGATATATAGTAAAAACACCACTTGCTGTTATTGTAAAAAAAATTGTACTGATTTAATACCACTTGATAGTAATACTAATATGGAATCATGTAACTTAGCAGATCAAATATCACAAGTGGATGTTTTGGAAACATTTTGACATTTTTTGTCTTAATACAAATTTCATTAACGAGAAATTTAACTTTAAGTTTGGATTGGATTGTAGTGGCTTTGAAACCATAGGGTCTCATGCTGTATGTGCAGTATATTTAAACAGTATACAAACTCACTGCTGTTCATCGCAGTGTGTGCTACTGTTTCGGTATATCTGAGGATCTGACTTCATGGGATTTGCGTGTGTGGAAAAGTGAGGTGAATCCCGGAGGGGTTATTTAGAATATGCTATGAATGAGTCCCTAAGGCATATCGCCCATGTTTCGGAATTATAAAAAATAAACCTTTGATGAGTTTCCACGACATGAAAGGGTACCTTTTCAGAAGTCATGTACTGTGCAAAGTTCAGTAGGTGAAGTTCACAAATGGCTAATGTTGCTTAAAGAATATTAAAATCTATCTGACCGTACTGTAGCTTTCACATAATTGAACAGAAAGCCACCTTCCTCTCACAAGTGACTCTGTTAGAGTTTTTGTTAACACACTGCACCCTTCGGAATGGATTTTTCACCTTTGTCTGCCTGGGGCATAGGGGTGTATCCCTTCCTCAGTTTAACATCTGATATGTCCCGAGTAATCCAAGAGACTAAAACCCACTTTCGATAAAACATCTGCCTTTTCTTAAACTGCTCCAAATGTGGGCACGGAGTAAAAAGCTCTAAACTGAAAGCCATGATGGACACCACAATTAACCATAATACAAATATTATCTAACAAAAATAATAAGTAATATTAATAACAACCCCAAGTACAGCATGTGTGAACCAAGGAAAAAATATTGGCTCCACAAAACAAATCAAAGATCCTCCAAATATGCTTTATCCCCACTATAGTTATAGCAAGGTGAAAGTAGGAAGCCAGACCCAGGTTTTGTCATCTCATCTAATGTATAAGGGACAATGATGTGAAGAGATTGCCATGTGTGTGTGTCCCTGACCTAATCCAGTCTCTGGAAGGAGGTTATAGGGTCCAAGTGTATGGCTCCACAGGATACAGATAGCCAGTGGATGAGGCAAGATTCCTCTAGAGTTTGAATCCATAACTGATGGGTTTCCCTTTGATGAACTGTTTGCATCCATGACGACCATAGTAGGGGATCATACTTTCATCAACAGAAAGCCATTCACTGAATGGCCAGATCTTGTAGGAATTAAGATCTTTGAAAATGTTATATAATGGGTCATCAGTGGCTTTGGTGTTGTCAACTCAATGAATGGAAGACATAATCTCATCAAAGCGATTCTTGCGTATGGCATTACATACAGTATGCTTACCACAGCATGTGTCTTTGTGGTACTATGTTGTAACCAGGGGTAAGAAGAACTCCATAAAAGGTAATCAATCAAGGTTTATTTACAAATGCAAAACAATACAACATACAGCGGTGGCAGTGATAAAGCTCATTTATATCCAAATTGAGTGGCTTTCCCTTTTTTGGGACTGAATACAGGTTTCACATTTCAATAGTACTTTCTCTCAAGGATCAAGGGTAGAGCTTTAGGAAAATATCTGGTTTTGTCTGTTTCAGACTGTGCAGCTGTCAGCTCATACTGGACATAACTAGGGAGGTTATTGGCATTTTGGATTTCCGAATTCTTCACATTCTGAAAAGCACCTTCCTGTTCTTTGGTTTGTAATGCATCCTTACTACTGCCATTCATAAGAGTAGCTTTTTTTCTTGAGCCTTTGGTCAGTGGGGGCATTGGCTCTTTTTGCTGTGATATTGCTGAATCATCTGTTAGGGCCTCATCATCCTCCACGCCAAACATAACTGCATTTGAATTCAGAATTCTGACTGGCAAGTGAGCTGTGTCACCAGTGCAGCCCATATCAGATGCATCACTATCGCAATCACTTTCTAGAGCAGATGTTTCAGACTGGGGAATAACTGCAATATGACAAACAGCTGACTGGGGTTCACTGAGGACAAGAATGTCAAGTACTTGACTCAAGGTCAATCTGACAAAGAGAGGAAAAAAAATATTAAAATACTCAATAAGTCTACTTTCCCTATATAATACTAGTGGTCACAATTGTTGCCGCCAAGATGTTTGACCAAATAGCAAGAAACATAAACAAACATATCATAGCCCAGACTCAAAACATGTATTCATACTGTATGCACTCATATGAGAATCCTTACTAGTTAATCTGCATAGCATAACTTTCTTTTTGCCTTTTTATTGTTTCATCAGGTTGTCTAGAAGATGTTTTTAAAATAAAATTTTGTTTTGTTCTTTTTTAGCATTTACCATTTTATAGTTATTGTTTATATGTTTGCTGGCAGTATATAAGTGCATTTACCTGCATGAAATGTCATGGGCCAAATTTGCCCATTCTCGAATTCTATTAGCTCAATTTGAGAATTCACCACTTACCTTCTATCTTCTCAGTAATGTGCAGAGGAAATACAAAACAAATTGTATGAACATACTATGTAATTACACGCATAGAACATAAAGAATATGTTGTTGTGCTCAATTTGTGTAACATAGATCTCATTTAGTTTACTGTGTATATTATTGATCAAATATATTTGTGTTCTGGATTCAGTCCAGAAAAGAGTAACATGATACTTTCCTAGGCTTAAAGGAATGTCCTCCTCTCAGGAACTAAGCCTTTTTTAGTCTACAATGAAGAAGGATGATGAGAACATCTAATTTGAATATTAAAATCCACAAAGGCGATATCAAAGTCCACCGTGTAGGTTTCTTTGGAATCAACACTGAAACATGAAATAGGGGACAGAAGTGGAAACAACAGGGAAGAACATAATTTTGCAACATACAGTAATAACATCTTTATTATGCAACAAGCTACCCAGTCATGTTGTTGATGTTGATACCCTGGAATCTTTAAAGAAAAAGGTGGATGAGATTAATGGATAACTTCTACTGGATAACTACCAAACCAGTGAAATGACTTAATGTTTGTGTTTCTATTTGCTTAAAGTTCAGTAAACTCCATTTCCTGTTCATTTTGAGAATTTTATGCAGCTTTCTTCCTCCTTGTATTTTTCCTCTTTGCCCCCTTTCAGCTTTTTTAACTTTTGATATGCTATTTGATTAAATACATTCTGTGAGTCATGGAGGGTATTTTTCATCAGTCACAATCCATTTCTACTGTCTCCTTAGCTATTGTGTTGACCCATATAGATTTTGAGCCCCTTGATCCTTCTAGGCTTCCACTTCCATCTTTTTTTTGTATTCAGTAATGTTGGATAAATCATCATCACTCATTTAACTTAATTGTAGTGATTTCAATTATATCATAATCATGTGCTAATGCAATAGCATAGTTTTATTGTATCTTATTCCTAATTTTCCAAGCATTTACATATGGGGAACCTTATTATTTGATCTTCTTGCCTGACCTTATCTTGCTGATCACTGACACACTGTTGCTCTTGGGGTTTAAGATCTGGAGATGGGTTCGTTAACTCTGGTCTGGATACTTGGCCTCCTGCTATTCAGCATTTACATGTTCCCACTTGGTTGGATATTAGAATTACATCTTCTAATTTATCTTTTCTATGCCATGGATACCCAAATGATGTCTTGCACTCTCTAATTACATCCCTGATATAAAAACCTGCCAATTGTAATTCAAAATGTCCTTCACCTAATCTACAACAAAACTGAGGTCATGCTATGCAGCACCTACCATCACCTAAAGCCAGTGCAGTATCTCTATCTGTGTAAAGCACTGTGCTTGAATTTAGAATTTAAGAAATTAGGGGTGATATTTGATTCTGGATTGACTTTTAACCCTTTTGCAGAATATTGCTTCCTATCAGGTTTCAAGTCGACTTCAAAATCCTCATGCTCACCTATAAGGCTCTACATGGCTTGGCACCTCAGTACCTATCTGACGTATTATCTGTCTACTCCCCACCTTGCAACTTAGTTTGTCTGACTCTGGTCTTCTATATTTGCCCCAAGATCATTTACATTCTGGGCGACTTCTCTCTGGAATTCTATCCCCAGGGATATCAGAGAGTAATCTACCCTGAGTGTATTTAAATCTAGACTTAAAACCATTGTTTTCAATTTTTGTTTAAATTGGTGTTTGTGTCTACCCAACTTTATAATGACCATAAATCTTTTGCTGCACTTCTAATCGCTTATCTTGTAATTTGTGTAGGCATTCTCTCACAAGGCACCAGTAAATGTAGGGGTTTGTGCATTTACTGGGACAATTATTAATTGTAGCAGTAAGTCACAAAATGATTCTTTTGATGTAATTAGAATCAACCTTGCGGGATAACTCGAACAACACACACACACGGGTACTAATACACGATAATACATTTATTAATACATAAAAGGTGCATATAAACATAACAGATCCTATCGTGAGGGTTAGCAGAATACAAAAGATATATATTCAATCACGAAGAGTTACAAATACCAAGAGGACATACATTCAGTATATCATTCATTTAGACTGTTTCATAAATGAACCTGGATTACAACTTCTACACTAGATACTCAAAAGCAAGTAGATCACTCATAGGAATTAAATTGATATCAACTGGGGTTGAGATAACAATTGAATTCTCGAGCGGTAATGCAGAATGTTGAATACTCATCCAATCTGTGGGGATTCAGATCTCCCGCAGGCACAATGAAGCAGTGGCAGGCTTGTTGCTGTCCAATCGGCGCTCTCTGGCTTGGTACCAGGCAGTGCTGTTGCGGCTTGCGACGTGGTGGGAGAGATTCCTGCTGCGATGCTCTAGCAGTGGGCTCTCTGAAGACCGGCTAGTTAGTGTTGGCTGAATCTAGCAAAGTTTGTGCACAGGAGAAAAGTGACTGCAGGTCCCAGCAGGTCAGGAAGAAGACAGGTTCGTTCCTGATGAAGCACTAGTTCTGAATACTTATTCAGCTGTCCACAGTTTTGACCGTAGTTCACTTTGTTGATCAGGTGAGCTTTCGCGGTGGGTTCACGAGGGCTAACCTCGGGTGGGTCCTTTGGTTATGTGCTGGCAACTTCAGTTCTCGACTCTTAGAACAAAGGAAAGTCCTGCACACACTGGCCGTTACGTGGTAGTCCGGGCTGAGTCTGAGGATGTTCAGGAGGAGCTCTGAGTCAGAAATGTCCATCAGGCATGCTGCGAGAATGTCCTGTGCTGCCTGTTTTACCTGGAGGAACTCATTGGCTGAAAGTTTGTGGGCATTCAAGACCCATGTGGGGTTAACCTTCCCTACCAGTTCCTGATTGGCTGATGATGAGTAACCATGCCCTCTGACCTTAGAGTTGTAAACGAACTTTGAATAAGACTCTCCCAGAATCTTCCAGACTTTGAGGCGCCAGAGATGACCATTTGTTAGAGTGGTTGATGTGTCTCAGCTTTGGGAGTTGTTCCTTATCAGGACACTCTATCAGCTAGAAAAACACCTTAATTGTTAACCAAATGGACTGGCCTCTCTGTATCAAGCACCACTGAGATGAAGGAGAGAGGGACTGGCAAGGGAGCAGAAAACCTAATTCCTGTACTTTAATAAGCCTCACCGCTACATTTGCTTAAAACTATTTTGTTTTATTTTAACAGTATCTTACAACTACTGTTAAGCACTTTGAGATGCTACTTTAAAAGGCCCTATATAAATAAAGCTTATTTTTTATTGTTGTTGTTTTGTTTTGTTTTGTTTTGTTTTGTGTACATTATATTCACTTACATGCTTGAAGAAAACCTGATGTCCTACCTTTGGTGAGACCTTGATCAAGTACTGGGGCCTCATTTGATGCCATTCCTGTTGACTTATCTCAATGTGATAACATGCCAGCAAAATAACACGAAACATAATGCCACTTGTGTAGAAACAGCTTTCTTGTGAGACAAGCAGGTGAAAGTTACACCACGGATGCCAGATTTGAGTGCTATGGAACATTTATAGGATGTGCTACGATAGGGTACTCCATCTAGGGCTCTGATATCAGTGAGCATGCACAAGCTCATCCAGGCACTATTACAGGAATGAAACAGAATTCCACAAGACAGCATCTGCTCAGTTTGAATTGATTCCAAAGGTGGCAACACACATTACTATCCTGTGACTATCATTCAATAGTAAAAGCCAATAGTAATTTAACTGTAGTTGTAGAGACTATTTGATATTAAGATAGATAATTTAGTCTGTAATATTTTGCAATCATTTTTCTACAGTATACAGAAAGGACTTGTATCCCAGAGTTGTAAATATTTTGGGAAGTATTAGTTTTATAAGCTAAACTTATAAGATGATTCCTATAACTGAAATAAATTAGAGATTAAAAGGAGTCTTCGTAAAGTTTGTTAAATAAACAATAAGCATGAGTCAGTGAATTGTCTGGTATGCAAAGAAGGCACGTGTATTGTAGTTTAGAGGTCAGTTATGACCATATAAGAAGAACCTGCATAAACATTTTGTAGGAAGAAATAATGCATCAAAACTCCCAAAAACTGTTGAAAGGGTCATTATGTAGACAACTTCTCCAACATTTGCAGTAGAAATTGCAGATGTCTAAAAATACTGCAGTTTATTGCATTCAGAACTCTACACAATTACATTACTTAGACATTAAACCTCTTCCTCTAAGTAACTGTATGTGTATGTTACCTTTTTGCACTCAAAATTTTGTTATGAGTAAAGACTGTCAATAATGTGACATATAGAAGTAGTACAGTAAGAACATTTAAGGTTACAGCTAGGTTTAGCTTTAGGGTTATATTTTTGCCTGTTGGCTGAAATACAACTCTTAATTTAAGATACACAACATTTCATAAGAATAAAATGTGAATACTGTATACTTCAAAAACATATATTGAGACAGAATCACCAGCAGATGTCACTGAAACCTTACAACATTCAGATTTGTTGACCTTACTGAAAAGTCTACCACTTGCTGCAACAACAAATGCATTTATTTTATGGTTCTCTCCTTAAAGCAGATCTGCATCACATACTGTATGTAGACTTTTTTCATAAATGAAATGTCACGATGTACAAAAGTCATCATTACCTTCCTTTTGGTTAAGCTGATAAATGCTATAAAGCACGGCGCAAGAAAATCTTTTACATTATATGTCATTTCTGCAGGCCTTGTATAATCTACACACTGATATTTCACCTTTCTGTATGTAATTTATTTCTGTTTTATTATCTTATGGAACTCATAATAGACAATTTCCACGGAAATGACAGCAATCTCAGTCTGGGCTCTGAGGTTGTGACCCTAAACTGATTGTATGATAGCAAAAAGCATCAGTCCAACACTGAAAATGTAGAATACCTTATTTGTCTTATGTCTTCATACCACTAATAGTCATTCAAACATGTAAACAATATTAAACTAATATTACGTATAGTTCCACATTAATTTTACAAGAAACATATTTTAATTCAGTATGATGTTATCACACATATCATGCTTGTTGTTGTAAGTACTTAAAAGAATAAAATCGGAAAACATTTCAGCAGTAGTAGCATGTACAGTGTATGCTCTTTTTGGACTGTAGCCCTTTCCATGGCATATACTGTATTTAATATTTCATTAACCTTACTTAAAAACTCCTCATAGGTTGAATGGAAAGTGATTAAGTATGTTTTTTTTTCTCATTTGAGAACCCATATTGTTCTTAAACAGGAAATTGAAATACAGTATAATTAGTTTTAGAAAATATAAGGTGTGTTTTATCAGGTTTCTGGGCATCAGATTTGCAGTACTTATCTCTAAGTGCAGCCAGCAGCCATATCACCCTGCAACTAAGCTAAGCAGGTGTGAGCCTGGTCAGTACCTGGATGGGAGACCTCCTGGGAAAAACTAAGGTTGCTGCTGGAAGAGGTGTTAGCGGTGCCAGCAGGGGGCGCTCACCCTGCGGTCCATGTGGGTCCTAATGATGGGGACACTATAGTGTAAACAGGCGCCGTCCTTTGGATGAGACGTAAAACCGAGGTCCTGACTCTCTGTGGTCATTAAAAAACCCAGGGTGTTTCTTGTAATGAGAAGGGGTGTAACCCCGGCGTCCTGGCCAAATTTCCCATTGGCCCTTACCAATCATGGCCTCCTAATAAACCCCATCTATAAATTGGTTTAATTACTCTGCTCTCCTCCCCACTGATAGCTGATGTGTGGTGAGCGTTCTGGTGCACTATGGCTGCCGTCGCATCATCCAGGTGGATGCTGCACATTGGTGGTGGTGGAGGGGAGTCCCCATTTCCTGTAAAGCACTTTGAGTGGAGTGTCCAGAAAAGCGCTATATAAATGTAAGCAATTATTAAATGTTATTTGTCTTTGTTATTGTTAAGGACTGATTAATGAAATTAGATACGTTTTGTGTTTCAACCTACAGGGTATATAAGAGTGTGATTTTCTTTCTGCATGAGCTTTTTAAATTGGCTTAAGATGGTTTAAGAACTACTACTGTTCCACTGCCAGAAAGGAATCTGCACTGTTCCTCCTGTATATGAGACTCAACTATCAGTCAGGTTTTCACGGGAAGACTTTCTCTGAAGTTGGAACACAACCTCTTGTCCTCCTTTTTAAAGAATGGGGACCACTACCCCAGTTTTCAATCCATAGACATTAGCCCCACCTTCCACACAACATTGATGTTGCTGTCCCATTTAAGGTCCTGCTGAATGATAGTTCCTAGAAATTTTTAAGACTCTGCTCTGCTAACCATGAAGCCATGTATTTCGAAGGGAAGGAAAGAAGTGGGTTTCTTCCTGGAATCAATGATCCACAGTTTTTTGTGTATTCAACTCTAGGTTGTTAACTTCATACCATGACACCAGGTGGCTTACTTCCTCCTGGTATATAGATTCGTCATCGTTTGTGATAAGACCAACCAGTGGTGTCATTTACAAACTTGAGATATTTGACAGATTTGCTGTTAGATGTACAGTCACTGCTGTAAAGTGAGTAGAGCATGGGAGAAAGCACACAGCCCTGTGGAGCGCCAGTATTGAGGACAGGGTCCGAAATGTGGTCACCGACCCTGACATAATGTTTCCTGTTGGTTAAGAAATCATGCATCCAGTGGCAGACAGAATGGGGGAACAAAAGAAAATACGGACATACAGTAAGTGTGAGAGCTATCCAGGTGCTGCAGGATGTGAAATAATTTAATTAAAACATACTAAAACGTATTGGTTTCAGTGTGATAGGGATACTTTTTGCAAACATTTCTGAAAACTAGCACCTATCCCACTACCCCAGAACAATACCATAGTAGTGAGGTGATTAACACTACTAACCTTTCACTACACAGCTCCATGTCCAGGATTAAATTCTGTCCAGTCTGTGTGGTATTTCCATGTTTCTTATGTGTATGTGTGTTTTTTTTATCAAGTGCTCACTCCCAAAAAACATGCAAGTTAGCAGGTTAGGACTCAGGAGGAATTCATTAGTAGGGTCTCTATTCTCTGTTTCACCGTACAATAAGATATGGATGTGAGACTATAGAGAAACAGAACCAGATAACATTGACAAGATGAATGGATATCCTCTCACATGTGACCTTTTGATTATATGTTTCTGACACATGTAATGTTTTTGTGAGATTTATTTGCATCATAAATGTGATTTATAGTATCTCATTATATCTTTGGAACAGTGAACACTTTCTATACCTTCCAGTGAATGATATGTATTTATGAAAGTTGACAAAACTCCTGGTATATAGATTCTATAGAGAGTATATAGAGAAGAGAGAACAGAATCAGTCTTGACAGGGCAGACTAATGAGTCAAAGTGCCCATTTCCCTTCCTCTTGAAACAAGGGATTGAATCCTGTGGCAGACAATTTCAAATCTTTCATGAATTTGAAAAGTGAGAGATAACCAGTGTAGGGGTTTTGTGAATTTACTGAGACAATTTATTAATTGTAGCAGTAAACCACGAGGTGATTCTTTTATGGCTATTAGAAAATCAACTGTCAGGAATAATCAGCGACATGCACACACAGATTCAAGTACACAAGATACTTTTATTAATACATAAATTGTGCATATAAAATATATAACACTCTGCCTGGATACAGATGGTAGATCCTATTGTGAGGGTTACCAAGATATAGAATATATGTGATCACGAAGAGATACAAAACAAGGAATATGCTTCAGTATACCGTTTAGATGTACTGTTTCGTTAATCAGAAACATGAATGAATATATCATATACAGACACACATGAATATGAATTCTACATTAGCTACTCATAAGTAAATGCGTTACTTATATGAATTCAATTGATATAATTTTTTAAGATACAATTGAATTATCTATCTGCAATGTAGAATATTGGGTTACTTATCTAGATTTGGATTTGTATTTCCCCGGGCACAGACAGAAAAGACCAGGTGACAGGCTCTGTTGCAGTGACATCCAATTGGTGTGATGCATGCACAGTGCCGAACTCAGTCCTGGTTTAGTTCCAAGTTGCAGAAAGGAGGAAGTGGAGAGCGAGTCTGTCTGCGATGCACGGGACAGTCATTGCTCTCCGAGGGACCTTCTAGTAGTCCAGTTGACTAGTAAAAAGTCTCTATACACAGAGGGTGACTATGGGTCTGAGCAAATCCCTCTTCGGGATGGAAGAAAAGTGGTTTGCTTCCAGAACAGTGCTACTGTTGAATAAAAACTTATTCAGATTGTTGAAAGGGTCCAAACGTATACTTCGATGATCAAGTGAAGCGTCCATGTTGGCTGCTAACATTGGGTAAGAATTCATACGTACGGGCATTCCCCTGGCCGACACTTTGCTGAAAAAAGGTTCCAGTCCCTATGCAGACAACACTGGCAGTCACGTGATTGTATCTAAGGGTGTGCGAGGATGGCCAGAGAAGTAAAGTTCTGAGCTCTGCAGTGTCTTTTTATGTATAACAAAAACAAGGGATGATTGTTTGAGAGTTTGGTGGGCATTTGAGATGCACTTGGTGTTACCACGCCCCACAGGTTCCTGATTGGTTGGTCACTGCTAGGGATGAGTACCAATGAACTCTGACCCTGGGACTGCAATCCAGATGTTCTTAAGTATCTCATAGACAGGTGCCAGGAATTGCATTGATCATGATAGCCAGGCATGGCTGGGCGCATCCCCATTCGGGAGCTGCTCCTTATCGGAAAGAAAACACTTTAAATCAGAAACTACCTAAATACCTTCTCTGTGGTGCAGAAGAAGAAAGATGGGGCCTCTTTAGGAAGCACAGCAACACTTAATTCTGTCTTATTAATAAGCATTGCCCCTTCACCAGAGTACTCAAAGAAAATCCAGGCAAGCAGTGGGAGAGCGGACAAAGTCCACACTCATAGCCACCCAAGGCTGAAATCAAGTTCAGGTTACTGAAGCCATGAAGAAATATCGCAAACCATACTGCTCTATAAAATTTTGATATTACTAATGCATTTGCAGAAACAAGCTGTTTTTTTGTATTCTACTTCACAGGTTTATAATGTACAGTATATAACATATATATTAAAATTCTACATAATAATATGTCCTATTATGGGACTAATATATACTAATGGAAAAAAGAAATGCAACACCTCCTCTCCCACACTCTGGCTATCCTGTCTGCGTGGAACAGGCTGAAGAGTGACTCATCTGTGAAGAGGACCTGATGCCACTGCTGACGAGTCCATCACAGCCTCTGTCTGGCCCAAGCCAGTCGGGTGTGACGACTAGAAGGTGTGAGCAGAGGGCCTTTGACAGGTCGCCTTGCTCTAATGCCAGCAGCATGAAGCCTCACTGTCCTGTCACTGATGTGGATATTTTGTCTGCCGGCAGTTTCAGCAGCAGTACGGGTGGCAGATCAGATCAGTAAAGGTGACCTGATCAGATATTGTTCCACCCTGGACCTCGTTTGGTAAAAGTGCACCTAATGAGCTTTCATGTAATTGGCAAGTCACAATGCCTCACTACACAAGCTGTATTGCTGGTCAGAGGGCTTAAAACAAATTGACAACTTTTTGTGAAAGTACATAAGCTATAACTATAGTATTCTCATTCCAGAAAATGTTCTGTTTAGTTAAGTTGAGCATGTGTTGCAACAGTGGCATGGTTGATACAGTTTAGTTATTAAGGATAATTCTCTTTTGGTTAAATGAGTCCGGGGCTTCCTTTCTCTGTTCTGAAATGGTGGCATACTATATATGTCAATAAAGGTTATAGCACTAGATGAAGTACAATTCTACCTATTATGATTAGCAGCATCTTTAAGCAAATTTATTTTGTTATTAGGTGTAATTACATTTTTTATTTGGGTAATGAACACTGATTATTCTGAGATATTCTGCACATGCTGTATAGGTGTGTTATTTTAGTGGATTTCTCAAGCTAAGTTCCAGCTTTACACTATAGCATTTGAATTTTAGAAATGAACACTTTGTGTTTACTGATGTTAAAGTTAATTTGATGTGTCAGCCCAGTCCTTCTTTATCTTTTTGGTCTTCATGTGCTGCTGAAAAATTGTTCGCTACAACACATCTTTGTGCCATTGCAAAATTGCTAAGCTTGATTATCATATCTGGTCATTTGACAGCTGCCTCAGGCGGAAACAAGATAAAATTATATAATAAATAATATTATTGTAAATCATATTCTGAAGCAGTGGATTGAATTGCTTAATAAATCAATTAGGAAAAAGTCAGATAAGAATAGAAGATAAAAAGTAGTTTATGAACTGATAAAGATAGAAACAAGATCCAGTAAAGAATTTAAGTGCTTGCACAAGGATAGAAGCCAAAGGAGTCTAAAATAAATAAAAATTTAATTCTGCATTATTACAGTATAAGAAATTATGAATATTAGAGGAGGTCATTCAGTCCATGGTGTCTGTTTTGCAGTTCAGTAGCTAAGTGAAACTTAAATTTAATCCAGCAGTGCCACATGTTTGGACATTAACCACCTTCTAGGAAGATGTTCCAGATACCAACTATGCGTAAAAAGGTGTTTCCTGTACTCCATACTAAATTAATTTTCCTTGTGTATCCAACCTCATGTCATTGTTTTGGTACTGAATGTGAACAGTCCCCTGGGTTAACTGTATCTGTATCCCTTAGGATACTGAATCAAATATTCACTCAGTCTTTCTTGTTTTAGACAGAAGGGGTTTATCTTCTTCTACCTGTCTGTATATGACAATCCCATGAGACCAGGAATTATTCTTTCCTTTCTTTCAACTCTTCTAAGGATTTAAGTTGTTTTTTTGGGATGGTGACAAATTCTGAACATAATATTCTAAGTGAGGTGCTACTAATGCATTGCAGATCTTCCCTGGACTAAAACTCCCAGGATACAGCTTTAAAATTAGCTTCCCTAGTTTTAAATCTCTTGAATTTAAATTTGTTTCAATTGAGCGATTGCATATACTGTATGATGTGCTGAGTTGTATTCTTATATCTTTCACATTTATTCAGATTTTACTTGCATTTAAGTTACTAAGCATTCTGTTTACTTTTTAACTGCTTTTCGACTTTGTTTTGATACAGTAGGTTGAATACTTTTGCATAAACCCTCCGAACCCTTTTGTGTATCTTCTTACAGCTCCAGATCATCCACAAAATATGTATAACGTATATTCCTGCTACAAATGCAAATCATTTTGTTCTTATTAATATTAACTTTAATATCATTTAAATTTGTTTCTTGTTTTCAAAGTCCATGATTTTGAACAAGTCTCTTTGGAATACCTTTTTTGCCACCGTTTCTGTGTTTGTCATGCCCTCTATTTTTGTATCGGATTTTGTAACAGGTTTGCTAACTATGCAGGAATCTAAGTTGTTGATATAGATCAGGAAGAACACTGGGATGCAGATCACTGTGACACACTACTGCTTATATCTAATATTTATAGGTTATTAGAATAAGAAGCTGCATCTGTGTGTCATGATCGCTAACCCCTCCTCTTAAGGGAGCTCCAGCCCTTCCTCGTTCCCTCTTATTATTTGCACCTGATCCCTATTCCCGTTCCCCCTTAAAAGCCAGACGCGGACCTCACTCCGGGTTCCTCATTGATTTCCACATCATGAGAGCCTGGGGTCTTGCTGCGTCTGGCTCTGTTATGCTTTTAACTTTCTGTTCCTAGTTCCTGGTTCCCCTCACCGGTTCCGACCCGGTTCGTGTTTTAACTCCCTGGATGCATCCCCTGGCCTTGGACTCTACCCTTTGTCTCTGATTACTCTTTTGGATTTCCTACATGGATTGTTCGCCTGGACTCACTTCCCCTGGACACCTGCACTGTATGGACACGCCCCCCGTCTCCAGACCCTTTTCCTGCATGACTATTTTTCCCCTTGTGTCTTCACTATTCTGGATTGTGTCGTCCGCATAGGCCCTGGAAAGAACTGTTCGTTACACTGTGTGCCTTGGCTGCAAAAGAACAAGTAAAAGTTAATTTCACATTAAAAAGTTTCAGTTATTTATCCTTCTGCAGGTGTGAGGAATCAGAAGTTATGCCTCTTACGATAACAAACTCTTTCCAGTTTATTAAGCAGATGTCCATTCATGTGCATACATTACCTAGGAGTCCTGTGGCTGTTTATTTGCAAATCATTTCTTTTTTTTATGAGAGATGTCATTAAAGGCTTTCTGTCTAAATATATTATATTGTATGTTTCAGTTTTATTTCATATCCTTGTTGCTTTATCAAATTAAACAAGATCTTCCCTTTCCTAAATCCATGATGACTGTCTCTTAAAAAGGTTTTGTTCACTAAATATTTTTTTCTTATTAAGCCCTGTCATTTTAAAAACTTTACTTTTGCGAGAATTAAAATTGATTATTCTAAAATGTTCTGGTTCAGTCCCTTATTATATAAATTAGTGTTATATCTGTTACAACCATTAGTTACTGCTCCAATTCTAAATGAGAGCTGAAATATCCCAGATACAACAAAATTTTATGACTGATAATTTTGGGATTGGAAGGATGTAAGAAATTTGTTTATTTGATTATGATAAAATCATCTCCTGCATAGAAAAATTAGTACCCAAAGTAAAACTATTATGTATTACTGTTTTGGTTAGATATTTGGTTAAGTATGGTCTTGGTTATGATGTAAGTATTTTGACTAATGAAAACAATGTAGAGAATTTTACAGGTCTGGTAATAGTGTTTTTTTTTTAATTACTCAGTTCTTAATGCACCAAATAAAGTCACAACATATATAATAAAAGAGTGTTCAAAATGATCAGCTTTCATGCAAAATGCATATGAAGAATGTGGAACACTAAGGGAAAACACAAAGCATGTATTTTTTATAAGATATGTGTCTGTTATTTAAGTCTTTTAGTTCTCTTCTTTGTATTTGTCTTTTTCTATATGGTATCTGTTATTTTGAGTGCACCACAAAAATTCCTAACAACTTGACTTTTGACTTGGATGTCAAGTGTGAATGCCTAAGGAACATAGCAGCCAAGTCTCTCATTAAAGGTCATGAATACTTGGTCATTAAAGATAATTTTCATAGGAGTGTTGACCACAGTATCTTAGTTAAATTTACTTGGTTAAGTTTACTGTATGCAATCTGACTCTCATAATGCCCCCCCCCACCCCTTAATTAAGCAGGTAAGCTATTTCACACTTTTTCACAACTGCTCTCTCCCTGGTCATTCCATTGCAGGGCCATGAAGAAAAGGACAATTTTGAATAGCCAATCCGACCTAGGTGCTTTGGGTGGTGTGTGGAAACCACAGCATCTGGTCAAAAGCTCAAAGAAATACCTGGAAAACATGCATGCACTTTGAACCCTCAGGCTGTACTCTGGACCCTAGAGCCCTGAAGAAGATGAAGCAATAACCACCAATCCACTGTACCACCCAGGACTTGGATACTGTTTTTAAACACTCCATTTTAATTTTTTAGCTTAAATTAATCAATACCTCAAGTGACAACTATCCTTATCTGGTCTAATAGGGGTAGTTTGATTGTTAGAAGTGTTGACATCTCAGGCTTGATTCTCAAGTCTATTGGAATTTTGCTCCCGGAATATTATTTTATAATGCACACAAGGCTTCCCTGCAAAACCTTTACAGTGGTGTCCAAACTGACAAAAGTTGTTGCAATCCTTTGATTGACAATGTCAACCCAGATTCATGCCTGGGAGAACAATTGGATAGTATGAATTGAAGCCTGTAGTGCACATTAATAGTCAAGTACGTCACACTTAGAGTCTAACCGGCTTTTGCACCACTTTGAACCACTCAGCCACCTTGTCACTTCAGTCAGTCAGGTATGGAGGAAAACGTGCTTTAGCAACACATGTTCACTAAAACTGAAACAATTCAGGTGAGACTCACCTCTGTAGACCAACAACAGTTGTACTGTATGTTGGTAAAACCAAGGACAATAAAAAGGTAAGGCAATGGAAAAACACTTTGTGGACACACTTTTGGAGTACCCAGTAAGTACCCAGTAAAATTGATAAACTGTATACAAGGTACAGTCTTTTAAGGATTTATGGTGTTTTTTTTTAAGGTCAAGCAGTCACTATGAGTTACGAGTATGAATATAAATTAACTCCAATAACATAATTAACTCTTGCACAACACATTTCTATTTCCAGTGCAGTGTAAGAAAATAAGGAAATAGTTAATTAATATTCAAAACCATAATACTTAAAGTAGATATCCCTGATTTTCAGCAATACTAACTTGCTGCTCAGTGAACTGCATTACTGGAAAAAGTGGACTCATGGGAAAGACTGTTCAATCGTTCTTAATTCTGTCTCTGGCTTTGCTCACTTATGAGGCTGCTGACTGTGTTCAAGACATGCATTGTAATTTTTACAAGTAAATGTAATGCAGAAGTTCTGATTACAATCTTTTTTACAGATTCTGATACTAGGATCCTTCAGAAACAAAAACACCCAATTTGAGTTCCACGTGCAAGCAGCCCTGAATGTACTCCCATTCTATTTTTATACATTTTAAAACCATGTGTTTTTTTTAACTGCATATTTGTGTTACTTTGCCTTCAACATTCTTTAAAGACATTTATAAGAAGAAAATGAATATTAGTTAAGTTGCATTAGTTAAGTACTAGGCGTTCCTTGACTCTAGGAACCTCAGACCTTTGCAGAAATACTGGAGGTAAGCATAAACATTTCTTAATTAAAAGTTTTTCCTTCCTATAAAATATGCTGAAATTGTAATAAACTACAGTCTCAATGAATACATAGGTCCCCATGTTAGAGTACACAGTTCTCTTATGATTACACAAATTAATAATTATATACTTCATAACATTACTATCTTTAAAATAATTCTAAATCACATTACTTTTGCATACGGTCGTGGTGACAGTGCAAAATTTGGTGATGTGAAAACTGACCGCAAAATGTCCGTTAAAACCTTAACTATTATGCTGCTTATGACCAGCTTGACAAAAACCGTGTGATACAAGTGCAGCAGGTGTTACATGCTTAAGCACTGGCACTGAGAGGATTAACACAACATTTCTACGAGGCATCAATTTACTCAGAAACATTCACTAAGAGGGTAATCATACCAACTCAAAACAGCCAGTAATTTAAACATTGCTATGTTAAGTGATTATACCAAAAACAACTGTAATTTGTTTTTGGCAATTAAAAAGTAATATTCTGAACTCCCAAGGAACAAGGGAAAAAAATAAGAAGAACACAAGGGACAGCTTCACTCACATCTCCCTTTTAATAAAAAAAAAACATTTAGACCTTTGAAACTGCTGTGACTTAAATTGGATATACTCAGCACACTACAATGTACCTCCACATTCAACCATATTTAACCTTTATAGTCCATGTTATTATTCTAATGAAGTTTTTGTAAGAATTTAAATGATGCACAGCAATTGTATATGCACACTTGATGTAATTCAGGCTATCACTAAATCACTGCTCCTATTTGTTTTTGTAGTTGAAGGTTCATAAGATAAATTGATTTCTTGAAACACAATAGTTTATCTATAGTGAATCTAACCATTGGCTGATGCTGTTTCAATGTGTCTGATGCTGCTTTTATTTATATCTGCACCTCCTTCAGCGGACATAACACTTCATTATTTTAAGCATAAAGAAAAGCTTTGTATGTTTTGTTTTGTTGCTTCTTCATTAAAACTAAATATATTAAAATGCATTAACATTATGTATTATAAATGTCAGAAAGATTGCTCTGTTAGCCAGTTTTGTTATTACATTTCAGGGAAACAAACTGACTCACTATTTCTCTCCATGTTGCACGTCATTAAATTTAGGATGGGGTTTTAAATCAAAGCAGATGGGCACAGAACTGCACCCATCAGTTTTCAGCCTTGCAATATTTACAATTTAGTTTATGTAAAATATTAATGAGTACTACTGTATATTTAATTAATTTACATGCTGTTCACAGAATAGTTTTTTCTGTATTCTTTACTAAAGAACATATCCAGCCCACATCAATATAACATTTTCCTCTATCTAGTGCAATCTATATTATTAAACACATTAATACAATTATAATATATTGGTGTATGAGCTGTTATAAGTCCAAAATGGCATGGAATCCTGTGGAAACATTTCCAATGGGTATCAGTAGAGATTCTTTCTATAGCATTTTGCAGAAAACCTTTACTGAGCTCCAGACCGGGTCACATTGTTTTTGTTTTTGTCTGGTTTTTAATATCCCACACCATGTGAAAACTCCAGACCTTCAAGGGGTGGTGTTACCAGCCAAATAACATCAGGTATCATCTTTAAGAATGCTCGGGGTAATGTTATCATTAAAATGTAACCAAACACTGGTGCTAGATGGCATGTGCCTTGGGCAAATACATGTTTTTCAGAGACTCCTACAGATTTAATTTTAATTCTTATTTTTCTTTCATCCCACTCCAATAACATATCTGTTACTTAGCCCCTTAGGTTTATTTGACTTGCCAGTGTTACTGCAGAATTGAAAGCACCCTGATGTACAGTATAGACAAACAGGGGAAACTTTGTACAGTGTAAGCCAACTTGAACACCAATCCAAATGCCTAACTTAAATTGCCTGTGAAGCTCAAACAATACAACACCTGGGTTGTTAAGTATTTGTATAGTTAACAGAGAAAATAATAGTTAAAATGAAAGATCTCGATGGCAATAAGGGACCTCTAACAGTAAACTGCAATATGTGCATGTACTGTAGCATGTCAGAAATCTCTAGCATGGAAATAAAGCCTTGATTGAGCCAATGAGGAACATTACAGGCACTGATTAGTGACAAATATTGCAGATGGCTGGGAAAATACTGAAGACATTTTGTCCATCTAAAATTTTCAACTGTGTCTTTTGGGTGGGTGAGGCTGCAACCACTGACAACAAGCAATCGCATGGTAATGTTATTTAAAAAAAAGTAACAACATATCACATCCAGGTGGACGCTGAACATTGATGGTGGTGGAGGGGAGTCCCCATTACCTATAAAGCGCTTTGAGTGGAGTGTCCAGAAAAGCACTATATAAGTGTAAGCAATTATTATTATTATTATTATTATTATTATTATTATTATTATTATTATTATTATTATTATTATTATTATACTGTATGAAAGACATGAACCAAACTGGCATGCAGATTCTGCTGAAGTGACCCCTTGGATAAAAGTTCCCAGATCTCCTCCTGGGGGTTCCAGTCCTGCAGTGTTTCATCCTAGCACAACTCCTCAAGATTTAATCAAACTAATTGTTGGCTTGAATTTACCAGTTCTTTAGGTGTGACTCCTTAAAGTTTACCTTAATTCATTAGGTTCTGGGTAAATTATTAAGTGTCAATCAACAGTCCAGAAAGACACCATAAATCAGGCAGGTACAGAAGAAGGTAGGAATACATATTAAAAACAAGGAAAGAGGCAACAAAGAATTAAGAGAAAGAGAAGGAGAGAGCTCCTTGATCAGAACACCTGGCAAGACAAGATTGGAGATAAATATTTGAACCTTTATGCTATTCTTGGGTTTTTAACAACTCTAATACCCTGTGGAGAGAATCCACCAGTTAAAATTGGCCTCTCCTGGTTGTGGGTGCATTTTTAGAACAGGTAAATTCGTTTTTTGGCATCCAGATTTCCAGATAGAGAGATTTAACTGCAGATCATAGTCTATTTGGTTTAGCAAGGCTGTCAGGCTTAGACATGGGTCTGCACAGCCCTTTGTCACCTGGAATCTTAAGTTTCACGTCTGGAGGAGAGATATAGTTTAGTGTCATAAATAAGTTTCTCTCCCTA
Source organism: Lepisosteus oculatus (assembly GCF_040954835.1). Lineage (NCBI taxonomy): Eukaryota > Metazoa > Chordata > Actinopteri > Semionotiformes > Lepisosteidae > Lepisosteus > Lepisosteus oculatus. The sequence goes on along the minus strand of NC_090697.1, from coordinate 19,743,896 downwards.
TCTGTTAGGATTTTAATACTCATTGCTCAAATCCATTTGTGACTCTGTGGCTGTCGACATTTTAAATCTGCCTGAAGTCATATTTTTTCACTAAAGCTTTTAATGCGTAATTTAGTTTTACTCTTGGCTATATTGAGTCAATTTTTTGTGCTTCTTTCCCTTTTTTTAGCTAGTTGCATATTATATGAGTTCTATTATATAGTGCTCTGGGTTTGTTGTTTAAAAGTGATCATTAAGTATTAATATTATAATAAAGCAAGTGTAGAATGTGCAGCAAAGCAAAAATAAAATTAGTCAAATAGAGGTGAGTAACATGGTGCTGGAACCTTCAAAGTATATGAATAGAAATAACTATCTACTTAAATCCATTTGTTAAGAGCTATCCATTTAAGTACCTGAAAGATGTTTTGAGCATATCCCACATAAAGTCAGAAACAATGTCTAAAGTATATCACCATGTGGGACCTGTCAGTTCAGGCTGATTGTCTAGATAATCGGTTCCCCTCTTCTAAAAAACCTAGGGAACCAGATTATCCATGTATTTGTCTACAGTATACTCTTGACTGGTATCAGAAATGTGGAAACCAGGTATCTGACTGAGACATAATGTGCTCAATTTAGATTAAAGCTAGTCTGTACTTGTCAAACTAGACATGTCTCACGGATGTCGGAAGGGACGAACCGTGGAATGGCAGGATAGCAGAAAAAGACCCTATGGCAGCAGCGGAACGGGGGTTAACCCGGGCTCAGCAGTTCAGGAGTCATACAGAAACGAATGCCCTCAGGCAGCGGACGTGGGGCGACCTGGTGCTAGGCGGGTCTCAGGACATCCGAACGTCAATGCTGAGCGAAGGGGAATGTGTGACCCGGACATATATAGCCCCAGAGAGAGAGACACCAGAAGGACAGCAAAGCACAGGAAACTAGGGACAGGACAGAGTAGAAGTGCACTCTGGCTGCAGAGGGCGTGACAACATGAATATGGACACACTGAATTGAATATACAATAATAGTCATTTATTTTGTGAAATTAATCAGAAAATTAGTACTTTTGAAATCTCAGAAATCACACAATTTTTGTAACAATGATGTACTGTAATTGTCTTGATTTTATTTGTGAAGTCATTACAAAATGACATAATTATAATATAAAATATATTATAATTATTATATTATATATATATATTATATAATTCATAGGGATCTATCTCCATGACATGTGCCTCCATCTGCTTTATTATTGTTTCTGCAGAGTTTTAATTGATTTTTTTCTGGATAAACATATTGTTGTGATTATGTAAGTTGTGATGTATTTCTTCTTTGGTATAAATAACACTGACAAATGTTATTACATTTTAATGTACATATTTTAGTAGATGTCTTTCATTAAATTCTCTGTCCAATAAATAATCTTATTATGTATGTTCTTAATCAAGGTGACATGTTGACTTCAGGAAGTATAATCAAGATGTGTGTATGAATGATAATGTTAAGGGCTTCTCCATAGTCACTCTAAACAATTCAAGTTTCATTAGTGATTTTTTTTATGTAAGTTTTTAAGATGATGCTTATGGTTTTGTTACATCTACTAGGGGAAAAATCTCACACATTGAAGGGGATGATTTTTAAACTTGTTGGACCAGAGCAGAATTTGCATCCCTTACAGTTTTAAGGTGCAATTCAAGCACTAAGCAACCTAGGTATGGAAAAAAAGTGAATATATAATTTCAATGTATTTTGCTGTTTTTTTATGGTGATCTTTTATCTGAAGATTGAATAACGCAATTTGCATATTAGCTTTCAGTGTCATCTGTTCCCTGTACTGTTATCAAAATACAATAATATCTTATATATATACAGTATATCTTTTAGGGAACAAGTAACAGGTTTATTCCATGCTGAAAAAAAGAAGAGAGAAAAAACACAATTTTCAGCCATGGAGCCTTCTTCAGGTGTGAGAGAGACAAGGCAGTAGGCAAAGGTAATGTAGTGGGAGAACAAAGGCTGGGATAAAAGGAGGTTTAAAAACCCCTCTAAAGGAGGGGTTAGAGGCGGGAGCAGGGGACAGAATAGTCAATAGAAAGTCAGGATAGGTGATAGGTGTGAAATGAAACTTCCAAAGAATGGAGAAAAGTTAGTAGAATAGTAGTTTATCATTAAGAGAAGGGGGAAGGTGTGATCCTAGCTGCAGGATAAGTTTGGTTTCGGTAGTCTTTCTGATGTATGAGTTCGGAAAACCGTCTTTGAGAACACAGATGGAGAGATTAGAGTGGTCGTGGTTGTCAGAGGTGAAATGAGAAACAATGGGCTTGGAGAGATCTTTAATCTTCACAGCCCTGACGTGTTCTCTGAAGTGGTCTCCTAGTCTCCTTCCTGTTTCTTCAATGTAGAGAATATCAAAATATATATTTCAGGGGTCCTTACAATATTTAAAAAAGAAAGTTTTTTAAATAATACAATTGATGTTTTATCATGGCATTTTTCAAGCTCCTAATTTTGAAAGTGTCAAGTCTATTTGATAAACTTTAATATATTATTTCATATACAGTAGTCTAATGGCCATACTGTATCTTTCCTTAAAAAATCAAACTTTTACTTACTTGTATTTCTTGATTACTCAGAAGAGCATTAGTATTTTTTTTAATTACTCCAGTAAAGGGATTGTTTTCTGAAAAGCATTTGACAGTAATCTTGTTCATTAGGATACAAAATACCATCAACTGGTTTTTCATTTTGTCTTCCTTAGCCATTGTTTCTATGCATGTGGGAAACAAATGTGGAAATTCTGTTTATAGATAAAAAAAACAACAGGATAGTATACTGTATGTGAAATTTATGCCATATATTTTCACTGAAAAACATTAAAAATTCACAAATACTTCCCTCTACACACCAGCACTGTAAACATAAGAAAAAACACAAAAGAGATAAGGCAGTTTTATCCACCGAGTTTGCTTGGTTACAAAGAGCTAATTGATCACAGAGGATCTCATTCATCCTTTTCCTGAACTGTTTGACAGAATCAGCTTCAACAGCAGGGCTATGCTACTGAATCCAAACACACACAAATATCTATAGAGTCATATGCTATTTGCATGTTTTTAAAATCAATTTTTATTTTATTGCTAACCCTACAGTAATTCTGAAGATTCATTTTGTCATTACCTTTCAAGATTTTGAATACTTCTATTTAGTCTTGTCTAAAATCCCCTTTATTCAATATTGTAGATACAGTATGGTTGTTATTTTATGGTTTAAGAAGGCATATTTTTCAGAAAAGGAATTCAATTCATGTAGTCTGATCTGTTTGTATGGCCACAATATTGTTTTTGTATAATGATGGATGCACTTGTTGAGATCTGACAAGTACATTGTATAGTTTTGGTATACCTTTTCTTGATTTAAACTCCTTTTACTATATACAGTATCTGTTTGCCTTTTCATTTCACTATCTATACATTATATAGCAGGGGACAATGATGAGTTAACATTAACATTCAAATTATTTCATACATTAACAAGCACTCAAAGCATTTCATACTCTGCTTCTTCAAATTAAATGCCAGACAGGTTGTATTTATAAAGGTGAAAAATGAAAGATTTTGTGCCTTTTTTATAAATGTTGATTAAAATGTAAAGACCTCGGTCACTCGATGACAACATGACCACAGCCACATCCAGATTACAAATCTGCATATATTTTGTGTAGTGCACAATACAAGACAGGTATGTAATGGCTAAATATTGGTGCTCGATGATGAAAATGTCCATTTTGGAATTTCGAATTTGTGCTTCCTAAGCACCCAACTTTAGTACTTTTGTATTGTTCAGGGTCTTAAAAAATGTACCCAGTTTTCAATCTCCTGGTCAATACTGGGATGAGAAACAAAATTGGCTTCTTTATGAGTTTTGGTGGACCAGTACATGCCTTTAAATCCCTATAGATTTGGACAACTAATAAAATTATTCAATCTATCTACTGTATGATTAAAATAGGATTCAGATGGTACTTTGGTCACTGTGTTAATTCCTTTTTTTGGACCTGGGTCTGAACTATACGTTAGTGTAAACACTAGCAACAGCCAAAACCACAAATCAAGTGCGTAATACAGTATTCTACAGTTTGAAGCTAAGACTTAGCTGCACTCTCTTGTGTTTTGCATGTAAAACATAATGGTAACAATAACTGACCTCAAAGTTTAATAGTATTTTTAAACCTAAACCTAGATGACATAATCATAATCTTAATCTGAATATATCACCACTAATTTTAAATAAGGCAAAAACATATCGTAACATCTAAATTAATATTAATATTTCATCTAAATGTCCTTGTTACCAGTGCCAACCTTCACCTGCATTTATGTAGTGTGTAAGGTCTTGACTATCAGCTTTTCAAGTTTCCAACCTATCTAAGCCTTGGAAATTTGGAACTAAACTCAATCTTATTGAAAATACATTAACATATTCAGATTAGTTTAAATAAACTTCCAATTTAAATCAAATTCCAAATATTAACTTCTAACTAATCTGATGATATATTTAGTCAGTTAATTGCTAATTTTTATATAAATTCTGCAGATCTGCAGAATTAGAAAACCTCATTTGGAACTGCTTGACTAAAGTCCTTTCTTCTCATTGTTGTATGTTTTATCTGATATAAAACAGGCTGCATACAATCTATTTTTCACTATAGAATTTTTTAGCTTCATATCTTTTGATTCAGCCCATTGCAATATTATTTCCTCTGTCTTATTGCTAAGGTGCTCAAAGTACATATGATTAAATTGTTGCTGTACCATCTGAACACATGAGCTGCTTGAGAAACACAGTGATGGACAATTTCTTAATTTCCTGTAATAACAACTAATCTTTGCTGGTAATCTGGCTCTGATATTTTTCAATTAAGGGTAAAAATCTATTTTTTCTTTTTCAACTATTCTCACTACAGAACTTTAAAAAAAATGTTCAACTTATCTAATACAAAACAGAGCCAACTGATTAGAAATTCACCATATTTATCCGTTATTACTTTTAAATACAAACACCATTTATTACAAATGTAAAAGTAAAGTAAATGGTAGTATGTATAGTGTTGAAAATACCCCATGCAGGGAAATTATCTCCATTAAATACTGTATATATTAGGTTCTTTTAAATCCTGTTGACAGGCAATGGAGATGGCATTTTGGTGTGGAGGGTAGCATTGCTCCCTCACAGTGCTTGGGCCCTAGGTTCAATTCCTGGGGTGCTAAAGTATCTGCATGGAGTTTACATTTCTCTGGTTTCCACTTATAGCCCAAAACATGTTGTCTTTGTGCCTAATCCTTCCAATACTGGGCCAGCACAACCCTGAATTGGATAAATGAACTTTTAACAAAAGTCAGGGAGGGACAAAGCAGTTGAAATAATTAAGCTAACCTGGCGCAGCTTGCACCTAATCCTGACATAATTACCTCAGTTCACATATATACAACATCGCCCTCTCCTCTTCCTAGCTCATTTTCACGAAATTGACCAAAACAATTGATCGCGTTTGCATCGCACTTTAGGTGTCGTGCTTCGATTCCCCATGGATATCTAGATTTAGTGCTCCGACGACAAACTCTTTGGTAGCATCCAGGAATCTCCCACAAACCAGGATCAGCCCATTGTTTCTACTTCTCTTTGCCTTTTCAAAGCTCATCTCCCTGTTAGACCTCCCAGGTTTCTTTATATTGCCAAAGATGACGATCCACTGACATTGTTTCTCCTTCTTCAAAACTCTAGTACTCACATTCATCCCCGGCTAATTCTCCAAGAATTTATGATTACATGCACACCATTCTTGACTTATCAGTTCGCTTCGAGGGCTCTCTTTTCTACAAATATCACAAGTAGTTCTCAGCTAAGGCTGCTGCCCTCCTGCTCCAGTGGAATCAGCATACTGTACCTACTGGGGAGCACTTGACATTGACCTTTACTGCCGTGTATTCGCAGGTGTCAGGTCTCTATCCTGTAGCATTTGCTCCTCCATCCCACTCTTCAAATCTCTGCCCAGCAACCCTCAGCAACCTTGATTTCAACCCTGCTTCATCTCCTCCTCAGCCTTAATTTGCACAGGTGTTTTTTTAACCAACCCAAATACATCCACCGTCACCCTGTCGGATGGTTGTAGGCCAACATGTTTCCAATAACTAATTCTTCAACTGTTCTTGTCAATTCCTACATAATTGTAGCTTCTGCGGCAAAGCTCATGCTTGCTCCATGTGCCCCCCGCAGGCATTTCCCAGCCCTTTCAGCTTCCCGTGCTCCCAAATGACTATTGGTTTAACTAGCATTCCTACTCTGGCATCTGAATTACTCCACCACCCTTATTCCAAATTCTTTCACATTTTGCTCAATGGCTTTTCTTTTGAATTTTCATGAGGCTTATGTTAACTTCCTTCCTCTCTCGTCGTTTGCAAGAATCTACAATCAGCTACTGTAATCCCAAGTCTGTGGACTCTTTGCTTGCAGCTGAAGTTGAAAAAGGTTTCACGATTGGCATATTTAATTCTCCACCTTTTCCCAATCACTGTATTAAATTCCATTGGCATAACAGTTCGGAAATACTCAAGGAAAAATGTCTCACAGTCAACCCCATAACTCCCCCATCCCTAGTATCAATAGCCCCTCATTCTCAGCTCCGACTTTTCCCTACATTATGCCATGATTAACACAATTTCCATCATCAAGACACCAGGCCCAGGAGCTTGGCTTTCTAAAACCAATATCTCCAGTGTTGCCTCTCAATCTAGACTCTTTGGAGTTTATTGGTGGAATAAATTCTACTTTGCCGTCTGTCTAACCTTTGTTGCAAGAGTAGTCCAATCATTTCTGACACCTTAGCTGAATAACAACAAGCTCCCCTTTCTCCTCCATCCTCTCAATGATTTTGTCATGCACAATCGATTTTCCTCATGCACCTCCAGCACAAGCCTCAACAACCTTTTTTCCTTTTTATAAAAAAATGATGGTGCCTCTGCCCTGGAAAAACATTTGGTCCTTTCCAAATTATCAAGTTCGTCAGGATTGTTCTCAATTCTAACGGTTTTTCTGCCTCTCTGCCTTGTGCCAAGCTCAACTACAGTACATCCAGCTGTACATTAAAATGTATTATTCTTGAGTTTTTCAGGAAAGAGGTAGAATTGATTTCATACACTGCATCTTTTTTGCTAATGCTAATATAGGATGTTGACCTTACGCTGCTTGAGGAAGGCAGAACTGTTCAACTGAACACCTAAGTAATATTAATTTAGTATTTGAACAATTTCTATTATTTTATTTTGACAGTTTGATGTTGTAGTATTGAATGATATTATTTATTTTAACATTCTTTGTTTTAACTGTGCTTGTGAATTGTATTTATTTTCTTTATCTGGATGCTGTTTTTTGTAAAACACTTTCTTTTTTTTAGCTTTTATACTCACTTTTGAAAAACAAAATATACAGTGTGTATATGTTTTTAATTTACTCACTTTTGGGGAAAAAGGTAAAATTTGTTAACACTATTGCCATCTATTTTCCACTGACTTCATATCTGTCTTATCTCATTTTACTTCTCTTAGTGTGTGCTTAATTATTTTCAATTCTGTTTACTAGGAACTATAAACATGTGCTTCAGCCTAAACCTTTACAGTTTCAACATATATAAAAATCAACATACTGTATTACAGTTCTCTAGTGATTCACTTACCTCTGTTTATCCTATTTATCTTATTATGCCTTGATTTTTTTATAAAGACAAAATCTATACAAAAATTGCCTCTTGTTGGTGCTCTAACAAACTAGGTAAGAAAGCAATCGTTAAACACGTGTCATGATCGTCATCCTTCCTTGTATTTTAGTTTTTACTGCCCCCTGTTTTGCCTGTTATTATTTAAGCCTGGCGTTCCCGCTATTACTGGCTCAGCACTGGAAGATGGACGCCCCTAAGCCCATCTACCAGTGGGTCCAGGAGAGACCTGACGGCATAGGCTTCAGAATGGCGTCCTGGCCATCTGGGCTCGGAGTGCCTGGCCTTGTTATCCTGTTTTTAACTCCCTCTTTCTGTTCTGGATCCAGATTTTAACCTTGTCTGTCTTGGATGGTTCTCCAGGCACCTGGACCCTGGACTGCGCCCCGGTTTCCCTTTTTGGACTGTTTGGACTTGTTCGCCTGCACTATTCCCTTCGGGCACTGGAAGACCTATCTGTCATCCCCTTCTGATCATCATTGTGTTTTACCAGTTGTCCTTCTCCATTTCAATAATCAGCATAACCTTGCTGGTCAAGAATCTGCTGTGTATAACATCTCTGTCACAAGGCAGGAGGCTGCAGTAGGAAGGACCCTGTGTATGGCTAACTCCGGTAGAGTCAGGTCGGGAGGTAGATTAGGTTCCAAAACAGTATGGTACCAAATGAGACACGAAGTCGTGGTCTTAAACGAAAGCGAGGAGTCAAAGCCAGTAGGGTTCCAAATCAAAGAAGTACCAAAAATTAGATTGGTACAAAAGGATAGCACTGAGTTGGTAGCCAAAAAGTAATATTAGACGATAGGAGAGACTAGAAACTAGTTTCGGAGCTCAGGGAGGAGACCTCATTAGTGAGCGAGGTAGAAGAGGAGAGTGAGGGTTTAAAAATAGCGTGCTGTGTTAATTGGTGCATGGACATTTAGAGTGAATAGAGCTCGTGGGAATGTCGGAGCACTTGCATGCTTGTGTGTGGTTCGTGACAGTCTATCTGTATGATCATTCACACACTGAAAAAAAAAGGTACTTGTCTACTAGTCAAGAAGGTTGGACTGAGTTATCCAAGAAAATTGTCCAGTAAGGATGGATAGATATAACCTTTTCAGTCTTGAAAAAATAAGATTACGAGGGGACCTGATACAAGTATTCAAAATCCTCAAATACACTGAAGAAGACAACCCAGTGGACTTCTTCAGAATGAACAGTGAAACACTAATCAGAGGACACAAGTGAAAGCTATATTGTATGTACATTTTAAACTGTCATGTGCTCTAGGAATACCAAACACTCCACCTACCTTTTGGATGATGGGATACAGCAAGAGCACTCAGCAAAAACCCACACAGCCCCCATGAACAAAGGTGATGCTGCTCCAAATAAACAGGCAGCCCAAAATTGAACCTTAGAACTGTAATGTTGCAGTACTCATTGCCATAATACCATACTACTAATGCATTTTGTTAAGTTTGTCCCTTTTTAATCCTATTCACAGTTTAAAAGGTCTTATTCTTAAAGTATAGAATCATATTGAAATACTATATTCTAAAAATCAATTTCACAACCTGTTTTATACAATAATCTATTGTTTTATAATTCATATATTGTTATTCTTATAAAAATAATTCAGCTAACCTGTGCTGGGAAAATGTGATTTTTTTTTTGCAAGAGGGGTTAAGCTTGAAGCTGTTCAGATGAATGATATCTTCAGTACATGTTTAAAGAGTAATAAGATTTAAACTAGAATCTACCATCTCCTCTTTGAAAGGGTATTGCAAATACCATCTGGAGCACCTTTTGTTCTAGTAGCATTAAACAACTGGAAATCATTTTAATAAAGGCTGATAAAAGACTCCATGCCCTCTCAAGTCTTCATATTTTGCAATAAAACAGATTTTTACAACAAATAAAAATGTAATGGTTCAGAGTAGATTATGTTTATAGAATTGCAGGAAACATATTTTACTAATTTCAACACATATGGAAATGACACATCATATTCACTGTCAGATTGCAAAGACAGATATCTGTCATTTACACTCATATATTATTTACAGCATGCGCTTCTCACAGCCTGTAGCCTGAGAAAAAAAATAAAAAAACTTTCCCTTTGAAGACCACTAGCTTGTCAATCATAAGCACTGTTTGAGCAATGCACAGCAAGTGAAGTTAACCTGCTTGACCTCTATTCTGCAGTGTAGTATGCAATTCAGCACAAGAATGACTAAGTTTCCAGGATGAAATAACACATGATCTGCATTAGGACAAAACCTTTGATAGCTTTGAACAGTAATATGGTTTTGGAAGGTAAGCCTTTCTCTGAAGTTATTATATATGTATGCATAAGTATCTGAGGATGCACATTTCTTCTGTCCATCTTAGTTTACACTAAATAAACAAAGTGCAACAGACAGAACATCAAAAATATTCTACGGCAGGATCAAAATTAAATGAAAGCTGAGTTCAAATTCAAAAGACACAAAAGAATAGCATGCACATACCCAACAGAAAATATTAATTGAATTATATAATTTGTGTATTTCATAAAATATTGGTATTGCATTGTTATATTTCACAATGTAAAATTTACTTGACAAAATTGAAAACTAAAGGTTTCACTTTTCCCCTTTATTTTAGTTATTTATGTATTATTTAAAGTTGCTTGATACAAATTCTTCATTTAACTAGACTTCTACAGTATATGCTATTTACATGTGGAAACCTTCTCCAGCAGCTTCCTACCAGTTGGCTTAATGGATTGGAATTTAATCTTTAACATAGTGTTGAGAGGAGATAACAAAGGCCCTATACAGTATACAGTATATAACACAAGCATATTGATTACATAACCCTTAATAGATTAAAGACAATGATTGATTATCAGGCTATAATTACTCATTTCCATTTGATTCCTAAAGACTATAAACATTTTCTATCACGGAAAAAAACATCTAGAAGTAATTACAATTCAGACTGTTTTGCAGACCACTTCTGATAAGGTGGAAATAATAAAATGTATTCTAAGTTTATATTGCTTACTCAATGACCAAAAACAAAATACATATTCTGCTTGTAGTGAAGTTCTTAATCAACTTTCCTATGGAAAGACAAATAGCTATAACTATAAATCTAATGAAATAAATATAAATCTTGAAATTACTCTGGTTCCACTTATATCAATACCTAGTGCAACAGTGACGTTTTTTTGTGGTATGGTGACTAAAATAATATTTGTTTGATTTGGTTGTAGAAATGCGTTATGAAATGTTAATATTACCTTCATAAATTGAATTCACACAACTAATTTTGTTTACATCATTTATTTAAAATTAAAATGTAATTGAGTTCACCTACATGAATTATACTAGGTTGAAGTAGTTCAGGTGGGTAGCTGCATCAGCATGAGTAGGCTGCAAAGGAACAAGTAATAGGTTTATTCCATGATGTAAAGAGAAGAAAGCAACAGTTTACGGCTGTGAAGCCTTCTTCGGGTGTAAGAAAGATAGGCAATCAGCAAAGTTAATATACTGTAGCACGGGGAAACAAAGGCCAGGAGAGAGGAGAGGAGGCAGGAGCAGGGGAGAGGCAGGGTGGCCAATCAAGCGGTGCGAGGTTAAGAGTGGTGAGGAGAGGTGTGAAGCAAAACCTACAAACGAATAGAGAGAATGAGAAGAAAACAAGTCTGTCATTGAGAGAAGGGGGAAGGTATGAACCAAGTTTCAGAATAATTTTAGTTTCTGATGTCTTCTACTATAGGAGTTAAGAAACCCTACTTTGATAATGCAGATGGAGAGATCAGTGTGATCAGGGCCGTCAGAGGTGAAATTTTGGAGAAATCTTTCATCTTCACAGTCCTAACATGTTCTCTGAAGCAGTCTCAGAGTCTCCTTCCTGTTTCTCCAATGTAGATTGCTGGGCATTTACTGCAAGAGATACAGTATATAAGGTTGTTGGAGGTACAAGATGCCATCTAGGTGATCCGAAATTGTCTTGAGGGGCCTTGAATGAGTGTAGTGTTAGATGTGTACTTGCAGGTGATACAGTGAGCTCTGTTGCAAGGGAATGTGCCTTGTGTGGATGGTTGCTGAGGGCAGTCAAGGGAGCGGTGAACAAGAAGGTTATGCAGATTAGGTGGTCGGCAATATGAGATGATAGGGAGGTCAGAAAAGAGCACCAAAGGCTGTTGCTGATCCGAGGGCTGTTTTTGGCTCAGGTGAGGGCCCTGTTAATAATACGGGTTGGGTATCCTCTGTTGATGAAAAAGAGTGCATTTTGAATGCATGGTTCTGGAAATCAATGTAATCACTGCAAAGTCATCGTAGCAAAAGAAACTGTGAAAAAAGGAGAGAGTTTTTAGTGTGTTTAGAGTGAAATGAGCTGTAAAGAAGATAGCTGTGTGAATCTGTGGGTTTGTAATAGACCGAAGTAGAGAGCCAGGGATGGTTAATGGAGTAGCGGAGGACATGTTAACTGTATACTGTATTTGAGGGATGGGTGGAAGTCAGTGAAGTGATTCAGAAAGTGCTCTATCTGGTCATTAGAGCATGTGGCAGCACCAACACCGACATCAATGTATCGCTTGTAGAGGTCCGGGACAAAGCTGGTGTAGGAAACGAAGAAGAGTTCTTCTACCCAGGTGACAAAAATATTGGAATAGCTGGGTCCCATTCCGGTGTCCATGGCGACTCCACTAACTTGCTGGTAAAAAAGGTTATCGAAAGGAAATGCATTAAGTGTGAGTACCAATTCTGCAAGGCCTCTGTGAGGCTTCTTGTTCCATTAGTAAATTTCATGAAAAAATCAACCATGAGCAGCTTTCAATGCAAGTCAGGGGTAGTCACTGAAAAACACAGATCAGTAGAAGTGTCCAAAAAAAGTCTCTGAATATCTTTGTGTGCACAATCAAGTCAATCATCAAAAATAAAGGTGCATCATACCAAGTTTTACGTTTGGCATAGGCCCAACACAGCACGTTTCCTAGTCAACACCATCCAAATATTCAAGCATTTTTTGTGGCAGCTTCAGACAATGGGAATCCTTATCCTCAGCACGTGCTTGAAAATCTGTCAGGATTGAAGAAAAAACAGATAGCAAAAACTACAGACAAATACTAAAAAGTTGATGGTAGGACAATGAGCCAGAGCACAAAGTCCTGGCCTGAAGAATCTGTGGAAAGACTTGAAAACTGCTGTTCATAAGCAACTTGAGAGAACTTAGAACTCTTCTAAGAACAATAGGCCACAATTGCACCACATTGGTGTGTAAAGTCAGTAGAGACTTAAAGAGATTTTGTGTCTGAAATCTCAGCCAAAGGTGCTTTAACCTAATATGTTCAAGGGTCTGAATACTTATGACATCAATATATTTATTTTTTTCTCTTTTGTTTTCTTTGATATTTAGCATTCAGATTTTAAATAAAATATTACATTAATAATAAATTAAAAATTACAAGCATCAGTTCTGCAATTTCGCTTAAGTTGGACAGCATAAGAATGTTTTTTTTGCAAAGCACTGCATGATCTGCTAATTTAAAGTTTGCTGGCTATGCTGGAGTCTGGAACATTGAATTTAGAAACTGGTTCGTATATATTATAGATCCCTACGGTACATTATTATTTGCTCTACTTTCACATTTATGCTTTTGTCAGAGTTCTATATTTTCTATTCATTAAGCACTTTTTATCAATTCTTTCAGATTTCTAATATGATAAATAATATTTCTAATTTTACATTCTTAATGTTTGCACAGGCTTATTAAATCCGTGGTATTTTTTCTTTAAAACCTGAAAACTTTTTCTAGTGGCAAAAATTTCTAATTCTCTACTTTCCTTTAAAAAAAGTACAGTTTTCCTTTTTTAAGTGAAAGCTGACATTTTGAATGAATTGATCATTTCTGACAGAAAATGGGTAAAACACAGCAGTGTCTCCATTAGCAATGCCAGACAGAGGAAAAAGATTCACACAATGTAAAAACCATCATAGTCCCCTAACAGTCACTTCACTTGTCTTGGCTGAATTTATTTGTAGTTTTGTAGCAAAAGTTCTACTCTATTCACAGTTATATTTCAACTGCATTTAGTGAAATGTGTACTTTTTCCAATTCCTGCAATTTTTTAAGCTGATAATTTTGTCATTGGCATGATCTGTATTTTTCAGCATTTTTGTCAAACCCTAATTAAGGAGAAGAAGAGGAATAGTTCATATAATGAGTTTTAATGAGGTAACTTACCTGGCTGAGGAGAACAATAACCTACCCGAAGATCGGGTGGAGAGAGGGATGAGAAAACAAAACATAAGAACGAATGTGTAAGAAGAATGATATTTATAGAAAGGAATGGTTGAGCTTAAGGTTTGACCTTCTTCCAATCTTTCATTTTTAAATTTCATTAGACTGCCTTACACCAAAGAATGAACATCTTCTGTATAATTGTGCTGTGACAGCCTACCATGGAAGTGGAACACGTTAGGGAGCAAACTCAGTTGTAACTAATTATTAGATTTTTGTACTGGGGGGAGAGCAAACCACATCTCATATCCACCTACTGTAGATTTTATTTTCTTCCTGCTTATTGTTAGAGTAAAAATGGAGGATGTGTATAAGCAACTTGTTGCGTGTTATAATGGTAACTGGAAATCTGTCAGTAATTTGGATGGTGCAAGACATGTCTGCATGCATTTTTTATCCATAACTTATCCTAAGCCAAGCTGTATATTGTCTCAAGAACATACAGTACAATCTTAAATAATGAGATAGCTTCTAAATTAGTAACATTTTTAGTTTCTTAGAGAAATCCACAAGTATGACTTTAATAACACACATCAGTGTAGTTTTACGGAAAATTAAAACAACCATTGTTTTAGAAAAAGTTTTTGTTGTTTTCTTTTTACTTTAATAGAAAAAAGGGTAAAGGGCATTTTTAAATATTTTCTTTCTCACACAGAATTAATATATTATGACTTACTAGTTCACGATAAGTTAACATCATAACTGGAGCCAAAGAAGAATTTACAGTCAAAATGTGTTTTTCTTCTTCTGTTTACTTTTAAGTATGCAAGTAACCTCTGCTTGATCCTTTGCAGTTTGTATGCTGACACAACATCTCACTCTAACCTCTTGCACAGAAAAACATAGAAAATGTTGTCCCCATCATAATTAATTTATACAATTGTTTCAGGAATTGTTATTCAGGCAGATATTTATTTTTGTCAGACAAAAATCATGATTTCATTAATATTCCTGGCTGACATTTCAGATTACCCTGTAATTTTCTCAGTTAAAGGGGAACTGCAATACTATTTTTATATTTCTGGGTTAGGAAGAATTGGAATTGATAAGTGCATTTCAAACCCTATTGAAAGTAAAATGTACGCAATAACATATAAAACCTCAAATTTACGTCACAAAATAGATTACATTTCTAGGTGTATGCAGCGCCATATTGCTATCATTGTCTGCGATTCAGAGGCAACAAAACTTCTGCTGACATGAAGACGCCCTGTTATATTGTAAACAAGCAGGCTTGTGAATAAAGTACATCTCTCACTCCAACAGAAATGTTGCTTTTGATCTTGTGATGTTTTTTCTGACAAATACTACTAGTTAACTCTGCATGCAAATCACGTAGAAACATATCTGAGGAAAAATGTCTGCTGTACAACCTGTACTTACATTAGTCATTACAGTGACTAGTGAGCAGGAAGGTCTGCTTCATATCACAATTCTTGCGAACTCTTGCTCTCTATGGCGATACTAGCAGTTTGTGACAACATGGTGACAATTCAGTACTTTTACAAAGTTCACAATTTTTTGATTAATTCAGAATTTGTATAATTTTGTGATACTGTTAAATTAATTTATTTTGTTACCAAGATTTAATAACTGGACGTTTAATAACTGTAGTTCCCCTTAAATACTGCCTAATAACATAAGTAATCCATAGTTTTGGTTTAAACAGCATGGATTACAAATACTTGCAATTGATTTACAGTGCTTTTTTCTACACAACACGTTTTGAAATATCTTTGTACAAAACAATATATTGTGCAAATAAGAATTGTCTAATTGCAACATTCACCATTCAATAAAACATTGAAAGCAAAAAAAGTAATGACAGCTACAGACTGGGCCAGATTTTGAAAACGCACACTTCCAAGATGAAGACCCGACACCGTGAGCAGTTCTGTCTGAGCCTGGGAGAAATACAGTCAAGCGTGTTTTTTTTTTATAAAACTAAACACCAGGGGATCAAGACATAACAAGACAGGAGACAAAAGGGCTGGGTTGGACAGAAACACGAATAAGACAGGGATGCAAAACGTGGGACAACTGCTGACTGGGCTAGAGGTAGGACACCAGACAGGCCCGGGGCCAAGGAGGTGGCCACAGTAACAGCAGAAACGGGAACATGGGGCTGGATTGAATGCCGGGAATTTGCAAGCGTTGCAGTGAGTGCATTTGCCGAGAGCAGCCCATTTTCTTTTAATGGGAGAAGTATCTGGATGTTTGGATGCTAGGTGTTTCAAATGGACGTGTTGGGAACGGTGGGTCCTGGTCTTGGGAAAGGCATGTCCATTTCACAGCGGCGAAGGTGGGAACGCGGCGCGGTGGCCCTGCGGCACAGAGTTCAGAGAGGAGGCTGGGTATAGAGCAGGGTGCAGGCCCAATCAGCACTCTCCCAGTGTACAACCTGGGAGAGACACGATGGTGGCTGTCGTGAGTGATGAGCAGGGCTCCCTGGAGAAGCTGTGTAAGATGGAGGTCAAGAGCGGCAGCAAGGCAAGAGACAATGAGCTGGAGAGCCTCTCCCTGGATCCGTATGCTTTGACGGATGACGGATCCAAAGATGATGGCTACCCAACGGTGGGCTTGGATTTGGACGCCATTGACAGCTGGTTTGCAGGATCGGGCTGACGTTGCCCGATGGAGGTCAGTTGGTTGAAGGAGAGACGCTGGCGAATGTATAGCGGGACGAGACAATGGAAGACAAGGGGCAGAGGCATGGGCAGCCTAGCTTCTTTATCTCTATCTTCTTGCATATTCACGTTTCGTTCTTTCTTCTCTTCCCCCCCCTTTTTTTAAATACAAAAAGAGATTTAAACGAACACATCAAAAATTATTTTCCCATTTCAAACACAGAGTGGTCATTTTAATTGGCTCCGAACCCTTTTGTTGATGAAGCCATGTAAAACTGGGAAAGAGGCACCCAAACATGCAAAAGTCGCATGCGAGGGAGAGAGATGTCGTGTTGGTATTTATAGCGTTTGGTAGGAAGGATGAAGGGAGTGATTGCTAATTACTGACGGATGGAAATGATTGAACATGGCTGTTGTCATTTCTCCTGAACTTTCGTTATATAAACTCCATAAGTTAGAAGCTACAGGTAACGCACAAATGATCACATCACTCCTGTCTTGGGGTCCTTGCAGTGGCTTTTTTCAGGTTTCAATATTATTTTACACTACTTTTTTCCGCATTCAAGGCTGAGCTGTATATGGCAAGGCTCGACAATACGTGCCCATATGTTAGATATGTAACTCCCTTCATAATACAGTATAGCAATAATTTATTTTTAAACTATTTAAGCAATAAGGCACAAGAGGCCGTGCTATATCATGAATATAGTCACAGTTAAAAGGCGTTGTTACGCCAGACGCGAAGCGGCAACTCTTTTAACTGTGACTATATTCACGATATAGCACAAGCCTCAAGTGACTTATTGCTTTTATTAAAACGGTCCCCAAATATACGATTACTGTATAGAATGAACTTTAAAAAATATATTTAACACAAAAATTAAGCTGTTTGCATTCCTCCACCTGAGAATATAGTCCCTTGTTGCTATGCAATGCAGTAACACAGCCATACGTAACATTAACTAGCAAAGAGAGGACATTAGCTAGCCAATATGACAAAGGAATAAATGCCTTGATTTTTGTTTATTTCTTTAGTACATTTATTTGAACATTTCCATTGATCGTACAAGCATTGAAAAACTGTCCAGTCCCTAGTTCGTCAGGCATTTTTTTTTTCGCTGCAGGAGTGATCCTACTGGTGCTGGTCTCAGTGCTTGTCACTAAAACTATAAAAGACATAATCTCCCTTGCTTTTAACTGAGTGTTTGATCATTTCTGAGAATGAAAATGATTTAAACTATGTGACACTATCATTCAAAGAGAGCACAACAAATCACAAAATCCTCAACAACACAACAAAGACAGCAGAAGAAGATACATGTATCAAATATCTGAGAATCCAAGCTTTCTTATCTACGCTAAGAAGTAGTCTTTAAAGTCTATGCGATTGATTTGATTTACCGTTATTTATCGGTCATTGCATTGATATTTCTTTATCACACAGTAAAAAGTCAAAATTCCTTTCAGGGTGTGCATGTATCAGAGACTATAGCACAGCTTCAAAAGCGTGTCAGCCAATCAGATTTCAGGACCGGAACTATCCATTTTATAATTCATTTTAGATCATAATTATAAAAATATATAATAAAAATAATTTATTAAAAATAATAAAAAATAATAAAGTGCCTTTTAAGGATTTAAAAGCAAATAAACACATAAAAAAGACAATTAAGAAGGCAGATTAAAATAAGTTTCTAGTAGTGATTTGAACACTGTGAATTGCATTGTAGCTGATATTTTGGTGAAGTCTGCACTATATTTAGATCAATATATTTAAGGAACAAGTAATTGGTTTATTCCATGCTGAAAAGAGAAGAAAGAAAGCACAACGTTTTGTCTGTGGATCCTTATTCGGATGTCCCAGCTACCCACCTGAACTACTTCAATATATTTAAATTGTTAATATAATTTGCCATTATATTGTTGAGGTATGCATTGCACAAAGGATTTTAATATGATTTTATTAAATGTTTGCAGTACAGTGGTGTAAGTAATCTAGATCATCTGGACTGCATCTAGCTAAAGGCAGTCAGCAAGAACTGTGGTAATAGATTATGTACCTGTATCTGTGGATATTACTTCACAGAATTCTTAGTGTGTGAGGCATTGGAAAATGTATATTTGTCAATTTATTAGGCTCATGTGCCAAATTAAAAATTACATAATGTGCTTGATGCAGTATACACTTCCAGTTCAATTTTACATTAAACCTTTAAAAATAACAAAACATTCCAAAGTATCATAAATATTTGTTTTTTGTCTGTCCTTTTTGTCCCCTTACAGATGCAACTATTCAAAAGAATGTCAAAACTTGTTACCGTGGTATGCTAGGTGCTCAGTACTACATTATGATTTGGCATGCTGAATCATACTGCCCAAAGAATCTTCTCTGCCAAGAAAAGATCAAAAGGTGGCTCCTGTGGTGTTTTAGATATTATTAAAGCTTAATTTAATCTTTTGTGCTGCTACTTTAAATCTTCTTCATATGGAACATTAATATGGAGTAATGTAACTAAAGGTAAATTTTAGAAGCTGAAAGAAAAAATAACCAAAGTATAAAACATTTTCTGAATGTCATTAACAACATTAATTTATAAATAATTCATAAATATAAATATAATTTTTATAATTGGCAGTAAACAACAGCTTTCCACCTTCTTCTTAAACATTTTCAACATCAAATTCTTCATCTCGCACATTTGCTGTGGTTATTATAAGAAAAACTCTAACATTCTTTTTAACTATATCTCCCATTAACACTTGCTGTCATCAGTGTTGTAATGGAAAATGAAACACTCTTAGTTTTTAATTTAGCTCTTCCAATCAGAGTGATTGTTGCGTGAGTAATAGAAGTCAAAGTTCTTGCCATGTGGGAAGCCCAGGTTTGATTCGCAGGGAATGCACTATTTGCACTTTTATCAAATTGTCCCTTGGGCATAATAAAGACTTTCTCTAATAATAAAATTTAATAATTATATGCATAATATTTTTACAATCAAAATCTTAAATATTTTTTTTTAAATTACTATTTATATAAAGCTACTAACAATTGTATATACTGTATGTAATTAAAAAATGAAAAATTGTTAGTGTACAGTACAATCATTGCATAGTATTATTAGTGCAGGAAAGCACTAATGTGTTAACTGACATTTAATTTTTATTTTTAAAATTAAGATTTGTGTGACAGCCACACACATTAAGGATTTCCTGTGCTACCTGACTGTTTTACAGAGTAGTGTAGTTCTGCATCAATTTATTTGAAAAAATAAATGCAACATTACACATTGCAGTTTGAATACTGTGATAATTGTTGTCTGACACATTGTGCATTTTACATAGCTGCACCTGTAAAGAATCTACACAATGTAAGAAGTCTTATTTTTATTTGTTTTTATTTTTACCAGAATCAAAACAAATAAATACACAGAAAGTAAAAGAGTCACCTTATGGAGTTGTCATTGTTTATCTCACTAATAGAATTTTTTGAAAATTGAACCGATATTTGTCTTTATTCTTTCATACCAATCCTTGATTTGCACTTTTATTTCAATATTGAGTGCAACCTTTGTAAAGCAACATTTCTGATAACAGACTCTCACTGGAGCTACTTAAAAGGTCAAGAATGAGTTACATTCCTACAGCAACCTGGGTTACTGTGCAGCTCCTTGACATTCCCTTTTTGTTCAATAACACTGTGTGTTTCTTTCTTATATATTTTGTTTATCTTATAACAAAGCAGTGATTGTAGCTTTGAATTATCATCTTAAGAAACAGAAGAAGTAGAAGAAAAGTATGATGCCTTTTTACAATGACTTAACCTTTAGGATTTTTTTTACTTTCCCCTTTTGACTATTTGTTTCTTAGAGTGAAGATAGTGGCTTTTTCTCTTGACATCATTTTTTAAATGCTAAGGAATATATTTTGTCACTGACATTCCTCCAGGCAGACCCTCAACATTTTGAACTCTCAAAAAACCTAACTGTTCAAGTCATCTTGACACTGAGAGAGCTGACTGTGATCCTGCCTCATGTTCACTGACCTCTCCCATTCTGCAGCCTTAAAAAGTATTCATTTAAAAAACATAATAAAAATATTATTGTTTTACTATATAAATATAAGTTCTCCTCTGCACAACCAGCAAAACCTGTTAATTCCAAATAGTGCTGTGAAAAGAAAGGTGACAAGCAAGAAGCCCTTTGGCACTTCTAGTCCATTTGGTAAGCTGAAGTTATCTAAGACCCAGTTTTGGACATTTCTGGAATACAGGGTATCAGCTTCAACATGACTGGTTAACTTCCTTACTCCCATACCATTATTTAAACAATTAACAAAACTGTTTTCTTAAACATACCGTATATTTTGTAGACGGCTTATGGACTTATGTACAGTTTCTTATTTTTTAAGGGTAGATACCATTAGAACATTGGGGTATTAATTATGAAACAATTAAAGCAACTATGTAACTGAAAGCTCCGTTGAAGCAAAAACTAGAAACCACTAGGTCCTCCATGAACTGAGTCTGATACCCCTCCTAACTAACAAACCATAAAGACAAGATAAAGTATTAAGTGTTGGGATTCTAAATTAAAAATCTTTAGTTACCTAGGTATTGAACTGTACCTAGGCATTGGAACTGTAGATATGTTGTAAAGATCGTTTAAATATTAAGCTCCAAAACTAACCAAGAGACAAAAATAGATCCTCTGATCAATTTCTTACTAGCTACAAAATAAGCCAGATGGGCCAAATATTCTTATGAGCTGGGGCAGCGGTAGCTTGGGTAGCCAGAGGTAAAACTGGTAACTGAGTACCAGACTCCAAAAGGCTTCAAAAGGCTTTTAATTACTTCTCATCCACTTAATTAGTTCAATAAAACCATTCAGTTCTGAGAAAGAATATAAAGGGGGTTGTCTACATCTGAGCTGGAGAAAGACGACTTTGGAAATATGAATATGAATGTGGCAAAACAGTGGATCCAGTGTGTATGGGGACATTCAATGTGTAAATGGCCACTATGGAATTAGGATTGCCAGCCACACCAACAAGCAGATAAGGAAGATCAATAGGCCATCTGTTTGTGATGGTTTGGGACATAAATGTGGGCAGGGCTGCTGTTAGAGAGTGTAAAAAATACTACTATGGAAGAAGGGGCTATTGTGTGGACATTGCTTTATGGTAGAGAACACTACCAAACAAACACTGTCATTTAAAAAAAAAAAAACATAATAAAGCTTGCAGAATAATGCTATGTACACCATCAAGACAAATGTCTTGTTTGTGTCTCAGAATATTTACAATACACTGCTAATGTTACTTACCGTTTCCTGAGCTAAAATTTAGAAAACAAATTGATTAAAAACTGTTAAGCTTTTTTTAATTTCTTTACAGATTTCCAGTGCTGTGTATTTATTCACAGCTGTCCCTGGAGTAAAATAAAATCATTTTTTAAATTAAATCATGCCTCAGCAAAAGAAAGACTCCTATGTTTTGAAAAGAACTGCTCAATAGTAACACAGGCTGGTTTCGTAACTTGGCGCTCTGCCATTACTGTAACAAGACCTACCCAGATACAAATATCTAGGCCATAATAACTGTATTTCAGTTGACATCTGTTCCAACATTATTATTGGCACTTTACAGATACTTATCTTTTTTCAAATTGTTAGGTTCATGGAATATTAGAACTATATAAGCATTTAATTCCTGCAAGCTAGCATTGTTTTCATGTCACATTAAATTAATACATTGAGATATCGAAACTGTAGCTTATACTTTTGGTTTTAGCCATATGATGAAAATTTCTGTTGGTCCTGCCTGCCTGTAAAGTCCAAATGAGATTCATGAACACTGTCCACCAAGCTTGACTCCAGTACATTCCCAGTATGTGAATTTGCTTCTAAATTCAAAGTTTCTATAAAGTGTAAAAACCAAACTTACTCATAAATGTATAACTTCCATAAAATGTAAAATGGTCCCCAAATGAAAACTAAAATGATACTTCCTGCTAAATATCAAATCTTCAGTCACTAAATGTAAAACTGATCTTTGCATATACATTATCTCCTTCTTAACAAAAAGCAGCTTCTCCTATGTCTACAATATATTGATTATATTATTATTGATTATAAAAATAAATGCAAAGGAATAAGTAAAGGTTTGTTCCATGCTGAAAAGAGAAGAAAAGAAACACAATGTTCAGTGTGTGGAGGCAGCTGGTGTCAAGGGCAGTAATGATATTAAGTTACATTGATGGGCCAGTGTCGGCCTAATGTTGATGCAGTTTCGCGCCTTGTTTTTTGTGTTTCCTGACTTGATCAAAAGCCCTCTTACCACAGATGCCAAGCAATTACCATACCATTCAGAGGTGCCATGTGGGGTTGCGAAACAGGTTCATGCCTGTGATGTAGACGGGGGCCCTAAAAACAGAGACCAAATGAACAATGCATTTTTACACCTGGCCATCTGTATACAGCCCTTTCCTGAATGAGTCCTGTGCAGTTAGATCTGCTCATACCTGAAACATCTTGTGGTCACTTCATCCCCCAAGAGATAGGTCATGGGCCCTTATTAGGGGCTTCATAACATCCTAGACAGGAGAGAACTTGGCAATTTGGAATTTGGAGAAGAATGGAATGTGAGAGAGATTGCAGTAGTTAAATCCAGAAGAGTACTTAACACAGAGATTGGAGACTATGAAAAATGGAGGATGGGCTCAACATTGTCTTCCTTCCCACCTCTACCCAAAACTGGATTTGGAAACAAATAGGGTAGCAAGGAAAACACCACGGACACCTTATTTCAGCATGCCCAGGATTGGGGAGGATACCTCGAACTTTTCTGTTTTTTGGTGTCATATTGAGGTACTGTATGGCAGATTGCCAATCAGAACTGGATCTGGACAATTGCGATTCCAGACTGTTCAAAGGGAACATTTGTTACTTTTAACTGGAGTTCTTTGACTCCTCTAGGAATAAGTCACATTATGTGATCTGTGTGTTAAGTGAGAAATAAAAGAAATACTGTCTTACAGGAATATCTCTATGAAAGAGAAGATAAATTATTGTAATTATTAATGGGGTATTTTATACTGTATGACATCTGTCTTGTCTGGTCCTTGGATGCTCTGGTGGTTCTGGGACATGAAAATAATTTGTGATAGGAGGAAAAAGGTCCTAGCTCTCTTCATAGTCATGCACAAAGTAAAATAGTTCCTGTATTTTGGGGTCACTCTATTCCATGACATGTGATCATCTCACCCATGTCATCTTTTTATGGAAGAGTTTGTGCACTACTGTTATTCTTGCCTTTTGATTTTGTTTGCACAAAACTCTATGAAAAACCCACCAACAATATCACCACAGCAGCACTTGCAAAAAAAGGCATAGCATAACCAAAAACAAAAGCCTACTCCTTTTGGAGTAATAATTTTTCTGCAATCCTGACTAACTACATAATAATAATAATAATAATAATAATAATAATAATAATAATAATAATTGCTTACACTTATATAGCGCTTTTCTGGACACTCCACTCATAGCGCTTTACAGGTAATGGGGACTCCCCTCCACCACCACCAATGTGCAGCATCCACCTAATAAAAAATACTTGTCACATAAGTGACTCCTCCATCCTCCCAACTACTAACTAAACCCCGAATTAAAAAAAAACTCAGTAATTTCATTTCTTTTCAATGTTCAAGTGAAAATGTTTTTTTTTCTTTTTCCTTCATGCTAGCACAGCTCAAATCAAGTGCATATCCACTTGGTTTCAGTAACAGACAGTCTGCTTTGCCACATCCTTCTATACACAGAGCTCTGGCCTTTTTTGGCACAACAATAGCATATTAAATTAACATTTAATTCAGATTAAATACATTTTTTAGATGAAAACTAGAAGACACAGCAGCTCTACCTTGATATGAGTAAATATCAATAATATAGAAGCATAAGTTATGAAATACTGTAGGTGACAGTAGGGAGCAGCATCTGCATGTAAGCTGCTAAGAAACAAATAAATTCCATCCTTAAAAAAGAGGAAACGTCTTGTATGAATTTTTAACATGGAATTAACCATTATTTCTTCATTATCTTTTTACTTTTTTTGTCATGGTATTTACCACTAATTGTAGGATGTAACACTTGATCTTGGCTATTTCTTCTACAATATTTTCAATCCTTCTTTAAAAACAGGCTTTATCATTCAAGGATGCTCAGATGTAACTGTGTTTGGAATTTTTTGTCACTTGAAATATCAATTAAATTCTCTTAAAATGTATTAGAATCAACTTGTCTATATGACATAAACTCAAATGAGTGAAGTTTAACTGTCCTTAACGTCTCATAAATAACTTTCTGTCCTGAACATATGAAATAAATTCTTCATTACCTGTGGAGATTCACTATTAAGACAGTGAGTCCAATTGCCCTGTAGACTTTCATTTTACTTGAGTCTAACAACCCCACACACACATTGCGTATGAAGCTCAGGCAATTAATTTATGAAGATCGATTAACTCAGAATGGACTGTTTCAGTTTTGTGTTTTGCTTACTAGAATACATTACTCTCCCTATTATATCCCCTGCACTCTGATGCTCTGATTCTGCCCCTGCCTATGTTCAACCTGGATTTATTTACTGGCTTCACACTCATCAGCTCAGTTTTTTATTTCTCTTGGAATGTATTGCAAACTGCATTCTTGCATCTATGCTCATGAATGTACACGTTATTGCAACTGTTACTGTTACTGTTAATCTGATCACAGTTGCATGCTATCAGCATCTGAAAATGTTGCCCTACATAAACTGAAATAGTTTAACCCAAAATTCTATGCAACTTCAGATGACTGAAAAGCTAATTATTTAATATGCGGCACATTAAGTTTGACTGAGTTGTTTGTAATCTATGCAGAGGTCTGTATCCCAATGATTTGCAAGCTTTCTAGCTTTTGATGGAGAGCATATTTCTTAAGGTCAGTGTCAAAAAATATTTTCCAGAAACTGCAAACAAAAGTTCGAATTTTTAAAATGAGTTCTATTAAACTATAATATTAATAAGCATATTCTAAAATATAATTTCCATTCAACTAAGTGAAAAAGGTATCATGGTTCAACAGCTTAACATGCTCACTTAAATTAGACATTAGTCATTGAATAGAACGTAAATGGAGAGTACTCAGGTAGATGTTTTTCAGATTACCTAGAATGACAGTATCAGAAAATAAAACCAGAGTCCCATCTTTCATGTGGTCAGTTTACTATGCAATCATGACAGACAAAATTAACTAAACTATGCTACTTTTTCAGTATTCTAACAAACCTTTACAAACAGTCAGATTTGTCCATGACTCTACTATAACCAAAAAATCAATCAAAGTTTATTTATCAAATTCACAACAATACAGCATGCAGCAGTAATTGCTGGCAATGAAATACCTTTTTTTGCAAGCTCACCAAGGGGAGATAAAATTAAAAATCACAAAATTAAAAGTAACAGAATAATGTTACATAATAACAGTGCAATAAAATGAATAAAAAACTATATAATATAAATAGAACTGCTACATATCCTGGGTGTATGCAATACATTATGTCCAAATCGTGCAATATGCAGTGTGTCAAATACAATGGAAAAATGTATGTCCATATAACCTGAACGTTTAGGACCATTAGGGTGGTTGCTGAAGCTGACTGCATCTTGGCTGTTTAGCAGTTTTATTGCCTGGAGGTAGAAGCTGTTCTGTAATCTGTTGGTCTTTGACTGAATGCTTCGATACCATTTACTGGACGATACGAGAAAAAAAACTGTTTGTGACTGGGATGACTGGGGTCTTTGAGAATAGACCTGACCTTCTTAAGACATCTAGCTGATTTTAATTTATTTAATGAATTGTTTTAATTATTATTATTTCACTTAGAATTAATTGACATTAGGTACAGTATTTCTAAAAATCTCTGTGTGTCTGGAAAAAACAGCCTGTGCCTATCACAAGAATGTAATGAAAGAGGCTTCTCTATGGGTCAGCCACAGGATGATCTAGTGGTTTTTGAATGTGAGCAAGTGAGGGAGATAAGCTTATCTTTTGGATAAGGATCTTTCCTGAGACAGTCCAGATCCTTTATCAATACTCCCTAAAGATGAATGTCCACTGCTTGTGCCTGGATGTCTGTCAGAGAAGATAATGGAGATATAGTTCAAGTAGGTAGCCGCATCAGCATACATATACTGAAAAGGAACAAATAATGGTTTATTTAATGCTGAAAAGAGAAGAAAGGAAACACAGCATTTTGGCTATGAAGCCTTCTTTGGGTGTGAGCATTAGTTTCCTCTAAAATTGTTGTAGAAGTCTCCGAGTGTTACTCTAGGTAGTGTCAGACTCAAAGGAAAAAGTGTTAAATTTCAGGCGAAATCCTTTAGGAAATTAAAAACACAACAATGACATCTGTGAAGGAATAGGAGGTGGTTAGAAAGCCTGGTCTTGGAACAGATCGATGAGAAGAGACAGAATGCTGGTTTAGTAAGAGAAGGGGGCAGGTAGCTCAGGGAGGAGGAGAAGGAATTGTGAAAAGATCTAGAAAAAGATTTAGAGGAAGGCATAGTGGTTCGCAGGAGAAGTAGGCTGAAGTAGTTAAGGTAGGTGGCTGCGTCGCCATGCGTAGGCTGCAAAGGAACAAGAAAAGGTTTATTCCATGTTGAAAAGAGAAGAAAGAAAGCACACCGTTTTGGCTGTAGAGCCTTCTTCTGGAGATACACTATGGAGATAATCCTAAAAGGCACAGGGTGTGGGTACTCCACCTGGTAGCTTCCTGACCAATCACCAACTGTACTTTCCACAGTTAAAAAGCAGTGCATCACCTCTAACTCCTCCCTTTTCTCTCTGCTGAACCAGCTTGTCTGACAACAGAACCACATGCCTTCTACACTTGTTGTCTGAACTTTGATACTTTTTTTTGAATCTTTTTCCCAAAGTGTTGAGTTAGGGGGTGAGCCTATGCCTAAAGCTTGATCACTGGAGCAATACAGTTGGGCTTTTTGCCAACACTCCTAAATAAAGTATTATTCAGCAGTTGCCGCTACGCTGGGAGCAAACCAAGTTTCTCCCCTTTTTGTGTGACTCACTTCGACTAAGCAGTCACTACCCTGTGTACAGACGTTATTCTAGTTCAGTTCAATGCTGACCGGACAATCCATTTTAGTGAATTGAGGCTACAGAAGGCTCCTTCTCTCTCTCTCCCTGACACCTCAAGCTGCCTCGGGACTGGAGGAGCTGCAAGGTAAAGTGTTGAACAGAAATGTACTTTCCTTAGTGCCAGAGTTCCAAGTACTTGGTTATACTTATATATTAAGGTAATACTTCTGTAGACTTTTCTGCCTCATTCAAAAAGATATGGCAGAAAGTAATGTGTCAGTACTGTCATCCACCCAAAGAAGGTAGTGTCTGTCTGAGATAAATTATGTCTGGAAAGCAAATATAGGAACTTGGTTTCAAGAGAAATGAGAAGCCTTAGCTCCAAATTTACATTTTGCTGAACCAACACCAGTAATTGTTTTTTAAAAAAGGAATAGCAATGAATGTTTGAAGTAACATACTGTTAACCAATACAGTGTATACTAAGCTATATACTACATTTAAATTTAGATCAATTAAAAATTCTGCTGTTTTCTGCAAGGAATGTTCCAATAGCCCTCAAAAATGTTATCACATTCATATTCTGGTATTCTGATATAGTAAAAGAATTAATCTACAAGGTTTTCTAAACAGCATATACTGTTTAGATCAAAACCTGAATGTAAATGCATATCTATTGCCAAGTTTTTTAGTTTACAAAATAAACATGATGAGAAAATTGGTTAATACAGGTGGTCAGAAATGAAATTGTACTTAATTACATACTGGCTACTTCAAAGTCACATAATAAGTAATGAAGTAATATTGTATTGCTTTTTTACTATAGTCAGCTATTGTACATGCATTGTACAATTTTCAATGAAAAAGTCTGAGGCGTTGAGGAGGAATGGATGGAGAAATATCTTGACAACATTCACTAATAAGCCTGTGTGTAAATAAAAAATAAAGTATGATAATTCAATTTGAATCTACTTTCAATGTTTAAAAAACATTTCCTTTCATCCAGATGGCTAACTAAATAACACTCTCAGTAGGGTCACCAGTTATAAACATACTAATAAACAGTATTCCATGGTCAATTTACTATACAGCAACAGGTGGATCTTGTAATAAAAAAGTAATTTACTGATGGAAAAACATGAAAGTAGGGTTATCTAAAATATGCTTTTTTATAAGAAAACTAATGCTATTATATTGTGCAATGTGAAGCAAATACTTTCTTTCAGAAAGAATCACAACATGTGATGTAACAATTTTAATAGAAGTCCAGAGACTTGCAGTGGTTGAGATGTAGAATACTGTATTGTTTTTATACAGGATGAACTAAATAACATTTCCCCCTGAATCTGCATGCACATTACATAATGTAAAGGCTAATATTCAAAGAAGAGATTTTGATTTGTACCACTTGAAAACTGGACTATCATTCCTAAATATTCTCTCTCATTTTTACCAGTATCTGCCCTGTCTTGGCTAAAAGAGAAAAGAACTGAGAGTGATTTTAAAAAATCTCAGTACTGTATTGTTCATGAAAGTGGGCCATGTTCTTACCTACTGTATATGGAGTATGAGAAAAATTAATGCTTTTAATTTCATTAATCCAATCAAGCTTGCAACTCCTTCTATTTTCAGTGCTGCTGCAGAATCATCAGTGAGGAGAAAGGCAAATATGTTTTTTTTTCTGTGAACTTGATTATTGGATAGATAAGGGTTCCTTGTGACAATATTATGCTCTTGATGCACCTTTGGTACAATTTAACTAAGGATAGTGCTGTAGTAGTCATGTAGTCTTGTGAGGAACAGCATAGAGTGCACACACACCCTTACACACAAACACTCGTGCATACATTTTTATACACACCTGTGATTCCATTGCCATGACATTCCAGATTATCACAGCTGTATATTTCCTTAACTGTTTTTGAAATATGTATCACCAACTGTATCAGTATAATTATTTATTCTCCCTTCTGATGTACTGCTCTATACAGTCTTGTTCTTCTTATTTGTCCTTTTTCATTCATCTTGTGGGGGATTACAGACTCTGCCTGGGATAAAATGATGTCTTGCCCTCCCCATTAGGGGAGCCAAAGGTGAGGTTTATAGTTTATATCCTATTACTCAAGGTCATGTAACAGCTTTTGACTTCAGGCTGAACTGGTGCTCATACCCAGACATTCACTAAGCAATGCTTTTCTGTGTAGTGGAGTTTTGTTGGTGTTGTATACTAGATACATTCTTGTTTATGGGAATTTATTTTTTAAAGACCTTCCCAATAGAATTTGCCCTATTAAATTTGCTCTACTGCATTGCAGAACTATTAGCTAAATAACTATAGCCAATAACTATAATGCATTTCATGACAAAAACAGAAGAAAAATGTCAATAGTGTTTGCCTGTATATTCAAACACCATTAGTTAAAGGTAAAAAAGTGGCATAGATATTACTAAACTGTGTTAAGAATGTTAAATGGTTCATATTGGTGATAGCAAAACCAAGGGTGGTTAGCTGTTCTGAATGATCAAAAGGATCAGATGGAATTTTGCAGTTACAGTACATACAGTATATTACAGTATATCCATCGATTTTCTAACCACTTCTTCCAGTTCAGGGTTGGGGGGAGCTGGATCCTATCCCAAAAAGCAACAGGCACAAGCTAGGGTACACACTGGAGGGGACTCCAGTTGATTGTACAGCACACACCAACACACTCACATCAGGGATAGTTTTCTCTATCCTAAACATCTAAAGCCTATTAACCTACCCAGTATGTATTTGGACTGTGGAAGGAAAGTGGAGCACCAGAGAGAACTCACATGAACAAGGGGAGAACATACAAACTCCAAGTAAAAAGCTTGGCAGGTCCGGAATTGAACCCAGAGTGCCAGTGGGGTGAGGCAGCAATGCTAACTACTGTGCCATCATGCCACCATTTATCATAGATTTTATATATACTGTACTGTGTAAATCTTAAACTACAGACCCTACTCTCTAAAAAAACAGGCCTCATCTTAATGTCTCCCAATTACTCTACTGGAATATCATCACCTACAATCTACAAGCTGAAACTTGGTTTTCTTTGGATGTCTCCCATCTCAGTACTGACAAGGCATAGCCTTGCTAAGCATTTAATACCTGATGAGATCTGAAGGCAATACTATGGCAGTAAATTTAATTTTAGAACTGCAATACTGTATACAGGTATGTATAAATATAAGTAGTTCAATAGGAAGCTGTGTCAGCATGTGTAGGCTGCAAAGGAACAGGTAATGGGTTTATTCCATGCTGAAAATAAAAGACAGGAAACACAGTGTTTAGACTGTAGAGCCTTCTTTGGGTGTGAGATGCTCAGAATGTGCAAGATGTCATTGGGCAACAACTGCCAAAGGTACTGCCCAACACCTTTTTATGTTTTCAAATAATATGATGCAGGACTACACTGCCAGGTTGCATGTGACTGTCCCATGAATCGTATTTAAAAAATAAAAAATAAATGTTTATTAACCCTTTAGTGCTTTTCTGTGCTAATTATTCTATACCATAACACTAAAAACTATACTGTACAGTATACAAAATTATTAGTAATTGTATATAAATATTAATTAGAGAATAAATGTATTTAGATTTTATTTTTGCTTTTTTACACAATACTGTACATAGTAGCTTTAAAAACATATCATATTTAAAAGCAAATAAGCCTCCAAAAAAAGAGGCTTGTAGTGATTTGAATGATTGTGATTGTATTTGAATGACTTGTGTAATGAACTGTAAGTTGTAAGTAATGGATAGGTTTATGTCAAGAAATGGAAGACTAGTGGAAGATATGTTAATTGTATACTTGAGGGATGGGTGGAAGTTGACGAACTGATGCAGGAAATGTTGCAGCTGGTCATTAGAGCATGTGGCGGCACCAATGCAGACATTGATGCATTGCCTGTAGTAGTCAGGGACAAAGTCATTGTAGGAAGCAAAGAAGCATTCCTCTACCCAGCCAACAAAAATATTAGCTTAACTGTGTCCCATCCTGGTCCCCATGGCAACTCCACTAACCTCCTGATAAAAAAGGTTATTGAATGAGAAAGCATTCAGTGAGAGAACCAATTCCACAAGACCTACAAGAGCATTATGCATTTGTCAAGCGTATGCTTGAGAGCTGTAACACCATCATTGTAGTGATTGACGGTGTATTAGGAAGTGATGTCAATGGTAAAAATTTAATATTCTGGGCCCTGAAACTGGAAATTGTTAAAAAGTTGGAGAGCATGGTTGGTGTCCTTGATATATGGAAAAAGCCCTTCAACCAGTGGTCTCATAAGGCTGTTGAAAAAGGCTGAGATTTGAGTTGTGGGAAAGTTGCATGCTGAGATGATGGAGCGTCCAGGGGTTTGGGGTTTGAGGATTTTTGGGCAGAGGTAAAATTGGGATGCTTGTATGTATCTGAGTCACCAATGTGTCACTCTGATCTGATCTGTGTCACTTTCCATTATAACAGATGTAGTTAAAACAAGCACATAAAAATCTTTCTAAAATAACCACAAGTGAATTCAGAATTGCAGAAAACATTTCTGAAGACTAGAATGTGTAGGATTTACAAGTTAACTTTGGTTCCTGTATGTAAACCTGTGGTTTAGTCATAAGTTTGAATGCGTTCACTATGCTTTACTACAATGTTAATGCCCATTAAAATATTCATTAGAATCTTAAATCATGTGATATATAAAAAAGACCTCAAAATTTCATAAAACGTGAGATAAAACAGGATAAATTTAATTTAACAATTCTATTCATAATTGTAATGCATACTGCAAGCAGAATTATTATTGTTTTACAAACCAGGGAACAATGCTATTTTCTGATCTCTAAAGATCAATAAAAAAATACTAAACTTTATTTGTTGCCAAGATTTACAGTGGAGCCAGATGTTGTTCAACACTAAAGTAATATCTGATACGCATTAAAGTTGCTTTGAGCAATATATTGTGTTTTCAGAATACAAAAAAGTAATGTTTCCATTTCTAAACATGTGTTGCATATTTTGAATTGTTCATAAAAGAGTTATGTTAATTTTGCCCCTCTATTAATCTCAGCATGTATTTAACAACAGAATTATTGTTGTTTTACAAACCAGGGAACAATGCTATTTTCTGATCTCTAAAGATCAATAAAAAGAATATTAAACTTTATTTGTGACCAAGATTTACAGTGGAGCCAGATGTTGTTCTACACAAAAGTAATATCTGATATGCATTAAAGTTGTTGTGAGCAATGTATTGTGTTTTCAGAATACAAAAAAAAATAATGTTTCCATTCCTAAATGTGTGTTGCATATTTTGAATTGTTCATAAAAGAGTCATGTTACTTTGGCCCTCTATCAATCTCAGAATGTACAGATGCAGCCATTCAAAGTGCGCAGCACAAACACGTACCACGGGCATTTGGCTACATCATAACGTGTCATACCGCGGTACGTAATTGGTTGGCCAAAATGACCGACAGGGGCACTCATGGTGCGTTGGTCGGTCGTGGAAAGATTTAAATGTCTTTACTGTGCACATTTTAGTCCTGAATATGTATATGGAATTTTACCACTGAAGGGAAAATTTAGTAGCTGAGCAAAAAAAGAATAGGAGCATAACGTGTGTGAAGGCCATAAACAATATTAATTTTGGAACATAAACATACAGTATTATGTAAACTGTATATGGCTGGTCTCGGTACTTTAAAGAAAAAATACACACCAGTATTCCATTTCTCCCTAAACATTTTAAGCATCAAAGTCTTTAACTAACATGTGAAATAACGTGTATAAAAAGTGGTAGTTTTAAGCTTTTCTGCGAATACGCTCGATACCGGAGTAAACAAGCATACTTTTAGAATTTGATTAATAGGGAATATAATATGGAATCGCGTATCTAAAGAAATTAATAATGATACAATTATATTCATGTACTGCAACACAAGCTTGATCCTGCCACACCTCCAGACTAACGAGGGCTCTGAGAATGCCTGTGGGCTTTTCACTGATAAACTTGAGTTAACA
Organism: Lepisosteus oculatus; assembly: GCF_040954835.1. NCBI lineage: Eukaryota > Metazoa > Chordata > Actinopteri > Semionotiformes > Lepisosteidae > Lepisosteus > Lepisosteus oculatus. Next base: position 19,710,063 of record NC_090697.1, on the reverse strand, counting down.
AAAAAAAAGTTTGCTTAAGCCGGCTGTCAAGTGGTATTAAATGCAACGTTTTTATATAGATGACTTTTCTAAAATTTATTTAAAAATAAAAAGGATTACAATTGGTACGCCTGTAGCTTTTTCACGAAAATAATTATCTTTTTTAAAACCTCCGGTTTTTCATTGATGCGTAATCACGCACTAACTGGAACCCGGGGGGCGCCGTGTGTTAAGAAAGTTAGGTGTTAGCATAAACTATTAGTGAGTGGCTCTGGTGAAATTTCGCTGTGAACTGAAGAGTTAAAGTGTAAAGTGTTTCCTCTTTTTAATGGGAAGAGATGTGGTGCTTGAAACACGAGAGTGTATATTTTTGTTAAATCCCTGACGGAACCGGGCTTCCATAAGAATCAAGTAATAGGTTTATTCCATGCTGGAAAAAAGAAGAAAGAAAACACATTCTATAAGAATCAACGCCTTTATATATCACCTTTAAAGGTGGCTTCTCAAAGTGCTTTACAGGATAAAAACAACAATAACAACAACAACAATATTGTATTTCATTGCACTTTGACAGATATTCTTTAAATAAATTATTGATTTAAAGTTTGACAGTAAATGTTTATATTGTAAAGCATACAGCCTCCATTTCTTTAAAAAAAAATTAAAAAATAGTTTGCGCAGCCAAAGAGGGGGGGTGTGCTTTCATTGACAGCTGACACTCCTCCATACACTCAATTGAAAACTTAAAAACGCCAATGTAAACATCATATTTACAATTTTGTTTGTTTGTTTGTTTGTTTGTTTGTTTGTTTGTTAAGTTCTCTAAAGCTTTCTCAGTCAAGTATGATCGTTTACCCAGGGAGCTGTGTAAACTGGGAAGATGCGACAAAAGAAATTATTAATAAGCTTTTAAATCTGAAGGGAGATCTAAAGAGATCCCCACACGATACCGGTTCCTGCTTCTGGAGTGATTCAGAGGGAAAGACGAAGATAAGTATTCATTGTTTTTAGAAATTGACTTAGATTCGAACATGTTGTGATATTTAGAAATATAAAAAGTCAATTGATTGTCAATAATATTGTTATTTTAGTTTTCCAAAGAAATGTTTGTTAAAAGAAAATTAGTGGCGCTAAGTAGATTTCAACAGACAACCTCTTACTTAGAAGTCGGACACTTAGAATATCATGCAACTCACATGGACACATGATGAGATGTGAAACAGCCCTACACATACAGTATCAAGTAAACTTGAATATAATAAATATAAATATAAAGTTGAATATAATTATATTGTTATTAATTAATTTAAATATGCGATTCCATATTATATTCCCTATTAATCAAATTCTATTATTAATTAAATATGCTTGTTTACGCCGGAATCGAGCGTATTAGCAGAAAAGCTTAAAACTGCAACTTTTTATAAACGTTATTTCACATGTTAGTTAAAGTCGTGTGATGACGTAGCCAATTGCAAAACACTATGAATGGCTGCATCTGTAGCTAGGGTTGAAAAGTGGACATTCCTGCAGGGTGTCTCAGAAGCTCTCCAATCATGAGATTTGAATTTTTTCCTCAAACCAAAAAATATGAGTCTCAAACAATCCAAACGGTTTTCAAAACCTCTTGGAAAAGTATCTTCTTTAATAATCTGTCTACTTTAGGCAAATTTTCATTGAGGTGAAAAATGCTATCAAATGGTACATACATCGGCATGCATTTAATGCCTGGCTAGGGTTAGGGTTAAAAGAACCATAGAATTTTGCCCGAAGTTACACTTCTCGCTGCACTTTAAATGACAAAATGAAAAGAGTTTACCCCTTAGAAAAGGTATTCTTCACACATAACATCTGACTCACTTTTGGGATGAAATCAACGAATAGGGCAACATACTGAAAGGTGGCCAAAAGTGTCTGAAAACTAAAAGTGCAGATAGGAGCAAATTATCACTCATCCTAAAGATAACTGGGGGCCCGGAATGCAGCACTGACAGTAAAAAACTTCTACGTAGTGTGGGATCGCTAACCCTAACCCTAGCTAGGGTTGAAAAGTGGACATTCCTGCAGGGTGTCTCAGAAGCCCTCCAATCATGAGATTTGAATTTTTTCCTCAAACCAAAAAATATAAGTCTCAAACAACCCAAACTGTTTCCAAAACTTCTTGGAAATGTATCTTCTTTAATAATCTGTCTTCTTTAGGCAAATTTTCATTGAGGTGAAAAATGCAGTCAAATGGTACATACATCTGCCTGCTTTCAATGCCTGGCTAGGGTTAGGGTTAAAAGAACCATAGAATTTTGCCCGAAGTTACACTTCTCGCTGCACTTTAAATGACAAAATGAAGAGAGTTTACCCCTTAGAACAGGTATTCTTCACACATTTCATCTGGCTCACTTTTCGGATGAAATCAACGAATTGGGCAACTTACTGAAAGGTGGCCAAAAGTGTCCGAAAACTAAAAGTGCAGATAGGAGCAAATTATCACTCATCCTAAAGATAACTGGGGGCCCGGAATGCACTACTGACAGTAAAAAACTTCTACGTAGTGTGGGATCGCTAACCCTAACCCTAGCTAGGGTTGAAAAGTGGACATTCCTGCAGGGTGTCGCAGAAGCTCTCCAATCATGATATCTGAATTTTTTTCTCAACCCAAAAAATATGTGTCTCAAACAACCCAAACAGTTTTCAAAACCACTTGGAAAAGTATCTTCTTTAATAATCTGTCTTCTTTAGGCAAATTTTCATTGAGGTGAAAAATGCTATCAAATGGTACATACATCGGCATGCTTTTAATGCCTGGCTAGGGTTAGGGTTAAAAGAACCATAGAATTTTGCCCGAAGTTACACTTCTCGCTGCACTTTAAATGACAAAATGAAAAGAGTTTACCCCTTAGAACAGGTATTCTTCACACTTTTCATCTGGCTCACAATTGGGATGAAATCAAGGAATGGGGCAACTTAATGAAAGGTGGCCAAAAGTGTCCGAAAACTAAAAGTGCAGATAGGAGCAAATTATCACTCATCCTAAAGATAACTGGGGGCCCGGAATGCAGTACTGACAGTAAAAAACTTCTACGTAGTGTGGGATCGCTAACCCTTACCCTAGCTAGGGTTGAAAAGTGGACATTCCTGCAGGGTGTCTCAGAAGCTCTCCAATCATGATATTTGAATTTTTTCCTCAAACCAAAAAATATGAGTCTCAAACAACCCAAACGGTTTTCAAAACCTCTTGGAAAAGTATCTTCTTTAATAATCTGTCTTCTTTAGGAAAATTTTCATTGAGGTGAAAAATGCAGTCAAATGGTACATACATCGGCATGCTTTTAATGCCTGGCTAGGGTTAGGTTTAAAAGAACAATAGAATTTTGCACGAAGTTACACTTCTCGCTGCACTTTAAATGACTAAATGAAGAGAGTTTACCCCTTAGAACAGGTATTCTTCACACTTTTCATCTGGCTCACTGTTCGGATGAAATCAACGAATGGGGCAATTTACTTAAAGGTGGCCAAAAGTGTCTGAAAACTAAAAGTGCAGATAGGAGTAAATTATCACTCAACCTAAAGATACCTGGTGGCCCGGAATGCAGTACTGACAGTAAAAATCTTCTACGTAGTGTGGGATCGATAACCCTAACCCTAGCTAGGGTTGAAAAGTGAATATTCCTGCAGGGTGTCTAACAAGCCCTCCAATCATGAGATTTGAATTTTTTCCTAAAACCAAAAAATATGAGTCTCAAACAACCCAAACTGTTTCCAAAACTTCTTGGAAATGTATCTTCTTTAATAATCTGTCTTTTTTAGGCAAATTTTCATTGAGGTGAAAAATGCAGTCAAATGGTACATACATCGGCATGCTTTTAATATCTGGCTAGGGTTAGAGTTAAAAGAACCATAGAATTTTGCCCGAAGTTACACTTCTCGCTGCACTTTAAATGACAAAATGATGAGAGTTTACCCCTTAGAACAGGTATTCTTCACACTTTTCATCTGGCTCACTTTTGGGATGAAATCAACGAATAGGGCAACATACTGAAAGGTGGCCAAAAGTGTCCGAAAACTAAAAGTGCAGATAGGACCAAATTCTCTAATCCTAAACATAACTGGGGGCCCGTAATGCAGTACTGACAGTAAAAATCTTCTACGTAGTGTGGGATCGCTAACCCTAACCCTAGCTAGGGTTGAAAAGTGGACATTCCTGCAGGGTGTCTCAGATGCCTTCCAATCATGAGATTTGAATTTTTTCCTAAAACCAAAAAATATGAGTCTCAAACAACCCAAACTGTTTCCAAAACTTCTTGGAAATGTATCTTCTTTAATAATCTGTCTTTTTTAGGCAAATTTTCATTGAGATGAAAAATGCAGTCAAATGGTACATACATCGGCATGCTTTTAATACCTGGCTAGGGTTAGAGTTAAAAGAACCATAGAATTTTGCCCGAAGTTACACTTCTCGCTGCACTTTAAATGACAAAATGAAGAGAGTTTACCCCTTAGAACAGGTATTCTTCACACTTTTCATCTGGCTCACTTTTGGGATGAAATCAACGAATGGGGCAACTTACTGAAAGGTGGCCAAAAGTGTCCGAAAACTAAAAGTGCAGATAGGAGCAAATTATCACTCATCCTAAATATAACTGGGGGCCCGGAATGCAGTACTGACAGTAAAAATCTTCTACGTAGTGTGGGATCGCTAACCCTAACCCTAGCTAGGGTTGAAAAGTGGACATTCCTGCAGGGTGTCTCAGAAGCCCTCCAATCATGAGATTTGAAGTTTTTCCTCAAAACAAAAAATATGAGTCTCAAACAACCCAAACTGTTTCCAAAACTTCTTGGAAATGTATCTTCTTTAATAATCTGTCTTGTTTGGGCAAATTTTCATTGATGTGAAAAATGCAGTCAACTGGTACATACATCGGCATGCTTTTAATGCCTGGCTAGGGTTAGGGTTAAAAGAACCATAGAATTTTGCCCGAAGTTACACTTCTCGCTGCACTTTGAATGACAAAATGAAGAGAGTTTACCCCTTAGAACAGGTATTTTTCACACTTTTCATCTGGCTCACTTTTGGGATGAAATCAAAGAATAGGGAAGCATATTGAAAGGTGGCCAAAAGTGTCCGAAAACTAAAAGTGCAGATAGGAGCAAATTATCACTCATCCTAAACATAACTGGGGGCACAGAATGCAGTACTGACAGTAAAAATCTTCTACGTAGCGTGGGATCGCTAACCATAACCCTAGCTAGGGTTGAAAAGTGGACATTCCTGCAGGGTGTCTCAGAAGCCTTCCAATCATGAGATTTGAATTTTTTCCTCAAACCAAAAAATATTTGTCTCAAACAACCCAAGCAGTTTCCAAAACTTCTTGGTAATGTATCTTCTTTAATAATCTGCCTTCTTTAGGCAAATTTTCATTGAGGTGAAAAATGCAGTCAAATGGTACATACATCGGCATGCTTTTATTGCCTGGCTAGGGTTAGGGTTAAAACAACCATAGAATTTTGCCCAAAGTTACACTTCTTGCTGCACTTTAAATGACAAAATGAAGAGAGTTTACCCCTTAGAACAGGAATTCTTCACACTTTTCATCTGGCTCACTTTTCGGATGAAATCAACGAATGGGGCAACTTACTGAAAGGTAGCCACAAGTGTCCGAAAACTAAAAGTGCAGATAGGAGCAAATTTTCACTCATCCTAAATATAACTGGGGGCCCGGAATAAAGTACTGACAGTAAAAATCTTCTACGTAGTGTGGGATCACTAACCCTAACCCTAGCTAGGGTTGAAAAGTGGACATTCCTGCAGGGTGTCTCAGAAGCCCTCCAATCATGAGATTTGAATTTTTTCCTCAAACCAAAGAATATGAGTCTCAAACAACCCAAACTGTTTCCAAAACTTCTTGGAAATGTATCTTCTTTAATAATCTGTCTTGTTTGGGCAAATTTTCATTGAGGTGAAAAATGCAGTCAACTGGTACATACATCGGCATGCTTTTAATGCCTGGCTAGGGTTAGGGTTAAAACAACCATAGAATTTTGCCCGAAGTTACACTTCTCGCTGCACTTTAAATGACAAAATGACGAGAGTTTACCCCTTAGAACAGGTATTCTTCACACTTTTCATCTGGCTCACTTTTGGGATGAAATCAACGAATAGGGCAACATACTGAAAGGTGGCCAAAAGTGTCCGAAAACTAAAAGTGCAGATAGGAGCAAATTATCACTCATCCTAAACATAACTGGGGGCCCGGAATGCAGTACTGACAGTGAAAATCTTCTACGTAGTGTGGGATCGCTAACCCTAACCCTAGCCAGGGTTGAAAAGTGAACATTCCTGCAGGGTGTCTCAGATGCCCTCCAATCATGAGATTTGAATTTTTTTCTCAAACCAAAAAATATGAGTCTCAAACAACCCAAACTGTTTCCAAAACTTCTTGGAAATGTATCTTCTTTAATAATCTGTCTTGTTTGGGCAAATTTTCATTGATGTGAAAAGTGCAGTCAACTGGTACATACATCGGCATGCTTTTAATGCCTGGCAAGGGTTAGGGTTAAAAGAACCAAAGAATTTTGCCCGAAGTTACACTTCTCGCTGCACTTTAAATGACAAAATGAAGAGAGTTTACCCCTTAGAACAGGTATTCTTCACACTTTTCATCTGGCTCACTTTTGGGATGAAATCAACGAATAGGGCAACATACTGAAAGGTGGCCAAAAGTGTCCGAAAACTAAAAGTGCAGATAGGAGCAAATTATCACTCATCCTAAATATAACTGGGGGCCCGGAATGCAGTACTGACAGTAAAAATCTTCTACGTAGTGTGGGATCGCTAACCCTAACCCTAGCTAGGGTTGAAAAGTGGACATTCCTGCAGGGTGTCTCAGATGACCTCCAATCATGAGATTTGAATTTTTTTCTCAAACCAAAAAATATGAGTCTCAAACAACCCAAACTGTTTCCAAAACTTCTTGGAAATGTATCTTCTTTAATAATCTGTCTTTTTTGGGCAAATTTTCATTGATGTGAAAAATGCAGTCAACTGGTACATACATCGGCATGCTATTAATGCCTGGCTAGGGTTAGGGTTAAAAGAACCATAGAATTTTGCCCGAAGTTACACTTCTCGCTGCACTTTAAATGACAAAATGAAGAGAGTTTACCCCTTAGAACAGGTATTCTTCACACTTTTCATCTGGCTCACTTTTGGGATGAAATCAACGAATAGGGCAACATACTGAAAGGTGGCCAAAAGTGTCCGAAAACTAAAAGTGCAGATTGGAGCAAATTATCACACATCCTAAACATAACTGGGGGCCCGGAATGCAGTACTGACAGTAAAAATCTTCTACGTAGTGTGGGATCGCTAACCCTAACCCTAGCTAGGGTTGAAAAGTGGACAATCCTGCAGGGTGTCTCAGAAGCCCTCCAATCATGGGATTTGAATTTTTTCCTAAAACCAAAAAATATGAGTCTCAAACAACCCAAACTGCTTCCAAAACTTCTTGGAAATGTATCTTCTTTAATAATCTGTCTTTTTTGTGCAAATTTTCATTGATGTGAAAAATGCAGTCAACTGGTACATACATCGGCATGCTATTAATGCCTGGCTAGGGTTAGGGTTAAAAGAACCATAGAATTTTGCCCGAAGTTACACTTCTCGCTGCACTTTAAATGACAAAATGAAGAGAGTTTCCCCTTAGAACAGGTATTCTTCACACTTTTCATCTGGCTCACTTTTGGGATGAAATCAACGGATAGGGCAACATACTGAAAGGTGGCCAAAAGTGTCCGAAAACTAAAAGTGCAGATTGGAGCAAATTATCACACATCCTAAACATAACTGGGGGCCCGGAGTGCAGTACTGACAGTAAAAATCTTCTACGTAGTGTGGGATCGCTAACCCTAATCCTAGCTAGGGTTGAAAAGTGGACATTCCTGCAGGGTGTCTCAGATGCCCTCCAATCATGATATTTGAATTTTTTTCTCAAACCAAAAAATATGAGTCTCAAACAACCCAAACTGTTTCCAAAACTTCTTGGAAATGTATCTTCTTTAATAATCTGTCTTGTTTGGGCAAATTTTCATTGATGTGAAAAATGCAGTCAACTGGTACATACATCGGCATGCTATTAATGCCTGGCTAGGGTTAGGGTTAAAAGAACCATAGAATTTTGCCCGAAGTTACACTTCTCGCTGCACTTTAAATGACAAAATGAAGAGAGTTTACCCCTTAGAACAGGTATTCTTCTCACTTTTCATCTGGCTCAGTTTTGGGATGAAATCAACGAATAGGGCAACATACTGAAAGGTGGCCAAAAGTGTCCGAAAACTAAAAGTGCAGATAGGAGCAAATTATCACTCATCCTAAACATAACTGGGGGCCCGGAATGCAGTACTGACAGTAAAAATCTTCTACGTAGTGTGGGATCGCTAACCCTAACCCTAGCTAGGGTTGAAAAGTGGACATTTCTGCAGGGTGTCTCAGAAGCCCTCCAATCATGAGATTTGAAGTTTTTCCTCAAAACAAAAAATATGAGTCTCAAACAACCCAAACTGTTTCCAAAACTTCTTGGAAATGTATCTTCTTTAATAATCGGTCTTTTTTGGGCAAATTTTCATTGATGTGAAAAATGCAGTCAAATGGTACATACATCGGCATGCTTTTAAGGCCTGGCTAGGGTTAGGGTTAAAAGAACCATAAAATTTTGCCCGAAGTTACACTTCTCGCTGCACTTTAAATGACAAAATGAAGAGAGTTTACCCCTTAGAACAGGTATTCTTCACACTTTTCATCTGGCTCACTTTTGGGATGAAATCAACGAATGGGGCAACTTACTGAAAGGTGGCCAAAAGTGTCCGAAAACTAAAAGTGCAGATAGGAGCAAATTATCACTCATCCTAAACATAACTGGGGGCCCGGAATGCAGTACTGACAGTAAAAATCTTCTACGTGGTGTGGGATCGCTAACCCTAACCCTAGCTAGGGTTGAAAAGTGGACATTCCTGCAGGATGTCTCAGATGCCCTCCAATCATGAGATTTGAATTTTTTTCTCAAACCAAAAACTTTGAGTCTCAAACAACCCAAACTGTTTCCAAAACTTCTTGGAAATGTATCTTCTTTAATAATCTGTCTTGTTTGGGCAAATTTTCATTGATGTGAAAAATGCAGTCAACTGGTAAATACATCGGCATGCTTTTAATGCCTGGCTAGGGTTAGGGTTAAAAGAACCATAGAATTTTGCCCGAAGTTACATTTCTCGCTGCACTTTAAATGACAAAATGAAGAGAGTTTACCCCTTAGAACAGGTATTCTTCTCACTTTTCATCTGGCTCACTTTTGGGATGAAATCAACGAATAGGGCAACATACTGAAAGGTGGCCAAAAGTGTCCGAAAACTAAAAGTGCAGATAGGAGCAAATTATCACTCATCCTAAATATAACTGGGGGCCCGGAATGCAGTACTGACAGTAAAAATCTTCTACGTAGTGTGGGATCGCTAACCCTAACCCTAGCTAGGGTTGAAAAGTGGACATTCCTGCAGGGTGTCTCAGAAGCCCTCCAATCATGAGATTTGAAGTTTTTCCTCAAAACAAAAAATATGAGTCTCAAACAACCAAAACTGTTTCCAAAACTTCTTTGAAATGTATCTTCTTTAATAATCTGTCTTGTTTGGGCAAATTTTCATTGATGTGAAAAATGCAGTCAACTGGTACATACATCGGCATGCTTTTAATGCCTGGCTAGGGTTAGGGTTAAAAGAACCATAGAATTTTGCCCGAAGTTACACTTCTCGCTGCACTTTAAATGACAAAATGAAGAGAGTTTACCCCTTAGAACAGGTATTCTTCTCACTTTTCATCTGGCTCACTTTTGGGATGAAATCAACGAATGGGGCAACTTACTGAAAGGTGGCCAAAAGTGTCCGAAAACTAAAAGTGCAGATAGGAGCAAATTATCACTCATCCTAAACATAACTGGGGGCCCGGAATGCAGTACTGACAGTAAAAATCTTCTACGTAGTGTGGGATCGCTAACCCTAACCCTAGCTAGGGTTGAAAAGTGCACATTCCTGCAGGGTGTCTCAGAAGCCCTCCAATCATGAGATTTGAAGTTTTTCCTCAAAACAAAAAATATGAGTCACAAACAACCCAAACTGTTTCCAAAACTTCTTGGAAATGTATCTTCTTTAATAATCTGTCTTGTTTGGGCAAATTTATCTTAATGTGAAAAATGCAGTCAACTGGTACATAAATCGGCATGCTATTAATGCCTGGCTAGGGTTAGGGTTAAAAGAACCATAGAATTTGGCCCGAAGTTACACTTCTCGCTGCACTTTAAATGACAAAATGAAGAGAGTTTTCCCCTTAGAACAGGTATTCTTCACACTTTTCATCTGGCTCACTTTTGGGATGAAATCAACGAATAGGGCAACATACTGAAAGGTGGCCAAAAGTGTCCGAAAACTAAAAGTGCAGATTGGAGCAAATTATCACACATCCTAAACATAACTGGGGGCCCAGAATGCAGTACTGACAGTAAAAATCTTCTATGTAGTGTGGGATCGCTAACCCTAACCCTAGCTAGGGTTGAAAAGTGGACATTCCTGCAGGGTGTCTCAGATGCCCTCCAATCATGAGATTTGAATTTTTTTCTCAAACCAAAAAATATGAGTCTCAAACAACCCAAACTGTTTCCAAAACTTCTTGGAAATGTATCTTCTTTAATAATCTGTCTTGTTTGGGGAAATTTTCATTGATGTGAAAAATGCAGTCAAATGGTACATACATCGGCATGCTTTTAAGGCCTGGCTAGGGTTAGGGTTAAAAGAACCATAGAATTTTGCCCGAAGTTACACTTCTCGCTGCACTTTAAATGACAAAATGAAGAGAGTTTACCCCTTAGAACAGGTATTCTTCACACTTTTCATCTGGCTCACTTTTGGGATGAAATCAACGAATGGGGCAACTTACTGAAAGGTGGCCAAAAGTGTCCGAAAACTAAAAGTGCAGATAGGAGCAAATTATCACTCATCCTAAATATAACTGGGGGCCCGGAATGCAGTACTGACAGTAAAAATCTTCTACGTAGTGTGGGATCGCTAACCCTAACCCTAGCTAGGGTTGAAAAGTGGACATTCCTGCAGGGTGTCTCAGATGACCTCCAATCATGAGATTTGAATTTTTTTCTCAAACCAAAAAATATGAGTCTCAAACAACCCAAACTGTTTCCAAAACTTCTTGGAAATGTATCTTCTTTAATAATCTGTCTTGTTTGGGGAAATTTTCATTGATGTGAAAAATGCAGTCAAATGGTACATACATCGGCATGCTTTTAAGGCCTGGCTAGGGTTAGGGTTAAAAGAACCATAGAATTTTGCCCGAAGTTACACTTCTCGCTGCACTTTAAATGACAAAATGAAGAGAGTTTACCCCTTAGAACAGGTATTCTTCACACTTTTCATCTGGCTCACTTTTGGGATGAAATCAACGAATGGGGCAACTTACTGAAAGGTGGCCAAAAGTGTCCGAAAACTAAAAGTGCAGATAGGAGCAAATTATCACTCATCCTAAATATAACTGGGGGCCCGGAATGCAGTACTGACAGTAAAAATCTTCTACGTAGTGTGGGATCGCTAACCCTAACCCTAGCTAGAGTTGAAAAGTGGACATTCCTGCAGGGTGTCTCAGATGCCCTCCAGTCATGAGATTTGAATTTTTTTCTCAAACCAAAAAATATGAGTCTCAAACAACCCAAACTGTTTCCAAAACTTCTTGGAAATGTATCTTCTTTAATAATCTGTCTTGTTTGGGCAAATTTTCATTGATGTGAAAAATGCAGTCAACTGGTACATACATCGGCATGCTTTTAATGCCTGGCTAGGGTTAGGGTTAAACGAACCATAGAATTTTGCCCGAAGTTACACTTCTCGCTGCACTTTAAATGACAAAATGAAGAGAGTTTACCCCTTAGAACAGGTATTCTTCACACTTTTCATCTGGCTCACTTTTGGGATGAAATCAACGAATAGGGCAACATACTGAAAGGTGGCCAAAAGTGTCCGAAAACTAAAAGTGCAGATAGGAGCAAATTATCACTCATCCTAAATATAACTGGGGGCCCGGAATGCAGTACTGACAGTAAAAATCTTCTACGTAGTGTGGGATCGCTAACCCTAACCCTAGCTAGGGTTGAAAAGTGGACATTCCTGCAGGGTGTCTCAGATGACCTCCAATCATGAGATTTGAATTTTTTTCTCAAACCAAAAAATATGAGTCTCAAACAACCCAAACTGTTTCCAAAACTTCTTGGAAATGTATCTTCTTTAATAATCTGTCTTTTTTGGGCAAATTTTCATTGATGTGAAAAATGCAGTCAACTGGTACATACATCGGCATGCTATTAATGCCTGGCTAGGGTTAGGGTTAAAAGAACCATAGAATTTTGCCCGAAGTTACACTTCTCGCTGCACTTTAAATGACAAAATGAAGAGAGTTTACCCCTTAGAACAGGTATTCTTCACACTTTTCATCTGGCTCACTTTTGGGATGAAATCAACGAATAGGGCAACATACTGAAAGGTGGCCAAAAGTGTCCGAAAACTAAAAGTGCAGATTGGAGCAAATTATCACACATCCTAAACATAACTGGGGGCCCGGAATGCAGTACTGACAGTAAAAATCTTCTACGTAGTGTGGGATCGCTAACCCTAACCCTAGCTAGGGTTGAAAAGTGGACAATCCTGCAGGGTGTCTCAGAAGCCCTCCAATCATGGGATTTGAATTTTTTCCTAAAACCAAAAAATATGAGTCTCAAACAACCCAAACTGCTTCCAAAACTTCTTGGAAATGTATCTTCTTTAATAATCTGTCTTTTTTGTGCAAATTTTCATTGATGTGAAAAATGCAGTCAACTGGTACATACATCGGCATGCTATTAATGCCTGGCTAGGGTTAGGGTTAAAAGAACCATAGAATTTTGCCCGAAGTTACACTTCTCGCTGCACTTTAAATGACAAAATGAAGAGAGTTTCCCCTTAGAACAGGTATTCTTCACACTTTTCATCTGGCTCACTTTTGGGATGAAATCAACGGATAGGGCAACATACTGAAAGGTGGCCAAAAGTGTCCGAAAACTAAAAGTGCAGATTGGAGCAAATTATCACACATCCTAAACATAACTGGGGGCCCGGAGTGCAGTACTGACAGTAAAAATCTTCTACGTAGTGTGGGATCGCTAACCCTAATCCTAGCTAGGGTTGAAAAGTGGACATTCCTGCAGGGTGTCTCAGATGCCCTCCAATCATGATATTTGAATTTTTTTCTCAAACCAAAAAATATGAGTCTCAAACAACCCAAACTGTTTCCAAAACTTCTTGGAAATGTATCTTCTTTAATAATCTGTCTTGTTTGGGCAAATTTTCATTGATGTGAAAAATGCAGTCAACTGGTACATACATCGGCATGCTATTAATGCCTGGCTAGGGTTAGGGTTAAAAGAACCATAGAATTTTGCCCGAAGTTACACTTCTCGCTGCACTTTAAATGACAAAATGAAGAGAGTTTACCCCTTAGAACAGGTATTCTTCTCACTTTTCATCTGGCTCAGTTTTGGGATGAAATCAACGAATAGGGCAACATACTGAAAGGTGGCCAAAAGTGTCCGAAAACTAAAAGTGCAGATAGGAGCAAATTATCACTCATCCTAAACATAACTGGGGGCCCGGAATGCAGTACTGACAGTAAAAATCTTCTACGTAGTGTGGGATCGCTAACCCTAACCCTAGCTAGGGTTGAAAAGTGGACATTTCTGCAGGGTGTCTCAGAAGCCCTCCAATCATGAGATTTGAAGTTTTTCCTCAAAACAAAAAATATGAGTCTCAAACAACCCAAACTGTTTCCAAAACTTCTTGGAAATGTATCTTCTTTAATAATCGGTCTTTTTTGGGCAAATTTTCATTGATGTGAAAAATGCAGTCAAATGGTACATACATCGGCATGCTTTTAAGGCCTGGCTAGGGTTAGGGTTAAAAGAACCATAAAATTTTGCCCGAAGTTACACTTCTCGCTGCACTTTAAATGACAAAATGAAGAGAGTTTACCCCTTAGAACAGGTATTCTTCACACTTTTCATCTGGCTCACTTTTGGGATGAAATCAACGAATGGGGCAACTTACTGAAAGGTGGCCAAAAGTGTCCGAAAACTAAAAGTGCAGATAGGAGCAAATTATCACTCATCCTAAACATAACTGGGGGCCCGGAATGCAGTACTGACAGTAAAAATCTTCTACGTGGTGTGGGATCGCTAACCCTAACCCTAGCTAGGGTTGAAAAGTGGACATTCCTGCAGGATGTCTCAGATGCCCTCCAATCATGAGATTTGAATTTTTTTCTCAAACCAAAAACTATGAGTCTCAAACAACCCAAACTGTTTCCAAAACTTCTTGGAAATGTATCTTCTTTAATAATCTGTCTTGTTTGGGCAAATTTTCATTGATGTGAAAAATGCAGTCAACTGGTAAATACATCGGCATGCTTTTAATGCCTGGCTAGGGTTAGGGTTAAAAGAACCATAGAATTTTGCCCGAAGTTACATTTCTCGCTGCACTTTAAATGACAAAATGAAGAGAGTTTACCCCTTAGAACAGGTATTCTTCTCACTTTTCATCTGGCTCACTTTTGGGATGAAATCAACGAATAGGGCAACATACTGAAAGGTGGCCAAAAGTGTCCGAAAACTAAAAGTGCAGATAGGAGCAAATTATCACTCATCCTAAATATAACTGGGGGCCCGGAATGCAGTACTGACAGTAAAAATCTTCTACGTAGTGTGGGATCGCTAACCCTAACCCTAGCTAGGGTTGAAAAGTGGACATTCCTGCAGGGTGTCTCAGAAGCCCTCCAATCATGAGATTTGAAGTTTTTCCTCAAAACAAAAAATATGAGTCTCAAACAACCAAAACTGTTTCCAAAACTTCTTTGAAATGTATCTTCTTTAATAATCTGTCTTGTTTGGGCAAATTTTCATTGATGTGAAAAATGCAGTCAACTGGTACATACATCGGCATGCTTTTAATGCCTGGCTAGGGTTAGGGTTAAAAGAACCATAGAATTTTGCCCGAAGTTACACTTCTCGCTGCACTTTAAATGACAAAATGAAGAGAGTTTACCCCTTAGAACAGGTATTCTTCTCACTTTTCATCTGGCTCACTTTTGGGATGAAATCAACGAATGGGGCAACTTACTGAAAGGTGGCCAAAAGTGTCCGAAAACTAAAAGTGCAGATAGGAGCAAATTATCACTCATCCTAAACATAACTGGGGGCCCGGAATGCAGTACTGACAGTAAAAATCTTCTACGTAGTGTGGGATCGCTAACCCTAACCCTAGCTAGGGTTGAAAAGTGCACATTCCTGCAGGGTGTCTCAGAAGCCCTCCAATCATGAGATTTGAAGTTTTTCCTCAAAACAAAAAATATGAGTCACAAACAACCCAAACTGTTTCCAAAACTTCTTGGAAATGTATCTTCTTTAATAATCTGTCTTGTTTGGGCAAATTTATCTTAATGTGAAAAATGCAGTCAACTGGTACATAAATCGGCATGCTATTAATGCCTGGCTAGGGTTAGGGTTAAAAGAACCATAGAATTTGGCCCGAAGTTACACTTCTCGCTGCACTTTAAATGACAAAATGAAGAGAGTTTTCCCCTTAGAACAGGTATTCTTCACACTTTTCATCTGGCTCACTTTTGGGATGAAATCAACGAATAGGGCAACATACTGAAAGGTGGCCAAAAGTGTCCGAAAACTAAAAGTGCAGATTGGAGCAAATTATCACACATCCTAAACATAACTGGGGGCCCAGAATGCAGTACTGACAGTAAAAATCTTCTATGTAGTGTGGGATCGCTAACCCTAACCCTAGCTAGGGTTGAAAAGTGGACATTCCTGCAGGGTGTCTCAGATGCCCTCCAATCATGAGATTTGAATTTTTTTCTCAAACCAAAAAATATGAGTCTCAAACAACCCAAACTGTTTCCAAAACTTCTTGGAAATGTATCTTCTTTAATAATCTGTCTTGTTTGGGGAAATTTTCATTGATGTGAAAAATGCAGTCAAATGGTACATACATCGGCATGCTTTTAAGGCCTGGCTAGGGTTAGGGTTAAAAGAACCATAGAATTTTGCCCGAAGTTACACTTCTCGCTGCACTTTAAATGACAAAATGAAGAGAGTTTACCCCTTAGAACAGGTATTCTTCACACTTTTCATCTGGCTCACTTTTGGGATGAAATCAACGAATGGGGCAACTTACTGAAAGGTGGCCAAAAGTGTCCGAAAACTAAAAGTGCAGATAGGAGCAAATTATCACTCATCCTAAATATAACTGGGGGCCCGGAATGCAGTACTGACAGTAAAAATCTTCTACGTAGTGTGGGATCGCTAACCCTAACCCTAGCTAGAGTTGAAAAGTGGACATTCCTGCAGGGTGTCTCAGATGCCCTCCAGTCATGAGATTTGAATTTTTTTCTCAAACCAAAAAATATGAGTCTCAAACAACCCAAACTGTTTCCAAAACTTCTTGGAAATGTATCTTCTTTAATAATCTGTCTTGTTTGGGCAAATTTTCATTGATGTGAAAAATGCAGTCAACTGGTACATACATCGGCATGCTTTTAATGCCTGGCTAGGGTTAGGGTTAAACGAACCATAGAATTTTGCCCGAAGTTACACTTCTCGCTGCACTTTAAATGACAAAATGAAGAGAGTTTACCCCTTAGAACAGGTATTCTTCACACTTTTCATCTGGCTCACTTTTGGGATGAAATCAACGAATAGGGCAACATACTGAAAGGTGGCCAAAAGTGTCCGAAAACTAAAAGTGCAGATAGGAGCAAATTATCACTCATCCTAAACATAACTGGGGGCCCGGAATGCAGTACTGACAGTAAAAATCTTCTACGTAGTGTGGGATCGCTAACCCTAACCCTAGCTAGGGTTGAAAAGTGGACATTCCTGCAGGGTGTCTCAGAAGCCCTCCAATCATGAGATTTGAAGTTTTTCCTCAAAACAAAAAATATGAGTCTCAAACAACCCAAACTGTTTCCAAAACTTCTTGGAAATGTATCTTCTTTAATAATCTGTCTTGTTTGGGCAAATTTTCATTGATGTGAAAAATGCAGTCAACTGGTACATACATCGGCATGCTTTTAATGCCTGGCTAGGGTTAGGGTTAAACGAACCATAGAATTTTGCCCGAAGTTACACTTCTCGCTGCACTTTAAATGACAAAATGAAGAGAGTTTACCCCTTAGAACAGGTATTCTTCACACTTTTCATCTGGCTCACTTTTGGGATGAAATCAACGAATAGGGCAACATACTGAAAGGTGGCCAAAAGTGTCCGAAAACTAAAAGTGCAGATAGGAGCAAATTATCACTCATCCTAAACATAACTGGGGGCCCGGAATGCAGTACTGACAGTAAAAATCTTCTACGTAGTGTGGGATCGCTAACCCTAACCCTAGCTAGGGTTGAAAAGTGGACATTTCTGCAGGGTGTCTCAGAAGCCCTCCAATCATGAGATTTGAAGTTTTTCCTCAAAACAAAAAATATGAGTCTCAAACAACCCAAACTGTTTCCAAAACTTCTTGGAAATGTATCTTCTTTAATAATCGGTCTTTTTTGGGCAAATTTTCATTGATGTGAAAAATGCAGTCAAATGGTACATACATCGGCATGCTTTTAAGGCCTGGCTAGGGTTAGGGTTAAAAGAACCATAGAATTTTGCCCGAAGTTACACTTCTCGCTGCACTTTAAATGACAAAATGAAGAGAGTTTACCCCTTAGAACAGGTATTCTTCACACTTTTCATCTGGCTCACTTTTGGGATGAAATCAACGAATGGGGCAACTTACTGAAAGGTGGCCAAAAGTGTCCGAAAACTAAAAGTGCAGATAGGAGCAAATTATCACTCATCCTAAACATAAGTGGGGGCCCGGAATGCAGTACTGACAGTAAAAATCTTCTACGTGGTGTGGGATCGCTAACCCTAACCCTAGCTAGGGTTGAAAAGTGGACATTCCTGCAGGATGTCTCAGATGCCCTCCAATCATGAGATTTGAATTTTTTTCTCAAACCAAAAAATTTGAGTCTCAAACAACCCAAACTGTTTCCAAAACTTCTTGGAAATGTATCTTCTTTAATAATCTGTCTTGTTTGGGCAAATTTTCATTGATGTGAAAAATGCAGTCAACTGGTAAATACATCGGCATGCTTTTAATGCCTGGCTAGGGTTAGGGTTAAAAGAACCATAGAATTTTGCCCGAAGTTACATTTCTCGCTGCACTTTAAATGACAAAATGAAGAGAGTTTACCCCTTAGAACAGGTATTCTTCTCACTTTTCATCTGGCTCACTTTTGGGATGAAATCAACGAATAGGGCAACATACTGAAAGGTGGCCAAAAGTGTCCGAAAACTAAAAGTGCAGATAGGAGCAAATTATCACTCATCCTAAATATAACTGGGGGCCCGGAATGCAGTACTGACAGTAAAAATCTTCTACGTAGTGTGGGATCGCTAACCCTAACCCTAGCTAGGGTTGAAAAGTGGACATTCCTGCAGGGTGTCTCAGAAGCCCTCCAATCATGAGATTTGAAGTTTTTCCTCAAAACAAAAAATATGAGTCTCAAACAACCAAAACTGTTTCCAAAACTTCTTTGAAATGTATCTTCTTTAATAATCTGTCTTGTTTGGGCAAATTTTCATTGATGTGAAAAATGCAGTCAACTGGTACATACATCGGCATGCTTTTAATGCCTAGCTAGGGTTAGGGTTAAAAGAACCATAGAATTTTGCCCGAAGTTACACTTCTCGCTGCACTTTAAATGACAAAATGAAGAGAGTTTACCCCTTAGAACAGGTATTCTTCTCACTTTTCATCTGGCTCACTTTTGGGATGAAATCAACGAATGGGGCAACTTACTGAAAGGTGGCCAAAAGTGTCCGAAAACTAAAAGTGCAGATAGGAGCAAATTATCACTCATCCTAAACATAACTGGGGGCCAGGAATGCAGTACTGACAGTAAAAATCTTCTACGTAGTGTGGGATCGCTAACCCTAACCCTAGCTAGGGTTGAAAAGTGCACATTCCTGCAGGGTGTCTCAGAAGCCCTCCAATCATGAGATTTGAAGTTTTTCCTCAAAACAAAAAATATGAGTCACAAACAACCCAAACTGTTTCCAAAACTTCTTGGAAATGTATCTTCTTTAATAATCTGTCTTGTTTGGGCAAATTTATCTTAATGTGAAAAATGCAGTCAACTGGTACATAAATCGGCATGCTATTAATGCCTGGCTAGGGTTAGGGTTAAAAGAACCATAGAATTTGGCCCGAAGTTACACTTCTCGCTGCACTTTAAATGACAAAATGAAGAGAGTTTTCCCCTTAGAACAGGTATTCTTCACACTTTTCATCTGGCTCACTTTTGGGATGAAATCAACGAATAGGGCAACATACTGAAAGGTGGCCAAAAGTGTCCGAAAACTAAAAGTGCAGATTGGAGCAAATTATCACACATCCTAAACATAACTGGGGGCCCAGAATGCAGTACTGACAGTAAAAATCTTCTATGTAGTGTGGGATCGCTAACCCTAACCCTAGCTAGGGTTGAAAAGTGGACATTCCTGCAGGGTGTCTCAGATGCCCTCCAATCATGAGATTTGAATTTTTTTCTCAAACCAAAAAATATGAGTCTCAAAC
This sequence comes from Lepisosteus oculatus, assembly GCF_040954835.1. Taxonomy (NCBI): domain Eukaryota; kingdom Metazoa; phylum Chordata; class Actinopteri; order Semionotiformes; family Lepisosteidae; genus Lepisosteus; species Lepisosteus oculatus. Next base: position 19,690,329 of record NC_090697.1, on the reverse strand, counting down.
AACCCAAACTGTTTCCAAAACTTCTTGGAAATGTATCTTCTTTAATAATCTGTCTTGTTTGGGGAAATTTTCATTGATGTGAAAAATGCAGTCAAATGGTACATACATCGGCATGCTTTTAAGGCCTGGCTAGGGTTAGGGTTAAAAGAACCATAGAATTTTGCCCGAAGTTACACTTCTCGCTGCACTTTAAATGACAAAATGAAGAGAGTTTACCCCTTAGAACAGGTATTCTTCACACTTTTCATCTGGCTCACTTTTGGGATGAAATCAACGAATGGGGCAACTTACTGAAAGGTGGCCAAAAGTGTCCGAAAACTAAAAGTGCAGATAGGAGCAAATTATCACTCATCCTAAATATAACTGGGGGCCCGGAATGCAGTACTGACAGTAAAAATCTTCTACGTAGTGTGGGATCGCTAACCCTAACCCTAGCTAGAGTTGAAAAGTGGACATTCCTGCAGGGTGTCTCAGATGCCCTCCAGTCATGAGATTTGAATTTTTTTCTCAAACCAAAAAATATGAGTCTCAAACAACCCAAACTGTTTCCAAAACTTCTTGGAAATGTATCTTCTTTAATAATCTGTCTTGTTTGGGCAAATTTTCATTGATGTGAAAAATGCAGTCAACTGGTACATACATCGGCATGCTTTTAATGCCTGGCTAGGGTTAGGGTTAAACGAACCATAGAATTTTGCCCGAAGTTACACTTCTCGCTGCACTTTAAATGACAAAATGAAGAGAGTTTACCCCTTAGAACAGGTATTCTTCACACTTTTCATCTGGCTCACTTTTGGGATGAAATCAACGAATAGGGCAACATACTGAAAGGTGGCCAAAAGTGTCCGAAAACTAAAAGTGCAGATAGGAGCAAATTATCACTCATCCTAAACATAACTGGGGGCCCGGAATGCAGTACTGACAGTAAAAATCTTCTACGTAGTGTGGGATCGCTAACCCTAACCCTAGCTAGGGTTGAAAAGTGGACATTCCTGCAGGGTGTCTCAGAAGCCCTCTAATCATGAGATTTGAATTTTTTCCTCAAAACAAAAAATATGAGTCTCAAACAACCCAAACTGTTTCCAAAACTTCTTGGAAATGTATCTTCTTTAATAATCGGTCTTTTTTGGGAAAATTTTCCTTGATGTGAAAAATGCAGTCAACTGGTACATACATCGGCATGCTATTAATGCCTGGCTAGGGTTAGGGTTAAAAGAACCATAGAATTTTGCCCGAAGTTACACTTCTCGCTGCACTTTAAATGACAAAATGAAGAGAGTTTACCCCTTAGAACAGGTATTCTTCACACTTTTCATCTGGCTCACTTTTGGGATGAAATCAACGAATAGGGCAACATACTGAAAGGTGGCCAAAAGTGTCCGAAAACTAAAAGTGCAGATAGGAGCAAATTATCACTCATCCTAAACATAACTGGGGGCCCGGAATGCAGTACTGACAGTAAAAATCTTCTACGTAGTGTGGGATCGCTAACCCTAACCCTAGCTAGGGTTGAAAAGTAGACATTCCTGCAGGGTGTCTCAGATGCCTTCCAATCATGAGATTTGAATTTTTTCCTACAACCAAAAAATATGAGTCTCAAACAACCCAAACTGTTTCCAAAACTTCTTGGAAATGTATCTTCTTTAATAATCTGTCTTGTTTGGGCAAATTTTCATTGATGTGAAAAATGCAGTCAACTGGTACATACATCGGCATGCTTTTAATGCCTAGCTAGGGTTAGGGTTAAAAGAACCATAGAATTTTGCCCGAAGTTACACTTCTCGCTGCACTTTAAATGACAAAATGAAGAGAGTTTACCCCTTAGAACAGGTATTCTTCTCACTTTTCATCTGGCTCACTTTTGGGATGAAATCAACGAATGGGGCAACTTACTGAAAGGTGGCCAAAAGTGTCCGAAAACTAAAAGTGCAGATAGGAGCAAATTATCACTCATCCTAAACATAACTGGGGGCCAGGAATGCAGTACTGACAGTAAAAATCTTCTACGTAGTGTGGGATCGCTAACCCTAACCCTAGCTAGGGTTGAAAAGTGCACATTCCTGCAGGGTGTCTCAGAAGCCCTCCAATCATGAGATTTGAAGTTTTTCCTCAAAACAAAAAATATGAGTCACAAACAACCCAAACTGTTTCCAAAACTTCTTGGAAATGTATCTTCTTTAATAATCTGTCTTGTTTGGGCAAATTTATCTTAATGTGAAAAATGCAGTCAACTGGTACATAAATCGGCATGCTATTAATGCCTGGCTAGGGTTAGGGTTAAAAGAACCATAGAATTTGGCCCGAAGTTACACTTCTCGCTGCACTTTAAATGACAAAATGAAGAGAGTTTTCCCCTTAGAACAGGTATTCTTCACACTTTTCATCTGGCTCACTTTTGGGATGAAATCAACGAATAGGGCAACATACTGAAAGGTGGCCAAAAGTGTCCGAAAACTAAAAGTGCAGATTGGAGCAAATTATCACACATCCTAAACATAACTGGGGGCCCAGAATGCAGTACTGACAGTAAAAATCTTCTATGTAGTGTGGGATCGCTAACCCTAACCCTAGCTAGGGTTGAAAAGTGGACATTCCTGCAGGGTGTCTCAGATGCCCTCCAATCATGAGATTTGAATTTTTTTCTCAAACCAAAAAATATGAGTCTCAAACAACCCAAACTGTTTCCAAAACTTCTTGGAAATGTATCTTCTTTAATAATCTGTCTTGTTTGGGGAAATTTTCATTGATGTGAAAAATGCAGTCAAATGGTACATACATCGGCATGCTTTTAAGGCCTGGCTAGGGTTAGGGTTAAAAGAACCATAGAATTTTGCCCGAAGTTACACTTCTCGCTGCACTTTAAATGACAAAATGAAGAGAGTTTACCCCTTAGAACAGGTATTCTTCACACTTTTCATCTGGCTCACTTTTGGGATGAAATCAACGAATGGGGCAACTTACTGAAAGGTGGCCAAAAGTGTCCGAAAACTAAAAGTGCAGATAGGAGCAAATTATCACTCATCCTAAATATAACTGGGGGCCCGGAATGCAGTACTGACAGTAAAAATCTTCTACGTAGTGTGGGATCGCTAACCCTAACCCTAGCTAGAGTTGAAAAGTGGACATTCCTGCAGGGTGTCTCAGATGCCCTCCAGTCATGAGATTTGAATTTTTTTCTCAAACCAAAAAATATGAGTCTCAAACAACCCAAACTGTTTCCAAAACTTCTTGGAAATGTATCTTCTTTAATAATCTGTCTTGTTTGGGCAAATTTTCATTGATGTGAAAAATGCAGTCAACTGGTACATACATCGGCATGCTTTTAATGCCTGGCTAGTGTTAGGGTTAAACGAACCATAGAATTTTGCCCGAAGTTACACTTCTCGCTGCACTTTAAATGACAAAATGAAGAGAGTTTACCCCTTAGAACAGGTATTCTTCACACTTTTCATCTGGCTCACTTTTGGGATGAAATCAACGAATAGGGCAACATACTGAAAGGTGGCCAAAAGTGTCCGAAAACTAAAAGTGCAGATAGGAGCAAATTATCACTCATCCTAAACATAACTGGGGGCCCGGAATGCAGTACTGACAGTAAAAATCTTCTACGTAGTGTGGGATCGCTAACCCTAACCCTAGCTAGGGTTGAAAAGTGGACATTCCTGCAGGGTGTCTCAGAAGCCCTCTAATCATGAGATTTGAATTTTTTCCTCAAAACAAAAAATATGAGTCTCAAACAACCCAAACTGTTTCCAAAACTTCTTGGAAATGTATCTTCTTTAATAATCGGTCTTTTTTGGGAAAATTTTCCTTGATGTGAAAAATGCAGTCAACTGGTACATACATCGGCATGCTATTAATGCCTGGCTAGGGTTAGGGTTAAAAGAACCATAGAATTTTGCCCGAAGTTACACTTCTCGCTGCACTTTAAATGACAAAATGAAGAGAGTTTACCCCTTAGAACAGGTATTCTTCACACTTTTCATCTGGCTCACTTTTGGGATGAAATCAACGAATAGGGCAACATACTGAAAGGTGGCCAAAAGTGTCCGAAAACTAAAAGTGCAGATAGGAGCAAATTATCACTCATCCTAAACATAACTGGGGGCCCGGAATGCAGTACTGACAGTAAAAATCTTCTACGTAGTGTGGGATCGCTAACCCTAACCCTAGCTAGGGTTGAAAAGTAGACATTCCTGCAGGGTGTCTCAGATGCCTTCCAATCATGAGATTTGAATTTTTTCCTACAACCAAAAAATATGAGTCTCAAACAACCCAAACTGTTTCCAAAACTTCTTGGAAATGTATCTTCTTTAATAATCTGTCTTGTTTGGGTAAATTTTCATTGATGTGAAAAATGCAGTCAACTGGTACATACATCGGCATGCTTTTAATGCCTGGCTAGGGTTAGGGTTAAAAGAACCATAGAATTTTGCCCGAAGTTACACTTCTCGCTGCACTTTAAATGACAAAATGAGGAGAGTTTACCCCTTAGAACAGGTATTCTTCACACTTTTCATCTGGCTCAGTTTTGGGATGAAATCAACGCATGGGGCAACTTACTGAAAGGTGGCCAAAAGTGTCCGAAAACTAAAAGTGCAGATAGGAGCAAATTATCACTCATCCTAAATATAACTGGGGGCCCGGAATGCAGTACTGACAGTAAAAATCTTCTACGTAGTGTGGGATCGCTAACCCTAACCCTAGCTAGGGTTGAAAAGTGCACATTCCTACAGGGTGTCTCAGAAGCCCTCCAATCATGAGATTTGAAGTTTTTCCTCAAAACAAAAAATATGAGTCTCAAACAACCCAAACTGTTTCCAAAACTTCTTGGAAATGTATCTTCTTTAATAATCGGTCTTTTTTGGGCAAATTTTCATTGATGTGAAAAATGCAGTCAAATGGTACATACATCGGCATGCTTTTAAGGCCTGGCTAGGGTTAGGGTTAAAAGAACCGTAGAATTTTGCCCGAAGTTACACTTCTCGCTGCACTTTAAATGACAAAATGAAGAGAGTTTACCCCTTAGAACAGGTATTCTTCACACTTTTCATCTGGCTCACTTTTGGGATGAAATCAACGAATGGGGCAACTTACTGAAAGTTGGCCAAAAGTGTCCGAAAACTAAAAGTGCAGATAGGAGCAAATTATCACTCATCCTAAACATAACTGGGGGCCCGGAATGCAGTACTGTCAGTAAAAATCTTCTACGTGGTGTGGGATCGCTAACCCTAACCCTAGCTAGGGTTGAAAAGTGGACATTCCTGCAGGGTGTCTCAGATGCTCTCCAATCATGAGATTTGAATTTTTTTCTCAAACCAAAAAATTTGAGTCTCAAACAACCCAAACTGTTTCCAAAACTTCTTGGAAATGTATCTTCTTTAATAATCTGTCTTGTTTGGGCAAATTTTCATTGATGTGAAAAATGCAGTCAACTGGTACATACATCGGCATGCTTTTAATGCCTGGCTAGGGTTAGGGTTAAAAGAACCATAGAATTTTGCCCGAAGTTACACTTCTCGCTGCACTTTAAATGACAAAATGAAGAGAGTTTACCCCTTAGAACAGGTATTCTTCTCACTTTTCATCTGGCTCACTTTTGGGATGAAATCAACGAATAGGGCAACATACTGAAAGGTGGCCAAAAGTGTCCGAAAACTAAAAGTGCAGATAGGAGCAAATTATCACTCATCCTAAACATAACTGGGGGCCCGGAATGCAGTACTGACAGTAAAAATCTTCTACGTAGTGTGGGATCACTAACCCTAACCCTAGCTAGGGTTGAAAAGTGGACATTCCTGCAGGGTGTCTCAGAAGCCCTCCAATCATGAAATTTGAAGTTTTTCCTCAAAACAAAAAATATGAGTCTCAAACAACCCAAACTGTTTCCAAAACTTCTTGGAAATGTATCTTCTTTAATAATCTGTCTTGTTTGGCAAATTTTCATTGATGTGAAAAATGCAGTCAACTGGTACATACATCGGCATGCTTTTAATGCCTGGCTAGGGTTAGGGTTAAAAGAACCATAGAATTTTGCCCGAAGTTACACTTCTCGCTGCACTTTAAATGACAAAATGAAGAGAGTTTACCCCTTAGAACAGGTATTCTTCACACTTTTCATCTGGCTCACTTTTGGGATGAAATCAACGACTGTGGCAACTTAGTGAAAGGTGGCCAAAAGTGTCCGAAAACTAAAAGTGCAGATAGGAGCAAATTATCACTCATCCTAAACATAACTGGGGGCCCGGAATGCAGTACTGACAGTAAAAATCTTCTATGTAGTGTGGGATCGCTAACCCTAACCCTAGCTAGGGTTGAAAAGTAGACATTCCTGCAGGGTGTCTCAGATGCCTTCCAATCATGAGATTTGAATTTTTTCCTAAAACAAAAAAATATGAGTCTCAAACAACCCAAACTGTTTCCAAAACTTCTTGGAAATGTATCTTCTTTAATAATCTGTCTTGTTTGGGAAAATTTTCATTGATGTGAAAAATGCAGTCAACTGGTACATACATCGGCATGCTTTTAATGCCTGGCTAGGGTTAGGGTCAAAAGAACCATAGAATTTTGCCCGAAGTTACACTTCTCGCTGCACTTTAAATGACAAAATGAAGAGAGTTTACCCCTTAGAACAGGTATTCTTCACACTTTTCATCTGGCTCACTTTTGGGATGAAATCAACGAATAGGGCAACATACTGAAAGGTGGCCAAAAGTGTCCGAAAACTAAAAGTGCAGATGGGAGCAAATTATCACTCATCCTAAACATAACTGGGGGCCCGGAATGCAGTACTGACAGTAAAAATCTTCTACGTAGTGTGGGATCGCTAACCCTAACCCTAGCTAGGGTTGAAAAGTGGACATTTCTGCAGGGTGTCTCAGAAGCCCTCCAATCATGAGATTTGAAGTTTTTCCTCAAAACAAAAAATATGAGTCTCAAACAACCCAAACTGTTTCCAAAACTTCTTGGAAATGTATCTTCTTTAATAATCGGTCTTTTTTGGGCAAATTTTCATTGATGTGAAAAATGCAGTCAACTGGTAAATACATCGGCATGCTTTTAAGGCCTGGCTAGGGTTAGGGTTAAAAGAACCATAGAATTTTGCCCGAAGTTACACTTCTCGCTGCACTTTAAATGACAAAATGAAGAGAGTTTACCCCTTAGAACAGGTATTCTTCACACTTTTCATCTGGCTCACTTTTGGGATGAAATAAACGAATAGGGCAACATACTGAAAGGTGGCCAAAAGTGTCCGAAAACTAAAAGTGCAGATTGGAGCAAATTATCACACATCCTAAACATAACTGGGGGCCCGGAATGCAGTACTGACAGTAAAAATCTTCTACGTAGTGTGGGATCGCTAACCCTAACCCTAGCTAGGGTTGAAAAGTGGACATTCCTGCAGGGTGTCTCAGATGCCCTCCAATCATGAGATTTGAATTATTTTTCTCAAACCAAAAAATATGAGTCTCAAACAACCCAAACTGTTTCCAAAACTTCTTGGAAATGTATCTTCTTTAATAATCTGTCTTGTTTGGGCAAATTTTCATTGATGTGAAAAATGCAGTCAAATGGTACATACATCGGCATGCTTTTAAGGCCTGGCTAGGGTTAGGGTTAAAAGAACCATAGAATTTTGCCCGAAGTTACACTTCTCGCTGCACTTTAAATAACAAAATGAAGAGAGTTTACCCTTAGAACAGGTATTCTTCACACTTTTCATCTGGCTCACTTTTGGGATGAAATCAACGAATGGGGCAACTTACTGAAAGGTGGCCAAAAGTGTCCGAAAACTAAAAGTGCAGATAGGAGCAAATTATCACACATCCTAAACATAACTGGGGGCCCGGAATGCAGTACTGACAGTAAAAATCTTCTACGTAGTGTGGGATTGCTAACCCTAACCCTAGCTAGGGTTGAAAAGTGCACATTCCTGCAGGGTGTCTCAGATGCCCTCCAATCATGAGATTTGAATTTTTTTCTCAAACCACAAAATATGAGTCTCAAACAACCCAAACTGTTTCCAAAACTTCTTGGAAATGTATCTTCTTTAATAATCGGTCTTTTTTGGGCAAATTTTCATTGATGTGAAAAATGCAGTCAACTGGTACATACATCGGCATGCTATTAATGCCTGGCTACGGTTAGGGTTAAAAGAAACATAGAATTTTGCCCGAAGTTACACTTCTCGCTGCACTTTAAATGACAAAATGAAGAGAGTTTACCCCTTAGAACAGGTATTCTTCACACTTTTCATCTGGCTCACTTTTGGGATGAAATCAACGAATGGGGCAACTTACTGAAAGGTGGCCAAAAGTGTCCGAAAACTAAAAGTGCAGATAGGAGCAAATTATCACTCATCCTAAATATAACTGGGGGCCCGGAATGCAGTACTGACAGTAAAAATCTTCTACGTAGTGTGGGATCGCTAACCCTAACCCTAGCTAGGGTTGAAAAGTGGACATTCCTGCAGGGTGTCTCAGAAGCCCTCCAATCATGAGATTTGAAGTTTTTCCTCAAAACAAAAAATATGAGTCTCAAACAACCCAAACTGTTTCCAAAACTTCTTGGAAATGTATCTTCTTTAATAATCTGTCTTGTTTGGACAAATTTTCATTGATGTGAAAAATGCAGTCAAATGGTACATACATCGGCATGCTTTTAAGGCCTGGCTAGGGTTAGGGTTAAAAGAACCATAGAATTTTGCCCGAAGTTACACTTCTCGCTGCACTTTAAATGACAAAATGAAGAGAGTTTACCCCTTAGAACAGGTATTCTTCACACTTTTCATCTGGCTCACTTTTGGGATGAAATCAACGAATGGGGCAACTTACTGAAAGGTGGCCAAAAGTGTCCGAAAACTAAAAGTGCAGATAGGAGCAAATTATCACTCATCCTAAATATAACTGGGGGCCCGGAATGCAGTACTGACAGTAAAAATCTTCTACGTAGTGTGGGATCGCTAACCCTAACCCTAGCTAGGGTTGAAAAGTGGACATTCCTGCAGGGTGTCTCAGAAGCCCTCCAATCATGAGATTTGAAGTTTTTCCTCAAAACAAAAAATATGAGTCTCAAACAACCCAAACTGTTTCCAAAACTTCTTGGAAATGTATCTTCTTTAATAATCTGTCTTGTTTGGGCAAATTTTCATTGATGTGAAAAATGCAGTCAACTGGTACATACATCGGCATGCTTTTAATGCCTGGCTAGGGTTAGGGTTAAAAGAACCATAGAATTTTGCCCGAAGTTACACTTCTCGCTGCACTTTAAATGACAAAATGAAGAGAGTTTACCCCTTAGAACAGGTATTCTTCTCACTTTTCATCTGGCTCACTTTTGGGATGAAATCAACGAATAGGGCAACATACTGAAAGGTGGCCAAAAGTGTCCGAAAACTAAAAGTGCAGATAGGAGCAAATTATCACTCATCCTAAACATAACTGGGGGCCCGGAATGCAGTACTGACAGTAAAAATCTTCTACGTAGTGTGGGATCACTAACCCTAACCCTAGCTAGGGTTGAAAAGTGGACATTCCTGCAGGGTGTCTCAGAAGCCCTCCAATCATGAAATTTGAAGTTTTTCCTCAAAACAAAAAATATGAGTCTCAAACAACCCAAACTGTTTCCAAAACTTCTTGGAAATGTATCTTCTTTAATAATCTGTCTTGTTTGGGCAAATTTTCATTGATGTGAAAAATGCAGTCAACTGGTACATACATCGGCATGCTTTTAATGCCTGGCTAGGGTTTGGGTTAAAAGAACCATAGAATTTTGCCCGAAGTTACACTTCTCGCTGCACTTTAAATGACAAAATGAAGAGAGTTTACCCCTTAGAACAGGTATTCTTCACACTTTTCATCTGGCTCACTTTTGGGATGAAATCAACGACTGTGGCAACTTAGTGAAAGGTGGCCAAAAGTGTCCGAAAACTAAAAGTGCAGATAGGAGCAAATTATCACTCATCCTAAACATAACTGGGGGCCCGGAATGCAGTACTGACAGTAAAAATCTTCTATGTAGTGTGGGATCGCTAACCCTAACCCTAGCTAGGGTTGAAAAGTAGACATTCCTGCAGGGTGTCTCAGATACCTTCCAATCATGAGATTTGAATTTTTTCCTAAAACAAGAAAATATGAGTCTCAAACAACCCAAACTGTTTCCAAAACTTCTTGGAAATGTATCTTCTTTAATAATCTGTCTTGTTTGGGCAAATTTTCATTGATGTGAAAAATGCAGTCAACCGGTACATACATCGGCATGCTTTTAATGCCTGGCTAGGGTTAGGGTTAAAAGAACCATAGAATTTTGCCCGAAGTTACACTTCTCGCTGCACTTTAAATGACAAAATGAAGAGAGTTTACCCCTTAGAACAGGTATTCTTCACACTTTTCATCTGGCTCACTTTTGGGATGAAATCAACGAATAGGGCAACATACTGAAAGGTGGCCAAAAGTGTCCGAAAACTAAAAGTGCAGATGGGAGCAAATTATCACTCATCCTAAACATAACTGGGGGCCCGGAATGCAGTACTGACAGTAAAAATCTTCTACGTAGTGTGGGATCGCTAACCCTAACCCTAGCTAGGGTTGAAAAGTGGACATTTCTGCAGGGTGTCTCAGAAGCCCTCCAATCATGAGATTTGAAGTTTTTCCTCAAAACAAAAAATATGAGTCTCAAACAACCCAAACTGTTTCCAAAACTTCTTGGAAATGTATCTTCTTTAATAATCGGTCTTTTTTGGGCAAATTTTCATTGATGTGAAAAATGCAGTCAAATGGTACATACATCGGCATGCTTTTAAGGCCTGGCTAGGGTTAGGGTTAAAAGAACCATAGAATTTTGCCCGAAGTTACACTTCTCGCTGCACTTTAAATGACAAAATGAAGAGAGTTTACCCCTTAGAACAGGTATTCTTCACACTTTTCATCTGGCTCACTTTTGGGATGAAATCAACGAATGGGGCAACTTACTGAAAGGTGGCCAAAAGTGTCCGAAAACTAAAAGTGCAGATAGGAGCAAATTATCACTCATCCTAAACATAACTGGGGGCCCGGAATGCAGTACTGACAGTAAAAATCTTCTACGTGGTGTGGGATCGCTAACCCTAACCCTAGCTAGGGTTGAAAAGTGGACATTCCTGCAGGATGTCTCAGATGCCCTCCAATCATGAGATTTGAATTTTTTTCTCAAACCAAAAAATTTGAGTCTCAAACAACCCAAACTGTTTCCAAAACTTCTTGGAAATGTATCTTCTTTAATAATCTGTCTTGTTTGGGCAAATTTTCATTGATGTGAAAAATGCAGTCAACTGGTAAATACATCGGCATGCTTTTAAGGCCTAGCTAGGGTTAGGGTTAAAAGAACCATAGAATTTTGCCCGAAGTTACACTTCTCGCTGCACTTTAAATGACAAAATGAAGAGAGTTTACCCCTTAGAACAGGTATTCTTCACACTTTTCATCTGGCTCACTTTTGGGATGAAATAAACGAATAGGGCAACATACTGAAAGGTGGCCAAAAGTGTCCGAAAACTTAAAGTGCAGATTGGAGCAAATTATCACACATCCTAAACATAACTGGGGGCCCGGAATGCAGTACTGACAGTAAAAATCTTCTACGTAGTGTGGGATCGCTAACCCTAACCCTAGCTAGGGTTGAAAAGTGGACATTCCTGCAGGGTGTCTCAGATGCCCTCCAATCATGAGATTTGAATTTTTTTCTCAAACCAAAAAATATGAGTCTCAAACAACCCAAACTGTTTCCAAAACTTCTTGGAAATGTATCTTCTTTAATAATCTGTCTTGTTTGGGCAAATTTTCATTGATGTGAAAAATGCAGTCAAATGGTACATACATCGGCATGCTTTTAAGGCCTGGCTAGGGTTAGGGTTAAAAGAACCATAGAATTTTGCCCGAAGTTACACTTCTCGCTGCACTTTAAATAACAAAATGAAGAGAGTTTACCCTTAGAACAGGTATTCTTCACACTTTTCATCTGGCTCACTTTTGGGATGAAATCAACGAATGGGGCAACTTACTGAAAGGTGGCCAAAAGTGTCCGAAAACTAAAAGTGCAGATAGGAGCAAATTATCACACATCCTAAACATAACTGGGGGCCCGGAATGCAGTACTGACAGTAAAAATCTTCTACGTAGTGTGGGATCGCTAACCCTAACCCTAGCTAGGGTTGAAAAGTGCACATTCCTGCAGGGTGTCTCAGATGCCCTCCAATCATGAGATTTGAATTTTTTTCTCAAACCACAAAATATGAGTCTCAACCAACCCAAACTGTTTCCAAAACTTCTTGGAAATGTATCTTCTTTAATAATCGGTCTTTTTAAGGCAAATTTTCATTGATGTGAAAAATGCAGTCAACTGGTACATACATCGGCATGCTATTAATGCCTGGCTACGGTTAGGGTTAAAAGAAACATAGAATTTTGCCCGAAGTTACACTTCTCGCTGCACTTTAAATGACAAAATGAAGAGAGTTTACCCCTTAGAACAGGTATTCTTCACACTTTTCATCAGGCTCACTTCTGGGATGAAATCAACGAATAGGGCAACATACTGAAAGGTGGCCAAAAGTGTCCGAAAACTAAAAGTGCAGATTGGAGCAAATTATCACACATCCTAAACATAACTGGGGGCCCGGAATGAAGTACTGACAGTAAAAATCTTCTACGTAGTGTGGGATCGCTAACCCTAACCCTAGCTAGGGTTGAAAAGTGGACATTCCTGCAGGGTGTCTCAAATGCCCTCCAATCATGAGATTTGAATTTTTTTCTCAAACCTAAAAATATGAGTCTCAAACAACCCAAACTGTTTCCAAAACTTCTTGGAAATGTATCTTCTTTAATAATCTGTCTTGTTTGGACAAATTTTCATTGATGTGAAAAATGCAGTCAAATGGTACATACATCGGCATGCTTTTAAGGCCTGGCTAGGGTTAGGGTTAAAAGAACCATAGAATTTTGCCCGAAGTTACACTTCTCGCTGCACTTTAAATGACAAAATGAAGAGAGTTTACCCCTTAGAACAGGTATTCTTCACACTTTTCATCTGGCTCACTTTTGGGATGAAATCAACGAATGGGGCAACTTACTGAAAGGTGGCCAAAAGTGTCCGAAAACTAAAAGTGCAGATAGGAGCAAATTATCACTCATCCTAAATATAACTGGGGGCCCGGAATGCAGTACTGACAGTAAAAATCTTCTACGTAGTGTGGGATCGCTAACCCTAACCCTAGCTAGGGTTGAAAAGTGGACATTCCTGCAGGGTGTCTCAGAAGCCCTCCAATCATGAGATTTGAAGTTTTTCCTCAAAACAAAAAATATGAGTCTCAAACAACCCAAACTGTTTCCAAAACTTCTTGGAAATGTATCTTCTTTAATAATCTGTCTTGTTTGGGCAAATTTTCATTGATGTGAAAAATGCAGTCAACTGGTACATACATCGGCATGCTTTTAATGCCTGGCTAGGGTTAGGGTTAAAAGAACCATAGAATTTTGCCCGAAGTTACACTTCTCGCTGCACTTTAAATGACAAAATGAAGAGAGTTTACCCCTTAGAACAGGTATTCTTCACACTTTTCATCTGGCTCACTTTTGGGATGAAATCAACGAATAGGGCAACATACTGAAAGGTGGCCAAAAGTGTCCGAAAACTAAAAGTGCAGATAGGAGCAAATTATCACTCATCCTAAACATAACTGGGGGCCCGGAATGCAGTACTGACAGTAAAAATCTTCTACGTAGTGTGGGATCACTAACCCTAACCCTAGCTAGGGTTGAAAAGTGGACATTCCTGCAGGGTGTCTCAGAAGCCCTCCAATCATGAAATTTGAAGTTTTTCCTCAAAACAAAAAATATGAGTCTCAAACAACCCAAACTGTTTCCAAAACTTCTTGGAAATGTATCTTCTTTAATAATCTGTCTTGTTTGGGCAAATTTTCATTGATGTGAAAAATGCAGTCAACTGGTACATACATCGGCATGCTTTTAATGCCTGGCTAGGGTTAGGGTTAAAAGAACCATAGAATTTTGCCCGAAGTTACACTTCTCGCTGCACTTTAAATGACAAAATGAAGAGAGTTTACCCCTTAGAACAGGTATTCTTCACACTTTTCATCTGGCTCACTTTTGGGATGAAATCAACGAATAGGGCAACATACTGAAAGGTGGCCAAAAGTGTCCGAAAACTAAAAGTGCAGATGGGAGCAAATTATCACTCATCCTAAACATAACTGGGGGCCCGGAATGCAGTACTGACAGTAAAAATCTTCTACGTAGTGTGGGATCGCTAACCCTAACCCTAGCTAGGGTTGAAAAGTGGACATTTCTGCAGGGTGTCTCAGAAGCCCTCCAATCATGAGATTTGAAGTTTTTCCTCAAAACAAAAAATATGAGTCTCAAACAACCCAAACTGTTTCCAAAACTTCTTGGAAATGTATCTTCTTTAATAATCGGTCTTTTTTGGGCAAATTTTCATTGATGTGAAAAATGCAGTCAACTGGTAAATACATCGGCATGCTTTTAAGGCCTGGCTAGGGTTAGGGTTAAAAGAACCATAGAATTTTGCCCGAAGTTACACTTCTCGCTGCACTTTAAATGACAAAATGAAGAGAGTTTACCCCTTAGAACAGGTATTCTTCACACTTTTCATCTGGCTCACTTTTGGGATGAAATAAACGAATAGGGCAACATACTGAAAGGTGGCCAAAAGTGTCCGAAAACTAAAAGTGCAGATTGGAGCAAATTATCACACATCCTAAACATAACTGGGGGCCCGGAATGCATTACTGACAGTAAAAATCTTCTACGTAGTGTGGGATCGCTAACCCTAACCCTAGCTAGGTTTGAAAAGTGGACATTCCTGCAGGGTGTCTCAGATGCCCTCCAATCATGAGATTTGAATTTTTTTCTCAAACCAAAAAATATGAGTCTCAAACAACCCAAACTGTTTCCAAAACTTCTTGGAAATGTATCTTCTTTAATAATCTGTCTTGTTTGGGCAAATTTTCATTGATGTGAAAAATGCAGTCAAATGGTACATACATCGGCATGCTTTTAAGGCCTGGCTAGGGTTAGGGTTAAAAGAACCATAGAATTTTGCCCGAAGTTACACTTCTCGCTGCACTTTAAATAACAAAATGAAGAGAGTTTACCCTTAGAACAGGTATTCTTCACACTTTTCATCTGGCTCACTTTTGGGATGAAATCAACGAATGGGGCAACTTACTGAAAGGTGGCCAAAAGTGTCCGAAAACTAAAAGTGCAGATAGGAGCAAATTATCACACATCCTAAACATAACTGGGGGCCCGGAATGCAGTACTGACAGTAAAAATCTTCTACGTAGTGTGGGATCGCTAACCCTAACCCTAGCTAGGGTTGAAAAGTGCACATTCCTGCAGGGTGTCTCAGATGCCCTCCAATCATGAGATTTGAATTTTTTTCTCAAACCACAAAATATGAGTCTCAAACAACCCAAACTGTTTCCAAAACTTCTTGGAAATGTATCTTCTTTAATAATCGGTCTTTTTTGGGCAAATTTTCATTGATGTGAAAAATGCAGTCAACTGGTACATACATCGGCATGCTATTAATGCCTGGCTACGGTTAGGGTTAAAAGAAACATAGAATTTTGCCCGAAGTTACACTTCTCGCTGCACTTTAAATGACAAAATGAAGAGAGTTTACCCCTTAGAACAGGTATTCTTCACACTTTTCATCAGGCTCACTTCTGGGATGAAATCAACGAATAGGGCAACATACTGATAGGTGGCCAAAAGTGTCCGAAAACTAAAAGTGCAGATTGGAGAAAATTATCACACATCCTAAACATAACTGGGGGCCCGGAATGCAGTACTGACAGTAAAAATCTTCTACGTAGTGTGGGATCGCTAACCCTAACCCTAGCTAGGGTTGAAAAGTGGACATTCCTGCAGGGTGTCTCAAATGCCCTCCAATCATGAGATTTGAATTTTTTTCTCAAACCTAAAAATATGAGTCTCAAACAACCCAAACTGTTTCCAAAACTTCTTGGAAATGTATCTTCTTTAATAATCTGTCTTGTTTGGACAAATTTTCATTGATGTGAAAAATGCAGTCAAATGGTACATACATCGGCATGCTTTTAAGGCCTGGCTAGGGTTAGGGTTAAAAGAACCATAGAATTTTGCCCGAAGTTACACTTCTCGCTGCACTTTAAATGACAAAATGAAGAGAGTTTACCCCTTAGAACAGGTATTCTTCACACTTTTCATCTGGCTCACTTTTGGGATGAAATCAACGAATGGGGCAACTTACTGAAAGGTGGCCAAAAGTGTCCGAAAACTAAAAGTGCAGATAGGAGCAAATTATCACTCATCCTAAATATAACTGGGGGCCCGGAATGCAGTACTGACAGTAAAAATCTTCTACGTAGTGTGGGATCGCTAACCCTAACCCTAGCTAGGGTTGAAAAGTGGACATTCCTGCAGGGTGTCTCAGAAGCCCTCCAATCATGAGATTTGAAGTTTTTCCTCAAAACAAAAAATATGAGTCTCAAACAACCCAAACTGTTTCCAAAACTTCTTGGAAATGTATCTTCTTTAATAATCTGTCTTGTTTGGGCAAATTTTCATTGATGTGAAAAATGCAGTCAACTGGTACATACATCGGCATGCTTTTAATGCCTGGCTAGGGTTAGGGTTAAAAGAACCATAGAATTTTGCCCGAAGTTACACTTCTCGCTGCACTTTAAATGACAAAATGAAGAGAGTTTACCCCTTAGAACAGGTATTCTTCTCACTTTTCATCTGGCTCACTTTTGGGATGAAATCAACGAATAGGGCAACATACTGAAAGGTGGCCAAAAGTGTCCGAAAACTAAAAGTGCAGATAGGAGCAAATTATCACTCATCCTAAACATAACTGGGGGCCCGGAATGCAGTACTGACAGTAAAAATCTTCTACGTAGTGTGGGATCACTAACCCTAACCCTAGCTAGGGTTGAAAAGTGGACATTCCTGCAGGGTGTCTCAGAAGCCCTCCAATCATGAAATTTGAAGTTTTTCCTCAAAACAAAAAATATGAGTCTCAAACAACCCAAACTGTTTCCAAAACTTCTTGGAAATGTATCTTCTTTAATAATCTGTCTTGTTTGGGCAAATTTTCATTGATGTGAAAAATGCAGTCAAATGGTACATACATCGGCATGCTTTTAAGGCCTGGCTAGGGTTAGGGTTAAAAGAACCATAGAATTTTGCCCGAAGTTACACTTCTCGCTGCACTTTAAATGACAAAATGAAGAGAGTTTACCCTTAGAACAGGTATTCTTCACACTTTTCATCTGGCTCACTTTTGGGATGAAATCAACGAATGGGGCAACTTACTGAAAGGTGGCCAAAAGTGTCCGAAAACTAAAAGTGCAGATAGGAGCAAATTATCACACATCCTAAACATAACTGGGGGCCCGGAATGCAGTACTGACAGTAAAAATCTTCTACGTAGTGTGGGATCGCTAACCCTAACCCTAGCTAGGGTTGAAAAGTGCACATTCCTGCAGGGTGTCTCAGATGCCCTCCAATCATGAGATTTGAATTTTTTTCTCAAACCACAAAATATGAGTCTCAAACAACCCAAACTGTTTCCAAAACTTCTTGGAAATGTATCTTCTTTAATAATCGGTCTTTTTTGGGCAAATTTTCATTGATGTGAAAAATGCAGTCAACTGGTACATACATCGGCATGCTATTAATGCCTGGCTACGGTTAGGGTTAAAAGAAACATAGAATTTTGCCCGAAGTTACACTTCTCGCTGCACTTTAAATGACAAAATGAAGAGAGTTTACCCCTTAGAACAGGTATTCTTCACACTTTTCATCAGGCTCACTTCTGGGATGAAATCAACGAATAGGGCAACATACTGAAAGGTGGCCAAAAGTGTCCGAAAACTAAAAGTGCAGATTGGAGAAAATTATCACACATCCTAAACATAACTGGGGGCCCGGAATGCAGTACTGACAGTAAAAATCTTCTACGTAGTGTGGGATCGCTAACCCTAACCCTAGCTAGGGTTGAAAAGTGGACATTCCTGCAGGGTGTCTCAAATGCCCTCCAATCATGAGATTTGAATTTTTTTCTCAAACCTAAAAATATGAGTCTCAAACAACCCAAACTGTTTCCAAAACTTCTTGGAAATGTATCTTTTTTAATAATCTGTCTTGTTTGGACAAATTTTCATTGATGTGAAAAATGCAGTCAAATGGTACATACATCGGCATGCTTTTAAGGCCTGGCTAGGGTTAGGGTTAAAAGAACCATAGAATTTTGCCCGAAGTTACACTTCTCGCTGCACTTTAAATGACAAAATGAAGAGAGTTTACCCCTTAGAACAGGTATTCTTCACACTTTTCATCTGGCTCACTTTTGGGATGAAATCAACGAATGGGGCAACTTACTGAAAGGTGGCCAAAAGTGTCCGAAAACTAAAAGTGCAGATAGGAGCAAATTATCACTCATCCTAAATATAACTGGGGGCCCGGAATGCAGTACTGACAGTAAAAATCTTCTACGTAGTGTGGGATCGCTAACCCTAACCCTAGCTAGGGTTGAAAAGTGGACATTCCTGCAGGGTGTCTCAGAAGCCCTCCAATCATGAGATTTGAAGTTTTTCCTCAAAACAAAAAATATGAGTCTCAAACAACCCAAACTGTTTCCAAAACTTCTTGGAAATGTATCTTCTTTAATAATCTGTCTTGTTTGGGCAAATTTTCATTGATGTGAAAAATGCAGTCAACTGGTACATACATCGGCATGCTTTTAATGCCTGGCTAGGGTTAGGGTTAAAAGAACCATAGAATTTTGCCCGAAGTTACACTTCTCGCTGCACTTTAAATGACAAAATGAAGAGAGTTTACCCCTTAGAACAGGTATTCTTCTCACTTTTCATCTGGCTCACTTTTGGGATGAAATCAACGAATAGGGCAACATACTGAAAGGTGGCCAAAAGTGTCCGAAAACTAAAAGTGCAGATAGGAGCAAATTATCACTCTTCCTAAATATAACTGGGGGCCCGGAATGCAGTACTGACAGTAAAAATCTTCTACGTAGTGTGGGATCGCTAACCCTAACCCTAGCTAGGGTTGAAAAGTGGACATTCCTGCAGGGTGTCTCAGAAGCCCTCCAATCATGAGATTTGAAGTTTTTCCTCAAAACAAAAAATATGAGTCTCAAACAACCAAAACTGTTTCCAAAACTTCTTGGAAATGTATCTTCTTTAATAATCGGTCTTTTTTGGGCAATTTTTCATTGATGTGAAAAATGCAGTCAAATGGTACATACATCGGCATGCTTTTAAGGCCTGGCTAGGGTTAGGGTTAAAAGAACCATAGAATTTTGCCCGAAGTTACACTTCTCGCTGCACTTTAAATGACAAAATGAAGAGAGTTTACCCCTTAGAACAGGTATTCTTCACACTTTTCATCTGGCTCACTTTTGGGATGAAATCAACGAATAGGGCAACATACTGAAAGGTGGCCAAAAGTGTCCGAAAACTAAAAGTGCAGATTGGAGCAAATTATCACACATCCTAAACATAACTGGGGGCCCGGAATGCAGTACTGACAGTAAAAATCTTCTACGTAGTGTGGGATCGCTAACCCTAACCCTAGCTAGGGTTGAAAAGTGGACATTCCTGCAGGGTGTCTCAGATGCCCTCCAATCATGAGATTTGAATTTTTTTCTCAAACCAAAAAATATGAGTCTCAAACAACCCAAACTGTTTCCAAAACTTCTTGGAAATGTATCTTCTTTAATAATCTGTCTTGTTTGGGCAAATTTTCATTGATGTGAAAAATGCAGTCAAATGGTACATACATCGGCATGCTTTTAAGGCCTGGCTAGGGTTAGGGTTAAAAGAACCATAGAATTTTGCCCGAAGTTACACTTCTCGCTGCACTTTAAATGACAAAATGAAGAGAGTTTACCCCTTAGAACAGGTATTCTTCACACTTTTCATCTGGCTCACTTTTGGGATGAAATCAACGAATAAGGCAACATACTGAAAGGTGGCCAAAAGTGTCCAAAAACTAAAAGTGCAGATTGGAGCAAATTATCACACATCCTAAACATAACTGGGGGCCCGGAATGCAGTACTGACAGTAAAAATCTTCTACGTAGTGTGGGATCGCTAACCCTAACCCTAGCTAGGGTTGAAAAGTGGACATTCCTGCAGGGTGTCTCAGATGCCCTCCAATCATGAGATTTGAATTTTTTTCTCAAACCAAAAAATATGAGTCTCAAACAACCCAAACTGTTTCCAAAACTTCTTGGAAATGTATCTTCTTTAATAATCTGTCTTGTTTGGGCAAATTTTCATTGATGTGAAAAATGCAGTCAAATGGTACATACATCGGCATGCTTTTAAGGCCTGGCTAGGGTTAGGGTTAAAAGAACCATAGAATTTTGCCCGAAGTTACACTTCTCGCTGCACTTTAAATGACAAAATGAAGAGAGTTTACCCCTTAGAACAGCTATTCTTCACACTTTTCATCTGGCTCACTTTTGGGATGAAATCAACGAATAGGGCAACATACTGAAAGGTGGCCAAAAGTGTCCGAAAACTAAAAGTGCAGATTGGAGCAAATTATCACACATCCTAAACATAACTGGGGGCCCGGAATGCAGTACTGACAGTAAAAATCTTCTACGTAGTGTGGGATCGCTAACCCTAACCCTAGCTAGGGTTGAAAAGTGGACATTCCTGCAGGGTGTCTCAGATGCCCTCCAATCATGAGATTTGAATTTTTTTCTCAAACCAAAAAATATGAGTCTCAAACAACCCAAACTGTTTCCAAAACTTCTTGGAAATGTATCTTCTTTAATAATCTGTCTTGTTTGGGCAAATTTTCATTGATGTGAAAAATGCAGTCAAATGGTACATACATCGGCATGCTTTTAAGGCCTGGCTAGGGTTAGGGTTAAAAGAACCATAGAATTTTGCCCGAAGTTACACTTCTCGCTGCACTTTAAATGACAAAATTAAGAGAGTTTACCCCTTAGAACAGGTATTCTTCACACTTTTCATCTGGCTCACTTTTGGGATGAAATCAACGAATAGGGCAACATACTGAAAGGTGGCCAAAAGTGTCCGAAAACTAAAAGTGCAGATTGGAGCAAATTATCACACATCCTAAACATAACTGGGGGCCCGGAATGCAGTACTGACAGTAAAAATCTTCTACGTAGTGTGGGATCGCTAACCCTAACCCTAGCTAGGGTTGAAAAGTGGACATTCCTGCAGGGTGTCTCAGATGCCCTCCAATCATGAGATTTGAATTTTTTTCTCAAACCAAAAAATATGAGTCTCAAACAACCCAAACTGTTTCCAAAACTTCTTGGAAATGTATCTTCTTTAATAATCTGTCTTGTTTGGGCAAATTTTCATTGATGTGAAAAATGCAGTCAAATGGTACATACATCGGCATGCTTTTAAGGCCTGGCTAGGGTTAGGGTTAAAAGAACCATAGAATTTTGCCCGAAGTTACACTTCTCGCTGCACTTTAAATAACAAAATGAAGAGAGTTTACCCCTTAGAACAGGTATTCTTCACACTTTTCATCTGGCTCACTTTTGGGATGAAATCAACGAATGGGGCAACTTACTGAAAGGTGGCCAAAAGTGTCCGAAAACTAAAAGTGCAGATAGGACCAAATTATCACACATCCTAAACATAACTGGGGGCCCGGAATGCAGTACTGACAGTAAAAATCTTCTACGTAGTGTGGGATCGCTAACCCTAACCCTAGCTAGGGTTGAAAAGTGGACATTCCTGCAGGGTGTCTCAGATGCCCTCCAATCATGAGATTTGAATTTTTTTCTCAAACCAAAAAATATGAGTCTCAAACAACCCAAACTGTTTCCAAAACTTCTTGGAAATGTATCTTCTTTAATAATCTGTCTTGTTTGGGCAAATTTTCATTGATGTGAAAAATGCAGTCAAATGGTACATACATCGGCATGCTTTTAAGGCCTGGCTAGGGTTAGGGTTAAAAGAACCATAGAATTTTGCCCGAAGTTACACTTCTCGCTGCACTTTAAATAACAAAATGAAGAGAGTTTACCCCTTAGAACAGGTATTCTTCACACTTTTCATCTGGCTCACTTTTGGGATGAAATCAACGAATAGGGAAACATACTGAAAGGTGGCCAAAAGTGTCCGAAAACTAAAAGTGCAGAGAGGAGCAAATTATCACTCATCCTAAATATAACTGGGGGCCCGGAATGCAGTACTGACAGTAAAAATCTTCTACGTAGTGTGGGATCGCTAACCCTAACCCTAGCTAGGGTTGAAAAGTGGACATTCCTGCATGGTGTCTCAGAAGCCCTCCAATCATGAGATTTGAAGTTTTTCCTCAAAACAAAAAATATGAGTCTCAAACAACCCAAACTGTTTCCAAAACTTCTTGGAAATGTATCTTCTTTAATAATCGGTCTTTTTTGGGCAAATTTTCATTGATGTGAAAAATGCAGTCAAAAGGTACATACATCGGAATGCTTTTAAGGCCTGGCTAGGGTTAGGGTTAAAAGAACCATAGAATTTCGCCCGAAGTTACACTTCTCGCTGCACTTTAAATGACAAAATGAAGAGAGTTTACCCCTTAGAACAGGTATTCTTCACACTTTTCATCTGGCTCACTTTTGGGATGAAATCAACGAATAGGGAAACATACTGAAAGGTGGCCAAAAGTGTCCGAAAACTAAAAGTGCAGAGAGGAGCAAATTATCACTCATCCTAAATATAACTGGTGGCCCGGAATGCAGTACTGACAGTAAAAATCTTCTACGTAGTGTGGGATCGCTAACCCTAACCCTAGCTAGGGTTGAAAAGTGAACATTCCTGCAGGGTGTCTCAGAAGCCCTCCAATCATGGGATTTGAATTTTTTCCTAAAACCAAAAAATATGAGTCTCAAACAACACAAACTGTTTCCAAAACTTCTTGGAAATGTATCTTCTTTAATAATCTGTCTTGTTTGGGCAAATTTTCATTGATGTGAAAAATGCAGTCAAATGGTACATACATCGGCATGCTTTTAAGGCCTGGCTAGGGTTAGGGTTAAAAGAACCATAGAATTTTGCCCGAAGTTACACTTCTCGCTGCACTTTAAATGACAAAATGAAGAGAGTTTACCCCTTAGAACAGGTATTCTTCACACTTTTCATCTGGCTCATTTTTGGGATGAAATCAACGAATGGGGCAACTTACTGAAAGGTGGCCAAAAGTGTCCGAAAACTAAAAGTGCAGATAGGAGCAAATTATAACTCATCCTAAATATAACTGGGGGCCCGGAATGCAGTACTGACAGTAAAAATCTTCTACGTAGTGTGGGATCGCTAACCCTAACCCTAGCTAGGGTTGAAAAGTGGACATTCCTGCATGGGGTCTCAGAAGCCCTCCAATCATGAGATTTGAAGTTTTTCCTCAAAACAAAAAATATGAGTCTCAAACAACCCAAACTGTTTCCAAAACTTCTTGAAAATGTATCTTCTTTAATAATCGGTCTTTTTTGGGCAAATTTTCATTGATGTGAAAAATGCAGTCAAAAGGTACATACATCGGAATGCTTTTAAGGCCTGGCTAGGGTTAGGGTTAAAAGAACCATAGAATTTTGCCCGACGTTACACTTCTCGCTGCACTTTAAATGACAAAATGAAGAGAGTTTACCCCTTAGAACAGGTATTCTTCACACTTTTCATCTGGCTCACTTTTGGGATGAAATCAACGAATAGGGAAACATACTGAAAGGTGGCCAAAAGTGTCCGAAAACTAAAAGTGCAGAGAGGAGCAAATTATCACTCATCCTAAATATAACTGGGGGCCCGGAATGCAGTACTGACAGTAAAAATCTTCTACGTAGTGTGGGATCGCTAACCATAACCCTAGCTAGGGTTGAAAAGTGAACATTCCTGCAGGGTGTCTCAGATGCCCTCCAATCATGAGATTTGAATTTTTTCCTAAAACCAAAAAATATGAGTCTCAAACAACCCAAACTGTTTCCAAAACTTCTTGGAAATGTATCTTCTTTAATAATCTGTCGTTTTTGGGCAAATTTTCATTGATGTGAAAAATGCAGTCAACTGGTACATACATCGGCATGCTTTTAAGGCCTGGCTAGGGTTAGGGTTAAAAGAACCATAGAATTTTGCCCGAAGTTACATTTCTCGCTGCACTTTAAATGACAAAATGAAGAGAGTTTACCCCTTAGAACAGGTATTCTTCTCACTTTTCATCTGGCTCACTTTTGGGATGAAATCAACGAATAGGGCAACATACTGAAAGGTGGCCAAAAGTGTCCGAAAACTAAAAGTGCAGATAGGAGCAAATTATCACTCTTCCTAAATATAACTGGGGGCCCGGAATGCAGTACTGACAGTAAAAATCTTCTACGTAGTGTGGGATCGCTAACCCTAACCCTAGCTAGGGTTGAAAAGTGGACATTCCTGCAGGGTGTCTCAAATGCCCTCCAATCATGAGATTTGAATTTTTTTCTCAAACCTAAAAATATGAGTCTCAAACAACCCAAACTGTTTCCAAAACTTCTTGGAAATGTATCTTCTTTAATAATCTGTCTTGTTTGGACAAATTTTCATTGATGTGAAAAATGCAGTCAAATGGTACATACATCGGCATGCTTTTAAGGCCTGGCTAGGGTTAGGGTTAAAAGAACCATAGAATTTTGCCCGAAGTTACACTTCTCGCTGCACTTTAAATGACAAAATGAAGAGAGTTTACCCCTTAGAACAGGTATTCTTCACACTTTTCATCTGGCTCACTTTTGGGATGAAATCAACGAATGGGGCAACTTACTGAAAGGTGGCCAAAAGTGTCCGAAAACTAAAAGTGCAGATAGGAGCAAATTATCACTCATCCTAAATATAACTGGGGGCCCGGAATGCAGTACTGACAGTAAAAATCTTCTACGTAGTGTGGGATCGCTAACCCTAACCCTAGCTAGGGTTGAAAAGTGGACATTCCTGCAGGGTGTCTCAGAAGCCCTCCAATCATGAGATTTGAAGTTTTTCCTCAAAACAAAAAATATGAGTCTCAAACAACCCAAACTGTTTCCAAAACTTCTTGGAAATGTATCTTCTTTAATAATCTGTCTTGTTTGGGCAAATTTTCATTGATGTGAAAAATACAGTCAACTGGTACATACATCGGCATGCTTTTAATGCCTGGCTAGGGTTAGGGTTAAAAGAACCATAGAATTTTGCCCGAAGTTACATTTCTCGCTGCACTTTAAATGACAAAATGAAGAGAGTTTACCCCTTAGAACAGGTATTCTTCACACTTTTCATCTGGCTCACTTTTGGGATGAAATCAACGAATAGGGCAACATACTGAAAGGTGGCCAAAAGTGTCCGAAAACTAAAAGTGCAGATTGGAGCAAATTATCACACATCCTAAACATAACTGGGGGCCCGGAATGCAGTACTGACAGTAAAAATCTTCTACGTAGTGTGGGATCGCTAACCCTAACCCTAGCTAGGGTTGAAAAGTGGACATTCCTGCAGGGTGTCTCAGATGCCCTCCAATCATGAGATTTGAATTTTTTTCTCAAACCAAAAAATATGAGTCTCAAACAACCCAAACTGTTTCCAAAACTTCTTGGAAATGTATCTTCTTTAATAATCTGTCTTGTTTGGGCAAATTTTCATTGATGTGAAAAATGCAGTCAAATGGTACATACATCGGCATGCTTTTAAGGCCTGGCTAGGGTTAGGGTTAAAAGAACCATAGAATTTTGCCCGAAGTTACACTTCTCGCTGCACTTTAAATGACAAAATGAAGAGAGTTTACCCCTTAGAACAGGTATTCTTCACACTTTTCATCTGGCTCACTTTTGGGATGAAATCAACGAATAAGGCAACATACTGAAAGGTGGCCAAAAGTGTCCAAAAACTAAAAGTGCAGATTGGAGCAAATTATCACACATCCTAAACATAACTGGGGGCCCGGAATGCAGTACTGACAGTAAAAATCTTCTACGTAGTGTGGGATCGCTAACCCTAACCCTAGCTAGGGTTGAAAAGTGGACATTCCTGCAGGGTGTCTCAGATGCCCTCCAATCATGAGATTTGAATTTTTTTCTCAAACCAAAAAATATGAGTCTCAAACAACCCAAACTGTTTCCAAAACTTCTTGGAAATGTATCTTCTTTAATAATCTGTCTTGTTTGGGCAAATTTTCATTGATGTGAAAAATGCAGTCAAATGGTACATACATCGGCATGCTTTTAAGGCCTGGCTAGGGTTAGGGTTAAAAGAACCATAGAATTTTGCCCGAAGTTACACTTCTCGCTGCACTTTAAATAACAAAATGAAGAGAGTTTACCCCTTAGAACAGGTATTCTTCACACTTTTCATCTGGCTCACTTTTGGGATGAAATCAACGAATGGGGCAACTTACTGAAAGGTGGCCAAAAGTGTCCGAAAACTAAAAGTGCAGATAGGAGCAAATTATAACTCATCCTAAATATAACTGGGGGCCCGGAATGCAGTACTGACAGTAAAAATCTTCTACGTAGTGTGGGATCGCTAACCCTAACCCTAGCTAGGGTTGAAAAGTGGACATTCCTGCATGGTGTCTCAGAAGCCCTCCAATCATGAGATTTGAAGTTTTTCCTCAAAACAAAAAATATGAGTCTCAAACAACCCAAACTGTTTCCAAAACTTCTTGGAAATGTATCTTCTTTAATAATCGGTCTTTTTTGGGCAAATTTTCATTGATGTGAAAAATGCAGTCAAAAGGTACATACATCGGAATGCTTTTAAGGCCTGGCTAGGGTTAGGGTTAAAAGAACCATAGAATTTCGCCCGAAGTTACACTTCTCGCTGCACTTTAAATGACAAAATGAAGAGAGTTTACCCCTTAGAACAGGTATTCTTCACACTTTTCATCTGGCTCACTTTTGGGATGAAATCAACGAATAGGGAAACATACTGAAAGGTGGCCAAAAGTGTCCGAAAACTAAAAGTGCAGAGAGGAGCAAATTATCACTCATCCTAAATATAACTGGTGGCCCGGAATGCAGTACTGACAGTAAAAATCTTCTACGTAGTGTGGGATCGCTAACCCTAACCCTAGCTAGGGTTGAAAAGTGAACATACCTGCAGGGTGTCTCAGAAGCCCTGCAATCATGGGATTTGAATTTTTTCCTAAAACCAAAAAATATGAGTCTCAAACAACACAAACTGTTTCCAAAACTTCTTGGAAATGTATCTTCTTTAATAATCTGTCTTGTTTGGGCAAATTTTCATTGATGTGAAAAATGCAGTCAAATGGTACATACATCGGCATGCTTTTAAGGCCTGGCTAGGGTTAGGGTTAAAAGAACCATAGAATTTTGCCCGAAGTTACACTTCTCGCTGCACTTTAAATAACAAAATGAAGAGAGTTTACCCCTTAGAACAGGTATTCTTCACACTTTTCATCTGGCTCACTTTTGGGATGAAATCAACGAATGGGGCAACTTACTGAAAGGTGGCCAAAAGTGTCCGAAAACTAAAAGTGCAGATAGGAGCAAATTATAACTCATCCTAAATATAACTGGGGGCCCGGAATGCAGTACTGACAGTAAAAATCTTCTACGTAGTGTGGGATCGCTAACCCTAACCCTAGCTAGGGTTGAAAAGTGGACATTCCTGCATGGTGTCTCAGAAGCCCTCCAATCATGAGATTTGAAGTTTTTCCTCAAAACAAAAAATATGAGTCTCAAACAACCCAAACTGTTTCCAAAACTTCTTGGAAATGTATCTTCTTTAATAATCGGTCTTTTTTGGGCAAATTTTCATTGATGTGAAAAATGCAGTCAAAAGGTACATACATCGGAATGCTTTTAAGGCCTGGCTAGGGTTAGGGTTAAAAGAACCATAGAATTTCGCCCGAAGTTACACTTCTCGCTGCACTTTAAATGACAAAATGAAGAGAGTTTACCCCTTAGAACAGGTATTCTTCACACTTTTCATCTGGCTCACTTTTGGGATGAAATCAACGAATAGGGAAACATACTGAAAGGTGGCCAAAAGTGTCCGAAAACTAAAAGTGCAGAGAGGAGCAAATTATCACTCATCCTAAATATAACTGGTGGCCCGGAATGCAGTACTGACAGTAAAAATCTTCTACGTAGTGTGGGATCGCTAACCCTAACCCTAGCTAGGGTTGAAAAGTGAACATTCCTGCAGGGTGTCTCAGAAGCCCTCCAATCATGGGATTTGAATTTTTTCCTAAAACCAAAAAATATGAGTCTCAAACAACACAAACTGTTTCCAAAACTTCTTGGAAATGTATCTTCTTTAATAATCTGTCTTGTTTGGGCAAATTTTCATTGATGTGAAAAATGCAGTCAAATGGTACATACATCGGCATGCTTTTAAGGCCTGGCTAGGGTTAGGGTTAAAAGAACCATAGAATTTTGCCCGAAGTTACACTTCTCGCTGCACTTTAAATGACAAAATGAAGAGAGTTTACCCCTTAGAACAGGTATTCTTCACACTTTTCATCTGGCTCATTTTTGGGATGAAATCAACGAATGGGGCAACTTACTGAAAGGTGGCCAAAAGTGTCCGAAAACTAAAAGTGCAGATAGGAGCAAATTATAACTCATCCTAAATATAACTGGGGGCCCGGAATGCAGTACTGACAGTAAAAATCTTCTACGTAGTGTGGGATCGCTAACCCTAACCCTAGCTAGGGTTGAAAAGTGGACATTCCTGCATGGTGTCTCAGAAGCCCTCCAATCATGAGATTTGAAGTTTTTCCTCAAAACAAAAAATATGAGTCTCAAACAACCCAAACTGTTTCCAAAACTTCTTGGAAATGTATCTTCTTTAATAATCGGTCTTTTTTGGGCAAATTTTCATTGATGTGAAAAATGCAGTCAAAAGGTACATACATCGGAATGCTTTTAAGGCCTGGCTAGGGTTAGGGTTAAAAGAACCATAGAATTTTGCCCGACGTTACACTTCTCGCTGCACTTTAAATGACAAAATGAAGAGAGTTTACCCCTTAGAACAGGTATTCTTCACACTTTTCATCTGGCTCACTTTTGGGATGAAATCAACGAATAGGGAAACATACTGAAAGGTGGCCAAAAGTGTCCAAAAACTAAAAGTGCAGAGAGGAGCAAATTATCACTCATCCTAAATATAACTGGTGGCCCGGAATGCAGTACTGACAGTAAAAATCTTCTACGTAGTGTGGGATCGCTAACCCTAACCCTAGCTAGGGTTGAAAAGTGAACATTCCTGCAGGGTGTCTCAGAAGCCCTCCAATCATGGGATTTGAATTTTTTCCTAAAACCAAAAAATATGAGTCTCAAACAACACAAACTGTTTCCAAAACTTCTTGAAAATGTATCTTCTTTAATAATCTGTCATCTTTAGGCAAATTTTCATTGAGATGAAAAATGCAGTCAAATGGTACATACATCGGCATGCTTTTAATGCCTGGCTAGGGTTAGGGTTAAAAGAACCATAGAATTTTGCCCGAAGTTACACTTCTCGCTGCACTTTAAATGACAAAATGACGAGAGTTTACCCCTTAGAACAGGTATTCTTCACACTTTTCATCTGGCTCACTTTTGGGATGAAATCAACGAATAGGGAAACATACTGAAAGGTGGCCAAAAGTGTCCGAAAACTAAAAGTGCAGAGAGGAGCAAATTATCACTCATCCTAAATATAACTGGGGGCCCGGAATGCAGTACTGACAGTAAAAATCTTCTACGTAGTGTGGGATCGCTAACCCTAACCCTAGCTAGGGTTGAAAAGTGAACATTCCTGCAGGGTGTCTCAGATGCCCTCCAATCATGAGATTTGAATTTTTTCCTAAAACCAAAAAATATGAGTCTCAAACAACCCAAACTGTTTCCAAAACTTCTTGGAAATGTATCTTCTTTAATAATCTGTCGTTTTTGGGCAAATTTTCATTGATGTGAAAAATGCAGTCAACTGGTACATACATCGGCATGCTTTTAAGGCCTGGCTAGGGTTAGGGTTAAAAGAACCATAGAATTTTGCCCGAAGTTACATTTCTCGCTGCACTTTAAATGACAAAATGAAGAGAGTTTACCCCTTAGAACAGGTATTCTTCTCACTTTTCATCTGGCTCACTTTTGGGATGAAATCAACGAATAGGGCAACATACTGAAAGGTGGCCAAAAGTGTCCGAAAACTAAAAGTGCAGATAGGAGCAAATTATCACTCTTCCTAAATATAACTGGGGGCCCGGAATGCAGTACTGACAGTAAAAATCTTCTACGTAGTGTGGGATCGCTAACCCTAACCCTAGCTAGGGTTGAAAAGTGGACATTCCTGCAGGGTGTCTCAGATGCCCTCCAATCATGAGATTTGAATTTTTTTCTCAAACCAAAAAATATGAGTCTCAAACAACCCAAACTGTTTCCAAAACTTCTTGGAAATGTATCTTCTTTAATAATCTGTCTTGTTTGGGCAAATTTTCATTGATGTGAAAAATGCAGTCAAATGGTACATACATCGGCATGCTTTTAAGGCCTGGCTAGGGTTAGGGTTAAAAGAACCATAGAATTTTGCCCGAAGTTACACTTCTCGCTGCACTTTAAATAACAAAATGAAGAGAGTTTACCCCTTAGAACAGGTATTCTTCACACTTTTCATCTGGCTCACTTTTGGGATGAAATCAACGAATAGGGAAACATACTGAAAGGTGGCCAAAAGTGTCCGAAAACTAAAAGTGCAGAGAGGAGCAAATTATCACTCATCCTAAATATAACTGGTGGCCCGGAATGCAGTACTGACAGTAAAAATCTTCTACGTAGTGTGGGATCGCTAACCCTAACCCTAGCTAGGGTTGAAAAGTGAACATTCCTGCAGGGTGTCTCAGAAGCCCTCTAATCATGGGATTTGAATTTTTTCCTAAAACTAAAAAATATGAGTCTCAAACAACACAAACTGTTTCCAAAACTTCTTGGAAATGTATCTTCTTTAATAATCTGTCTTGTTTGGGCAAATTTTCATTGATGTGAAAAATGCAGTCAAATGGTACATACATCGGCATGCTTTTAAGGCCTGGCTAGGGTTAGGGTTAAAAGAACCATAGAATTTTGCCCGAAGTTACACTTCTCGCTGCACTTTAAATAACAAAATGAAGAGAGTTTACCCCTTAGAACAGGTATTCTTCACACTTTTCATCTGGCTCACTTTTGGGATGAAATCAACGAATGGGGCAACTTACTGAAAGGTGGCCAAAAGTGTCCGAAAACTAAAAGTGCAGATAGGAGCAAATTATAACTCATCCTAAATATAACTGGGGGCCCGGAATGCAGTACTGACAGTAAAAATCTTCTACATAGTGTGGGATCGCTAACCCTAACCCTAGCTAGGGTTGAAAAGTGGACATTCCTGCATGGTGTCTCAGAAGCCCTCCAATCATGAGATTTGAAGTTTTTCCTCAAAACAAAAAATATGAGTCTCAAACAACCC
This sequence comes from Lepisosteus oculatus, assembly GCF_040954835.1. Taxonomy (NCBI): domain Eukaryota; kingdom Metazoa; phylum Chordata; class Actinopteri; order Semionotiformes; family Lepisosteidae; genus Lepisosteus; species Lepisosteus oculatus. The sequence continues at coordinate 19,658,822 of NC_090697.1, read as the reverse complement.
AAACTGTTTCCAAAACTTCTTGGAAATGTATCTTCTTTAATAATCGGTCTTTTTTGGGCAAATTTTCATTGATGTGAAAAATGCAGTCAAAAGGTACATACATCGGAATGCTTTTAAGGCCTGGCTAGGGTTAGGGTTAAAAGAACCATAGAATTTTGCCCGAAGTTACACTTCTCGCTGCACTTTAAATGACAAAATGAAGAGAGTTTACCCCTTAGAACAGGTATTCTTCACACTTTTCATCTGGCTCACTTTTGGGATGAAATCAACGAATAGGGAAACATACTGAAAGGTGGCCAAAAGTGTCCGAAAACTAAAAGTGCAGAGAGGAGCAAATTATCACTCATCCTAAATATAACTGGTGGCCCGGAATGCAGTACTGACAGTAAAAATCTTCTACGTAGTGTGGGATCGCTAACCCTAACCCTAGCTAGGGTTGAAAAGTGAACATTCCTGCAGGGTGTCTCAGATGCCCTCCAATCATGAGATTTGAATTTTTTCCTAAAACCAAAAAATATGAGTCTCAAACAACACAAACTGTTTCCAAAACTTCTTGGAAATGTATCTTCTTTAATAATCTGTCGTTTTTGGGCAAATTTTCATTGATGTGAAAAATGCAGTCAACTGGTACATACATCGGCATGCTTTTAAGGCCTGGCTAGGGTTAGGGTTAAAAGAACCATAGAATTTTGCCCGAAGTTACATTTCTCGCTGCACTTTAAATGACAAAATGAAGAGAGTTTACCCCTTAGAACAGGTATTCTTCTCACTTTTCATCTGGCTCACTTTTGGGATGAAATCAACGAATAGGGCAACATACTGAAAGGTGGCCAAAAGTGTCCGAAAACTAAAAGTGCAGATGGGAGCAAATTATCACTCATCCTAAATATAACTGGGGGCCCGGAATGCAGTACTGACAGTAAAAATCTTCTACGTAGTGTGGGATCGCTAACCCTAACCCTAGCTAGGGTTGAAAAGTGAACATTCCTGCAGGGTGTCTCAGAAGCCCTCCAATCATGGGATTTGAATTTTTTCCTAAAACCAAAAAATATGAGTCTCAAACAACACAAACTGTTTCCAAAACTTCTTGGAAATGTATCTTCTTTAATAATCTGTCTTGTTTGGGCAAATTTTCATTGATGTGAAAAATGCAGTCAAATGGTACATACATCGGCATGCTTTTAAGGCCTGGCTAGGGTTAGGGTTAAAAGAACCATAGAATTTTGCCCGAAGTTACACTTCTCGCTGCACTTTAAATAACAAAATGAAGAGAGTTTACCCCTTAGAACAGGTATTCTTCACACTTTTCATCTGGCTCACTTTTGGGATGAAATCAACGAATGGGGCAACTTACTGAAAGGTGGCCAAAAGTGTCCGAAAACTAAAAGTGCAGATAGGAGCAAATTATAACTCATCCTAAATATAACTGGGGGCCCGGAATGCAGTACTGACAGTAAAAATCTTCTACGTAGTGTGGGATCGCTAACCCTAACCCTAGCTAGGGTTGAAAAGTGGACATTCCTGCATGGTGTCTCAGAAGCCCTCCAATCATGAGATTTGAAGTTTTTCCTCAAAACAAAAAATATGAGTCTCAAACAACCCAAACTGTTTCCAAAACTTCTTGGAAATGTATCTTCTTTAATAATCGGTCTTTTTTGGGCAAATTTTCATTGATGTGAAAAATGCAGTCAAAAGGTACATACATCGGAATGCTTTTAAGGCCTGGCTAGGGTTAGGGTTAAAAGAACCATAGAATTTCGCCCGAAGTTACACTTCTCGCTGCACTTTAAATGACAAAATGAAGAGAGTTTACCCCTTAGAACAGGTATTCTTCACACTTTTCATCTGGCTCACTTTTGGGATGAAATCAACGAATAGGGAAACATACTGAAAGGTGGCCAAAAGTGTCCGAAAACTAAAAGTGCAGAGAGGAGCAAATTATCACTTATCCTAAATATAACTGGTGGCCCGGAATGCAGTACTGACAGTAAAAATCTTCTACGTAGTGTGGGATCGCTAACCCTAACCCTAGCTAGGGTTGAAAAGTGAACATTCCTGCAGGGTGTCTCAGAAGCCCTCCAATCATGGGATTTGAATTTTTTCCTAAAACCAAAAAATATGAGTCTCAAACAACACAAACTGTTTCCAAAACTTCTTGGAAATGTATCTTCTTTAATAATCTGTCTTGTTTGGGCAAATTTTCATTGATGTGAAAAATGCAGTCAAATGGTACATACATCGGCATGCTTTTAAGGCCTGGCTAGGGTTAGGGTTAAAAGAACCATAGAATTTTGCCCAAAGTTACACTTCTCGCTGCACTTTAAATGACAAAATGAAGAGAGTTTACCCCTTAGAACAGGTATTCTTCACACTTTTCATCTGGCTCACTTTTGGGATGAAATCAACGAATAGGGAAACATACTGAAAGGTGGCCAAAAGTGTCCGAAAACTAAAAGTGCAGAGAGGAGCAAATTATCACTCATCCTAAATATAACTGGTGGCCCGGAATGCAGTACTGACAGTAAAAATCTTCTACGTAGTGTGGGATCGCTAACCCTAACCCTAGCTAGGGTTGAAAAGTGAACATTCCTGCAGGGTGTCTCAGAAGCCCTCCAATCATGGGATTTGAATTTTTTCCTAAAACCAAAAAATATGAGTCTCAAACAACACAAACTGTTTCCAAAACTTCTTGAAAATGTATCTTCTTTAATAATCTGTCATCTTTAGGCAAATTTTCATTGAGATGAAAAATGCAGTCAAATGGTACATACATCGGCATGCTTTTAATGCCTGGCTAGGGTTAGGGTTAAAAGAACCATAGAATTTTGCCCGAAGTTACACTTCTCGCTGCACTTTAAATGACAAAATGAAGAGAGTTTACCCCTTAGAACAGGTATTCTTCACACTTTTCATCTGGCTCACTTTTGGGATGAAATCAACGAATGGGGCAACTTACTGAAAGGTGGCCAAAAGTGTCCGAAAACTAAAAGTGCAGATAGGAGCAAATTATCACTCTTCCTAAATATAACTGGGGGCCCGGAATGCAGTACTGACAGTAAAAATCTTCTACGTAGTGTGGGATCGCTAACCCTAACCCTAGCTAGGGTTGAAAAGTGGACATTCCTGCAGGGTGTCTCAGATGCCCTCCAATCATGAGATTTGAAGTTTTTCCTCAAAACAAAAAATATGAGTCTCAAACAACCAAAACTGTTTCCAAAACTTCTTGGAAATGTATCTTCTTTAATAATCGGTCTTTTTTGGGCAAATTTTCATTGATGTGAAAAATGCAGTCAAATGGTACATACATCGGCATGCTTTTAAGGCCTGGCTAGGGTTAGGGTTAAAAGAACCATAGAATTTTGCCCGAAGTTACACTTCTCGCTGCACTTTAAATGACAAAATGAAGAGAGTTTACCCCTTAGAACAGGTATTCTTCACACTTTTCATCTGGCTCACTTTTGGGATGAAATCAACGAATAGGGCAACATACTGAAAGGTGGCCAAAAGTGTCCGAAAACTAAAAGTGCAGATTGGAGCAAATTATCACACATCCTAAACATAACTGGGGGCCCGGAATGCAGTACTGACAGTAAAAATCTTCTACGTAGTGTGGGATCGCTAACCCTAACCCTAGCTAGGGTTGAAAAGTGGACATTCCTGCAGGGTGTCTCAGATGCCCTCCAATCATGAGATTTGAATTTTTTTCTCAAACCAAAAAATATGAGTCTCAAACAACCCAAACTGTTTCCAAAACTTCTTGGAAATGTATCTTCTTTAATAATCTGTCTTGTTTGGGCAAATTTTCATTGATGTGAAAAATGCAGTCAAATGGTACATACATCGGCATGCTTTTAAGGCCTGGCTAGGGTTAGGGTTAAAAGAACCATAGAATTTTGCCCGAAGTTACACTTCTCGCTGCACTTTAAATGACAAAATGAAGAGAGTTTACCCCTTAGAACAGGTATTCTTCACACTTTTCATCTGGCTCACTTTTGGGATGAAATCAACGAATAAGGCAACATACTGAAAGGTGGCCAAAAGTGTCCAAAAACTAAAAGTGCAGATTGGAGCAAATTATCACACATCCTAAACATAACTGGGGGCCCGGAATGCAGTACTGACAGTAAAAATCTTCTACGTAGTGTGGGATCGCTAACCCTAACCCTAGCTAGGGTTGAAAAGTGGACATTCCTGCAGGGTGTCTCAGATGCCCTCCAATCATGAGATTTGAATTTTTTTCTCAAACCAAAAAATATGAGTCTCAAACAACCCAAACTGTTTCCAAAACTTCTTGGAAATGTATCTTCTTTAATAATCTGTCTTGTTTGGGCAAATTTTCATTGATGTGAAAAATGCAGTCAAATGGTACATACATCGGCATGCTTTTAAGGCCTGGCTAGGGTTAGGGTTAAAAGAACCATAGAATTTTGCCCGAAGTTACACTTCTCGCTGCACTTTAAATAACAAAATGAAGAGAGTTTACCCCTTAGAACAGGTATTCTTCACACTTTTCATCTGGCTCACTTTTGGGATGAAATCAACGAATGGGGCAACTTACTGAAAGGTGGCCAAAAGTGTCCGAAAACTAAAAGTGCAGATAGGAGCAAATTATAACTCATCCTAAATATAACTGGGGGCCCGGAATGCAGTACTGACAGTAAAAATCTTCTACGTAGTGTGGGATCGCTAACCCTAACCCTAGCTAGGGTTGAAAAGTGGACATTCCTGCATGGTGTCTCAGAAGCCCTCCAATCATGAGATTTGAAGTTTTTCCTCAAAACAAAAAATATGAGTCTCAAACAACCCAAACTGTTTCCAAAACTTCTTGGAAATGTATCTTCTTTAATAATCGGTCTTTTTTGGGCAAATTTTCATTGATGTGAAAAATGCAGTCAAAAGGTACATACATCGGAATGCTTTTAAGGCCTGGCTAGGGTTAGGGTTAAAAGAACCATAGAATTTCGCCCGAAGTTACACTTCTCGCTGCACTTTAAATGACAAAATGAAGAGAGTTTACCCCTTAGAACAGGTATTCTTCACACTTTTCATCTGGCTCACTTTTGGGATGAAATCAACGAATAGGGAAACATACTGAAAGGTGGCCAAAAGTGTCCGAAAACTAAAAGTGCAGAGAGGAGCAAATTATCACTCATCCTAAATATAACTGGTGGCCCGGAATGCAGTACTGACAGTAAAAATCTTCTACGTAGTGTGGGATCGCTAACCCTAACCCTAGCTAGGGTTGAAAAGTGAACATTCCTGCAGGGTGTCTCAGAAGCCCTCCAATCATGGGATTTGAATTTTTTCCTAAAACCAAAAAATATGAGTCTCAAACAACACAAACTGTTTCCAAAACTTCTTGGAAATGTATCTTCTTTAATAATCTGTCTTGTTTGGGCAAATTTTCATTGATGTGAAAAATGCAGTCAAATGGTACATACATCGGCATGCTTTTAAGGCCTGGCTAGGGTTAGGGTTAAAAGAACCATAGAATTTTGCCCGAAGTTACACTTCTCGCTGCACTTTAAATAACAAAATGAAGAGAGTTTACCCCTTAGAACAGGTATTCTTCACACTTTTCATCTGGCTCACTTTTGGGATGAAATCAACGAATGGGGCAACTTACTGAAAGGTGGCCAAAAGTGTCCGAAAACTAAAAGTGCAGATAGGAGCAAATTATAACTCATCCTAAATATAACTGGGGGCCCGGAATGCAGTACTGACAGTAAAAATCGTCTACGTAGTGTGGGATCGCTAACCCTAACCCTAGCTAGGGTTGAAAAGTGGACATTCCTGCATGGTGTCTCAGAAGCCCTCCAATCATGAGATTTGAAGTTTTTCCTCAAAACAAAAAATATGAGTCTCAAACAACCCAAACTGTTTCCAAAACTTCTTGGAAATGTATCTTCTTTAATAATCGGTCTTTTTTGGGCAAATTTTCATTGATGTGAAAAATGCAGTCAAAAGGTACATACATCGGAATGCTTTTAAGGCCTGGCTAGGGTTAGGGTTAAAAGAACCATAGAATTTCGCCCGAAGTTACACTTCTCGCTGCACTTTAAATGACAAAATGAAGAGAGTTTACCCCTTAGAACAGGTATTCTTCACACTTTTCATCTGGCTCACTTTTGGGATGAAATCAACGAATAGGGAAACATACTGAAAGGTGGCCAAAAGTGTCCGAAAACTAAAAGTGCAGAGAGGAGCAAATTATCACTCATCCTAAATATAACTGGTGGCCCGGAATGCAGTACTGACAGTAAAAATCTTCTACGTAGTGTGGGATCGCTAACCCTAACCCTAGCTAGGGTTGAAAAGTGAACATTCCTGCAGGGTGTCTCAGAAGCCCTCCAATCATGGGATTTGAATTTTTTCCTAAAACCAAAAAATATGAGTCTCAAACAACACAAACTGTTTCCAAAACTTCTTGGAAATGTATCTTCTTTAATAATCTGTCTTGTTTGGGCAAATTTTCATTGATGTGAAAAATGCAGTCAAATGGTACATACATCGGCATGCTTTTAAGGCCTGGCTAGGGTTAGGGTTAAAAGAACCATAGAATTTTGCCCGAAGTTACACTTCTCGCTGCACTTTAAATGACAAAATGAAGAGAGTTTACCCCTTAGAACAGGTATTCTTCACACTTTTCATCTGGCTCATTTTTGGGATGAAATCAACGAATGGGGCAACTTACTGAAAGGTGGCCAAAAGTGTCCGAAAACTAAAAGTGCAGATAGGAGCAAATTATAACTCATCCTAAATATAACTGGGGGCCCGGAATGCAGTACTGACAGTAAAAATCTTCTACGTAGTGTGGGATCGCTAACCCTAACCCTAGCTAGGGTTGAAAAGTGGACATTCCTGCATGGTGTCTCAGAAGCCCTCCAATCATGAGATTTGAAGTTTTTCCTCAAAACAAAAAATATGAGTCTCAAACAACCCAAACTGTTTCCAAAACTTCTTGGAAATGTATCTTCTTTAATAATCGGTCTTTTTTGGGCAAATTTTCATTGATGTGAAAAATGCAGTCAAAAGGTACATACATCGGAATGCTTTTAAGGCCTGGCTAGGGTTAGGGTTAAAAGAACCATAGAATTTTGCCCGACGTTACACTTCTCGCTGCACTTTAAATGACAAAATGAAGAGAGTTTACCCCTTAGAACAGGTATTCTTCACACTTTTCATCTGGCTCACTTTTGGGATGAAATCAACGAATAGGGAAACATACTGAAAGGTGGCCAAAAGTGTCCGAAAACTAAAAGTGCAGAGAGGAGCAAATTATCACTCATCCTAAATATAACTGGTGGCCCGGAATGCAGTACTGACAGTAAAAATCTTCTACGTAGTGTGGGATCGCTAACCCTAACCCTAGCTAGGGTTGAAAAGTGAACATTCCTGCAGGGTGTCTCAGAAGCCCTCCAATCATGGGATTTGAATTTTTTCCTAAAACCAAAAAATATGAGTCTCAAACAACACAAACTGTTTCCAAAACTTCTTGAAAATGTATCTTCTTTAATAATCTGTCATCTTTAGGCAAATTTTCATTGAGATGAAAAATGCAGTCAAATGGTACATACATCGGCATGCTTTTAATGCCTGGCTAGGGTTAGGGTTAAAAGAACCATAGAATTTTGCCCGAAGTTACACTTCTCGCTGCACTTTAAATGACAAAATGACGAGAGTTTACCCCTTAGAACAGGTATTCTTCACACTTTTCATCTGGCTCACTTTTGGGATGAAATCAACGAATAGGGAAACATACTGAAAGGTGGCCAAAAGTGTCCGAAAACTAAAAGTGCAGAGAGGAGCAAATTATCACTCATCCTAAATATAACTGGGGGCCCGGAATGCAGTACTGACAGTAAAAATCTTCTACGTAGTGTGGGATCGCTAACCCTAACCCTAGCTAGGGTTGAAAAGTGAACATTCCTGCAGGGTGTCTCAGATGCCCTCCAATCATGAGATTTGAATTTTTTCCTAAAACCAAAAAATATGAGTCTCAAACAACCCAAACTGTTTCCAAAACTTCTTGGAAATGTATCTTCTTTAATAATCTGTCGTTTTTGGGCAAATTTTCATTGATGTGAAAAATGCAGTCAACTGGTACATACATCGGCATGCTTTTAAGGCCTGGCTAGGGTTAGGGTTAAAAGAACCATAGAATTTTGCCCGAAGTTACATTTCTCGCTGCACTTTAAATGACAAAATGAAGAGAGTTTACCCCTTAGAACAGGTATTCTTCTCACTTTTCATCTGGCTCACTTTTGGGATGAAATCAACGAATAGGGCAACATACTGAAAGGTGGCCAAAAGTGTCCGAAAACTAAAAGTGCAGATAGGAGCAAATTATCACTCTTCCTAAATATAACTGGGGGCCCGGAATGCAGTACTGACAGTAAAAATCTTCTACGTAGTGTGGGATCGCTAACCCTAACCCTAGCTAGGGTTGAAAAGTGGACATTCCTGCAGGGTGTCTCAGATGCCCTCCAATCATGAGATTTGAATTTTTTTCTCAAACCAAAAAATATGAGTCTCAAACAACCCAAACTGTTTCCAAAACTTCTTGGAAATGTATCTTCTTTAATAATCTGTCTTGTTTGGGCAAATTTTCATTGATGTGAAAAATGCAGTCAAATGGTACATACATCGGCATGCTTTTAAGGCCTGGCTAGGGTTAGGGTTAAAAGAACCATAGAATTTTGCCCGAAGTTACACTTCTCGCTGCACTTTAAATAACAAAATGAAGAGAGTTTACCCCTTAGAACAGGTATTCTTCACACTTTTCATCTGGCTCACTTTTGGGATGAAATCAACGAATAGGGAAACATACTGAAAGGTGGCCAAAAGTGTCCGAAAACTAAAAGTGCAGAGAGGAGCAAATTATCACTCATCCTAAATATAACTGGTGGCCCGGAATGCAGTACTGACAGTAAAAATCTTCTACGTAGTGTGGGATCGCTAACCCTAACCCTAGCTAGGGTTGAAAAGTGAACATTCCTGCAGGGTGTCTCAGAAGCCCTCCAATCATGGGATTTGAATTTTTTCCTAAAACTAAAAAATATGAGTCTCAAACAACACAAACTGTTTCCAAAACTTCTTGGAAATGTATCTTCTTTAATAATCTGTCTTGTTTGGGCAAATTTTCATTGATGTGAAAAATGCAGTCAAATGGTACATACATCGGCATGCTTTTAAGGCCTGGCTAGGGTTAGGGTTAAAAGAACCATAGAATTTTGCCCGAAGTTACACTTCTCGCTGCACTTTAAATAACAAAATGAAGAGAGTTTACCCCTTAGAACAGGTATTCTTCACACTTTTCATCTGGCTCACTTTTGGGATGAAATCAACGAATGGGGCAACTTACTGAAAGGTGGCCAAAAGTGTCCGAAAACTAAAAGTGCAGATAGGAGCAAATTATAACTCATCCTAAATATAACTGGGGGCCCGGAATGCAGTACTGACAGTAAAAATCTTCTACGTAGTGTGGGATCGCTAACCCTAACCCTAGCTAGGGTTGAAAAGTGGACATTCCTGCATGGTGTCTCAGAAGCCCTCCAATCATGAGATTTGAAGTTTTTCCTCAAAACAAAAAATATGAGTCTCAAACAACCCAAACTGTTTCCAAAACTTCTTGGAAATGTATCTTCTTTAATAATCGGTCTTTTTTGGGCAAATTTTCATTGATGTGAAAAATGCAGTCAAAAGGTACATACATCGGAATGCTTTTAAGGCCTGGCTAGGGTTAGGGTTAAAAGAACCATAGAATTTTGCCCGAAGTTACACTTCTCGCTGCACTTTAAATGACAAAATGAAGAGAGTTTACCCCTTAGAACAGGTATTCTTCACACTTTTCATCTGGCTCACTTTTGGGATGAAATCAACGAATAGGGAAACATACTGAAAGGTGGCCAAAAGTGTCCGAAAACTAAAAGTGCAGAGAGGAGCAAATTATCACTCATCCTAAATATAACTGGTGGCCCGGAATGCAGTACTGACAGTAAAAATCTTCTACGTAGTGTGGGATCGCTAACCCTAACCCTAGCTAGGGTTGAAAAGTGAACATTCCTGCAGGGTGTCTCAGATGCCCTCCAATCATGAGATTTGAATTTTTTCCTAAAACCAAAAAATATGAGTCTCAAACAACCCAAACTGTTTCCAAAACTTCTTGGAAATGTATCTTCTTTAATAATCTGTCGTTTTTGGGCAAATTTTCATTGATGTGAAAAATGCAGTCAACTGGTACATACATCGGCATGCTTTTAAGGCCTGGCTAGGGTTAGGGTTAAAAGAACCATAGAATTTTGCCCGAAGTTACATTTCTCGCTGCACTTTAAATGACAAAATGAAGAGAGTTTACCCCTTAGAACAGGTATTCTTCTCACTTTTCATCTGGCTCACTTTTGGGATGAAATCAACGAATAGGGCAACATACTGAAAGGTGGCCAAAAGTGTCCGAAAACTAAAAGTGCAGATAGGAGCAAATTATCACTCTTCCTAAATATAACTGGGGGCCCGGAATGCAGTACTGACAGTAAAAATCTTCTACGTAGTGTGGGATCGCTAACCCTAACCCTAGCTAGGGTTGAAAAGTGGACATTCCTGCAGGGTGTCTCAGATGCCCTCCAATCATGAGATTTGAATTTTTTTCTCAAACCAAAAAATATGAGTCTCAAACAACCCAAACTGTTTCCAAAACTTCTTGGAAATGTATCTTCTTTAATAATCTGTCTTGTTTGGGCAAATTTTCATTGATGTGAAAAATGCAGTCAAATGGTACATACATCGGCATGCTTTTAAGGCCTGGCTAGGGTTAGGGTTAAAAGAACCATAGAATTTTGCCCGAAGTTACACTTCTCGCTGCACTTTAAATAACAAAATGAAGAGAGTTTACCCCTTAGAACAGGTATTCTTCACACTTTTCATCTGGCTCACTTTTGGGATGAAATCAACGAATAGGGAAACATAATGAAAGGTGGCCAAAAGTGTCCGAAAACTAAAAGTGCAGAGAGGAGCAAATTATTACTCATCCTAAATATAACTGGTGGCCCGGAATGCAGTACTGACAGTAAAAATATTCTACGTAGTGTGGGATCGCTAACCCTAACCCTAGCTAGGGTTGAAAAGTGAACATTCCTGCAGGGTGTCTCAGAAGCCCTCCAATCATGGGATTTGAATTTTTTCCTAAAACTAAAAAATATGAGTCTCAAACAACACAAACTGTTTCCAAAACTTCTTGGAAATGTATCTTCTTTAATAATCTGTCTTGTTTGGGCAAATTTTCATTGATGTGAAAAATGCAGTCAAATGGTACATACATCGGCATGCTTTTAAGGCCTGGCTAGGGTTAGGGTTAAAAGAACCATAGAATTTTGCCCGAAGTTACACTTCTCGCTGCACTTTAAATAACAAAATGAAGAGAGTTTACCCCTTAGAACAGGTATTCTTCACACTTTTCATCTGGCTCACTTTTGGGATGAAATCAACGAATGGGGCAACTTACTGAAAGGTGGCCAAAAGTGTCCGAAAACTAAAAGTGCAGATAGGAGCAAATTATAACTCATCCTAAATATAACTGGGGGCCCGGAATGCAGTACTGACAGTAAAAATCTTCTACGTAGTGTGGGATCGCTAACCCTAACCCTAGCTAGGGTTGAAAAGTGGACATTCCTGCATGGTGTCTCAGAAGCCCTCCAATCATGAGATTTGAAGTTTTTCCTCAAAACAAAAAATATGAGTCTCAAACAACCCAAACTGTTTCCAAAACTTCTTGGAAATGTATCTTCTTTAATAATCGGTCTTTTTTGGGCAAATTTTCATTGATGTGAAAAATGCAGTCAAAAGGTACATACATCGGAATGCTTTTAAGGCCTGGCTAGGGTTAGGGTTAAAAGAACCATAGAATTTTGCCCGAAGTTACACTTCTCGCTGCACTTTAAATGACAAAATGAAGAGAGTTTACCCCTTAGAACAGGTATTCTTCACACTTTTCATCTGGCTCACTTTTGGGATGAAATCAACGAATAGGGAAACATACTGAAAGGTGGCCAAAAGTGTCCGAAAACTAAAAGTGCAGAGAGGAGCAAATTATCACTCATCCTAAATATAACTGGTGGCCCGGAATGCAGTACTGACAGTAAAAATCTTCTACGTAGTGTGGGATCGCTAACCCTAACCCTAGCTAGGGTTGAAAAGTGAACATTCCTGCAGGGTGTCTCAGAAGCCCTCCAATCATGGGATTTGAATTTTTTCCTAAAACCAAAAAATATGAGTCTCAAACAACACAAACTGTTTCCAAAACTTCTTGGAAATGTATCTTCTTTAATAATCTGTCTTGTTTGGGCAAATTTTCATTGATGTGAAAAATGCAGTCAAATGGTACATACATCGGCATGCTTTTAAGGCCTGGCTAGGGTTAGGGTTAAAAGAACCATAGAATTTTGCCCGAAGTTACACTTCTCGCTGCACTTTAAATGACAAAATGAAGAGAGTTTACCCCTTAGAACAGGTATTCTTCACACTTTTCATCTGGCTCATTTTTGGGATGAAATCAACGAATGGGGCAACTTACTGAAAGGTGGCCAAAAGTGTCCGAAAACTAAAAGTGCAGATAGGAGCAAATTATAACTCATCCTAAATATAACTGGGGGCCCGGAATGCAGTACTGACAGTAAAAATCTTCTACGTAGTGTGGGATCGCTAACCCTAACCCTAGCTAGGGTTGAAAAGTGGACATTCCTGCATGGTGTCTCAGAAGCCCTCCAATCATGAGATTTGAAGTTTTTCCTCAAAACAAAAAATATGAGTCTCAAACAACCCAAACTGTTTCCAAAACTTCTTGGAAATGTATCTTCTTTAATAATCGGTCTTTTTTGGGCAAATTTTCATTGATGTGAAAAATGCAGTCAAAAGGTACATACATCGGAATGCTTTTAAGGCCTGGCTAGGGTTAGGGTTAAAAGAACCATAGAATTTTGCCCGACGTTACACTTCTCGCTGCACTTTAAATGACAAAATGAAGAGAGTTTACCCCTTAGAACAGGTATTCTTCACACTTTTCATCTGGCTCACTTTTGGGATGAAATCAACGAATAGGGAAACATACTGAAAGGTGGCCAAAAGTGTCCGAAAACTAAAAGTGCAGAGAGGAGCAAATTATCACTCATCCTAAATATAACTGGTGGCCCGGAATGCAGTACTGACAGTAAAAATCTTCTACGTAGTGTGGGATCGCTAACCCTAACCCTAGCTAGGGTTGAAAAGTGAACATTCCTGCAGGGTGTCTCAGAAGCCCTCCAATCATGGGATTTGAATTTTTTCCTAAAACCAAAAATATGAGTCTCAAACAACACAAACTGTTTCCAAAACTTCTTGAAAATGTATCTTCTTTAATAATCTGTCATCTTTAGGCAAATTTTCATTGAGATGAAAAATGCAGTCAAATGGTACATACATCGGCATGCTTTTAATGCCTGGCTAGGGTTAGGGTTAAAAGAACCATAGAATTTTGCCCGAAGTTACACTTCTCGCTGCACTTTAAATGACAAAATGACGAGAGTTTACCCCTTAGAACAGGTATTCTTCACACTTTTCATCTGGCTCACTTTTGGGATGAAATCAACGAATGGGGCAACTTACTGAAAGGTGGCCAAAAGTGTCCGAAAACTAAAAGTGCAGATAGGAGCAAATTATAACTCATCCTAAATATAACTGGGGGCCCGGAATGCAGTACTGACAGTAAAAATCTTCTACGTAGTGTGGGATCGCTAACCCTAACCCTAGCTAGGGTTGAAAAGTGGACATTCCTGCATGGTGTCTCAGAAGCCCTCCAATCATGAGATTTGAAGTTTTTCCTCAAAACAAAAAATATGAGTCTCAAACAACCCAAACTGTTTCCAAAACTTCTTGGAAATGTATCTTCTTTAATAATCGGTCTTTTTTGGGCAAATTTTCATTGATGTGAAAAATGCAGTCAAAAGGTACATACATCGGAATGCTTTTAAGGCCTGGCTAGGGTTAGGGTTAAAAGAACCATAGAATTTTGCCCGAAGTTACACTTCTCGCTGCACTTTAAATGACAAAATGAAGAGAGTTTACCCCTTAGAACAGGTATTCTTCACACTTTTCATCTGGCTCACTTTTGGGATGAAATCAACGAATAGGGAAACATACTGAAAGGTGGCCAAAAGTGTCCGAAAACTAAAAGTGCAGAGAGAAGCAAATTATCACTCATCCTAAATATAACTGGTGGCCCGGAATGCAGTACTGACAGTAAAAATCTTCTACGTAGTGTGGGATCGCTAACCCTAACCCTAGCTAGGGTGGAAAAGTGAACATTCCTGCAGGGTGTCTCAGAAGCCCTCCAATCATGGGATTTGAATTTTTTCCTAAAACCAAAAAATATGAGTCTCAAACAACACAAACTGTTTCCAAAACTTCTTGGAAATGTATCTTCTTTAATAATCTGTCTTGTTTGGGCAAATTTTCATTGATGTGAAAAATGCAGTCAAATGGTACATACATCGGCATGCTTTTAAGGCCTGGCTAGGGTTAGGGTTAAAAGAACCATAGAATTTTGCCCGAAGTTACACTTCTCGCTGCACTTTAAATAACAAAATGAAGAGAGTTTACCCCTTAGAACAGGTATTCTTCACACTTTTCATCTGGCTCACTTTTGGGATGAAATCAACGAATGGGGCAACTTACTGAAAGGTGGCCAAAAGTGTCCGAAAACTAAAAGTGCAGATAGGACCAAATTATCACACATCCTAAACATAACTGGGGGCCCGGAATGCAGTACTGACAGTAAAAATCTTCTACGTAGTGTGGGATCGCTAACCCTAACCCTAGCTAGGGTTGAAAAGTGGACATTCCTGCAGGGTGTCTCAGATGCACTCCAATCATGAGATTTGAATTTTTTTCTCAAACCAAAAAATATGAGTCTCAAACAACCCAAACTGTTTCCAAAACTTCTTGGAAATGTATCTTCTTTAATAATCTGTCTTGTTTGGGCAAATTTTCATTGATGTGAAAAATGCAGTCAAATGGTACATACATCGGCATGCTTTTAAGGCCTGGCTAGGGTTAGGGTTAAAAGAACCATAGAATTTTGCCCGAAGTTACACTTCTCGCTGCACTTTAAATGACAAAATGAAGAGAGTTTACCCCTTAGAACAGGTATTCTTCACACTTTTCATCTGGCTCACTTTTGGGATGAAATCAACGAATAAGGCAACATACTGAAAGGTGGCCAAAAGTGTCCAAAAACTAAAAGTGCAGATTGGAGCAAATTATCACACATCCTAAACATAACTGGGGGCCCGGAATGCAGTACTGACAGTAAAAATCTTCTACGTAGTGTGGGATCGCTAACCCTAACCCTAGCTAGGGTTGAAAAGTGGACATTCCTGCATGGTGTCTCAGAAGCCCTCCAATCATGAGATTTGAAGTTTTTCCTCAAAACAAAAAATATGAGTCTCAAACAACCCAAACTGTTTCCAAAACTTCTTGGAAATGTATCTTCTTTAATAATCGGTCTTTTTTGGGCAAATTTTCATTGATGTGAAAAATGCAGTCAAAAGGTACATACATCGGAATGCTTTTAAGGCCTGGCTAGGGTTAGGGTTAAAAGAACCATAGAATTTCGCCCGAAGTTACACTTCTCGCTGCACTTTAAATGACAAAATGAAGAGAGTTTACCCCTTAGAACAGGTATTCTTCACACTTTTCATCTGGCTCACTTTTGGGATGAAATCAACGAATAGGGAAACATACTGAAAGGTGGCCAAAAGTGTCCGAAAACTAAAAGTGCAGAGAGGAGCAAATTATCACTCATCCTAAATATAACTGGTGGCCCGGAATGCAGTACTGACAGTAAAAATCTTCTACGTAGTGTGGGATCGCTAACCCTAACCCTAGCTAGGGTTGAAAAGTGAACATTCCTGCAGGGTGTCTCAGAAGCCCTCCAATCATGGGATTTGAATTTTTTCCTAAAACCAAAAAATATGAGTCTCAAACAACACAAACTGTTTCCAAAACTTCTTGGAAATGTATCTTCTTTAATAATCTGTCTTGTTTGGGCAAATTTTCATTGATGTGAAAAATGCAGTCAAATGGTACATACATCGGCATGCTTTTAAGGCCTGGCTAGGGTTAGGGTTAAAAGAACCATAGAATTTTGCCCGAAGTTACACTTCTCGCTGCACTTTAAATGACAAAATGAAGAGAGTTTACCCCTTAGAACAGGTATTCTTCACACTTTTCATCTGGCTCATTTTTGGGATGAAATCAACGAATGGGGCAACTTACTGAAAGGTGGCCAAAAGTGTCCGAAAACTAAAAGTGCAGATAGGAGCAAATTATAACTCATCCTAAATATAACTGGGGGCCCGGAATGCAGTACTGACAGTAAAAATCTTCTACGTAGTGTGGGATCGCTAACCCTAACCCTAGCTAGGGTTGAAAAGTGGACATTCCTGCATGGTGTCTCAGAAGCCCTCCAATCATGAGATTTGAAGTTTTTCCTCAAAACAAAAAATATGAGTCTCAAACAACCCAAACTGTTTCCAAAACTTCTTGGAAATGTATCTTCTTTAATAATCGGTCTTTTTTGGGCAAATTTTCATTGATGTGAAAAATGCAGTCAAAAGGTACATACATCGGAATGCTTTTAAGGCCTGGCTAGGGTTAGGGTTAAAAGAACCATAGAATTTTGCCCGACGTTACACTTCTCGCTGCACTTTAAATGACAAAATGAAGAGAGTTTACCCCTTAGAACAGGTATTCTTCACACTTTTCATCTGGCTCACTTTTGGGATGAAATCAACGAATAGGGAAACATACTGAAAGGTGGCCAAAAGTGTCCGAAAACTAAAAGTGCAGAGAGGAGCAAATTATCACTCATCCTAAATATAACTGGTGGCCCGGAATGCAGTACTGACAGTAAAAATCTTCTACGTAGTGTGGGATCGCTAACCCTAACCCTAGCTAGGGTTGAAAAGTGAACATTCCTGCAGGGTGTCTCAGAAGCCCTCCAATCATGGGATTTGAATTTTTTCCTAAAACCAAAAAATATGAGTCTCAAACAACACAAACTGTTTCCAAAACTTCTTGAAAATGTATCTTCTTTAATAATCTGTCATCTTTAGGCAAATTTTCATTGAGATGAAAAATGCAGTCAAATGGTACATACATCGGCATGCTTTTAATGCCTGGCTAGGGTTAGGGTTAAAAGAACCATAGAATTTTGCCCGAAGTTACACTTCTCGCTGCACTTTAAATGACAAAATGACGAGAGTTTACCCCTTAGAACAGGTATTCTTCACACTTTTCATCTGGCTCACTTTTGGGATGAAATCAACGAATGGGGCAACTTACTGAAAGGTGGCCAAAAGTGTCCGAAAACTAAAAGTGCAGATAGGAGCAAATTATAACTCATCCTAAATATAACTGGGGGCCCGGAATGCAGTACTGACAGTAAAAATCTTCTACGTAGTGTGGGATCGCTAACCCTAACCCTAGCTAGGGTTGAAAAGTGGACATTCCTGCATGGTGTCTCAGAAGCCCTCCAATCATGAGATTTGAAGTTTTTCCTCAAAACAAAAAATATGAGTCTCAAACAACCCAAACTGTTTCCAAAACTTCTTGGAAATGTATCTTCTTTAATAATCGGTCTTTTTTGGGCAAATTTTCATTGATGTGAAAAATGCAGTCAAAAGGTACATACATCGGAATGCTTTTAAGGCCTGGCTAGGGTTAGGGTTAAAAGAACCATAGAATTTTGCCCGAAGTTACACTTCTCGCTGCACTTTAAATGACAAAATGAAGAGAGTTTACCCCTTAGAACAGGTATTCTTCACACTTTTCATCTGGCTCACTTTTGGGATGAAATCAACGAATAGGGAAACATACTGAAAGGTGGCCAAAAGTGTCCGAAAACTAAAAGTGCAGAGAGGAGCAAATTATCACTCATCCTAAATATAACTGGTGGCCCGGAATGCAGTACTGACAGTAAAAATCTTCTACGTAGTGTGGGATCGCTAACCCTAACCCTAGCTAGGGTGGAAAGTGAACATTCCTGCAGGGTGTCTCAGAAGCCCTCCAATCATGGGATTTGAATTTTTTCCTAAAACCAAAAAATATGAGTCTCAAACAACACAAACTGTTTCCAAAACTTCTTGGAAATGTATCTTCTTTAATAATCTGTCTTGTTTGGGCAAATTTTCATTGATGTGAAAAATGCAGTCAAATGGTACATACATCGGCATGCTTTTAAGGCCTGGCTAGGGTTAGGGTTAAAAGAACCATAGAATTTTGCCCGAAGTTACACTTCTCGCTGCACTTTAAATAACAAAATGAAGAGAGTTTACCCCTTAGAACAGGTATTCTTCACACTTTTCATCTGGCTCACTTTTGGGATGAAATCAACGAATGGGGCAACTTACTGAAAGGTGGCCAAAAGTGTCCGAAAACTAAAAGTGCAGATAGGACCAAATTATCACACATCCTAAACATAACTGGGGGCCCGGAATGCAGTACTGACAGTAAAAATCTTCTACGTAGTGTGGGATCGCTAACCCTAACCCTAGCTAGGGTTGAAAAGTGGACATTCCTGCAGGGTGTCTCAGATGCACTCCAATCATGAGATTTGAATTTTTTTCTCAAACCAAAAAATATGAGTCTCAAACAACCCAAACTGTTTCCAAAACTTCTTGGAAATGTATCTTCTTTAATAATCTGTCTTGTTTGGGCAAATTTTCATTGATGTGAAAAATGCAGTCAAATGGTACATACATCGGCATGCTTTTAAGGCCTGGCTAGGGTTAGGGTTAAAAGAACCATAGAATTTTGCCCGAAGTTACACTTCTCGCTGCACTTTAAATGACAAAATGAAGAGAGTTTACCCCTTAGAACAGGTATTCTTCACACTTTTCATCTGGCTCACTTTTGGGATGAAATCAACGAATGGGGCAACTTACTGAAAGGTGGCCAAAAGTGTCCGAAAACTAAAAGTGCAGATAGGAGCAAATTATAACTCATCCTAAATATAACTGGGGGCCCGGAATGCAGTACTGACAGTAAAAATCTTCTACGTAGTGTGGGATCGCTAACCCTAACCCTAGCTAGGGTTGAAAAGTGAACATTCCTGCAGGGTGTCTCAGAAGCCCTCCAATCATGGGATTTGAATTTTTTCCTAAAACTAAAAAATATGAGTCTCAAACAACACAAACTGTTTCCAAAACTTCTTGGAAATGTATCTTCTTTAATAATCTGTCTTGTTTGGGCAAATTTTCATTGATGTGAAAAATGCAGTCAAATGGTACATACATCGGCATGCTTTTAAGGCCTGGCTAGGGTTAGGGTTAAAAGAACCATAGAATTTTGCCCGAAGTTACACTTCTCGCTGCACTTTAAATGACAAAATGAAGAGAGTTTACCCCTTAGAACAGGTATTCTTCACACTTTTCATCTGGCTCACTTTTGGGATGAAATCAACGAATGGGGCAACTTACTGAAAGGTGGCCAAAAGTGTCCGAAAACTAAAAGTGCAGATAGGAGCAAATTATAACTCATCCTAAATATAACTGGGGGCCCGGAATGCAGTACTGACAGTAAAAATCTTCTACGTAGTGTGGGATCGCTAACCCTAACCCTAGCTAGGGTTGAAAAGTGGACATTCCTGCATGGTGTCTCAGAAGCCCTCCAATCATGAGATTTGAAGTTTTTCCTCAAAACAAAAAATATGAGTCTCAAACAACCCAAACTGTTTCCAAAACTTCTTGGAAATGTATCTTCTTTAATAATCGGTCTTTTTTGGGCAAATTTTCATTGATGTGAAAAATGCAGTCAAAAGGTACATACATCGGAATGCTTTTAAGGCCTGGCTAGGGTTAGGGTTAAAAGAACCATAGAATTTCGCCCGAAGTTACACTTCTCGCTGCACTTTAAATGACAAAATGAAGAGAGTTTACCCCTTAGAACAGGTATTCTTCACACTTTTCATCTGGCTCACTTTTGGGATGAAATCAACGAATAGGGAAACATACTGAAAGGTGGCCAAAAGTGTCCGAAAACTAAAAGTGCAGAGAGGAGCAAATTATCACTCATCCTAAATATAACTGGTGGCCCGGAATGCAGTACTGACAGTAAAAATCTTCTACGTAGTGTGGGATCGCTAACCCTAACCCTAGCTAGGGTTGAAAAGTGAACATTCCTGCAGGGTGTCTCAGAAGCCCTCCAATCATGGGATTTGAATTTTTTCCTAAAACCAAAAAATATGAGTCTCAAACAACACAAACTGTTTCCAAAACTTCTTGGAAATGTATCTTCTTTAATAATCTGTCTTGTTTGGGCAAATTTTCATTGATGTGAAAAATGCAGTCAAATGGTACATACATCGGCATGCTTTTAAGGCCTGGCTAGGGTTAGGGTTAAAAGAACCATAGAATTTTGCCCGAAGTTACACTTCTCGCTGCACTTTAAATGACAAAATGAAGAGAGTTTACCCCTTAGAACAGGTATTCTTCACACTTTTCATCTGGCTCATTTTTGGGATGAAATCAACGAATGGGGCAACTTACTGAAAGGTGGCCAAAAGTGTCCGAAAACTAAAAGTGCAGATAGGAGCAAATTATAACTCATCCTAAATATAACTGGGGGCCCGGAATGCAGTACTGACAGTAAAAATCTTCTACGTAGTGTGGGATCGCTAACCCTAACCCTAGCTAGGGTTGAAAAGTGGACATTCCTGCATGGTGTCTCAGAAGCCCTCCAATCATGAGATTTGAAGTTTTTCCTCAAAACAAAAAATATGAGTCTCAAACAACCCAAACTGTTTCCAAAACTTCTTGGAAATGTATCTTCTTTAATAATCGGTCTTTTTTGGGCAAATTTTCATTGATGTGAAAAATGCAGTCAAAAGGTACATACATCGGAATGCTTTTAAGGCCTGGCTAGGGTTAGGGTTAAAAGAACCATAGAATTTTGCCCGACGTTACACTTCTCGCTGCACTTTAAATGACAAAATGAAGAGAGTTTACCCCTTAGAACAGGTATTCTTCACACTTTTCATCTGGCTCACTTTTGGGATGAAATCAACGAATAGGGAAACATACTGAAAGGTGGCCAAAAGTGTCCGAAAACTAAAAGTGCAGAGAGGAGCAAATTATCACTCATCCTAAATATAACTGGTGGCCCGGAATGCAGTACTGACAGTAAAAATCTTCTACGTAGTGTGGGATCGCTAACCCTAACCCTAGCTAGGGTTGAAAAGTGAACATTCCTGCAGGGTGTCTCAGAAGCCCTCCAATCATGGGATTTGAATTTTTTCCTAAAACCAAAAAATATGAGTCTCAAACAACACAAACTGTTTCCAAAACTTCTTGAAAATGTATCTTCTTTAATAATCTGTCATCTTTAGGCAAATTTTCATTGAGATGAAAAATGCAGTCAAATGGTACATACATCGGCATGCTTTTAATGCCTGGCTAGGGTTAGGGTTAAAAGAACCATAGAATTTTGCCCGAAGTTACACTTCTCGCTGCACTTTAAATGAGAAAATGACGAGAGTTTACCCCTTAGAACAGGTATTCTTCACACTTTTCATCTGGCTCACTTTTGGGATGAAATCAACGAATGGGGAAACTTACTGAAAGGTGGCCAAAAGTGTCCGAAAACTAAAAGTGCAGATAGGAGCAAATTATAACTCATCCTAAATATAACTGGGGGCCCGGAATGCAGTACTGACAGTAAAAATCTTCTACGTAGTGTGGGATCGCTAACCCTAACCATAGCTAGGGTTGAAAAGTGGACATTCCTGCATGGTGTCTCAGAAGCCCTCCAATCATGAGATTTGAAGTTTTTCCTCAAAACAAAAAATATGAGTCTCAAACAACCCAAACTGTTTCCAAAACTTCTTGGAAATGTATCTTCTTTAATAATCGGTCTTTTTTGGGCAAATTTTCATTGATGTGAAAAATGCAGTCAAAAGGTACATACATCGGAATGCTTTTAAGGCCTGGCTAGGGTTAGGGTTAAAAGAACCATAGAATTTTGCCCGAAGTTACACTTCTCGCTGCACTTTAAATGACAAAATGAAGAGAGTTTACCCCTTAGAACAGGTATTCTTCACACTTTTCATCTGGCTCACTTTTGGGATGAAATCAACGAATAGGGAAACATACTGAAAGGTGGCCAAAAGTGTCCGAAAACTAAAAGTGCAGAGAGGAGCAAATTATCACTCATCCTAAATATAACTGGTGGCCCGGAATGCAGTACTGACAGTAAAAATCTTCTACGTAGTGTGGGATCGCTAACCCTAACCCTAGCTAGGGTGGAAAGTGAACATTCCTGCAGGGTGTCTCAGAAGCCCTCCAATCATGGGATTTGAATTTTTTCCTAAAACCAAAAAATATGAGTCTCAAACAACACAAACTGTTTCCAAAACTTCTTGGAAATGTATCTTCTTTAATAATCTGTCTTGTTTGGGCAAATTTTCATTGATGTGAAAAATGCAGTCAAATGGTACATACATCGGCATGCTTTTAAGGCCTGGCTAGGGTTAGGGTTAAAAGAACCATAGAATTTTGCCCGAAGTTACACTTCTCGCTGCACTTTAAATAACAAAATGAAGAGAGTTTACCCCTTAGAACAGGTATTCTTCACACTTTTCATCTGGCTCACTTTTGGGATGAAATCAACGAATGGGGCAACTTACTGAAAGGTGGCCAAAAGTGTCCGAAAACTAAAAGTGCAGATAGGACCAAATTATCACACATCCTAAACATAACTGGGGGCCCGGAATGCAGTACTGACAGTAAAAATCTTCTACGTAGTGTGGGATCGCTAACCCTAACCCTAGCTAGGGTTGAAAAGTGGACATTCCTGCAGGGTGTCTCAGATGCACTCCAATCATGAGATTTGAATTTTTTTCTCAAACCAAAAAATATGAGTCTCAAACAACCCAAACTGTTTCCAAAAATTCTTGGAAATGTATCTTCTTTAATAATCTGTCTTGTTTGGGCAAATTTTCATTGATGTGAAAAATGCAGTCAAATGGTACATACATCGGCATGCTTTTAAGGCCTGGCTAGGGTTAGGGTTAAAAGAACCATAGAATTTTGCCCGAAGTTACACTTCTCGCTGCACTTTAAATAACAAAATGAAGAGAGTTTACCCCTTAGAACAGGTATTCTTCACACTTTTCATCTGGCTCACTTTTGGGATGAAATCAACGAATGGGGCAACTTACTGAAAGGTGGCCAAAAGTGTCCGAAAACTAAAAGTGCAGATAGGACCAAATTATCACACATCCTAAACATAACTGGGGGCCCGGAATGCAGTACTGACAGTAAAAATCTTCTACGTAGTGTGGGATCGCTAACCCTAACCCTAGCTAGGGTTGAAAAGTGGACATTCCTGCAGGGTGTCTCAGATGCACTCCAATCATGAGATTTGAATTTTTTTCTCAAACCAAAAAATATGAGTCTCAAACAACCCAAACTGTTTCCAAAACTTCTTGGAAATGTATCTTCTTTAATAATCTGTCTTGTTTGGGCAAATTTTCATTGATGTGAAAAATGCAGTCAAATGGTACATACATCGGCATGCTTTTAAGGCCTGGCTAGGGTTAGGGTTAAAAGAACCATAGAATTTTGCCCGAAGTTACACTTCTCGCTGCACTTTAAATAACAAAATGAAGAGAGTTTACCCCTTAGAACAGGTATTCTTCACACTTTTCATCTGGCTCACTTTTGGGATGAAATCAACGAATAGGGAAACATACTGAAAGGTGGCCAAAAGTGTCCGAAAACTAAAAGTGCAGAGAGGAGCAAATTATCACTCATCCTAAATATAACTGGTGGCCCGGAATGCAGTACTGACAGTAAAAATCTTCTACGTAGTGTGGGATCGCTAACCCTAACCCTAGCTAGGGTTGAAAAGTGAACATTCCTGCAGGGTGTCTCAGAAGCCCTCCAATCATGGGATTTGAATTTTTTCCTAAAACTAAAAAATATGAGTCTCAAACAACACAAACTGTTTCCAAAACTTCTTGGAAATGTATCTTCTTTAATAATCTGTCTTGTTTGGGCAAATTTTCATTGATGTGAAAAATGCAGTCAAATGGTACATACATCGGCATGCTTTTAAGGCCTGGCTAGGGTTAGGGTTAAAAGAACCATAGAATTTTGCCCGAAGTTACACTTCTCGCTGCACTTTAAATAACAAAATGAAGAGAGTTTACCCCTTAGAACAGGTATTCTTCACACTTTTCATCTGGCTCACTTTTGGGATGAAATCAACGAATGGGGCAACTTACTGAAAGGTGGCCAAAAGTGTCCGAAAACTAAAAGTGCAGATAGGAGCAAATTATAACTCATCCTAAATATAACTGGGGGCCCGGAATGCAGTACTGACAGTAAAAATCTTCTACGTAGTGTGGGATCGCTAACCCTAACCCTAGCTAGGGTTGAAAAGTGAACATTCCTGCAGGGTGTCTCAGAAGCCCTCCAATCATGGGATTTGAATTTTTTCCTAAAACCAAAAAATATGAGTCTCAAACAACACAAACTGTTTCCAAAACTTCTTGGAAATGTATCTTCTTTAATAATCTGTCTTGTTTGGGCAAATTTTCATTGATGTGAAAAATGCAGTCAAATGGTACATACATCGGCATGCTTTTAAGGCCTGGCTAGGGTTAGGGTTAAAAGAACCATAGAATTTTGCCCGAAGTTACACTTCTCGCTGCACTTTAAATGACAAAATGAAGAGAGTTTACCCCTTAGAACAGGTATTCTTCACACTTTTCATCTGGCTCACTTTTGGGATGAAATCAACGAATAGGGAAACATACTGAAAGGTGGCCAAAAGTGTCCGAAAACTAAAAGTGCAGAGAGGAGCAAATTATCACTCATCCTAAATATAACTGGTGGCCCGGAATGCAGTACTGACAGTAAAAATCTTCTACGTAGTGTGGGATCGCTAACCCTAACCCTAGCTAGGGTTGAAAAGTGAACATTCCTGCAGGGTGTCTCAGAAGCCCTCCAATCATGGGATTTGAATTTTTTCCTAAAACCAAAAAATATGAGTCTCAAACAACACAAACTGTTTCCAAAACTTCTTGGAAATGTATCTTCTTTAATAATCTGTCTTGTTTGGGCAAATTTTCATTGATGTGAAAAATGCAGTCAAATGGTACATACATCGGCATGCTTTTAAGGCCTGGCTAGGGTTAGGGTTAAAAGAACCATAGAATTTTGCCCGAAGTTACACGTCTCGCTGCACTTTAAATAACAAAATGAAGAGAGTTTACCCCTTAGAACAGGTATTCTTCACACTTTTCATCTGGCTCACTTTTGGGATGAAATCAACGAATGGGGCAACTTACTGAAAGGTGGCCAAAAGTGTCCGAAAACTAAAAGTGCAGATAGGAGCAAATTATAACTCATCCTAAATATAACTGGGGGCCCGGAATGCAGTACTGACAGTAAAAATCTTCTACGTAGTGTGGGATCGCTAACCCTAACCCTAGCTAGGGTTGAAAAGTGAACATTCCTGCAGGGTGTCTCAGAAGCCCTCCAATCATGGGATTTGAATTTTTTCCTAAAACCAAAAAATATGAGTCTCAAACAACACAAACTGTTTCCAAAACTTCTTGGAAATGTATCTTCTTTAATAATCTGTCTTGTTTGGGCAAATTTTCATTGATGTGAAAAATGCAGTCAAATGGTACATACATCGGCATGCTTTTAAGGCCTGGCTAGGGTTAGGGTTAAAAGAACCATAGAATTTTGCCCGAAGTTACATTTCTCGCTGCACTTTAAATGACAAAATGAAGAGAGTTTACCCCTTAGAACAGGTATTCTTCTCACTTTTCATCTGGCTCACTTTTGGGATGAAATCAACGAATAGGGCAACATACTGAAAGGTGGCCAAAAGTGTCCGAAAACTAAAAGTGCAGATAGGAGCAAATTATGACTCTTCCTAAATATAACTGGGGGCCCGGAATGCAGTACTGACAGTAAAAATCTTCTACGTAGTGTGGGATCGCTAACCCTAACCCTAGCTAGGGTTGAAAAGTGGACATTCCTGCAGGGTGTCTCAGATGCCCTCCAATCATGAGATTTGAATTTTTTTCTCAAACCAAAAAATATGAGTCTCAAACAACCCAAACTGTTTCCAAAACTTCTTGGAAATGTATCTTCTTTAATAATCTGTCTTGTTTGGGCAAATTTTCATTGATGTGAAAAATGCAGTCAAATGGTACATACATCGGCATGCTTTTAAGGCCTGGCTAGGGTTAGGGTTAAAAGAACCATAGAATTTTGCCCGAAGTTACACTTCTCGCTGCACTTTAAATAACAAAATGAAGAGAGTTTACCCCTTAGAACAGGTATTCTTCACACTTTTCATCTGGCTCACTTTTGGGATGAAATCAACGAATGGGGAAACATACTGAAAGGTGGCCAAAAGTGTCCGAAAACTAAAAGTGCAGAGAGGAGCAAATTATCACTCATCCTAAATATAACTGGTGGCCCGGAATGCAGTACTGACAGTAAAAATCTTCTACGTAGTGTGGGATCGCTAACCCTAACCCTAGCTAGGGTTGAAAAGTGAACATTCCTGCAGGGTGTCTCAGAAGCCCTCCAATCATGGGATTTGAATTTTTTCCTAAAACTAAAAAATATGAGTCTCAAACAACACAAACTGTTTCCAAAACTTCTTGGAAATGTATCTTCTTTAATAATCTGTCTTGTTTGGGCAAATTTTCATTGATGTGAAAAATGCAGTCAAATGGTACATACATCGGCATGCTTTTAAGGCCTGGCTAGGGTTAGGGTTAAAAGAACCATAGAATTTTGCCCGAAGTTACACTTCTCGCTGCACTTTAAATAACAAAATGAAGAGAGTTTACCCCTTAGAACAGGTATTCTTCACACTTTTCATCTGGCTCACTTTTGGGATGAAATCAACGAATGGGGCAACTTACTGAAAGGTGGCCAAAAGTGTCCGAAAACTAAAAGTGCAGATAGGAGCAAATTATAACTCATCCTAAATATAACTGGGGGCCCGGAATGCAGTACTGACAGTAAAAATCTTCTACGTAGTGTGGGATCGCTAACCCTAACCCTAGCTAGGGTTGAAAAGTGGACATTCCTGCATGGTGTCTCAGAAGCCCTCCAATCATGAGATTTGAAGTTTTTCCTCAAAACAAAAAATATGAGTCTCAAACAACCCAAACTGTTTCCAAAACTTCTTGGAAATGTATCTTCTTTAATAATCGGTCTTTTTTGGGCAAATTTTCATTGATGTGAAAAATGCAGTCAAAAGGTACATACATCGGAATGCTTTTAAGGCCTGGCTAGGGTTAGGGTTAAAAGAACCATAGAATTTTGCCCGAAGTTACACTTCTCGCTGCACTTTAAATGACAAAATGAAGAGAGTTTACCCCTTAGAACAGGTATTCTTCACACTTTTCATCTGGCTCACTTTTGGGATGAAATCAACGAATAGGGAAACATACTGAAAGGTGGCCAAAAGTGTCCGAAAACTAAAAGTGCAGAGAGGAGCAAATTATCACTCATCCTAAATATAACTGGTGGCCCGGAATGCAGTACTGACAGTAAAAATCTTCTACGTAGTGTGGGATCGCTAACCCTAACCCTAGCTAGGGTTGAAAAGTGAACATTCCTGCAGGGTGTCTCAGAAGCCCTCCAATCATGGGATTTGAATTTTTTCCTAAAACCAAAAAATATGAGTCTCAAACAACACAAACTGTTTCCAAAACTTCTTGGAAATGTATCTTCTTTAATAATCTGTCTTGTTTGGGCAAATTTTCATTGATGTGAAAAATGCAGTCAAATGGTACATACATCGGCATGCTTTTAAGGCCTGGCTAGGGTTAGGGTTAAAAGAACCATAGAATTTTGCCCGAAGTTACACTTCTCGCTGCACTTTAAATAACAAAATGAAGAGAGTTTACCCCTTAGAACAGGTATTCTTCACACTTTTCATCTGGCTCACTTTTGGGATGAAATCAACGAATGGGGCAACTTACTGAAAGGTGGCCAAAAGTGTCCAAAAACTAAAAGTGCAGATTGGAGCAAATTATCACACATCCTAAACATAACTGGGGGCCCGGAATGCAGTACTGACAGTAAAAATCTTCTACGTAGTGTGGGATCGCTAACCCTAACCCTAGCTAGGGTTGAAAAGTGGACATTCCTGCAGGGTGTCTCAGATGCCCTCCAATCATGAGATTTGAATTTTTTTCTCAAACCAAAAAATATGAGTCTCAAACAACCCAAACTGTTTCCAAAACTTCTTGGAAATGTATCTTCTTTAATAATCTGTCTTGTTTGGGCAAATTTTCATTGATGTGAAAAATGCAGTCAAATGGTACATACATCGGCATGCTTTTAAGGCCTGGCTAGGGTTAGGGTTAAAAGAACCATAGAATTTTGCCCGAAGTTACACTTCTCGCTGCACTTTAAATGACAAAATGAAGAGAGTTTACCCCTTAGAACAGGTATTCTTCACACTTTTCATCTGGCTCACTTTTGGGATGAAATCAACGAATAGGGCAACATACTGAAAGGTGGCCAAAAGTGTCCGAAAACTAAAAGTGCAGATTGGAGCAAATTATCACACATCCTAAATATAACTGGGGGCCCGGAATGCAGTACTGACAGTAAAAATCTTCTACGTAGTGTGGGATCGCTAACCCTAACCCTAGCTAGGGTTGAAAAGTGGACATTCCTGCATGGTGTCTCAGAAGCCCTCCAATCATGAGATTTGAAGTTTTTCCTCAAAACAAAAAATATGAGTCTCAAACAACCCAAACTGTTTCCAAAACTTCTTGGAAATGTATCTTCTTTAATAATCGGTCTTTTTTGGGCAAATTTTCATTGATGTGAAAAATGCAGTCAAAAGGTACATACATCGGAATGCTTTTAAGGCCTGGCTAGGGTTAGGGTTAAAAGAACCATAGAATTTTGCCCGAAGTTACACTTCTCGCTGCACTTTAAATGACAAAATGAAGAGAGTTTACCCCTTAGAACAGGTATTCTTCACACTTTTCATCTGGCTCACTTTTGGGATGAAATCAACGAATAGGGAAACATACTGAAAGGTGGCCAAAAGTGTCCGAAAACTAAAAGTGCAGAGAGGAGCAAATTATCACTCATCCTAAATATAACTGGTGGCCCGGAATGCAGTACTGACAGTAAAAATCTTCTACGTAGTGTGGGATCGCTAACCCTAACCCTAGCTAGGGTTGAAAAGTGAACATTCCTGCAGGGTGTCTCAGAAGCCCTCCAATCATGGGATTTGAATTTTTTCCTAAAACCAAAAAATATGAGTCTCAAACAACACAAACTGTTTCCAAAACTTCTTGGAAATGTATCTTCTTTAATAATCTGTCTTGTTTGGGCAAATTTTCATTGATGTGAAAAATGCAGTCAAATGGTACATACATCGGCATGCTTTTAAGGCCTGGCTAGGGTTAGGGTTAAAAGAACCATAGAATTTTGCCCGAAGTTACACTTCTCGCTGCACTTTAAATAACAAAATGAAGAGAGTTTACCCCTTAGAACAGGTATTCTTCACACTTTTCATCTGGCTCACTTTTGGGATGAAATCAACGAATGGGGCAACTTACTGAAAGGTGGCCAAAAGTGTCCGAAAACTAAAAGTGCAGATAGGAGCAAATTATAACTCATCCTAAATATAACTGGGGGCCCGGAATGCAGTACTGACAGTAAAAATCTTCTACGTAGTGTGGGATCGCTAACCCTAACCCTAGCTAGGGTTGAAAAGTGGACATTCCTGCATGGTGTCTCAGAAGCCCTCCAATCATGAGATTTGAAGTTTTTCCTCAAAACAAAAAATATGAGTCTCAAACAACCCAAACTGTTTCCAAAACTTCTTGGAAATGTATCTTCTTTAATAATCGGTCTTTTTTGGGCAAATTTTCATTGATGTGAAAAATGCAGTCAAAAGGTACATACATCGGAATGCTTTTAAGGCCTGGCTAGGGTTAGGGTTAAAAGAACCATAGAATTTTGCCCGACGTTACACTTCTCGCTGCACTTTAAATGACAAAATGAAGAGAGTTTACCCCTTAGAACAGGTATTCTTCACACTTTTCATCTGGCTCACTTTTGGGATGAAATCAACGAATAGGGAAACATACTGAAAGGTGGCCAAAAGTGTCCGAAAACTAAAAGTGCAGAGAGGAGCAAATTATCACTCATCCTAAATATAACTGGTGGCCCGGAATGCAGTACTGACAGTAAAAATCTTCTACGTAGTGTGGGATCGCTAACCCTAACCCTAGCTAGGGTTGAAAAGTGAACATTCCTGCAGGGTGTCTCAGAAGCCCTCCAATCATGGGATTTGAATTTTTTCCTAAAACCAAAAAATATGAGTCTCAAACAACACAAACTGTTTCCAAAACTTCTTGGAAATGTATCTTCTTTAATAATCTGTCTTGTTTGGGCAAATTTTCATTGATGTGAAAAATGCAGTCAAATGGTACATACATCGGCATGCTTTTAAGGCCTGGCTAGGGTTAGGGTTAAAAGAACCATAGAATTTTGCCCGAAGTTACACTTCTCGCTGCACTTTAAATAACAAAATGAAGAGAGTTTACCCCTTAGAACAGGTATTCTTCACACTTTTCATCTGGCTCACTTTTGGGATGAAATCAACGAATGGGGCAACTTACTGAAAGGTGGCCAAAAGTGTCCGAAAACTAAAAGTGCAGATAGGAGCAAATTATAACTCATCCTAAATATAACTGGGGGCCCGGAATGCAGTACTGACAGTAAAAATCTTCTACGTAGTGTGGGATCGCTAACCCTAACCCTAGCTAGGGTTGAAAAGTGAACATTCCTGCAGGGTGTCTCAGATGCCCTCCAATCATGAGATTTGAATTTTTTCCTAAAACCAAAAAATATGAGTCTCAAACAACCCAAACTGTTTCCAAAACTTCTTGGAAATGTATCTTCTTTAATAATCTGTCGTTTTTGGGCAAATTTTCATTGATGTGAAAAATGCAGTCAACTGGTACATACATCGGCATGCTTTTAAGGCCTGGCTAGGGTTAGGGTTAAAAGAACCATAGAATTTTGCCCGAAGTTACACTTCTCGCTGCACTTTAAATGACAAAATGAAGAGAGTTTACCCCTTAGAACAGGTATTCTTCACACTTTTCATCTGGCTCACTTTTGGGATGAAATCAACGAATAGGGCAACATACTGAAAGGTGGCCAAAAGTGTCCGAAAACTAAAAGTGCAGATAGGAGCAAATTATCACTCATCCTAAATATAACTGGGGGCCCGGAATGCAGTACTGACAGTAAAAATCTTCTACGTAGTGTGGGATCGCTAAACCTAACCCTAGCTAGGGTTTAAAAGTGGACATTCCTGCAGGGTGTCTCAGATGCCCTCCAATCATGAGATTTTAATTTTTTTTTCAAACCAAAAAATATGAGTCTCAAACAACCCAAACTGTTTCCAAAACTTCTTGGAAATGTATCTTCTTTAATAATCTGTCTTTTTTGGGCAAATTTTCATTGATGTGAAAAATGCAGTCAACTGGTACATACATCGGCATGCTTTTAATGCCTGGCTAGGGTTAGGGTTAAAAGAACCATAGAATTTTGCCCGAAGTTACACTTCTCGCTGCACTTTAAATGACAAAATGACGAGAGTTTACCCCTTAGAACAGGTATTCTTCACACTTTTCATCTGGCTCACTTTTGGGATGAAATCAACGAATAGGGAAACATACTGAAAGGTGGCCAAAAGTGTCCAAAAACTAAAAGTGCAGATGGGAGCAAATTATAACTCATCCTAAATATAACTGGGGGCCCGGAATGCAGTACTGACAGTAAAAATCTTCTACGTAGTGTGGGATCGCTAACCCTAACCCTAGCTAGGGTTGAAAAGTGAACATTCCTGCAGGGTGTCTCAGAAGCCCTCCAATCATGGGATTTGAATTTTTTCCTAAAACCAAAAAATATGAGTCTCAAACAACACAAACTGTTTCCAAAACTTCTTGAAAATGTATCTTCTTTAATAATCTGTCATCTTTAGGCAAATTTTCATTGAGATGAAAAATGCAGTCAAATGGTACATACATCGGCATGCTTTTAATGCCTGGCTAGGGTTAGGGTTAAAAGAACCATAGAATTTTGCCCGAAGTTACACTTCTCGCTGCACTTTAAATGACAAAATGACGAGAGTTTACCCCTTAGAACAGGTATTCTTCACACTTTTCATCTGGCTCACTTTTGGGATGAAATCAACGAATAGGGAAACATACTGAAAGGTGGCCAAAAGTGTCCAAAAACTAAAAGTGCAGATGGGAACAAATTATCACTCATTCTAAATATAATTGGGGACCCGGAATGCAGTACTGGCAGTAAAAATCTTCTACGTAGTGTGGGATCGCTAACCCTAACCCTAGCTAGGGTTGAAAAGTGCACATTCCTGCAGGGTGTCTCAGATGCCCTCCAATCATGAGATTTGAAGTTTTTCCTAAAACCAAAAAATATGAGTCTCAAACAACCCAAACTGTTTCCAAAACTTTTTGGAAATGTATCTTCTTTAATAATCTGTCTTTTTTGGGCAAATTTTTATTGATGTGAAAAATGCAGTCAACTGGTACATACATCGGCATGCTTTTAATGCCTGGCTAGGGTTAGGGTTAAAAGAACAATAGAATTTTGCCCGAAGTTACACTTCTCGCTGCACTTTAAATGACAAAATGAAGAGAGTTTACCCCTTAGAACAGGTATTCTTCACATTTTTCATCTGGCTCACTTTTGGGATGAAATCAACGAATGGGGCAACTTACTGAAAGGTGGCCAAAAGTGTCCGAAAACTAAAAGTGCAGATAGGAGCAAATTATCACTCATCCTAAATATAACTGGGGGCCCGGAATGCAGTACTGACAGTAAAAATCTTCTACGTAGTGTGGGATCGCTAACCCTAACCCTAGCTAGGGTTGAAAAGTGTACATTCCTGCAGGGTGTCTCAGATGCCCTCCAATCATGAGATTTGAATTTTTTTCTCAAACCAAAAAATATGAGTCTCAAACAACCCAAACTGTTTCCAAAACTTCTTGGAAATGTATCTTCTTTAATAATCTGTCTTGTTTGGGCAAATTATCATTGATGTGAAAAATGCAGTCAACTGGTACATACATCGGCATGCTTTTAATGCCTGGCTAGGGTTAGGGTTAAAAGAACCATAGAATTTTGCCCGAAGTTACACTTCTCGCTGCACTTTAAATGACAAAATGAAGAGAGTTTACCCCTTAGAACAGGTATTCTTCACACTTTTCATCTGGCTCACTTTTGGGATGAAATCAACGAATAGGGCAACTTACTGAAAGGTGGCCAAAAGTGTCCGAAAACTAAAAGTGCAGATAGGAGCAAATTATCACACATCCTAAACATAACTGGGGGCCCGGAATGCAGTACTGACAGTAAAAATCTTCTACGTAGTGTGGGATCGCTAACCCTAACCCTAGCTAGGGTTGAAAAGTGGACATTCCTGTAGGGTGTCTCAGATGCCCTCCACTCATGAGATTTGAATTTTTTTCTCAAACCAAAAAATTTGAGTCTCAAACAACCCAAACTGTTTCCAAAACTTCTTGGAAATTTATCTTCTTTAATAATCTGTCTTGTTTGGGCAAATTTTCATTGATGTGAAAAATGCAGTCAACTGGTACATACATCGGCATGCTTTTAATGCCTGGCTAGGGTTAGGGTTAAAAGAACCATAGAATTTTGCCCGAAGTTACACTTCTCGCTGCACTTTAAATGACAAAATGAAGAGAGTTTACCCCTTAGAACAGGTATTCTTCACACTTTTCATCTGGCTCACTTTTGGGATGAAATCAACAAATAGGGCAACTTACTGAAAGGTGGCCAAAAGTGTCCGAAAACTAAAAGTGCAGATAGGAGCAAATTATCACTCATCCTAAACATAACTGGGGGCCCGGAATGTAGTACTGACAGTAAAAATCTTCTACGTAGTGTGGGATTGCTAACCCTAACCCTAGCTAGGGTTGAAGGAGGACAATCCTGCAGGGTGTCTCAGAAGCCCTCCAATCATGGGATTTGAATTTTTTCCTAAAACCAAAAAATATGAGTCTCAAACAACCCAAACTGTTTCAAAACCTTCTTGGAAATGTATCTTCTTTAATAATCTGTCTTCTTCAGGCAAATTTTCATTGAGGTGAAAAATGCAGTCAAATGGTACATACATCGAAATGCTTTTAATGCCTGGCTAGGGTTAGGGTTAAAAGAACCGTAGAATTTTGCCCGAAGTTATACTTCTCGCTGCACTTTAAATGACAAAATGAAGAGAGTTTACCCCTTAGAACAGGTATTCTTCACACTTTTCATCTGGCTCACTTTTGGGATGAAATCAACGAATAGGGAAACATACTGAAAGGTGGCCAAAAGTGTCCGAAAACTAAAAGTGCAGATAGGAGCAAATTATCACTCATCCTAAATATAACTGGGGGCCCGGAATGCAGTACTGACAGTAAAAATCTTCTACGTAGTGTGGGATCGCTAACCCTAACCCTAGCTAGGGTTGAAAAGTGAACATTCCTGCAGGGTGTCTCAGAAGCCCTCCAATCATGGGGTTTGAATTTTTTCCTAAAACCAAAAAATATGAGTCTCAAACAACCCAAACTGTTTCCAAACCTTCTTGGAAATGTATCTTCTTTAATAATCTGTCTTCTTCAGGCAAATTTTCATTGAGGTGAAAAATGCAGTCAAATGGTACATACATCGAAATGCTTTTAATGCCTGGCTAGGGTTAGGGTTAAAAGAACCGTAGAATTTTGCCCGAAGTTATACTTCTCGCTGCACTTTAAATGACAAAATGAAGAGAGTTTACCCCTTAGAACAGGTATTCTTCTCACTTTTCATCTGGTTCACTTTTGGGATGAAATCAACGAATAGGGCAACATACTGAAAGGTGGCCAAAAGTGTCCGAAAACTAAAAGTGCAGATAGGAGCAAATTATCACTCATCCTAAACATAACTGGGGGCCCGGAATGCAGTACTGACAGTAAAAATCTTCTACGTAGTGTGGGATCGCTAACCCTAACCCTAGCTAGGGTTGAAAAGTGGACATTCCTGCAGGGTGTCTCAGAAGCCCTCCAATCATGAGATTTGAAGTTTTTCCTCAAAACAAAAAATATGAGTCTCAAACAACCCAAACTGTTTCCAAAACTTCTTGGAAATGTATCTTCTTTAATAATCGGTCTTTTTTGGGCAAATTTTCATTGATGTGAAAAATTCAGTCAACTGGTACATACATCGGCATGTTTTTAAGCCTGGCTAGGGTTAGGGTTAAAAGAACCATAGAATTTTGCCCGAAGTTACAC
Organism: Lepisosteus oculatus; assembly: GCF_040954835.1. Classification (NCBI taxonomy): domain Eukaryota; kingdom Metazoa; phylum Chordata; class Actinopteri; order Semionotiformes; family Lepisosteidae; genus Lepisosteus; species Lepisosteus oculatus. The sequence goes on along the minus strand of NC_090697.1, from coordinate 19,623,412 downwards.
TTCTCGCTGCACTTTAAATGACAAAATGAAGAGAGTTTACCCCTTAGAAAAGGTATTCTTCACACTTTTCATCTGGCTCACTTTTGGGATGAAATCAACGAATAGGGAAACATACTGAAAGGTGGCCAAAAGTGTCCGAAAACTAAAAGTGCAGATAGGAGCAAATTATCACTCATCCTAAATATAACTGGGGGCCCAGAATGCAGTACTGACAGTAAAAATCTTCTACGTAGTGTGGGATCGCTAACCCTAACCCTAGCTAGGGTTGAAAAGTGGACATTCCTGCAGGGTGTCTCAGAAGCCTTCCAATCATGAGATTTGAAGTTTTTCCTCAAAACAAAAAATATGAGTCTCAAACAACCCAAACTGTTTCCAAAACTTCTTGGAAATGTATCTTCTTTAATAATCGGTCTTTTTTGGGCAAATTTTCATTGATGTGAAAAATGCAGTCAAATGGTACATACATCGGCATGCTTTTAAGGCCTGGCTAGGGTTAGGGTTAAAAGAACCATAGAATTTTGCCCGAAAATACACTTCTCGCTGCACTTTAAATGACAAAATGAAGAGAGTTTACCCCTTAGAACAGGTATTCTTCACACTTTTCATCTGGCTCACTTTTGGGATGAAATCAACGAATGGGGCAACTTACTGAAAGGTGGCCAAAAGTGTCCGAAAACTAAAAGTGCAGATAGGAGCAAATTATCACTCATCCTAAATATAACTGGGGGCCCGGAATGCAGTACTGACAGTAAAAATCTTCTACGTAGTGTGGGATCGCTAACCCTAACCCTAGCTAGGGTTGAAAAGTGGACATTCCTGCAGGGTGTCTCAGATGCCCTCCAATCATGAGATTTGAATTTTTTTCTCAAACCAAAAAATTTGAGTCTCAAACAACCCAAACTGTTTCCAAACTTCTTGGAAATTTATCTTCTTTAATAATCTGTCTTGTTTGGGCAAATTTTCATTGATGTGAAAAATGCAGTCAACTGGTACATACATCGGCATGCTTTTAATGCCTGGCTAGGGTTAGGGTTAAAAGAACCATAGAATTTTGCCCGAAGTTACACTTCTCGCTGCACTTTAAATGACAAAATGAAGAGAGTTTACCCCTTAGAAAAGGTATTCTTCACACTTTTCATCTGGCTCACTTTTGGGATGAAATCAACGAATAGGGAAACATACTGAAAGGTGGCCAAAAGTGTCCGAAAACTAAAAGTGCAGATAGGAGCAAATTATCACTCATCCTAAATATAACTGGGGGCCCAGAATGCAGTACTGACAGTAAAAATCTTCTACGTAGTGTGGGATCGCTAACCCTAACCCTAGCTAGGGTTGAAAAGTGGGCATTCCTGCAGGGTGTCTCAGAAGCCCTCCAATCATGGGGTTTGAATTTTTTCCTAAAACCAAAAAATATGAGTCTCAAACAACCCAAACTGTTTCCAAACCTTCTTGGAAATGTATCTTCTTTAATAATCTGTCTTCTTCAGGCAAATTTTCATTGAGGTGAAAAATGCAGTCAAATGGTACATACATCGAAATGCTTTTAATGCCTGGCTAGGGTTAGGGTTAAAAGAACCGTAGAATTTTGCCCGAAGTTATACTTCTCGCTGCACTTTAAATGACAAAATGAAGAGAGTTTACCCCTTAGAACAGGTATTCTTCTCACTTTTCATCTGGTTCACTTTTGGGATGAAATCAACGAATAGGGCAACATACTGAAAGGTGGCCAAAAGTGTCCGAAAACTAAAAGTGCAGATAGGAGCAAATTATCACTCATCCTAAACATAACTGGGGGCCCGGAATGCAGTACTGACAGTAAAAATCTTCTACGTAGTGTGGGATCGCTAACCCTAACCCTAGCTAGGGTTGAAAAGTGGACATTCCTGCAGGGTGTCTCAGAAGCCCTCCAATCATGAGATTTGAAGTTTTTCCTCAAAACAAAAAATATGAGTCTCAAACAACCCAAACTGTTTCCAAAACGTCTTGGAAATGTATCTTCTTTAATAATCGGTCTTTTTTGGGCAAATTTTCATTGATGTGAAAAATGCATTCAACTGGTACATACATCGGCATGTTTTTAAGCCTGGCTAGGGTTAGGGTTAAAAGAACCATAGAATTTTGCCCGAAGTTACACTTCTCGCTGCACTTTAAATGACAAAATGAAGAGAGTTTACCCCTTAGAAAAGGTATTCTTCACACTTTTCATCTGGCTCACTTTTGGGATGAAATCAACGAATAGGGAAACATACTGAAAGGTGGCCAAAAGTGTCCGAAAACTAAAAGTGTAGATAGGAGCAAATTATCACTCATCCTAAATATAACTGGGGGCCCAGAATGCAGTACTGACAGTAAAAATCTTCTACGTAGTGTGGGATCGCTAACCCTAACCCTAGCTAGGGTTGAAAAGTGGACATTCCTGCAGGGTGTCTCAGAAGCCTTCCAATCATGAGATTTGAAGTTTTTCCTCAAAACAAAAAATATGAGTCTCAAACAACCCAAACTGTTTCCAAAACTTCTTGGAAATGTATCTTCTTTAATAATCTGTCTTGTTTGGGCAAATTTTCATTGATGTGAAAAATGCAGTCAACTGGTACATACATCGGCATGCTTTTAATGCCTGGCTAGGGTTAGGGTTAAAAGAACCATAGAATTTTGCCCGAAAATACACTTCTCGCTGCACTTTAAATGACAAAATGAAGAGAGTTTACCCCTTAGAACAGGTATTCTTCACACTTTTCATCTGGCTCACTTTTGGGATGAAATCAACGAATAGGGAAACATACTGAAAGGTGGCCAAAAGTGTCCGAAAACTAAAAGTGCAGATAGGAGCAAATTATCACTCATCCTAAATATAACTGGGGGCCCAGAATGCAGTACTGACAGTAAAAATCTTCTACGTAGTGTGGGATCGCTAACCCTAACCCTAGCTAGGGTTGAAAAGTGGGCATTCCTGCAGGGTGTCTCAGATGCCCTCCAATCATGAGATTTGAATTTTTTTCTCAAACCAAAAAATTTGAGTCTCAAACAACCCAAACTGTTTCCAAACTTCTTGGAAATTTATCTTCTTTAATAATCTGTCTTGTTTGGGCAAATTTTCATTGATGTGAAAAATGCAGTCAACTGGTACATACATCGGCATGCTTTTAATGCCTGGCTAGGGTTAGGGTTAAAAGAACCATAGAATTTTGCCCGAAGTTACACTTCTCGCTGCACTTTAAATGACAAAATGAAGAGAGTTTACACCTTAGAACAGGTATTCTTCACACTTTTCATCTGGCTCACTTTTGGGATGAAATCAACGAATAGGGCAACTTACTGAAAGGTGGCCAAAAGTGTCCGAAAACTAAAAGTGCAGATAGGAGCAAATTATCACTCATCCTAAACATAACTGGGGGCCCGGAATGCAGTACTGACAGTAAAAATCTTCTACGTAGTGTGGAATTGCTAACCCTAACCCTAGCTAGGGTTGAAGGAGGACAATCCTGCAGGGTGTCTCAGATGCCCTCCAATCATGAGATTTGAATTTTTTTCTCAAACCAAAAAATTTGAGTCTCAAACAACCCAAACTGTTTCCAAAACTTCTTGGAAATGTATCTTCTTTAATAATCTGTCTTTTTTGGGCAAATTTTAATTGATGTGAAAAATGCAGTCAAATGGTACATACATCGGCATGCTTTTAAGGCCTGGCTAGGGTTAGGGTTAAAAGAACCATAGAATTTTGCCCGAAGTTACACTTCTCGCTGCACTTTAAATGACAAAATGAAGAGAGTTTACCCCTTAGAACAGGTATTCTTCACACTTTTCATCTGGCTCACTTTTGGGATGAAATCAACGAATGGGGCAACTTACTGAAAGGTGGCCAAAAGTGTCCGAAAACTAAAAGTGCAGATAGGAGCAAATTATCACTCATCCTAAATATAACTGGGGGCCCGGAATGCAGTACTGACAGTAAAAATCTTCTACGTAGTGTGGGATCGCTAACCCTAACCCTAGCTAGGGTTGAAAAGTGGACATTCCTGCAGGGTGTCTCAGAAGCCCTCCAATCATGGGATTTGAATTTTTTCCTAAAACCAAAAAATATGAGTCTCAAACAACCCAAACTGTTTCCAAACCTTCTTGGAAATTTATCTTCTTCAATAATCTGTCTTTTTTGGGCAAATTTTCATTGATGTGAAAAATGCAGTCAACTGGTACATACATCGGCATGCTTTTAATGCCTGGCTAGGGTTAGGGTTAAAAGAACCATAGAATTTTGCCCGAAAATACACTTCTCGCTGCACTTTAAATGACAAAATGAAGAGAGTTTACCCCTTAGAACAGGTATTCTTCACACTTTTCATCTGGCTCACTTTTGGGATGAAATCAACGAATAGGGAAACATACTGAAAGGTGGCCAAAAGTGTCCGAAAACTAAAAGTGCAGATAGGAGCAAATTATCACTCATCCTAAATATAACTGGGGGCCCAGAATGCAGTACTGACAGTAAAAATCTTCTACGTAGTGTGGGATCGCTAACCCTAACCCTAGCTAGGGTTGAAAAGTGGGCATTCCTGCAGGGTGTCTCAGATGCCCTCCAATCATGAGATTTGAATTTTTTTCTCAAACCAAAAAATTTGAGTCTCAAACAACCCAAACTGTTTCCAAACTTCTTGGAAATTTATCTTCTTTAATAATCTGTCTTGTTTGGGCAAATTTTCATTGATGTGAAAAATGCAGTCAACTGGTACATACATCGGCATGCTTTTAATGCCTGGCTAGGGTTAGGGTTAAAAGAACCATAGAATTTTGCCCGAAGTTACACTTCTCGCTGCACTTTAAATGACAAAATGAAGAGAGTTTACCCCTTAGAACAGGTATTCTTCACACTTTTCATCTGGCTCACTTTTGGGATGAAATCAACGAATAGGGCAACTTACTGAAAGGTGGCCAAAAGTGTCCGAAAACTAAAAGTGCAGATAGGAGCAAATTATCACTCATCCTAAACATAACTGGGGGCCCGGAATGCAGTACTGACAGTAAAAATCTTCTACGTAGTGTGGAATTGCTAACCCTAACCCTAGCTAGGGTTGAAGGAGGACAATCCTGCAGGGTGTCTCAGATGCCCTCCAATCATGAGATTTGAATTTTTTTCTCAAACCAAAAAATTTGAGTCTCAAACAACCCAAACTGTTTCCAAAACTTCTTGGAAATGTATCTTCTTTAATAATCTGTCTTTTTTGGGCAAATTTTAATTGATGTGAAAAATGCAGTCAAATGGTACATACATCGGCATGCTTTTAAGGCCTGGCTAGGGTTAGGGTTAAAAGAACCATAGAATTTTGCCCGAAGTTACACTTCTCGCTGCACTTTAAATGACAAAATGAAGAGAGTTTACCCCTTAGAACAGGTATTCTTCACACTTTTCATCTGGCTCACTTTTGGGATGAAATCAACGAATGGGGCAACTTACTGAAAGGTGGCCAAAAGTGTCCGAAAACTAAAAGTGCAGATAGGAGCAAATTATCACTCATCCTAAATATAACTGGGGGCCCGGAATGCAGTACTGACAGTAAAAATCTTCTACGTAGTGTGGGATCGCTAACCCTAACCCTAGCTAGGGTTGAAAAGTGGACATTCCTGCAGGGTGTCTCAGAAGCCCTCCAATCATGGGATTTGAATTTTTTCCTAAAACCAAAAAATATGAGTCTCAAACAACCCAAACTGTTTCCAAACCTTCTTGGAAATTTATCTTCTTCAATAATCTGTCTTTTTTGGGCAAATTTTCATTGATGTGAAAAATGCAGTCAACTGGTACATACATCGGCATGCTATTAATGCCTGGCTAGGGTTAGGGTTAAAAGAACCATAGAATTTTGCCCGAAGTTACACTTTTCGCTGCACTTTAAATGACAAAATGAAGAGAGTTTACCCCTTAGAACAGGTATTCTTCTCACTTTTCATCTGGCTCACTTTTGGGATGAAATCAACGAATAGGGCAACATACTGAAAGGTGGCCAAAAGTGTCCGAAAACTAAAAGTGCAGATAGGAGCAAATTATCACTCATCCTAAACATAACTGGGGGCCCGGAATGCAGTACTGACAGTAAAAATCTTCTACGTAGTGTTGGATCGCTAACCCTAACCCTAGCTAGGGTTGAAAAGTGGACATTCCTGCAGGGTGTCTCAGAAGCCCTCCAATCATGAGATTTGAATTTTTTTCTCAAACCAAAAAATATGAGTCTCAAACAACCCAAACTGTTTCCAAAACTTCTTGGAAATGTATCTTCTTTAATAATCTGTTTTGTTTGGGCAAATTTTCATTGATGTGAAAAATGCAGTCAACTGGTACATACATTGGCATACTTTTAATGCCTGGCTAGGGTTAGGGTTAAAAGAACCATAGAATTTTGCCCGAAGTTACACTTCTCGCTGCACTTTAAATGACAAAATGAAGAGAGTTTACCCCTTAGAACAGGTATACTTCACACTTTTCAACTGGCTCACTTTTGGGATGAAATCAACGAATAGGGAAACATACTGAAAGGTGGCCAAAAGTGTCCGAAAACTAAAAGTGCAGATAGGAGCAAATTATCACTCATCCTAAATATAACTGGGGGCCCAGAATGCAGTACTGACAGTAAAAATCTTCTACGTAGTGTGGGATCGCTAACCCTAACCCTAGCTAGGGTTGAAAAGTGGACATTCCTGCAGGGTGTCTCAGAAGCCTTCCAATCATGAGATTTGAAGTTTTTCCTCAAAACAAAAAATATGAGTCTCAAACAACCCAAACTGTTTCCAAAACTTCTTGGAAATGTATCTTCTTTAATAATCGGTCTTTTTTGGGCAAATTTTCATTGATGTGAAAAATGCAGTCAAATGGTACATACATCGGCATGCTTTTAAGGCCTGGCTAGGGTTAGGGTTAAAAGAACCATAGAATTTTGCCCGAAGTTACACTTCTCGCTGCACTTTAAATGACAAAATGAAGAGAGTTTACCCCTTAGAACAGGTATTCTTCTCACTTTTCATCTGGTTCACTTTTGGGATGAAATCAACGAATAGGGCAACATACTGAAAGGTGGCCAAAAGTGTCCGAAAACTAAGAGTGCAGATAGGAGCAAATTATCACTCATCCTAAACATTACTGGGGGCCCGGAATGCAGTACTGACAGTAAAAATCTTCTACGTAGTGTGGGATCGCTAACCCTAACCCTAGCTAGGGTTGAAAAGTGGACATTCCTGCAGGGTGTCTCAGAAGCCCTCCAATCATGAGATTTGAAGTTTTTCCTCAAAACAAAAAATATGAGTCTCAAACAACCCAAACTGTTTCCAAAACTTCTTGGAAATGTATCTTCTTTAATAATCTGTCTTTTTTGGGCAAATTTTAATTGATGTGAAAAATGCAGTCAAATGGTACATACATCGGCATGCTTTTAAGTCCTGGCTAGGGTTAGGGTTAAAAGAACCATAGAATTTTGCCTGAAGTTACACTTCTCGCTGCACTTTAAATGACAAAATGAAGAGAGTTTACCCCTTAGAACAGGTATTCTTCACACTTTTCATCTGGCTCACTTTTGGGATGAAATCAACGAATGGGGCAACTTACTGAAAGGTGGCCAAAAGTGTCCGAAAACTAAAAGTGCAGATAGGAGCAAATTATCACTCATCCTAAATATAACTGGGGGCCCGGAATGCAGTACTGACAGTAAAAATCTTCTACGTAGTGTGGGATCGCTAACCCTAACCCTAGCTAGGGTTGAAAAGTGTACATTCCTGCAGGGTGTCTCAGAAGCCCTCCAATCATGGGATTTGAATTTTTTCCTAAAACCAAAAAATATGAGTCTCAAACAACCCAAACTGTTTCCAAACCTTCTTGGAAATTTATCTTCTTCAATAATCTGTGTTTTTTGGGCAAATTTTCATTGATGTGAAAAATGCAGTCAACTGGTACATACATCGGCATGCTATTAATGCCTGGCTAGGGTTAGGGTTAAAAGAACCATAGAATTTTGCCCGAAGTTACACTTTTCGCTGCACTTTAAATGACAAAATGAAGAGAGTTTACCCCTTAGAACAGGTATTCTTCTCACTTTTCATCTGGCTCACTTTTGGGATGAAATCAACGAATAGGGCAACATACTGAAAGGTGGCCAAAAGTGTCCGAAAACTAAAAGTGCAGATAGGAGCAAATTATCACTCATCCTAAACATAACTGGGGGCCCGGAATGCAGTACTGACAGTAAAAATCTTCTACGTAGTGTTGGATCGCTAACCCTAACCCTAGCTAGGGTTGAAAAGTGGACATTCCTGCAGGGTGTCTCAGAAGCCCTCCAATCATGAGATTTGAATTTTTTTCTCAAACCAAAAAATATGAGTCTCAAACAACCCAAACTGTTTCCAAAACTTCTTGGAAATGTATCTTCTTTAATAATCTGTCTTGTTTGGGCAAATTTTCATTGATGTGAAAAATGCAGTCAACTGGTACATACATTGGCATACTTTTAATGCCTGGCTAGGGTTAGGGTTAAAAGAACCATAGAATTTTGCCCGAAGTTACACTTCTCGCTGCACTTTAAATGACAAAATGAAGAGAGTTTACCCCTTAGAACAGGTATACTTCACACTTTTCATCTGGCTCACTTTTGGGATGAAATCAACGAATAGGGAAACATACTGAAAGGTGGCCAAAAGTGTCCGAAAACTAAAAGTGCAGATAGGAGCAAATTATCACTCATCCTAAATATAACTGGGGGCCCAGAATGCAGTACTGACAGTAAAAATCTTCTACGTAGTGTGGGATCGCTAACCCTAACCCTAGCTAGGGTTGAAAAGTGGACATTCCTGCAGGGTGTCTCAGAAGCCTTCCAATCATGAGATTTGAAGTTTTTCCTCAAAACAAAAAATATGAGTCTCAAACAACCCAAACTGTTTCCAAAACTTCTTGGAAATGTATCTTCTTTAATAATCGGTCTTTTTTGGGCAAATTTTCATTGATGTGAAAAATGCAGTCAAATGGTACATACATCGGCATGCTTTTAAGGCCTGGCTAGGGTTAGGGTTAAAAGAACCATAGAATTTTGCCCGAAGTTACACTTCTCGCTGCACTTTAAATGACAAAATGAAGAGAGTTTACCCCTTAGAACAGGTATTCTTCTCACTTTTCATCTGGTTCACTTTTGGGATGAAATCAACGAATAGGGCAACATACTGAAAGGTGGCCAAAAGTGTCCGAAAACTAAGAGTGCAGATAGGAGCAAATTATCACTCATCCTAAACATTACTGGGGGCCCGGAATGCAGTACTGACAGTAAAAATCTTCTACGTAGTGTGGGATCGCTAACCCTAACCCTAGCTAGGGTTGAAAAGTGGACATTCCTGCAGGGTGTCTCAGAAGCCCTCCAATCATGAGATTTGAAGTTTTTCCTCAAAACAAAAAATATGAGTCTCAAACAACCCAAACTGTTTCCAAAACTTCTTGGAAATGTATCTTCTTTAATAATCTGTCTTTTTTGGGCAAATTTTAATTGATGTGAAAAATGCAGTCAAATGGTACATACATCGGCATGCTTTTAAGTCCTGGCTAGGGTTAGGGTTAAAAGAACCATAGAATTTTGCCCGAAGTTACACTTCTCGCTGCACTTTAAATGACAAAATGAAGAGAGTTTACCCCTTAGAACAGGTATTCTTCACACTTTTCATCTGGCTCACTTTTGGGATGAAATCAACGAATGGGGCAACTTACTGAAAGGTGGCCAAAAGTGTCCGAAAACTAAAAGTGCAGATAGGAGCAAATTATCACTCATCCTAAATATAACTGGGGGCCCGGAATGCAGTACTGACAGTAAAAATCTTCTACGTAGTGTGGGATCGCTAACCCTAACCCTAGCTAGGGTTGAAAAGTGGACATTCCTGCAGGGTGTCTCAGAAGCCCTCCAATCATGGGATTTGAATTTTTTCCTAAAACCAAAAAATATGAGTCTCAAACAACCCAAACTGTTTCCAAACCTTCTTGGAAATTTATCTTCTTCAATAATCTGTCTTTTTTGGGCAAATTTTCATTGATGTGAAAAATGCAGTCAACTGGTACATACATCGGCATGCTATTAATGCCTGGCTAGGGTTAGGGTTAAAAGAACCATAGAATTTTGCCCGAAGTTACACTTTTCGCTGCACTTTAAATGACAAAATGAAGAGAGTTTACCCCTTAGAACAGGTATTCTTCTCACTTTTCATCTGGCTCACTTTTGGGATGAAATCAACGAATAGGGCAACATACTGAAAGGTGGCCAAAAGTGTCCGAAAACTAAAAGTGCAGATAGGAGCAAATTATCACTCATCCTAAACATAACTGGGGGCCCGGAATGCAGTACTGACAGTAAAAATCTTCTACGTAGTGTTGGATCGCTAACCCTAACCCTAGCTAGGGTTGAAAAGTGGACATTCCTGCAGGGTGTCTCAGAAGCCCTCCAATCATGAGATTTGAATTTTTTTCTCAAACCAAAAAATATGAGTCTCAAACAACCCAAACTGTTTCCAAAACTTCTTGGAAATGTATCTTCTTTAATAATCTGTCTTGTTTGGGCAAATTTTCATTGATGTGAAAAATGCAGTCAACTGGTACATACATTGGCATACTTTTAATGCCTGGCTAGGGTTAGGGTTAAAAGAACCATAGAATTTTGCCCGAAGTTACACTTCTCGCTGCACTTTAAATGACAAAATGAAGAGAGTTTACCCCTTAGAACAGGTATACTTCACACTTTTCATCTGGCTCACTTTTGGGATGAAATCAACGAATAGGGAAACATACTGAAAGGTGGCCAAAAGTGTCCGAAAACTAAAAGTGCAGATAGGAGCAAATTATCACTCATCCTAAATATAACTGGGGGCCCAGAATGCAGTACTGACAGTAAAAATCTTCTACGTAGTGTGGGATCGCTAACCCTAACCCTAGCTAGGGTTGAAAAGTGGACATTCCTGCAGGGTGTCTCAGAAGCCTTCCAATCATGAGATTTGAAGTTTTTCCTCAAAACAAAAAATATAAGTCTCAAACAACCCAAACTGTTTCCAAAACTTCTTGGAAATGTATCTTCTTTAATAATCGGTCTTTTTTGGGCAAATTTTCATTGATGTGAAAAATGCAGTCAAATGGTACATACATCGGCATGCTTTTAAGGCCTGGCTAGGGTTAGGGTTAAAAGAACCATAGAATTTTGCCCGAAGTTACACTTCTCGCTGCACTTTAAATGACAAAATGAAGAGAGTTTACCCCTTAGAACAGGTATTCTTCACACTTTTCATCTGGCTCACTTTTGGGATGAAATCAACGAATGGGGCAACATACTGAAAGGTGGCCAAAAGTGTCCGAAAACTAAAAGTGCAGATAGGAGCAAATTATCACTCATCCTAAATATAACTGGGGGCCCGGAATGCAGTACTGACAGTAAAAATCTTCTACGTAGTGTGGGATCGCTAACCCTAACCCTAGCTAGGGTTGAAAAGTGGACATTCCTGCAGGGTGTCTCAGATGCCCTCCAATCATGAGATTTGAATTTTTTTCTCAAACCAAAAAATTTGAGTCTCAAACAACCCAAACTGTTTCCAAACTTCTTGGAAATTTATCTTCTTTAATAATCTGTCTTGTTTGGGCAAATTTTCATTGATGTGAAAAATGCAGTCAAATGGTACATACATCGGCATGCTTTTAAGGCCTGGCTAGGGTTAGGGTTAAAAGAACCATAGAATTTTGCCCGAAGTTACACTTCTCGCTGCACTTTAAATGACAAAATGAAGAGAGTTTACCCCTTAGAAAAGGTATTCTTCACGCTTTTCATCTGGCTCACTTTTGGGATGAAATCAACGAATGGGGCAACTTACTGAAAGGTGGCCAAAAGTGTCCGAAAACTAAAAGTGCAGATAGGAGCAAATTATCACTCATCCTAAATATAACTGGGGGCCCGGAATGCAGTACTGACAGTAAAAATCTTCTACGTAGTGTGGGATCGCTAACCCTAACCCTAGCTAGGGTTGAAAAGTGGACATTCCTGCAGGGTGTCTCAGATGCCCTCCAATCATGAGATTTGAATTTTTTTCTCAAACCAAAAAATTTGAGTCTCAAACAACCCAAACTGTTTCCAAACTTCTTGGAAATTTATCTTCTTTAATAATCTGTCTTGTTTGGGCAAATTTTCATTGATGTGAAAAATGCAGTCAACTGGTACATACATCGGCATGCTTTTAATGCCTGGCTAGGGTTAGGGTTAAAAGAACCATAGAATTTTGCCCGAAGTTACACTTCTCGCTGCACTTTAAATGACAAAATGAAGAGAGTTTACCCCTTAGAACAGGTATTCTTCACACTTTTCATCTGGCTCACTTTTGGGATGAAATCAACGAATAGGGCAACTTACTGAAAGGTGGCCAAAAGTGTCCGAAAACTAAAAGTGCAGATAGGAGCAAATTATCACTCATCCTAAACATAACTGGGGGCCCGGAATGCAGTACTGACAGTAAAAATCTTCTACGTAGTGTGGAATTGCTAACCCTAACTCTAGCTAGGGTTGAAGGAGGACAATCCTGCAGGGTGTCTCAGATGCCCTCCAATCATGAGATTTGAATTTTTTTCTCAAACCAAAAAATTTGAGTCTCAAACAAACCAAACTGTTTCCAAAACTTCTTGGAAATGTATCTTCTTTAATAATCTGTCTTGTTTGGGCAAATTATCATTGATGTGAAAAATGCAGTCAACTGGTACATACATCGGCATGCTTTTAATGCCTGGCTAGGGTTAGGGTTAAAAGAACCATAGAATTTTGCCCGAAGTTACACTTCTCGCTGCACTTTAAATGACAAAATGAAGAGAGTTTACCCCTTAGAACAGGTATTCTTCTCACTTTTCATCTGGTTCACTTTTGGGATGAAATCAACGAATAGGGCAACATACTGAAAGGTGGCCAAAAGTGTCCGAAAACTAAGAGTGCAGATAGGAGCAAATTATCACTCATCCTAAACATTACTGGGGGCCCGGAATGCAGTACTGACAGTAAAAATCTTCTACGTAGTGTGGGATCGCTAACCCTAACCCTAGCTAGGGTTGAAAAGTGGACATTCCTGCAGGGTGTCTCAGAAGCCCTCCAATCATGAGATTTGAAGTTTTTCCTCAAAACAAAAAATATGAGTCTCAAACAACCCAAACTGTTTCCAAAACTTCTTGGAAATGTATCTTCTTTAATAATCTGTCTTTTTTGGGCAAATTTTAATTGATGTGAAAAATGCAGTCAAATGGTACATACATCGGCATGCTTTTAAGGCCTGGCTAGGGTTAGGGTTAAAAGAACCATAGAATTTTGCCCGAAGTTACACTTCTCGCTGCACTTTAAATGACAAAATGAAGAGAGTTTACCCCTTAGAACAGGTATTCTTCACACTTTTCATCTGGCTCACTTTTGGGATGAAATCAACGAATGGGGCAACTTACTGAAAGGTGGCCAAAAGTGTCCGAAAACTAAAAGTGCAGATAGGAGCAAATTATCACTCATCCTAAATATAACTGGGGGCCCGGAATGCAGTACTGACAGTAAAAATCTTCTACGTAGTGTGGGATCGCTAACCCTAACCCTAGCTAGGGTTGAAAAGTGGACATTCCTGCAGGGTGTCTCAGATGCCCTCCAATCATGAGATTTGAATTTTTTTCTCAAACCAAAAAATTTGAGTCTCAAACAACCCAAACTGTTTCCAAACTTCTTGGAAATTTATCTTCTTTAATAATCTGTCTTGTTTGGGCAAATTTTCATTGATGTGAAAAATGCAGTCAACTGGTACATACATCGGCATGCTTTTAATGCCTGGCTAGGGTTAGGGTTAAAAGAACCATAGAATTTTGCCCGAAGTTACACTTCTCGCTGCACTTTGAATGACAAAATGAAGAGAGTTTACCCCTTAGAACAGGTATTCTTCACACTTTTCATCTGGCTCACTTTTGGGATGAAATCAACGAATAGGGCAACATACTGAAAGGTGGCCAAAAGTGTCCGAAAACTAAAAGTGCAGATAGGAGCAAATTATCACTCATCCTAAACATAACTGGGGGCCCAGAATGCAGTACTGACAGTAAAAATCTTCTACGTAGTGTGGGATCGCTAACCCTAACCCTAGCTAGGGTTGAAAAGTGGACAATCCTGCAGGGTGTCTCAGAAGCCCTCCAATCATGGGATTTGAATTTTTTCCTAAAACCAAAAAATATGAGTCTCAAACAACCCAAACTGTTTCCAAACCTTCTTGGAAATGTATCTTCTTTAATAATCTGTCTTCTTCAGGCAAATTTTCATTGAGGTGAAAAATGCAGTCAAATGGTACATACATCGGCATGCTTTTAAGGCTTGGCTAGGGTTAGGGTTAAAAGAACCGTAGAATTTTGCCCGAAGTTACACTTCTCGCTGCACTTTGAATGACAAAATGAAGAGAGTTTACCCCTTAGAACAGGTATTCTTCACACTTTTCATCTGGCTCACTTTTGGGATGAAATCAACGAATAGGGCAACTTACTGAAAGGTGGCCAAAAGTGTCCGAAAACTAAAAGTGCAGATAGGAGCAAATTATCACTCATCCTAAACATAACTGGGGGCCCGGAATGCAGTACTGACAGTAAAAATCTTCTACGTAGTGTGGGATTGCTAACCCTAACCCTAGCTAGGGTTGAAAAGTGGACAATCCTGCAGGGTGTCTCAGAAGCCCTCCAATCATGGGATTTGAATTTTTTCCTAAAACCAAAAAATATGAGTCTCAAACAACCCAAACTGTTTCCAAACCTTCTTGGAAATGTATCTTCTTCAATAATCTGTCTTTTTTGGGCAAATTTTCATTGATGTGAAAAATGCAGTCAACTGGTACATACATCGGCATGCTATTAATGCCTGGCTAGGGTTAGGGTTAAAAGAACCATAGAATTTTGCCCGAAGTTACACTTTTCGCTGCACTTTAAATGACAAAATGAAGAGAGTTTACCCCTTAGAACAGGTATTCTTCTCACTTTTCATCTGGCTCACTTTTGGGATGAAATCAACGAATAGGGCAACATACTGAAAGGTGGCCAAAAGTGTCCGAAAACTAAAAGTGCAGATAGGAGCAAATTATCACTCATCCTAAACATAACTGGGGGCCCGGAATGCAGTACTGACAGTAAAAATCTTCTACGTAGTGTTGGATCGCTAACCCTAACCCTAGCTAGGGTTGAAAAGTGGACATTCCTGCAGGGTGTCTCAGAAGCCCTCCAATCATGAGATTTGAATTTTTTTCTCAAACCAAAAAATATGAGTCTCAAACAACCCAAACTGTTTCCAAAACTTCTTGGAAATGTATCTTCTTTAATAATCTGTCTTGTTTGGGCAAATTTTCATTGATGTGAAAAATGCAGTCAACTGGTACATACATCGGCATACTTTTAATGCCTGGCTAGGGTTAGGGTTAAAAGAACCATAGAATTTTGCCCGAAGTTACACTTCTCGCTGCACTTTAAATGACAAAATGAAGAGAGTTTACCCCTTAGAACAGGTATACTTCACACTTTTCATCTGGCTCACTTTTGGGATGAAATCAATGAATGTGGCAACTTACTGAAAGGTGGCCAAAAGTGTCCGAAAACTAAAAGTGCAGATAGGAGCAAATTATCACTCATCCTAAACATAACTGGGGGCCCGGAATGCAGTACTGACAGTAAAAATCTTCTACGTAGTGTGGGATCGCTACCCTAACCCTAGCTAGGGTTGAAAAGTGCACATTCCTGCAGGGTGTCTCAGAAGCCCTCCAATCATGAGATTTGAAGTTTTTCCTCAAAACAAAAAATATGAGTCTCAAACAACCCAAACTGTTTCCAAAACTTCTTGGAAATGTATCTTCTTTAATAATCTGTCTTTTTTGGGCAAATTTTCATTGATGTGAAAAATGCAGTCAACTGGTACATACATCGGCATGCTTTTAATGCCTGGCTAGTGTTAGGGTTAAAAGAACCATAGAATTTTGCCCGAAGTTACACTTCTCGCTGCACTTTAAATGACAAAATGAAGAGAGTTTACCCCTTAGAACAGGTATTCTTCACACTTTTCATCTAGCTCACTTTTGGGATGAAATCAACGAATAGGGCAACATACTGAAAGGTGGCCAAAAGTGTCCGAAAACTAAAAGTGCAGATTGGAGCAAATTATCACACATCCTAAACATAACTGGGGGCCCGGAATGCAGTACTGACAGTAAAAATCTTCTACGTAGTGTGGGATCGCTAACCCTAACCCTAGCTAGGGTTGAAAAGTGGACAATCCTGCAGGGTGTCTCAGAAGCCCTCCAATCATGGGATTTGAATTTTTTCCTAAAACCAAAAAATATGAGTCTCAAACAACCCAAACTGTTTCCAAAACTTCTTGGAAATGTATCTTCTTTAATAATCTGTCTTTTTTGGGCAAATTTTCATTGATGTGAAAAATGCAGTCAACTGGTACATACATCGGCATGCTATTAATGCCTGGCTAGGGTTAGGGTTATAAGAACCATAGAATTTTGCCCGAAGTTACACTTCTCGCTGCACTTTAAATGACAAAATGAAGAGAGTTTACCCCTTAGAACAGGTATTCTTCACACTTTTCATCTGGCTCACTTTTGGGATGAAATCAACGGATAGGGCAACATACTGAAAGGTGGCCAAAAGTGTCCGAAAACTAAAAGTGCAGATTGGAGCAAATTATCACACATCCTAAACATAACTGGGGGCCCGGAATGCAGTACTGACAGTAAAAATCTTCTACGTAGTGTGGGATCGCTAACCCTAACCCTAGCTAGGGTTGAAAAGTGGACATTCGTGCAGGGTGTCTCAGATGCCCTCCAATCATGAGATTTGAATTTTTTTCTCAAACCAAAAAATATGAGTCTCAAACAACCCAAACTGTTTCCAAAACTTCTTGGAAATGTATCTTCTTTAATAATCTGTCTTGTTTGTGCAAATTTTCATTGATGTGAAAAATGCAGTCAACTGGTACATACATCGGCATGCTTTTAATGCCTGGCTAGGGTTAGGGTTAAAAGAACCATAGAATTTTGCCCGAAGTTACACTTCTCGCTGCACTTTAAATGACAAAATGAAGAGAGTTTACCCCTTAGAACAGGTATTCTTCTCACTTTTCATCTGGCTCACTTTTGGGATGAAATCAACGAATAGGGCAACATACTGAAAGGTGGCCAAAAGTGTCCGAAAACTAAAAGTGCAGATAGGAGCAAATTATCACTCATCCTAAACATAACTGGGGGCCCGGAATGCAGTACTGACAGTAAAAATCTTCTACGTAGTGTGGGATCGCTAACCCTAACCCTAGCTTGGGTTGATAAGTGGACATTCCTGCAGGGTGTCTCAGAAGCCCTCCAATCATGAGATTTGAAGTTTTTCCTCAAAACAAAAAATATGAGTCTCAAACAACCCAAACTGTTTCCAAAACTTCTTGGAAATGTATCTTCTTTAATAATCTGTCTTTTTTGGGCAAATTTTCATTGATGTGAAAAATGCAGTCAACTGGTACATACATCGGCATGCTATTAATGCCTGGCTAGGGTTAGGGTTAAAAGAACCATAGAATTTTGCCCGAAGTTACACTTCTCGCTGCACTTTAAATGACAAAATGAAGAGAGTTTACCCCTTAGAACAGGTATTCTTCACACTTTTCATCTGGCTCACTTTTGGGATGAAATCAACTAATAGTACGCTGGGCAAACGTCCCGAGATCGAATTCTTCCGCGACAGGGGTACCTTTAAAGCGGAGACGACGGCACCGAAAATTTTTGGCGCGCCCTCTTTTTAAAGCCCTGGCCAAATACGAAGACAGTACGTACAGTTATAATTCAAACGGAATTAAAAACTACACATCCCAGTTACCATGGTGGTGCTTGTGATCATTGCGTTTAACCAACGAAACAGGGCGAAAAATCAGTCACATGACTTTGGGGCAGAGTTTCGAAAGCTTAACCTATCAGCAACAAAGCGAAATTTACACGATAGGCTACCTCAAACTGTCAGTTACACGACTGTGTATGTCGCTTAAGCCACTCCTATTTGGCATTTTAGTTATGGAGGCGAGAAGACGCCCCCCCCCCCCCCTCTCTGGGTGTCTGATTTGCCGCCATGTTTAACCGTCCGTGTCCGAATCGCAGTAGCTACGCGTATGAAATAAAGTTCATCCCAGCTACAAAACATATATATTTTTGTGGTAAGATGGCGCAAAACATCAGTATTTACTGCTATTAATTACTGTACGATTTATAGTTGAAATCTGAGCCTAGATATAAAGTTAGATATAAAGTTAAAATCTCGACAAAGCAATGTAGGAAATACAGAGAAAAGAAATCCTTTCTGACATCTAAAATCAGTTTCGATCAAGGTCTCTAAAACGAACAAGAAAAAGAGGATTTTCGGAGGGCAATTACGCTGTGTTTATATAGGATAAGTGATCTATGAGCAATCTAATTTCTTGATCGTTTAAAACAGTGAAATGTCAGCTGCAAAAGATCGCACCAGAAACAGCACTCTCTCTGCCTGTCATAGACGTTCAGGAAAGGCTGAATAAAGTCATGTCAAGAACAATAATTCGGTGATCAATAATAACAGTTGTAGGACAAGAAACAAAAGATAATGAAAACTTCTTTAGGCTAAAACTCAAGTTCATTCTACAAATTAAGGCAAATGAAAATTCAGGATGTTAAAGTGCTAGAGGTGTAAAAAATACAAAAATGCACATGAGTAAAAAGTTTTAGAAATGGAGCGCGTGTTCCTTTGAAATAAGCAAACAGAAAAAAAGCCATGACTAAAGTGCAGAAGAGGGATGCAGGAACACTTGCTTAGATATACAAAACAAATCACAAAAAGGTGTATGTTACAAAAGAACATGCAAACATGTTCATCATGTACATCAATTTCCCTTCACGATCAATAAAGTCTTATTTATAAACATGAAACAGAGTGAAGAATCAGAAAATTAGCATGCATAAAAAACAGCAATTCTGTCAATAAGCCCTAAATGAATTAATAGCAACCATGGTTTCATGGAGGGCTTCTCAGATAGTTGGGCATTCAGGTAGATTGCCAGGTGAAAGGATTTGTAAACATACTTTGTTAAAGCAAGTCAGTTTTTTCTGCAACACATAAAAGACATTTTTCCAAGAAAGTTTAGCCTTTGTCACTAATGAAACCACTAAATAAAGACATAAATATAGAAATCTTAAGATTTTGTTATTCAATGTTGGTAGCAGGATGAACTGTGCTAAGTGTATATTTTGTCGCAGCTTTGCTGCAAGATGTTAACAGTGAAAAAAGGTATTTAGAAATGAGTTATTTCAAGAAGAAAATGTTCAGAATGATTGCAAATCTAGCAGGATAGAGAAAGCACAGAAAACAGGCAGTTAGATTGATCAGATTAGTATGAAAAGTTATTTAGCAAAGGGAATGAGAAGAGTGACAAACTAGTATGCTTTAGATCTTTTTATCTGAACCAGGGAAAACTGATCATGTTTCTCTATAACAATAATAAAAAACTTTATTTTATATATCACCTTTAAAAGTGGCATCTCAAAGCAAGACAGTAGATATAAAAACAGATATAAGAAAGACAAGCAGTTAGAGGTGCTACCAAAATTAGAAAATGAAGCAGATACAGACACTAAGTCTTCTGAAAAGAAAGGTTCTGAGGTTAGATTTAAATGCACTCAGGGTACGTGACTGATATCACTGGGAATACAAATTGAGAGCTCTGGGGTGCAGCTAGAGAAGACCCTGTCACCCACAGAATGTAGATGTTCTTGAGGACAGCTAGAAGACCAGAGTCAGACAGACAAAGGTGGGGAGTAGACAGATAATAAGCCATATACTGTAGGTACTGAATGAGGATGAGGATTTTGAAGTTGACTCGAAACCTGATAGGTAACCAATGCAAGGACTTGAAAACAGGTGTAATGCATCCCTGATAGGATTCTCGCTGTCATATTCTGAACATATTGAAGATTGCTCAGGGTGGATTTAATTTCCCCAGTGAACAGGATGTGCATTTATTAATTCTAGAAAAAAAAGCCTTTCTTGATTTCTCTAGTTCTTAGTTTCTCTAGTTCCCTTTAAAATAAACTATTATTCCACAATGCAGAGTATTATATGGACAGTATTTACACATGATATTGTGATTTAAAGAAATGAACACAAGCAGCTTTTCGAGATTTAAGTGTTGGCTGAGTTATTGCAGGATAAAAAACTAGAGATGTTGGTAAGAAGATAATTTTGGGATAGCTGAGGAATACACTGATAACAAGAACACTTCCTAATGGGGTTAGGCATACTTTTGATGAAGATGATGAAGTTAACAGACTGTATGTTTACATAGATACTGAAATGAGGATTGTATTTTAGATTTTGTGTAGTTGCTAGCATTGAACTGTGTGTTGGATGCACATGAATTGAAGGAATGGGCAAACATTGCTGATGCGGATCCACAGAGCCAGCATATTAAGATGTTTATAATTAGAGGCAATTTGTTTAAATAACTAGGTATGGATACTGATGTGCAAGAGAGGTGGAAAGGCTGTTTACTTAAGCCAGCACTATAAAATATTTTATTCTCAGTGAGATGCTGCCATTTCATAGTGGGTTTCTAACACTGTGTATAGTTCAATCCACACAGTGCCTTTACTTCCATCCATTTCTAATCTCTTTATCCAGTACAGAGGATTAGGAGCCTATCCCAGTAAGCAACAGACACAAGGCAGAATACACCCTGGACATAGCGCCAGTCCATCACAGGACAGACAGACACAAACACACACACACCAGGGCCAGTTTTCCCATAAACCAATTAACTTACCAGTATGTTTTGGAGTGCGAGAGGGAGTCATATCACACATATGGAGAAAAACCATGTAACCCAGAGAGAACATGCAAACCCCACACACACAGGATGGCAGGAATTGAATCTAGGACCCCAGTGCTCCAAGATAGCAATGCTAACCACTTTGCCACCATTATAAATGGATGGATATCTTAGTTATCTTTCTAGTTCACAGGTTTGCATGCATAATTTAATTTTGAAAGGCGCTGAGACATCAGGTACTACTGTTGTATTTATGAAAAAGAAACAAAACAAAAAGCATACTAACAACTGTGCCATCCTACTCTTTAGTTAATACAAATTATTATTTATAAACAGTTAACATTGTTAGCAAAATATTTCGAATTATATTTAATTAGTCAGATTTAATGTATATTTGAACAATGAAAATATATTTTTACAAGATGCGGGGGAAAGTGCAACAACTTATTACAGTGCTAAATTTAATATTGATTGCTAATAGTTTATGCTAACACCTAACTTTCTTAATTAGGTGTAATTAAAACAGTGAACTAAGTGTAACATACCATTCAGAAATACAATCGAGAATAGTTTTGTGGTGTTTGTATGGATGAAACGTTTCTAAAATGTATAACGTAACAAATTTAAAGACGATTAAATTCTGTATTCTTTCCACTTGTAATGTCATTAGACAGAACAAGAAGTTTCTGCTATGTCTAAGGATGGTATCAAAAAGTAGTCTAGGTGGTGAGAAAGCTGTGCTTAATGATAATTAAGTGACTTAAAAGTAAAAACAGATGGTTCATATTGCTTGATTAATTTTAAAAACTAAGTTATAAATGCAGACGCGATCGCTGCCATAAGCGCTCCAGGCAGTAGAACGTTCGTTCTGTACTGCTGAGCTCCGCGCCTCCTCCCTCTCTCGGTGCCGCGCCCCTCTCTGACGGAGCGCAGTGGGCGGTACGCTATTTTCAGAGCCTCTGATTGGGAAAAAAAGACCTGCTGATCAGTTTCACACAACAGGAAGAGAAAAGAATGGGATTTTTTCTCTTCGAAACGTGTGTTGTCTTTATGAAATTCGTGTATTTTAAACGTTTAATTAAGAAGTAAAAACCTTACAGCATACACAGAGATTCTGAGCTGATCACGAGGAAGAAAAATCACCCATTTTTCGCGCATAAAAAGTGGTTTTTAACTCTCGTAACCCATTTTTATAGGTTTTAAAGTCGTGCAATGTCTAAGTTAAGCAGGAACACATCATAATATCTCATTTTTTATTTCTTTTTAAAAAATATTAAAAATCGTTTGCCCAGCCTACTAATAGGGCAACATACTGAAAGGTGGCCAAAAGTGTCCGAAAACTAAAAGTGCAGATTGGAGCAAATTATCACACATCCTAAACATAACTGGGGGCCCGGAATGCAGTACTGACAGTAAAAATCTTCTACGTAGTGTGGGATCGCTAGCCCTAACCCTAGCTAGGGTTGAAAAGTGGACATTCCTGCAGGGTGTCTCAGATGCCCTCCAATCATGAGATTTGAATTTATTTCTCAAACCAAAAAATATGAGTCTCAAACAACCCAAACTGTTTCCAAAACTTCTTGGAAATGTATCTTCTTTAATAATCTGTCTTGTTTGGGCAAATTTTCATTGATGTGAAAAATGCAGTCAACTGGTACATACATCGGCATGCTTTTAATGCCTGGCTAGGGTTAGGGTTAGAAGAACCATAGAATTTTGCCCGAAGTTACACTTCTCGCTGCACTTTAAATGACAAAATGAAGAGAGTTTACCCCTTAGAACAGGTATTCTTCTCACTTTTCATCTGGCTCACTTTTGGGATGAAATCAACGAATGGGGCACCTTACTGAAAGGTGGCCAAAAGTGTCCGAAAACTAAAAGTGCAGATAGGAGCAAATTATCACTCATCCTAAACATAACTGGGGGCCCGGAATGCAGTACTGACAGTAAAAATCTTCTACGTAGTGTGGGATCGCTAACCCTAACCCTAGCTAGGGTTGAAAAGTGCACATTCCTGCAGGGTGTCTCAGAAGCCCTCCAATCATGAGATTTGAAGTTTTTCCTCAAAACAAAAAATATGAGTCACAAACAACCCAAACTGTTTCCAAAACTTCTTGGAAATGTATCTTCTTTAATAATCTGTCTTGTTTGGGCAAATTTTCCTTAATGTGAAAAATGCAGTCAACTGGTACATAAATCGGCATGCTATTAATGCCTGGCTAGGGTTTGGGTTAAAAGACCCATAGAATTTTGCCCGAAGTTACACTTCTCGCTGCACTTTAAATGACAAAATGAAGAGAGTTTTCCCCTTAGAACAGGTTTTCTTCACACTTTTCATCTGGCTCACTTTTGGGATGAAATCAACGAATAGGGCAACATACTGAAAGGTGGCCAAAAGTGTCCGAAAACTAAAAGTGCAGATTGGAGCAAATTATCACACATCCTAAACATAACTGAAGGCCCAGAATGCAGTACTGACAGTAAAAATCTTCTACGTAGTGTGGGATCGCTAACCCTAACCCTAGCTAGGGTTGAAAAGTGGACATTCCTGCAGGGTGTCTCAGATGCCCTCCAATCATGAGATTTGAATTTTTTTCTCAAACCAAAAAATATGAGTCTCAAACAACCCAAACTGTTTCCAAAACTTCTTGGAAATGTATCTTCTTTAATAATCTGTCTTGTTTGGGCAAATTTTCATTGATGTGAAAAATGCAGTCAAATGGTACATACATCAGCATGCTTTTAAGGCCTGGCTAGGGTTAGGGTTAAAAGAACCATAGAATTTTGCCCGAAGTTACACTTCTCGCTGCACTTTAAATGACAAAATGAAGAGAGTTTACCCCTTAGAACAGGTATTCTTCACACTTTTCATCTGGCTCACTTTTGGGATGAAATCAACGAATGGGGCAACTTACTGAAAGGTGGCCAAAAGTGTCCGAAAACTAAAAGTGCAGATAGGAGCAAATTATCACTCATCCTAAATATAACTGGGGGCCCGGAATGCAGTACTGACAGTAAAAATCTTCTACGTAGTGTGGGATCGCTAACACTAACCCTAGCTAGAGTTGAAAAGTGGACATTCCTGCAGGGTGTCTCAGATGCCCTCCAATCATGAGATTTGAATTTTTTTCTCAAACCAAAAAATATGAGTCTCAAACAACCCAAACTGTTTCCAAAACTTCTTGGAAATGTATCTTCTTTAATAATCTGTCTTGTTTGGGCAAATTTTCATTGATGTGAAAAATGCAGTCAACTGGTACATACATCGGCATGCTTTTAATGCCTGGCTAGGGTTAGGGTTAAACGAACCATAGAATTTTGCCCGAAGTTACACTTCTCGCTGCACTTTAAATGACAAAATGAAGAGAGTTTACCCCTTAGAACAGGTATTCTTCACACTTTTCTTCTGGCTCACTTTTGGGATGAAATCAACGAATAGGGCAACATACTGAAAGGTGGCCAAAAGTGTCCGAAAACTAAAAGTGCAGATAGGAGCAAATTATCACTCATCCTAAACATAACTGGGGGCCCGGAATGCAGTACTGACAGTAAAAATCTTCTACGTAGTGTGGGATCGCTAACCCTAACCCTAGCTAGGGTTGAAAAGTGGACATTCCTGCAGGGTGTCTCAGAAGCCCTCCAATCATGAGATTTGAAGTTTTTCCTCAAAACAAAAAATATGAGTCTCAAACAACCCAAACTGTTTCCAAAACTTCTTGGAAATGTATCTTCTTTAATAATCTGTCTTGTTTGGGGAAATTTTCATTGATGTGAAAAATGCAGTCAACTGGTACATAGATCGGCATGCTTTTAATGCCTGGCTAGGGTTAGGGTTAAACGAACCATAGAATTTTGCCCGAAGTTACACTTCTCGCTGCACTTTAAATGACAAAATGAAGAGAGTTTACCCCTTAGAACAGGTATTCTTCACACTTTTCATCTGGCTCACTTTTGGGATGAAATCAACGAATAGGGCAACATACTGAAAGGTGGCCAAAAGTGTCCGAAAACTAAAAGTGCAGATAGGAGCAAATTATCACTCATCCTAAACATAACTGGGGGCCCGGAATGCAGTACTGACAGTAAAAATCTTCTACGTAGTGTGGGATCGCTAACCCTAACCCTAGCTAGGGTTGAAAAGTAGACATTCCTGCAGGGTGTCTCAGAAGCCCTCCAATCATGAGATTTGAATTTTTTCCTCAAAACAAAAAATATGAGTCTCAAACAACCCAAACTGTTTCCAAAACTTCTTGGAAATGTATCTTCTTTAATAATCGGTCTTTTTTGGGAAAATTTTCATTGATGTGAAAAATGCAGTCAACTGGTACATACATCGGCATGCTATTAATGCCTGGCTAGGGTTAGGGTTAAAAGAACCATAGAATTTTGCCCGAAGTTACACTTCTCGCTGCACTTTAAATGACAAAATGAAGAGCGTTTACCCCTTAGAACAGGTATTCTTCACACTTTTCATCTGGCTCACTTTTGGGATGAAATCAACGAATAGGGCAACATACTGAAAGGTGGCCAAAAGTGTCCGAAAACTAAAAGTGCAGATTGGAGCAAATTATCACACATCCTAAACATAACTGGGGGCCCGGAATGCAGTACTGACAGTAAAAATCTTCTACGTAGTGTGGGATCGCTAACCCTAACCCTAGCTAGGTTTGAAAAGTAGACATTCCTGCAGGGTGTCTCAGATGCCTTCCGATCATGAGATTTGAATTTTTTCCTACAACCAAAAAATATGAGTCTCAAACAACCCAAACTGTTTCCAAAACTTCTTGGAAATGTATCTTCTTTAATAATCTGTCTTGTTTGGGTAAATTTTCATTGATGTGAAAAATGCAGTCAACTGGTACATACATCGGCATGCTTTTAATGCCTGGCTAGGGTTAGGGTTAAAAGAACCATAGAATTTTGCCCGAAGTTACACTTCTCGCTGCACTTTAAATGACAAAATGAGGAGAGTTTACCCCTTAGAACAGGTATTCTTCACACTTTTCATCTGGCTCACTTTTGGGATGAAATCAACGAATAGGGCAACATACTGAAAGGTGGCCAAAAGTGTCCGAAAACTAAAAGTGCAGATAGGAGCAAATTATCACTCATCCTAAATATAACTGGGGGCCCGGAATGCAGTACTGACAGTAAAAATCTTCTACGTAGTGTGGGATCGCTAACCCTAACCCTAGCTAGGGTTGAAAAGTGCACATTCCTACAGGGTGTCTCAGAAGCCCTCCAATCATGAGATTTGAAGTTTTTCCTCAAAACAAAAAATATGAGTCACAAACAACCCAAACTGTTTCCAAAACTTCTTGGAAATGTATCTTCTTTAATAATCTGTCTTGTTTGGGCAAATTTTCCTTAATGTGAAAAATGCAGTCAACTGGTACATAAATCGGCATGCTATTAATGCCTGGCTAGGGTTTGGGTTAAAAGACCCATAGAATTTTGCCCGAAGTTACACTTCTCGCTGCACTTTAAATGACAAAATGAAGAGAGTTTTCCCCTTAGAACAGGTATTCTTCACACTTTTCATCTGGCTCACTTTTGGGATGAAATCAACGAATAGGGCAACATACTGAAAGGTGGCCAAAAGTGTCCGAAAACTAAAAGTGCAGATTGGAGCAAATTATCACACATCCTAAACATAACTGAAGGCCCAGAATGCAGTACTGACAGTAAAAATCTTCTACGTAGTGTGGGATCGCTAACCCTAACCCTAGCTAGGGTTGAAAAGTGGACATTCCTGCAGGGTGTCTCAGATGCCCTCCAATCATGAGATTTGAATTTTTTTCTCAAACCAAAAAATATGAGTCTCAAACAACCCAAACTGTTTCCAAAACTTCTTGGAAATGTATCTTCTTTAATAATCTGTCTTGTTTGGGCAAATTTTCATTGATGTGAAAAATGCAGTCAACTGGTACATAGATCGGCATGCTTTTAATGCCTGGCTAGGGTTAGGGTTAAACGAACCATAGAATTTTGCCCGAAGTTACACTTCTCGCTGCACTTTAAATGACAAAATGAAGAGAGTTTACCCCTTAGAACAGGTATTCTTCACACTTTTCATCTGGCTCACTTTTGGGATGAAATCAACGAATAGGGCAACATACTGAAAGGTGGCCAAAAGTGTCCGAAAACTAAAAGTGCAGATAGGAGCAAATTATCACTCATCCTAAACATAACTGGGGGCCCGGAATGCAGTACTGACAGTAAAAATCTTCTACGTAGTGTGGGATCGCTAACCCTAACCCTAGCTAGGGTTGAAAAGTAGACATTCCTGCAGGGTGTCTCAGAAGCCCTCCAATCATGAGATTTGAATTTTTTCCTCAAAACAAAAAATATGAGTCTCAAACAACCCAAACTGTTTCCAAAACTTCTTGGAAATGTATCTTCTTTAATAATCGGTCTTTTTTGGGAAAATTTTCATTGATGTGAAAAATGCAGTCAACTGGTACATACATCGGCATGCTTTTAATGCCTGGCTAGGGTTAGGGTTAAAAGAACCATAGAATTTTGCCCAAAGTTACACTTCTCACTGCACTTTAAATGACAAAATGAAGAGATTTTACCCCTTAGAACAGGTATTCTTCTCACTTTTCATCTGGCTCACTTTTGGGATGAAATCAACGAATAGGGCAACATACTGAAAGGTGGCCAAAAGTGTCCGAAAACTAAAAGTGCAGATAGGAGCAAATTATCACTCATCCTAAACATAACTGGGGGCCCGGAATGCAGTACTGACAGTAAAAATCTTCTACGTAGTGTGGGATCGCTAACCCTAACCCTAGCTAGGTTTGAAAAGTAGACATTCCTGCAGGGTGTCTCAGATGCCTTCCAATCATGACATTTGAATTTTTTCCTACAACCAAAAAATATGAGTCTCAAACAACCCAAACTGTTTCCAAAACTTCTTGGAAATGTATCTTCTTTAATAATCTGTCTTGTTTGGGTAAATTTCCATTGATGTGAAAAATGCAGTCAATTGGTACATACATCGGCATGCTTTTAATGCCTGGCTAGGGTTAGGGTTAAAAGAACCATAGAATTTTGCCCGAAGTTACACTTCTCGCTGCACTTTAAATGACAAAATGAGGAGAGTTTACCCCTTAGAACAGGTATTCTTCACACTTTTCATCTGGCTCACTTTTGGGATGAAATCAACGCATGGGGCAACTTACTGAAAGGTGGCCAAAAGTGTCCGAAAACTAAAAGTGCAGATAGGAGCAAATTATCACTCATCCTAAATATAACTGGGGGCCCGGAATGCAGTACTGACAGTAAAAATCTTCTACGTAGTGTGGGATCGCTAACCCTAACCCTAGCTAGGGTTGAAAAGTGCACATTCCTACAGGGTGTCTCAGAAGCCCTCCAATCATGAGATTTGAAGTTTTTCCTCAAAACAAAAAATATGAGTCTCAAACAACCCAAACTGTTTCCAAAACTTCTTGGAAATGTATCTTCTTTAATAATCGGTCTTTTTTGGGCAAATTTTCATTGATGTGAAAAATGCAGTCAAATGGTACATACATCGGCATGCTTTTAAGGCCTGGCTAGGGTTAGGGTTAAAAGAACCATAGAATTTTGCCCGAAGTTACACTTCTCGCTGCACTTTAAATGACAAAATGAAGAGAGTTTACCCCTTAGAACAGGTATTCTTCACACTTTTCATCTGGCTCACTTTTGGGATGAAATCAACGAATAGGGCAACATACTGAAAGGTGGCCAAAAGTGTCCGAAAACTAAAAGTGCAGATAGGAGCAAATTATCACTCATCCTAAACATAACTGGGGGCCCGGAATGCAGTACTGACAGTAAAAATCTTCTACGTAGTGTGGGATCACTAACCCTAACCCTAGCTAGGGTTGAAAAGTGGACATTCCTGCAGGGTGTCTCAGAAGCCCTCCAATCATGAAATTTGAAGTTTTTCCTCAAAACAAAAAAATATGAGTCTCAAACAACCCAAACTGTTTCCAAAACTTCTTGGAAATGTATCTTCTTTAATAATCTGTCTTGTTTGGGCAAATATTCATTGATGTGAAAAATGCAGTCAACTGGTACATACATCGGCATGCTTTTAATGCCTGGCTAGGGTTAGGGTTAAAAGAACCATAGAATTTTGCCCGAAGTTACACTTCTCGCTGCACTTTAAATGACAAAATGAAGAGAGTTTACCCCTTAGAACAGGTATTCTTCACACTTTTCATCTGGCTCACTTTTGGGATGAAATCAACGACTGTGGCAACTTAGTGAAAGGTGGCCAAAAGTGTCCGCAAACTAAAAGTGCAGATAGGAGCAAATTATCACTCATCCTAAACATAACTGGGGGCCCGGAATGCAGTACTGACAGTAAAAATCTTCTATGTAGTGTGGGATCGCTAACCCTAACCCTAGCTAGGGTTGAAAAGTAGACATTCCTGCAGGGTGTCTCAGATGCCTTCCAATCATGAGATTTGAATTTTTTCCTAAAACAAAAAAATATGAGTCTCAAACAACCCAAACTGTTTCCAAAACTTCTTGGAAATGTATCTTCTTTAATAATCTGTCTTGTTTGGGCAAATTTTCATTGATGTGAAAAATGCAGTCAACTGGTACATACATCGGCATGCTTTTAATGCCTGGCTAGGGTTAGGGTTAAAAGAACCATAGAATTTTGCCCGAAGTTACACTTCTCGCTGCACTTTAAATGACAAAATGAAGAGAGTTTACCCCTTAGAACAGGTATTCTTCACACTTTTCATCTGGCTCACTTTTGGGATGAAATCAACGAATAGGGCAACATACTGAAAGGTGGCCAAAAGTGTCCGAAAACTAAAAGTGCAGATGGGAGCAAATTATCACACATCCTAAACATAACTGGGGGCCCGGAATGCAGTACTGACAGTAAAAATCTTCTACGTAGTGTGGGATCGCTAACCCTAACCCTAGCTAGGGTTGAAAAGTGGACATTTCTGCAGGGTGTCTCAGAAGCCCTCCAATCATGAGATTTGAAGTTTTTCCTCAAAACAAAAAATATGAGTCTCAAACAACCCAAACTGTTTCCAAAACTTCTTGGAAATGTATCTTCTTTAATAATCGGTCTTTTTTGGGCAAATTTTCATTGATGTGAAAAATGCAGTCAAATGGTACATACATCGGCATGCTTTTAAGGCCTGGCTAGGGTTAGGGTTAAAAGAACCATAGAATTTTGCCCGAAGTTACACTTCTCGCTGCACTTTAAATGACAAAATGAAGAGAGTTTACCCCTTAGAACAGGTATTCTTCACACTTTTCATCTGGCTCACTTTTGGGATGAAATCAACGAATGGGGCAACTTACTGAAAGGTGGCCAAAAGTGTCCGAAAACTAAAAGTGCAGATAGGAGCAAATTATCACACATCCTAAACATAACTGGGGGCCCGGAATGCAGTACTGACAGTAAAAATCTTCTACGTAGTGTGGGATCGCTAACCCTAACCCTAGCTAGGGTTGAAAAGTGCACATTCCTGCAGGGTGTCTCAGATGCCCTCCAATCATGAGATTTGAATTTTTTTCTCAAACCAAAAAATTTGAGTCTCAAACAACCCAAACTGTTTCCAAAACTTCTTGGAAATGTATCTTCTTTAATAATCGGTCTTTTTTGGGCAAATTTTCATTGATGTGAAAAATGCAGTCAACTGGTACATACATCGGCATGCTATTAATGCCTGGCTACGTTTAGGGTTAAAAGAAACATAGAATTTTGCCCGAAGTAACACTTCTCGCTGCACTTTAAATGACAAAATGAAGAGAGTTTACCCCTTAGAACAGGTATTCTTCACACTTTTCATCAGGCTCACTTCTGGGATGAAATCAACGAATAGGGCAACATACTGAAAAGTGGCCAAAAGTGTCCGAAAACTAAAAGTGCAGATTGGAGCAAATTATCACACATCCTAAACATAACTGGGGGCCCGGAATGCAGTACTGACAGTAAAAATCTTCTACGTAGTGTGGGATCGCTAACCCTAACCCTAGCTAGGGTTGAAAAGTGGACATTCCTGCAGGGTGTCTCAAATGCCCTCCAATCATGAGATTTGAATTTTTTTCTCAAACCTAAAAATATGAGTCTCAAACAACCCAAACTGTTTCCAAAACTTCTTGGAAATGTATCTTCTTTAATAATCTGTCTTGTTTGGACAAATTTTCATTGATGTGAAAAATGCAGTCAAATGGTACATACATCGGCATGCTTTTAAGGCCTGGCTAGGGTTAGGGTTAAAAGAACCATAGAATTTTGCCCGAAGTTACACTTCTCGCTGCACTTTAAATGACAAAATGAAGAGAGTTTACCCCTTAGAACAGGTATTCTTCACACTTTTCATCTGGCTCACTTTTGGGATGAAATCAACGAATGGGGCAACTTACTGAAAGGTGGCCAAAAGTGTCCGAAAACTAAAAGTGCAGATAGGAGCAAATTATCACTCATCCTAAACATAACTGGGGGCCCGGAATGTAGTACTGACAGTAAAAATCTTCTACGTGGTGTGGGATCGCTAACCCTAACCCTAGCTAGGGTTGAAAAGTGGACATTCCTGCAGGATGTCTCAGATGCCCTCCAATCATGAGATTTGAATTTTTTTCTCAAACCAAAAAATTTGAGTCTCAAACAATCCAAACTGTTTCCAAAACTTCTTGGAAATGTATCTTCTTTAATAATCTGTCTTGTTTGGGCAAATTTTCATTGATGTGAAAAATGCAGTCAAATGGTACATACATCGGCATGCTTTTAAGGCCTGGCTAGGGTTAGGGTTAAAAGAACCATAGAATTTTGCCCGAAGTTACACTTCTCGCTGCACTTTAAATAACAAAATGAAGAGAGTTTACCCCTTAGAACAGGTATTCTTCACACTTTTCATCTGGCTCACTTTTGGGATGAAATCAACGAATGGGGCAACTTACTGAAAGGTGGCCAAAAGTGTCCGAAAACTAAAAGTGCAGATAGGAGCAAATTATCACACATCCTAAACATAACTGGGGGCCCGGAATGCAGTACTGACAGTAAAAATCTTCTACGTAGTGTGGGATCGCTAACCCTAACCCTAGCTAGGGTTGAAAAGTGCACATTCCTGCAGGGTGTCTCAGATGCCCTCCAATCATGAGATTTGAATTTTTTTCTCAAACCACAAAATATGAGTCTCAAACAACCCAAACTGTTTCCAAAACTTCTTGGAAATGTATCTTCTTTAATAATCGGTCTTTTTTGGGCAAATTTTCATTGATGTGAAAAATGCAGTCAACTGGTACATACATCGGCATGCTATTAATGCCTGGCTACGTTTAGGGTTAAAAGAAACATAGAATTTTGCCCGAAGTTACACTTCTCGCTGCACTTTAAATGACAAAATGAAGAGAGTTTACCCCTTAGAACAGGTATTCTTCACACTTTTCATCAGGCTCACTTCTGGGATGAAATCAACGAATAGGGCAACATACTGAAAAGTGGCCAAAAGTGTCCGAAAACTAAAAGTGCAGATAGGAGCAAATTATCACACATCCTAAACATAACTGGGGGCCCGGAATGCAGTACTGACAGTAAAAATCTTCTACGTAGTGTGGGATCGCTAACCCTAACCCTAGCTAGGGTTGAAAAGTGGACATTCCTGCAGGGTGTCTCAAATGCCCTCCAATCATGAGATTTGAATTTTTTTCTCAAACCTAAAAATATGAGTCTCAAACAACCCAAACTGTTTCCAAAACTTCTTGGAAATGTATCTTCTTTAATAATCTGTCTTGTTTGGACAAATTTTCATTGATGTGAAAAATGCAGTCAAATGGTACATACATCGGCATGCTTTTAAGGCCTGGCTAGGGTTAGGGTTAAAAGAACCATAGAATTTTGCCCGAAGTTACACTTCTCGCTGCACTTTAAATGACAAAATGAAGAGAGTTTACCCCTTAGAACAGGTATTCTTCACACTTTTCATCTGGCTCACTTTTGGGATGAAATCAACGAATGGGGCAACTTACTGAAAGGTGGCCAAAAGTGTCCGAAAACTAAAAGTGCAGATAGGAGCAAATTATCACACATCCTAAATATAACTGGGGGCCCGGAATGCAGTACTGACAGTAAAAATCTTCTACGTAGTGTGGGATCGCTAACCCTAACCCTAGCTAGGGTTGAAAAGTGGACATTCGTGCAGGGTGTCTCAGATGCCCTCCAATCATGAGATTTGAATTTTTTTCTCAAACCAAAAAATATGAGTCTCAAACAACCCAAACTGTTTCCAAAACTTCTTGGAAATGTATCTTCTTTAATAATCTGTCTTGTTTGTGCAAATTTTCATTGATGTGAAAAATGCAGTCAACTGGTACATACATCGGCATGCTTTTAATGCCTGGCTAGGGTTAGGGTTAAAAGAACCATAGAATTTTGCCCGAAGTTACACTTCTCGCTGCACTTTAAATGACAAAATGAAGAGAGTTTACCCCTTAGAACAGGTATTCTTCTCACTTTTCATCTGGCTCACTTTTGGGATGAAATCAACGAATAGGGCAACATACTGAAAGGTGGCCAAAAGTGTCCGAAAACTAAAAGTGCAGATAG
The DNA here is from genome assembly GCF_040954835.1 of Lepisosteus oculatus. Classification (NCBI taxonomy): domain Eukaryota; kingdom Metazoa; phylum Chordata; class Actinopteri; order Semionotiformes; family Lepisosteidae; genus Lepisosteus; species Lepisosteus oculatus. The sequence goes on along the minus strand of NC_090697.1, from coordinate 19,589,980 downwards.
GAGCAAATTATCACTCATCCTAAACATAACTGGGGGCCCGGAATGCAGTACTGACAGTAAAAATCTTCTACGTAGTGTGGGATCGCTAACCCTAACCCTAGCTTGGGTTGATAAGTGGACATTCCTGCAGGGTGTCTCAGAAGCCCTCCAATCATGAGATTTGAAGTTTTTCCTCAAAACAAAAAATATGAGTCTCAAACAACCCAAACTGTTTCCAAAACTTCTTGGAAATGTATCTTCTTTAATAATCTGTCTTTTTTGGGCAAATTTTCATTGATGTGAAAAATGCAGTCAACTGGTACATACATCGGCATGCTATTAATGCCTGGCTAGGGTTAGGGTTAAAAGAACCATAGAATTTTGCCCGAAGTTACACTTCTCGCTGCACTTTAAATGACAAAATGAAGAGAGTTTACCCCTTAGAACAGGTATTCTTCACACTTTTCATCTGGCTCACTTTTGGGATGAAATCAACTAATAGTACGCTGGGCAAACGTCCCGAGATCGAATTCTTCCGCGACAGGGGTACCTTTAAAGCGGAGACGACGGCACCGAAAATTTTTGGCGCGCCCTCTTTTTAAAGCCCTGGCCAAATACGAAGACAGTACGTACAGTTATAATTCAAACGGAATTAAAAACTACACATCCCAGTTACCATGGTGGTGCTTGTGATCATTGCGTTTAACCAACGAAACAGGGCGAAAAATCAGTCACATGACTTTGGGGCAGAGTTTCGAAAGCTTAACCTATCAGCAACAAAGCGAAATTTACACGATAGGCTACCTCAAACTGTCAGTTACACGACTGTGTATGTCGCTTAAGCCACTCCTATTTGGCATTTTAGTTATGGAGGCGAGAAGACGCCCCCCCCCCCCCCTCTCTGGGTGTCTGATTTGCCGCCATGTTTAACCGTCCGTGTCCGAATCGCAGTAGCTACGCGTATGAAATAAAGTTCATCCCAGCTACAAAACATATATATTTTTGTGGTAAGATGGCGCAAAACATCAGTATTTACTGCTATTAATTACTGTACGATTTATAGTTGAAATCTGAGCCTAGATATAAAGTTAGATATAAAGTTAAAATCTCGACAAAGCAATGTAGGAAATACAGAGAAAAGAAATCCTTTCTGACATCTAAAATCAGTTTCGATCAAGGTCTCTAAAACGAACAAGAAAAAGAGGATTTTCGGAGGGCAATTACGCTGTGTTTATATAGGATAAGTGATCTATGAGCAATCTAATTTCTTGATCGTTTAAAACAGTGAAATGTCAGCTGCAAAAGATCGCACCAGAAACAGCACTCTCTCTGCCTGTCATAGACGTTCAGGAAAGGCTGAATAAAGTCATGTCAAGAACAATAATTCGGTGATCAATAATAACAGTTGTAGGACAAGAAACAAAAGATAATGAAAACTTCTTTAGGCTAAAACTCAAGTTCATTCTACAAATTAAGGCAAATGAAAATTCAGGATGTTAAAGTGCTAGAGGTGTAAAAAATACAAAAATGCACATGAGTAAAAAGTTTTAGAAATGGAGCGCGTGTTCCTTTGAAATAAGCAAACAGAAAAAAAGCCATGACTAAAGTGCAGAAGAGGGATGCAGGAACACTTGCTTAGATATACAAAACAAATCACAAAAAGGTGTATGTTACAAAAGAACATGCAAACATGTTCATCATGTACATCAATTTCCCTTCACGATCAATAAAGTCTTATTTATAAACATGAAACAGAGTGAAGAATCAGAAAATTAGCATGCATAAAAAACAGCAATTCTGTCAATAAGCCCTAAATGAATTAATAGCAACCATGGTTTCATGGAGGGCTTCTCAGATAGTTGGGCATTCAGGTAGATTGCCAGGTGAAAGGATTTGTAAACATACTTTGTTAAAGCAAGTCAGTTTTTTCTGCAACACATAAAAGACATTTTTCCAAGAAAGTTTAGCCTTTGTCACTAATGAAACCACTAAATAAAGACATAAATATAGAAATCTTAAGATTTTGTTATTCAATGTTGGTAGCAGGATGAACTGTGCTAAGTGTATATTTTGTCGCAGCTTTGCTGCAAGATGTTAACAGTGAAAAAAGGTATTTAGAAATGAGTTATTTCAAGAAGAAAATGTTCAGAATGATTGCAAATCTAGCAGGATAGAGAAAGCACAGAAAACAGGCAGTTAGATTGATCAGATTAGTATGAAAAGTTATTTAGCAAAGGGAATGAGAAGAGTGACAAACTAGTATGCTTTAGATCTTTTTATCTGAACCAGGGAAAACTGATCATGTTTCTCTATAACAATAATAAAAAACTTTATTTTATATATCACCTTTAAAAGTGGCATCTCAAAGCAAGACAGTAGATATAAAAACAGATATAAGAAAGACAAGCAGTTAGAGGTGCTACCAAAATTAGAAAATGAAGCAGATACAGACACTAAGTCTTCTGAAAAGAAAGGTTCTGAGGTTAGATTTAAATGCACTCAGGGTACGTGACTGATATCACTGGGAATACAAATTGAGAGCTCTGGGGTGCAGCTAGAGAAGACCCTGTCACCCACAGAATGTAGATGTTCTTGAGGACAGCTAGAAGACCAGAGTCAGACAGACAAAGGTGGGGAGTAGACAGATAATAAGCCATATACTGTAGGTACTGAATGAGGATGAGGATTTTGAAGTTGACTCGAAACCTGATAGGTAACCAATGCAAGGACTTGAAAACAGGTGTAATGCATCCCTGATAGGATTCTCGCTGTCATATTCTGAACATATTGAAGATTGCTCAGGGTGGATTTAATTTCCCCAGTGAACAGGATGTGCATTTATTAATTCTAGAAAAAAAAGCCTTTCTTGATTTCTCTAGTTCTTAGTTTCTCTAGTTCCCTTTAAAATAAACTATTATTCCACAATGCAGAGTATTATATGGACAGTATTTACACATGATATTGTGATTTAAAGAAATGAACACAAGCAGCTTTTCGAGATTTAAGTGTTGGCTGAGTTATTGCAGGATAAAAAACTAGAGATGTTGGTAAGAAGATAATTTTGGGATAGCTGAGGAATACACTGATAACAAGAACACTTCCTAATGGGGTTAGGCATACTTTTGATGAAGATGATGAAGTTAACAGACTGTATGTTTACATAGATACTGAAATGAGGATTGTATTTTAGATTTTGTGTAGTTGCTAGCATTGAACTGTGTGTTGGATGCACATGAATTGAAGGAATGGGCAAACATTGCTGATGCGGATCCACAGAGCCAGCATATTAAGATGTTTATAATTAGAGGCAATTTGTTTAAATAACTAGGTATGGATACTGATGTGCAAGAGAGGTGGAAAGGCTGTTTACTTAAGCCAGCACTATAAAATATTTTATTCTCAGTGAGATGCTGCCATTTCATAGTGGGTTTCTAACACTGTGTATAGTTCAATCCACACAGTGCCTTTACTTCCATCCATTTCTAATCTCTTTATCCAGTACAGAGGATTAGGAGCCTATCCCAGTAAGCAACGGACACAAGGCAGAATACACCCTGGACATAGCGCCAGTCCATCACAGGACAGACAGACACAAACACACACACACCAGGGCCAGTTTTCCCATAAACCAATTAACTTACCAGTATGTTTTGGAGTGCGAGAGGGAGTCATATCACACATATGGAGAAAAACCATGTAACCCAGAGAGAACATGCAAACCCCACACACACAGGATGGCAGGAATTGAATCTAGGACCCCAGTGCTCCAAGATAGCAATGCTAACCACTTTGCCACCATTATAAATGGATGGATATCTTAGTTATCTTTCTAGTTCACAGGTTTGCATGCATAATTTAATTTTGAAAGGCGCTGAGACATCAGGTACTACTGTTGTATTTATGAAAAAGAAACAAAACAAAAAGCATACTAACAACTGTGCCATCCTACTCTTTAGTTAATACAAATTATTATTTATAAACAGTTAACATTGTTAGCAAAATATTTCGAATTATATTTAATTAGTCAGATTTAATGTATATTTGAACAATGAAAATATATTTTTACAAGATGCGGGGGAAAGTGCAACAACTTATTACAGTGCTAAATTTAATATTGATTGCTAATAGTTTATGCTAACACCTAACTTTCTTAATTAGGTGTAATTAAAACAGTGAACTAAGTGTAACATACCATTCAGAAATACAATCGAGAATAGTTTTGTGGTGTTTGTATGGATGAAACGTTTCTAAAATGTATAACGTAACAAATTTAAAGACGATTAAATTCTGTATTCTTTCCACTTGTAATGTCATTAGACAGAACAAGAAGTTTCTGCTATGTCTAAGGATGGTATCAAAAAGTAGTCTAGGTGGTGAGAAAGCTGTGCTTAATGATAATTAAGTGACTTAAAAGTAAAAACAGATGGTTCATATTGCTTGATTAATTTTAAAAACTAAGTTATAAATGCAGACGCGATCGCTGCCATAAGCGCTCCAGGCAGTAGAACGTTCGTTCTGTACTGCTGAGCTCCGCGCCTCCTCCCTCTCTCGGTGCCGCGCCCCTCTCTGACGGAGCGCAGTGGGCGGTACGCTATTTTCAGAGCCTCTGATTGGGAAAAAAAGACCTGCTGATCAGTTTCACACAACAGGAAGAGAAAAGAATGGGATTTTTTCTCTTCGAAACGTGTGTTGTCTTTATGAAATTCGTGTATTTTAAACGTTTAATTAAGAAGTAAAAACCTTACAGCATACACAGAGATTCTGAGCTGATCACGAGGAAGAAAAATCACCCATTTTTCGCGCATAAAAAGTGGTTTTTAACTCTCGTAACCCATTTTTATAGGTTTTAAAGTCGTGCAATGTCTAAGTTAAGCAGGAACACATCATAATATCTCATTTTTTATTTCTTTTTAAAAAATATTAAAAATCGTTTGCCCAGCCTACTAATAGGGCAACATACTGAAAGGTGGCCAAAAGTGTCCGAAAACTAAAAGTGCAGATTGGAGCAAATTATCACACATCCTAAACATAACTGGGGGCCCGGAATGCAGTACTGACAGTAAAAATCTTCTACGTAGTGTGGGATCGCTAGCCCTAACCCTAGCTAGGGTTGAAAAGTGGACATTCCTGCAGGGTGTCTCAGATGCCCTCCAATCATGAGATTTGAATTTATTTCTCAAACCAAAAAATATGAGTCTCAAACAACCCAAACTGTTTCCAAAACTTCTTGGAAATGTATCTTCTTTAATAATCTGTCTTGTTTGGGCAAATTTTCATTGATGTGAAAAATGCAGTCAACTGGTACATACATCGGCATGCTTTTAATGCCTGGCTAGGGTTAGGGTTAGAAGAACCATAGAATTTTGCCCGAAGTTACACTTCTCGCTGCACTTTAAATGACAAAATGAAGAGAGTTTACCCCTTAGAACAGGTATTCTTCTCACTTTTCATCTGGCTCACTTTTGGGATGAAATCAACGAATGGGGCAACTTACTGAAAGGTGGCCAAAAGTGTCCGAAAACTAAAAGTGCAGATAGGAGCAAATTATCACTCATCCTAAACATAACTGGGGGCCCGGAATGCAGTACTGACAGTAAAAATCTTCTACGTAGTGTGGGATCGCTAACCCTAACCCTAGCTAGGGTTGAAAAGTGCACATTCCTGCAGGGTGTCTCAGAAGCCCTCCAATCATGAGATTTGAAGTTTTTCCTCAAAACAAAAAATATGAGTCACAAACAACCCAAACTGTTTCCAAAACTTCTTGGAAATGTATCTTCTTTAATAATCTGTCTTGTTTGGGCAAATTTTCCTTAATGTGAAAAATGCAGTCAACTGGTACATAAATCGGCATGCTATTAATGCCTGGCTAGGGTTTGGGTTAAAAGACCCATAGAATTTTGCCCGAAGTTACACTTCTCGCTGCACTTTAAATGACAAAATGAAGAGAGTTTTCCCCTTAGAACAGGTTTTCTTCACACTTTTCATCTGGCTCACTTTTGGGATGAAATCAACGAATAGGGCAACATACTGAAAGGTGGCCAAAAGTGTCCGAAAACTAAAAGTGCAGATTGGAGCAAATTATCACACATCCTAAACATAACTGAAGGCCCAGAATGCAGTACTGACAGTAAAAATCTTCTACGTAGTGTGGGATCGCTAACCCTAACCCTAGCTAGGGTTGAAAAGTGGACATTCCTGCAGGGTGTCTCAGATGCCCTCCAATCATGAGATTTGAATTTTTTTCTCAAACCAAAAAATATGAGTCTCAAACAACCCAAACTGTTTCCAAAACTTCTTGGAAATGTATCTTCTTTAATAATCTGTCTTGTTTGGGCAAATTTTCATTGATGTGAAAAATGCAGTCAAATGGTACATACATCAGCATGCTTTTAAGGCCTGGCTAGGGTTAGGGTTAAAAGAACCATAGAATTTTGCCCGAAGTTACACTTCTCGCTGCACTTTAAATGACAAAATGAAGAGAGTTTACCCCTTAGAACAGGTATTCTTCACACTTTTCATCTGGCTCACTTTTGGGATGAAATCAACGAATGGGGCAACTTACTGAAAGGTGGCCAAAAGTGTCCGAAAACTAAAAGTGCAGATAGGAGCAAATTATCACTCATCCTAAATATAACTGGGGGCCCGGAATGCAGTACTGACAGTAAAAATCTTCTACGTAGTGTGGGATCGCTAACACTAACCCTAGCTAGAGTTGAAAAGTGGACATTCCTGCAGGGTGTCTCAGATGCCCTCCAATCATGAGATTTGAATTTTTTTCTCAAACCAAAAAATATGAGTCTCAAACAACCCAAACTGTTTCCAAAACTTCTTGGAAATGTATCTTCTTTAATAATCTGTCTTGTTTGGGCAAATTTTCATTGATGTGAAAAATGCAGTCAACTGGTACATACATCGGCATGCTTTTAATGCCTGGCTAGGGTTAGGGTTAAACGAACCATAGAATTTTGCCCGAAGTTACACTTCTCGCTGCACTTTAAATGACAAAATGAAGAGAGTTTACCCCTTAGAACAGGTATTCTTCACACTTTTCTTCTGGCTCACTTTTGGGATGAAATCAACGAATAGGGCAACATACTGAAAGGTGGCCAAAAGTGTCCGAAAACTAAAAGTGCAGATAGGAGCAAATTATCACTCATCCTAAACATAACTGGGGGCCCGGAATGCAGTACTGACAGTAAAAATCTTCTACGTAGTGTGGGATCGCTAACCCTAACCCTAGCTAGGGTTGAAAAGTGGACATTCCTGCAGGGTGTCTCAGAAGCCCTCCAATCATGAGATTTGAAGTTTTTCCTCAAAACAAAAAATATGAGTCTCAAACAACCCAAACTGTTTCCAAAACTTCTTGGAAATGTATCTTCTTTAATAATCTGTCTTGTTTGGGCAAATTTTCATTGATGTGAAAAATGCAGTCAACTGGTACATAGATCGGCATGCTTTTAATGCCTGGCTAGGGTTAGGGTTAAACGAACCATAGAATTTTGCCCGAAGTTACACTTCTCGCTGCACTTTAAATGACAAAATGAAGAGAGTTTACCCCTTAGAACAGGTATTCTTCACACTTTTCATCTGGCTCACTTTTGGGATGAAATCAACGAATAGGGCAACATACTGAAAGGTGGCCAAAAGTGTCCGAAAACTAAAAGTGCAGATAGGAGCAAATTATCACTCATCCTAAACATAACTGGGGGCCCGGAATGCAGTACTGACAGTAAAAATCTTCTACGTAGTGTGGGATCGCTAACCCTAACCCTAGCTAGGGTTGAAAAGTAGACATTCCTGCAGGGTGTCTCAGAAGCCCTCCAATCATGAGATTTGAATTTTTTCCTCAAAACAAAAAATATGAGTCTCAAACAACCCAAACTGTTTCCAAAACTTCTTGGAAATGTATCTTCTTTAATAATCGGTCTTTTTTGGGAAAATTTTCATTGATGTGAAAAATGCAGTCAACTGGTACATACATCGGCATGCTATTAATGCCTGGCTAGGGTTAGGGTTAAAAGAACCATAGAATTTTGCCCGAAGTTACACTTCTCGCTGCACTTTAAATGACAAAATGAAGAGCGTTTACCCCTTAGAACAGGTATTCTTCACACTTTTCATCTGGCTCACTTTTGGGATGAAATCAACGAATAGGGCAACATACTGAAAGGTGGCCAAAAGTGTCCGAAAACTAAAAGTGCAGATTGGAGCAAATTATCACACATCCTAAACATAACTGGGGGCCCGGAATGCAGTACTGACAGTAAAAATCTTCTACGTAGTGTGGGATCGCTAACCCTAACCCTAGCTAGGTTTGAAAAGTAGACATTCCTGCAGGGTGTCTCAGATGCCTTCCGATCATGAGATTTGAATTTTTTCCTACAACCAAAAAATATGAGTCTCAAACAACCCAAACTGTTTCCAAAACTTCTTGGAAATGTATCTTCTTTAATAATCTGTCTTGTTTGGGTAAATTTTCATTGATGTGAAAAATGCAGTCAACTGGTACATACATCGGCATGCTTTTAATGCCTGGCTAGGGTTAGGGTTAAAAGAACCATAGAATTTTGCCCGAAGTTACACTTCTCGCTGCACTTTAAATGACAAAATGAGGAGAGTTTACCCCTTAGAACAGGTATTCTTCACACTTTTCATCTGGCTCACTTTTGGGATGAAATCAACGAATAGGGCAACATACTGAAAGGTGGCCAAAAGTGTCCGAAAACTAAAAGTGCAGATAGGAGCAAATTATCACTCATCCTAAATATAACTGGGGGCCCGGAATGCAGTACTGACAGTAAAAATCTTCTACGTAGTGTGGGATCGCTAACCCTAACCCTAGCTAGGGTTGAAAAGTGCACATTCCTACAGGGTGTCTCAGAAGCCCTCCAATCATGAGATTTGAAGTTTTTCCTCAAAACAAAAAATATGAGTCACAAACAACCCAAACTGTTTCCAAAACTTCTTGGAAATGTATCTTCTTTAATAATCTGTCTTGTTTGGGCAAATTTTCCTTAATGTGAAAAATGCAGTCAACTGGTACATAAATCGGCATGCTATTAATGCCTGGCTAGGGTTTGGGTTAAAAGACCCATAGAATTTTGCCCGAAGTTACACTTCTCGCTGCACTTTAAATGACAAAATGAAGAGAGTTTTCCCCTTAGAACAGGTATTCTTCACACTTTTCATCTGGCTCACTTTTGGGATGAAATCAACGAATAGGGCAACATACTGAAAGGTGGCCAAAAGTGTCCGAAAACTAAAAGTGCAGATTGGAGCAAATTATCACACATCCTAAACATAACTGAAGGCCCAGAATGCAGTACTGACAGTAAAAATCTTCTACGTAGTGTGGGATCGCTAACCCTAACCCTAGCTAGGGTTGAAAAGTGGACATTCCTGCAGGGTGTCTCAGATGCCCTCCAATCATGAGATTTGAATTTTTTTCTCAAACCAAAAAATATGAGTCTCAAACAACCCAAACTGTTTCCAAAACTTCTTGGAAATGTATCTTCTTTAATAATCTGTCTTGTTTGGGCAAATTTTCATTGATGTGAAAAATGCAGTCAACTGGTACATAGATCGGCATGCTTTTAATGCCTGGCTAGGGTTAGGGTTAAACGAACCATAGAATTTTGCCCGAAGTTACACTTCTCGCTGCACTTTAAATGACAAAATGAAGAGAGTTTACCCCTTAGAACAGGTATTCTTCACACTTTTCATCTGGCTCACTTTTGGGATGAAATCAACGAATAGGGCAACATACTGAAAGGTGGCCAAAAGTGTCCGAAAACTAAAAGTGCAGATAGGAGCAAATTATCACTCATCCTAAACATAACTGGGGGCCCGGAATGCAGTACTGACAGTAAAAATCTTCTACGTAGTGTGGGATCGCTAACCCTAACCCTAGCTAGGGTTGAAAAGTAGACATTCCTGCAGGGTGTCTCAGAAGCCCTCCAATCATGAGATTTGAATTTTTTCCTCAAAACAAAAAATATGAGTCTCAAACAACCCAAACTGTTTCCAAAACTTCTTGGAAATGTATCTTCTTTAATAATCGGTCTTTTTTGGGAAAATTTTCATTGATGTGAAAAATGCAGTCAACTGGTACATACATCGGCATGCTTTTAATGCCTGGCTAGGGTTAGGGTTAAAAGAACCATAGAATTTTGCCCAAAGTTACACTTCTCACTGCACTTTAAATGACAAAATGAAGAGATTTTACCCCTTAGAACAGGTATTCTTCTCACTTTTCATCTGGCTCACTTTTGGGATGAAATCAACGAATAGGGCAACATACTGAAAGGTGGCCAAAAGTGTCCGAAAACTAAAAGTGCAGATAGGAGCAAATTATCACTCATCCTAAACATAACTGGGGGCCCGGAATGCAGTACTGACAGTAAAAATCTTCTACGTAGTGTGGGATCGCTAACCCTAACCCTAGCTAGGTTTGAAAAGTAGACATTCCTGCAGGGTGTCTCAGATGCCTTCCAATCATGACATTTGAATTTTTTCCTACAACCAAAAAATATGAGTCTCAAACAACCCAAACTGTTTCCAAAACTTCTTGGAAATGTATCTTCTTTAATAATCTGTCTTGTTTGGGTAAATTTCCATTGATGTGAAAAATGCAGTCAATTGGTACATACATCGGCATGCTTTTAATGCCTGGCTAGGGTTAGGGTTAAAAGAACCATAGAATTTTGCCCGAAGTTACACTTCTCGCTGCACTTTAAATGACAAAATGAGGAGAGTTTACCCCTTAGAACAGGTATTCTTCACACTTTTCATCTGGCTCACTTTTGGGATGAAATCAACGCATGGGGCAACTTACTGAAAGGTGGCCAAAAGTGTCCGAAAACTAAAAGTGCAGATAGGAGCAAATTATCACTCATCCTAAATATAACTGGGGGCCCGGAATGCAGTACTGACAGTAAAAATCTTCTACGTAGTGTGGGATCGCTAACCCTAACCCTAGCTAGGGTTGAAAAGTGCACATTCCTACAGGGTGTCTCAGAAGCCCTCCAATCATGAGATTTGAAGTTTTTCCTCAAAACAAAAAATATGAGTCTCAAACAACCCAAACTGTTTCCAAAACTTCTTGGAAATGTATCTTCTTTAATAATCGGTCTTTTTTGGGCAAATTTTCATTGATGTGAAAAATGCAGTCAAATGGTACATACATCGGCATGCTTTTAAGGCCTGGCTAGGGTTAGGGTTAAAAGAACCATAGAATTTTGCCCGAAGTTACACTTCTCGCTGCACTTTAAATGACAAAATGAAGAGAGTTTACCCCTTAGAACAGGTATTCTTCACACTTTTCATCTGGCTCACTTTTGGGATGAAATCAACGAATAGGGCAACATACTGAAAGGTGGCCAAAAGTGTCCGAAAACTAAAAGTGCAGATAGGAGCAAATTATCACTCATCCTAAACATAACTGGGGGCCCGGAATGCAGTACTGACAGTAAAAATCTTCTACGTAGTGTGGGATCACTAACCCTAACCCTAGCTAGGGTTGAAAAGTGGACATTCCTGCAGGGTGTCTCAGAAGCCCTCCAATCATGAAATTTGAAGTTTTTCCTCAAAACAAAAAAATATGAGTCTCAAACAACCCAAACTGTTTCCAAAACTTCTTGGAAATGTATCTTCTTTAATAATCTGTCTTGTTTGGGCAAATTTTCATTGATGTGAAAAATGCAGTCAACTGGTACATACATCGGCATGCTTTTAATGCCTGGCTAGGGTTAGGGTTAAAAGAACCATAGAATTTTGCCCGAAGTTACACTTCTCGCTGCACTTTAAATGACAAAATGAAGAGAGTTTACCCCTTAGAACAGGTATTCTTCACACTTTTCATCTGGCTCACTTTTGGGATGAAATCAACGACTGTGGCAACTTAGTGAAAGGTGGCCAAAAGTGTCCGCAAACTAAAAGTGCAGATAGGAGCAAATTATCACTCATCCTAAACATAACTGGGGGCCCGGAATGCAGTACTGACAGTAAAAATCTTCTATGTAGTGTGGGATCGCTAACCCTAACCCTAGCTAGGGTTGAAAAGTAGACATTCCTGCAGGGTGTCTCAGATGCCTTCCAATCATGAGATTTGAATTTTTTCCTAAAACAAAAAAATATGAGTCTCAAACAACCCAAACTGTTTCCAAAACTTCTTGGAAATGTATCTTCTTTAATAATCTGTCTTGTTTGGGCAAATTTTCATTGATGTGAAAAATGCAGTCAACTGGTACATACATCGGCATGCTTTTAATGCCTGGCTAGGGTTAGGGTTAAAAGAACCATAGAATTTTGCCCGAAGTTACACTTCTCGCTGCACTTTAAATGACAAAATGAAGAGAGTTTACCCCTTAGAACAGGTATTCTTCACACTTTTCATCTGGCTCACTTTTGGGATGAAATCAACGAATAGGGCAACATACTGAAAGGTGGCCAAAAGTGTCCGAAAACTAAAAGTGCAGATGGGAGCAAATTATCACACATCCTAAACATAACTGGGGGCCCGGAATGCAGTACTGACAGTAAAAATCTTCTACGTAGTGTGGGATCGCTAACCCTAACCCTAGCTAGGGTTGAAAAGTGGACATTTCTGCAGGGTGTCTCAGAAGCCCTCCAATCATGAGATTTGAAGTTTTTCCTCAAAACAAAAAATATGAGTCTCAAACAACCCAAACTGTTTCCAAAACTTCTTGGAAATGTATCTTCTTTAATAATCGGTCTTTTTTGGGCAAATTTTCATTGATGTGAAAAATGCAGTCAAATGGTACATACATCGGCATGCTTTTAAGGCCTGGCTAGGGTTAGGGTTAAAAGAACCATAGAATTTTGCCCGAAGTTACACTTCTCGCTGCACTTTAAATGACAAAATGAAGAGAGTTTACCCCTTAGAACAGGTATTCTTCACACTTTTCATCTGGCTCACTTTTGGGATGAAATCAACGAATGGGGCAACTTACTGAAAGGTGGCCAAAAGTGTCCGAAAACTAAAAGTGCAGATAGGAGCAAATTATCACACATCCTAAACATAACTGGGGGCCCGGAATGCAGTACTGACAGTAAAAATCTTCTACGTAGTGTGGGATCGCTAACCCTAACCCTAGCTAGGGTTGAAAAGTGCACATTCCTGCAGGGTGTCTCAGATGCCCTCCAATCATGAGATTTGAATTTTTTTCTCAAACCAAAAAATTTGAGTCTCAAACAACCCAAACTGTTTCCAAAACTTCTTGGAAATGTATCTTCTTTAATAATCGGTCTTTTTTGGGCAAATTTTCATTGATGTGAAAAATGCAGTCAACTGGTACATACATCGGCATGCTATTAATGCCTGGCTACGTTTAGGGTTAAAAGAAACATAGAATTTTGCCCGAAGTAACACTTCTCGCTGCACTTTAAATGACAAAATGAAGAGAGTTTACCCCTTAGAACAGGTATTCTTCACACTTTTCATCAGGCTCACTTCTGGGATGAAATCAACGAATAGGGCAACATACTGAAAAGTGGCCAAAAGTGTCCGAAAACTAAAAGTGCAGATTGGAGCAAATTATCACACATCCTAAACATAACTGGGGGCCCGGAATGCAGTACTGACAGTAAAAATCTTCTACGTAGTGTGGGATCGCTAACCCTAACCCTAGCTAGGGTTGAAAAGTGGACATTCCTGCAGGGTGTCTCAAATGCCCTCCAATCATGAGATTTGAATTTTTTTCTCAAACCTAAAAATATGAGTCTCAAACAACCCAAACTGTTTCCAAAACTTCTTGGAAATGTATCTTCTTTAATAATCTGTCTTGTTTGGACAAATTTTCATTGATGTGAAAAATGCAGTCAAATGGTACATACATCGGCATGCTTTTAAGGCCTGGCTAGGGTTAGGGTTAAAAGAACCATAGAATTTTGCCCGAAGTTACACTTCTCGCTGCACTTTAAATGACAAAATGAAGAGAGTTTACCCCTTAGAACAGGTATTCTTCACACTTTTCATCTGGCTCACTTTTGGGATGAAATCAACGAATGGGGCAACTTACTGAAAGGTGGCCAAAAGTGTCCGAAAACTAAAAGTGCAGATAGGAGCAAATTATCACTCATCCTAAACATAACTGGGGGCCCGGAATGTAGTACTGACAGTAAAAATCTTCTACGTGGTGTGGGATCGCTAACCCTAACCCTAGCTAGGGTTGAAAAGTGGACATTCCTGCAGGATGTCTCAGATGCCCTCCAATCATGAGATTTGAATTTTTTTCTCAAACCAAAAAATTTGAGTCTCAAACAATCCAAACTGTTTCCAAAACTTCTTGGAAATGTATCTTCTTTAATAATCTGTCTTGTTTGGGCAAATTTTCATTGATGTGAAAAATGCAGTCAAATGGTACATACATCGGCATGCTTTTAAGGCCTGGCTAGGGTTAGGGTTAAAAGAACCATAGAATTTTGCCCGAAGTTACACTTCTCGCTGCACTTTAAATAACAAAATGAAGAGAGTTTACCCCTTAGAACAGGTATTCTTCACACTTTTCATCTGGCTCACTTTTGGGATGAAATCAACGAATGGGGCAACTTACTGAAAGGTGGCCAAAAGTGTCCGAAAACTAAAAGTGCAGATAGGAGCAAATTATCACACATCCTAAACATAACTGGGGGCCCGGAATGCAGTACTGACAGTAAAAATCTTCTACGTAGTGTGGGATCGCTAACCCTAACCCTAGCTAGGGTTGAAAAGTGCACATTCCTGCAGGGTGTCTCAGATGCCCTCCAATCATGAGATTTGAATTTTTTTCTCAAACCACAAAATATGAGTCTCAAACAACCCAAACTGTTTCCAAAACTTCTTGGAAATGTATCTTCTTTAATAATCGGTCTTTTTTGGGCAAATTTTCATTGATGTGAAAAATGCAGTCAACTGGTACATACATCGGCATGCTATTAATGCCTGGCTACGTTTAGGGTTAAAAGAACCATAGAATTTTGCCCGAAGTTACACTTCTCGCTGCACTTTAAATGACAAAATGAAGAGAGTTTACCCCTTAGAACAGCTATTCTTCACACTTTTCATCTGGCTCACTTTTGGGATGAAATCAACGAATGGGGCAACTTACTGAAAGGTGGCCAAAAGTGTCCGAAAACTAAAAGTGCAGATAGGAGCAAATTATCACTCAACCTAAACATAACTGGGGGCCTGGAATGCAGTACTGACAGTAAAAATCTTCTACGTGGTGTGGGATCGCTAACCCTAACCCTAGCTAGGGTTGAAAAGTGGACATTCCTGCAGGGTGTCTCAGATGCCCTCCAATCATGAGATTTGAATTTTTTTCTCAAACCAAAAAATTTGAGTCTCAAACAACCCAAACTGTTTCCAAAACTTCTTGGAAATGTATCTTCTTTAATAATCTGTCTTGTTTGGGCAAATTTTCATTGATGTGAAAAATGCAGTCAACTGGTACATACATCGGCATGCTTTTAATGCCTGGCTAGGGTTAGGGTTAAAAGAACCATAGAATTTTGCCCGAAGTTACACTTCTCGCTGCACTTTAAATGACAAAATGAAGAGAGTTTACCCCTTAGAACAGCTATTCTTCACACTTTTCATCTGGCTCACTTTTGGGATGAAATCAACGAATAGGGCAACATACTGAAAGGTGGCCAAAAGTGTCCGAAAACTAAAAGTGCAGATTGGAGCAAATTATCACACATCCTAAACATAACTGGGGGCCCGGAATGCAGTACTGACAGTAAAAATCTTCTACGTAGTGTGGGATCGCTAACCCTAACCCTAGCTAGGGTTGAAAAGTGGACATTCCTGCAGGGTGTCTCAGATGCCCTCCAATCATGAGATTTGAATTTTTTTCTCAAACCAAAAAATATGAGTCTCAAACAACCCAAACTGTTTCCAAAACTTCTTGGAAATGTATCTTCTTTAATAATCTGTCTTGTTTGGGCAAATTTTCATTGATGTGAAAAATGCAGTCAAATGGTACATACATCGGCATGCTTTTAAGGCCTGGCTAGGGTTAGGGTTAAAAGAACCATAGAATTTTGCCCGAAGTTACACTTCTCGCTGCACTTTAAATGACAAAATGAAGAGAGTTTACCCCTTAGAACAGGTATTCTTCACACTTTTCATCTGGCTCACTTTTGGGATGAAATCAACGAATAGGGCAACATACTGAAAGGTGGCCAAAAGTGTCCGAAAACTAAAAGTGCAGATTGGAGCAAATTATCACACATCCTAAACATAACTGGGGGCCCGGAATGCAGTACTGACAGTAAAAATCTTCTACGTAGTGTGGGATCGCTAACCCTAACCCTAGCTAAGGTTG
This sequence comes from Lepisosteus oculatus, assembly GCF_040954835.1. Lineage (NCBI taxonomy): Eukaryota > Metazoa > Chordata > Actinopteri > Semionotiformes > Lepisosteidae > Lepisosteus > Lepisosteus oculatus. Next base: position 19,573,673 of record NC_090697.1, on the reverse strand, counting down.
AAAAGTGGACATTCCTGCAGGGTGTCTCAGATGCCCTCCAATCATGAGATTTGAATTTTTTTCTCAAACCAAAAAATATGAGTCTCAAACAACCCAAACTGTTTCCAAAACTTCTTGGAAATGTATCTTCTTTAATAATCTGTCTTGTTTGGGCAAATTTTCATTGATGTGAAAAATGCAGTCAAATGGTACATACATCGGCATGCTTTTAAGGCCTGGCTAGGGTTAGGGTTAAAAGAACCATAGAATTTTGCCCGAAGTTACACTTCTCGCTGCACTTTAAATGACAAAATGAAGAGAGTTTACCCCTTAGAACAGCTATTCTTCACACTTTTCATCTGGCTCACTTTTGGGATGAAATCAACGAATAGGGCAACATACTGAAAGGTGGCCAAAAGTGTCCGAAAACTAAAAGTGCAGATAGGAGCAAATTATCACACATCCTAAACATAACTGGGGGCCCGGAATGCAGTACTGACAGTAAAAATCTTCTACGTAGTGTGGGATCGCTAACCCTAACCCTAGCTAGGGTTGAAAAGTGGACATTCCTGCAGGGTGTCTCAGATGCCCTCCAATCATGAGATTTGAATTTTTTTCTCAAACCAAAAAATATGAGTCTCAAACAACCCAAACTGTTTCCAAAACTTCTTGGAAATGTATCTTCTTTAATAATCTGTCTTGTTTGGGCAAATTTTCATTGATGTGAAAAATGCAGTCAAATGGTACATACATCGGCATGTTTTTAAGGCCTGGCTAGGGTTAGGGTTAAAAGAACCATAGAATTTTGCCCGAAGTTACACTTCTCACTGCACTTTAAATGACAAAATGAAGAGAGTTTACCCCTTAGAACAGGTATTCTTCACACTTTTCATCTGGCTCACTTTTGGGATGAAATCAACGAATAGGGCAACATACTGAAAGGTGGCCAAAAGTGTCCGAAAACTAAAAGTGCAGATTGGAGCAAATTATCACACATCCTAAACATAACTGGGGGCCCGGAATGCAGTACTGACAGTAAAAATCTTCTACGTAGTGTGGGATCGCTAACCCTAACCCTAGCTAGGGTTGAAAAGTGGACATTCCTGCAGGGTGTCTCAGATGCCCTCCAATCATGAGATTTGAATTTTTTTCTCAAACCAAAAAATATGAGTCTCAAACAACCCAAACTGTTTCCAAAACTTCTTGGAAATGTATCTTCTTTAATAATCTGTCTTGTTTGGGCAAATTTTCATTGATGTGAAAAATGCAGTCAAATGGTACATACATCGGCATGCTTTTAAGGCCTGGCTAGGGTTAGGGTTAAAAGAACCATAGAATTTTGCCCGAAGTTACACTTCTCGCTGCACTTTAAATGACAAAATGAAGAGAGTTTACCCCTTAGAACAGGTATTCTTCACACTTTTCATCTGGCTCACTTTTGGGATGAAATCAACGAATAGGGCAACATACTGAAAGGTGGCCAAAAGTGTCCGAAAACTAAAAGTGCAGATTGGAGCAAATTATCACACATCCTAAACATAACTGGGGGCCCGGAATGCAGTACTGACAGTAAAAATCTTCTACGTAGTGTGGGATCGCTAACCCTAACCCTAGCTAAGGTTGAAAAGTGGACATTCCTGCAGGGTGTCTCAGATGCCCTCCAATCATGAGATTTGAATTTTTTTCTCAAACCAAAAAATATGAGTCTCAAACAACCCAAACTGTTTCCAAAACTTCTTGGAAATGTATCTTCTTTAATAATCTGTCTTGTTTGGGCAAATTTTCATTGATGTGAAAAATGCAGTCAAATGGTACATACATCGGCATGCTTTTAAGGCCTGGCTAGGGTTAGGGTTAAAAGAACCATAGAATTTTGCCCGAAGTTACACTTCTCGCTGCACTTTAAATGACAAAATGAAGAGAGTTTACCCCTTAGAACAGCTATTCTTCACACTTTTCATCTGGCTCACTTTTGGGATGAAATCAACGAATAGGGCAACATACTGAAAGGTGGCCAAAAGTGTCCGAAAACTAAAAGTGCAGATAGGAGCAAATTATCACACATCCTAAACATAACTGGGGGCCCGGAATGCAGTACTGACAGTAAAAATCTTCTACGTAGTGTGGGATCGCTAACCCTAACCCTAGCTAGGGTTGAAAAGTGGACATTCCTGCAGGGTGTCTCAGATGCCCTCCAATCATGAGATTTGAATTTTTTTCTCAAACCAAAAAATATGAGTCTCAAACAACCCAAACTGTTTCCAAAACTTCTTGGAAATGTATCTTCTTTAATAATCTGTCTTGTTTGGGCAAATTTTCATTGATGTGAAAAATGCAGTCAAATGGTACATACATCGGCATGTTTTTAAGGCCTGGCTAGGGTTAGGGTTAAAAGAACCATAGAATTTTGCCCGAAGTTACACTTCTCACTGCACTTTAAATGACAAAATGAAGAGAGTTTACCCCTTAGAACAGGTATTCTTCACACTTTTCATCTGGCTCACTTTTGGGATGAAATCAACGAATAGGGCAACATACTGAAAGGTGGCCAAAAGTGTCCGAAAACTAAAAGTGCAGATTGGAGCAAATTATCACACATCCTAAACATAACTGGGGGCCCGGAATGCAGAACTGACAGTAAAAATCTTCTACGTAGTGTGGGATCGCTAACCCTAACCCTAGCTAGGGTTGAAAAGTGGACATTCCTGCAGGGTGTCTCAGATGCCCTCCAATCATGAGATTTGAATTTTTTTCTCAAACCAAAAAATATGAGTCTCAAACAACCCAAACTGTTTCCAAAACTTCTTGGAAATGTATCTTCTTTAATAATCTGTCTTGTTTGGGCAAATTTTCATTGATGTGAAAAATGCAGTCAAATGGTACATACATCGGCATGCTTTTAAGGCCTGGCTAGGGTTAGGGTTAAAAGAACCATAGAATTTTGCCCGAAGTTACACTTCTCGCTGCACTTTAAATAACAAAATGAAGAGAGCTTACCCCTTAGAACAGGTATTCTTCACACTTTTCATCTGGCTCACTTTTGGGATGAAATCAACGAATGGGGCAACTTACTGAAAGGTGGCCAAAAGTGTCCGAAAACTAAAAGTGCAGATAGGAGCAAATTATCACACATCCTAAACATAACTGGGGGCCCGGAATGCAGTACTGACAGTAAAAATCTTCTACGTAGTGTGGGATCGCTAACCCTAACCCTAGCTAGGGTTGAAAAGTGGACATTCCTGCAGGGTGTCTCAGATGCCCTCCAATCATGAGATTTGATTTTTTTTCTCAAACCAAAAAATATGAGTCTCAAACAACCCAAACTGTTTCCAAAACTTCTTGGAAATGTATCTTCTTTAATAATCTGTCTTGTTTGGGCAAATTTTCATTGATGTGAAAAATGCAGTCAAATGGTACATACATCGGCATGCTTTTAAGGCCTGGCTAGGGTTAGGGTTAAAAGAACCATAGAATTTTGCCCGAAGTTACACTTCTCGCTGCACTTTAAATAACAAAATGAAGAGAGTTTACCCCTTAGAACAGGTATTCTTCACACTTTTCATCTGGCTCACTTTTGGGATGAAATCAACGAATGGGGCAACTTACTGAAAGGTGGCCAAAAGTGTCCGAAAACTAAAAGTGCAGATTGGAGCAAATTATAACTCATCCTAAATATAACTGGGGGCCCGGAATGCAGTACTGACAGTAAAAATCTTCTACGTAGTGTGGGATCGCTAACCCTAACCCTAGCTAGGGTTGAAAAGTGGACATTCCTGCATGGTGTCTCAGAAGCCCTCCAATCATGAGATTTGAAGTTTTTCCTCAAAACAAAAAATATGAGTCTCAAACAACCCAAACTGTTTCCAAAACTTCTTGGAAATGTATCTTCTTTAATAATCGGTCTTATTTGGGCAAATTTTCATTGATGTGAAAAATGCAGTCAAAAGGTACATACATCGGAATGCTTTTAAGGCCTGGCTAGGGTTAGGGTTAAAAGAACCATAGAATTTTGCCCGAAGTTACACTTCTCGCTGCACTTTAAATGACAAAATGAAGAGAGTTTACCCCTTAGAACAGGTATTCTTCACACTTTTCATCTGGCTCACTTTTGGGATGAAATCAACGAATAGGGAAACATACTGAAAGGTGGCCAAAAGTGTCCGAAAACTAAAAGTGCAGAGAGGAGCAAATTATCACTCATCCTAAATATAACTGGTGGCCCGGAATGCAGTACTGACAGTAAAAATCTTCTACGTAGTGTGGGATCGCTAACCCTAACCCTAGCTAGGGTTGAAAAGTGGACATTCCTGCATGGTGTCTCAGAAGCCCTCCAATCATGAGATTTGAAGTTTTTCCTCAAAACAAAAAATATGAGTCTCAAACAACCCAAACTGTTTCCAAAACTTCTTGGAAATGTATCTTCTTTAATAATCGGTCTTTTTTGGGCAAATTTTCATTGATGTGAAAAATGCAGTCAAAAGGTACATACATCGGAATGCTTTTAAGGCCTGGCTAGGGTTAGATTAAAAGAACCATAGAATTTTGCCCGACGTTACACTTCTCGCTGCACTTTAAATGACAAAATGAAGAGAGTTTACCCCTTAGAACAGGTATTCTTCACACTTTTCATCTAGCTCACTTTTGGGATGAAATCAACGAATAGGGAAACATACTGAAAGGTGGCCAAAAGTGTCCGAAAACTAAAAGTGCAGAGAGGAGCAAATTATCACTCATCCCAAATATAACTGGTGGCCCGGAATGCAGTACTGACAGTAAAAATCTTCTACGTAGTGTGGGATCGCTAACCCTAACCCTAGCTAGGGTTGAAAAGTGAACATTCCTGCAGGGTGTCTCAGAAGCCCTCCAATCATGGGATTTGAATTTTTTCCTAAAACCAAAAAATATGAGTCTCAAACAACACAAACTGTTTCCAAAACTTCTTGAAAATGTATCTTCTTTAATAATCTATCATCTTTAGGCAAATTTTCATTGAGATGAAAAATGCAGTCAAATGGTACATACATCGGCATGCTTTTAATGCCTGGCTAGGGTTAGGGTTAAAAGAACCATAGAATTTTGCCCGAAGTTACACTTCTCGCTGCACTTTAAATGACAAAATGACGAGAGTTTACCCCTTAGAACAGGTATTCTTCACACTTTTCATCTGGCTCACTTTTGGGATGAAATCAACGAATGGGGCAACTTACTGAAAGGTGGCCAAAAGTGTCCGAAAACTAAAAGTGCAGATAGGAGCAAATTATCACTCATCATAAACATAACTGGGGGCCCGGAATGCAGTACTGACAGTAAAAATCTTCTACGTAGTGTGGGATTGCTAACCCTAACCCTAGCTAGGGTTGAAGGAGGACAATCCTGCAGGGTGTCTCAGAAGCCCTCCAATCATGGGATTTGAATTTTTTCCTAAAACCAAAAAATATGAGTCTCAAACAACCCAAACTGTTTCCAAACCTTCTTGGAAATGTATCTTCTTTAATAATCTGTCTTCTTCAGGCAAATTTTCATTGAGGTGAAAAATGCAGTCAACTGGTACATACATCGGCATGCTTTTAAGGCCTGGCTAGGGTTAGGGTTAAAAGAACCGTAGAATTTTGCCCGAAGTTATACTTCTCGCTGCACTTTGAATGACAAAATGAAGAGAGTTTACCCTTAGAACAGGTATTCTTCACACTTTTCATCTGGCTCACTTTTGGGATGAAATTAACGAATAGGGCAACATACTGAAAGGTGGCCAAAAGTGTCCGAAAACTAAAAGTGCAGATAGGAGCAAATTATCACTCATCCTAAATATAACTGGGGGCCCGGAATGCAGTACTGACAGTAAAAATCTTCTACGTAGTGTGGGATCGCTAAACCTAACCCTAGCTAGGGTTGAAAAGTGGACATTCCTGCAGGGTGTCTCAGATGCCCTCCAATCATGAGATTTTAATTTTTTTTTCAAACCAAAAAATATGAGTCTCAAACAACCCAAACTGTTTCCAAAACTTCTTGGAAATGTATCTTCTTTAATAATCTGTCTTTTTTGGGCAAATTTTCATTGATGTGAAAAATGCAGTCAACTGGTACATACATCGGCATGCTTTTAATGCCTGGCTAGGGTTAGGGTTAAAAGAACCATAGAATTTTGCCCGAAGTTACACTTCTCGCTGCACTTTAAATGACAAAATGAAGAGAGTTTACCCCTTAGAACAGGTATTCTTCACACTTTTCATCTGGCTCACTTTTGGGATGAAATCAACGAATAGGGAAACATACTGAAAGGTGGCCAAAAGTGTCCGAAAACTAAAAGTGCAGAGAGGAGCAAATTATCACTCATCCTAAATATAACTGGGGGCCCGGAATGCAGTACTGACAGTAAAAATCTTCTACGTAGTGTTCGATCGCTAACCCTAACCCTAGCTAGGGTTGAAAAGTGAACATTCCTGCAGGGTGTCTCAGAAGCCCTCCAATCATGGAATTTGAATTTTTTCCTAAAACCAAAAAATATGAGTCTCAAACAACACAAACTGTTTCCAAAACTTCTTGAAAATGTATCTTCTTTAATAATCTGTCATCTTTAGGCAAATTTTCATTGAGATGAAAAATGCAGTCAAATGGTACATACATCGGCATGCTTTTAAGGCCTGGCTAGGGTTAGGGTTAAAAGAACCATAGAATTTTGCCCGAAGTTACACTTCTCGCTGCACTTTAAATGACAAAATGAAGAGAGTTTACCCCTTAGAACAGGTATTCTTCACACTTTTCATCTGGCTCACTTTTGGGATGAAATCAACGAATGGGGCAACTTACTGAAAGGTGGCCAAAAGTGTCCGAAAACTAAAAGTGCAGATAGGAGCAAATTATCACTCATCCTAAATATAACTGGGGGCCCGGAATGCAGTACTGACAGTAAAAATCTTCTACGTAGTGTGGGATCGCTAACCCTAAGCCTAGCTAGGGTTGAAAAGTGTACATTCCTGCAGGGTGTCTCAGATGCCCTCCAATCATGAGATTTGAATTTTTTTCTCAAACCAAAAAATATGAGTCTCAAACAACCCAAACTGTTTCCAAAACTTCTTGGAAATGTATCTTCTTTAATAATCTGTCTTGTTTGGGCAAATTTTCATTGATGTGAAAAATGCAGTCAAATGGTACATACATCGGCATGCTTTTAAGGCCTGGCTAGGGTTAGGGTTAAAAGAACCATAGAATTTTGCCCGAAGTTACACTTCTCGCTGCACTTTAAATGACAAAATGAAGAGAGTTTACCCCTTAGAACAGGTATTCTTCTCACTTTTCATCTGGTTCACTTTTGGGATGAAATCAACGAATAGGGCAACATACTGAAAGGTGGCCAAAAGTGTCCGAAAACTAAAAGTGCAGATAGGAGCAAATTATCACACATCCTAAACATAACTGGGGGCCCGGAATGCAGTACTGACAGTAAAAATCTTCTACGTAGTGTGGGATCGCTAACCCTAACCCTAGCTAGGGTTGAAAAGTGCACATTCCTGCAGGGTGTCTCAGATGCCCTCCAATCATGAGATTTGAATTTTTTTCTCAAACCACAAAATATGAGTCTCAAACAACCCAAACTGTTTCCAAAACTTCTTGGAAATGTATCTTCTTTAATAATCGGTCTTTTTTGGGCAAATTTTCATTGATGTGAAAAATGCAGTCAACTGGTACATACATCGGCATGCTATTAATGCCTGGCTACGGTTAGGGTTAAAAGAAACATAGAATTTTGCCCGAAGTTACACTTCTCGCTGCACTTTAAATGACAAAATGAAGAGAGTTTACCCCTTAGAACAGGTATTCTTCACACTTTTCATCAGGCTCACTTCTGGGATGAAATCAACGAATAGGGCAACATACTGAAAGGTGGCCAAAAGTGTCCGAAAACTAAAAGTGCAGATTGAAGCAAATTATCACACATCCTAAACATAACTGGGGGCCCGGAATGCAGTACTGACAGTAAAAATCTTCTACGTAGTGTGGGATCGCTAACCCTAACCCTAGCTAGGGTTGAAAAGTGGACATTCCTGCAGGGTGTCTCAGAAGCCCTCCAATCATGAGATTTGAAGTTTTTCCTCAAAACAAAAAATATGAGTCTCAAACAACCCAAACTGTTTCCAAAACTTCTTGGAAATGTATCTTCTTTAATAATCGGTCTTTTTTGGGCAAATTTTCATTGATGTGAAAAATGCAGTCAAATGGTACATACATCGGCATGCTTTTAAGGCCTGGCTAGGGTTAGGGTTAAAAGAACCATAGAATTTTGCCCGAAGTTACACTTCTCGCTGCACTTTAAATGACAAAATGAAGAGAGTTTACCCCTTAGAACAGCTATTCTTCACACTTTTCATCTGGCTCACTTTTGGGATGAAATCAACGAATGGGGCAACTTACTGAAAGGTGGCCAAAAGTGTCCGAAAACTAAAAGTGCAGATAGGAGCAAATTATCACTCAACCTAAACATAACTGGGGGCCTGGAATGCAGTACTGACAGTAAAAATCTTCTACGTGGTGTGGGATTGCTAACCCTAACCCTAGCTAGGATTGAAAAGTGGACATTCCTGCAGGGTGTCTCAGATGCCCTCCAATCATGAGATTTGAATTTTTTTCTCAAACCAAAAAATTTGAGTCTCAAACAACCCAAACTGTTTCCAAAACTTCTTGGAAATGTATCTTCTTTAATAATCTGTCTTGTTTGGGCAAATTTTCATTGATGTGAAAAATGCAGTCAACTGGTACATACATCGGCATGCTTTTAATGCCTGGCTAGGGTTAGGGTTAAAAGAACCATAGAATTTTGCCCGAAGTTACATTTCTCGCTGCACTTTAAATGACAAAATGAAGAGAGTTTACCCCTTAGAACAGGTATTCTTCTCACTTTTCATCTGGCTCACTTTTGGGATGAAATCAACGAATAGGGCAACATACTGAAAGGTGGCCAAAAGTGTCCGAAAACTAAAAGTGCAGATAGGAGCAAATTATCACTCATCCTAAATATAACTGGGGGCCCGGAATGCAGTACTGACAGTAAAAATCTTCTACGTAGTGTGGGATCGCTAACCCTAACCCTAGCTAGGGTTGAAAAGTGGACATTCCTGCAGGGTGTCTCAGAAGCCCTCCAATCATGAGATTTGAAGTTTTTCCTCAAACCACAAAATATGAGTCTCAAACAACCAAAACTGTTTCCAAAACTTCTTGGAAATGTATTTTCTTTAATAATCGGTCTTTTTTGGGCAAATTTTCATTGATGTGAAAAATGCAGTCAAATGGTACATACATCGGCATGCTTTTAAGGCCTGGCTAGGGTTAGGGTTAAAAGAACCATAGAATTTTGCCCGAAGTTACACTTCTCGCTGCACTTTAAATGACAAAATGAAGAGAGTTTACCCCTTAGAACAGGTATTCTTCACACTTTTCATCTGGCTCACTTTTGGGATGAAATCAACGAATAGGGCAACATACTGAAAGGTGGCCAAAAGTGTCCGAAAACTAAAAGTGCAGAGAGGAGCAAATTATCACTCATCCTAAATATAACTGGGGGCCCGGAATGCAGTACTGACAGTAAAAATCTTCTACGTAGTGTTCGATCGCTAACCCTAACCCTAGCTAGGGTTGAAGAGTGAACATTCCTGCAGGGTGTCTCAGAAGCCCTCCAATCATGGGATTTGAATTTTTTCCTAAAACCAAAAAATATGAGTCTCAAACAACACAAACTGTTTCCAAAACTTCTTGAAAATGTATCTTCTTTAATAATCTGTCATCTTTAGGCAAATTTTCATTGAGATGAAAAATGCAGTCAAATGGTACATACATCGGCATGCTTTTAATGCCTGGCTAGGGTTAGGGTTAAAAGAACCATAGAATTTTGCCCGAAGTTACACTTCTCGCTGCACTTTAAATGACAAAATGACGAGAGTTTACCCCTTAGAACAGGTATTCTTCACACTTTTCATCTGGCTCACTTTTGGGATGAAATCAACGAATAGGGAAACATACTGAAAGGTGGCCAAAAGTGTCCAAAAACTAAAAGTGCAGATGGGAACAAATTATCACTCATCCTAAATATAATTGGGGGCCCGGAATGCAGTACTGGCAGTAAAAATCTTCTACGTAGTGTGGGATCGCTAACCCTAACCCTAGCTAGGGTTGAAAAGTGCACATTCCTGCAGGGTGTCTCAGATGCCCTCCAATCATGAGATTTGAATTTTTTCCTAAAACCAAAAAATATGAGTCTCAAACAACCCAAACTGTTTCCAAAACTTTTTGGAAATGTATCTTCTTTAATAATCTGTCTTTTTTGGGCAAATTTTTATTGATGTGAAAAATGCAGTCAACTGGTACATACATCGGCATGCTTTTAATGCCTGGCTAGGGTTAGGGTTAAAAGAACCATAGAATTTTGCCCGAAGTTACACTTCTCGCTGCACTTTAAATGACAAAATGAAGAGAGTTTACCCCTTAGAACAGGTATTCTTCACACTTTTCATCTGGCTCACTTTTGGGATGAAATCAACGAATGGGGCAACTTACTGAAAGGTGGCCAAAAGTGTCAGAAAACTAAAAGTGCAGATAGGAGCAAATTATCACTCATCCTAAACATAACTGGGGGCCCGGAATGCAGTACTGACAGTAAAAATCTTCTACGTAGTGTGGGATTGCTAACCCTAACCCTAGCTAGGGTTGAAGGAGGACAATCCTGCAGGGTGTCTCAGAAGCCCTCCAATCATGGGATTTGAATTTTTTCCTAAAACCAAAAAATATGAGTCTCAAACAACCCAAACTGTTTCCAAACCTTCTTGGAAATGTATCTTCTTTAATAATCTGTCTTCTTCAGGCAAATTTTCATTGAGGTGAAAAATGCAGTCAAATGGTACATACATCGGCATGCTTTTAAGGCCTGGCTAGGGTTAGGGTTAAAAGAACCGTAGAATTTTGCCCGAAGTTATACTTCTCGCTGCACTTTGAATGACAAAATGAAGAGAGTTTACCCCTTAGAACAGGTATTCTTCACACTTTTCATCTGGCTCACTTTTGGGATGAAATCAACGAATAGGGCAACATACTGAAAGGTGGCCAAAAGTGTCCGAAAACTAAAAGTGCAGATAGGAGCAAATTATCACTCATCCTAAATATAACTGGGGGCCCGGAATGCAGTACTGACAGTAAAAATCTTCTACGTAGTGTGGGATCGCTAAACCTAACCCTAGCTAGGGTTGAAAAGTGGACATTCCTGCAGGGTGTCTCAGATGCCCTCCAATCATGAGATTTTAATTTTTTTTTCAAACCAAAAAATATGAGTCTCAAACAACCCAAACTGTTTCCAAAACTTCTTGGAAATGTATCTTCTTTAATAATCTGTCTTTTTTGGGCAAATTTTCATTGATGTGAAAAATGCAGTCAACTGGTACATACATCGGCATGCTTTTAATGCCTGGCTAGGATTAGGGTTAAAAGAACCATAGAATTTTGCCCGAAGTTACACTTCTCGCTGCACTTTAAATGACAAAATGAAGAGAGTTTACCCCTTAGAACAGGTATTCTTCACACTTTTCATCTGGCTCACTTTTGGGATGAAATCAACGAATAGGGAAACATACTGAAAGGTGGCCAAAAGTGTCCGAAAACTAAAAGTGCAGAGAGGAGCAAATTATCACTCATCCTAAATATAACTGGGGGCCCGGAATGCAGTACTGACAGTAAAAATCTTCTACGTAGTGTTCGATCGCTAACCCTAACCCTAGCTAGGGTTGAAAAGTGAACATTCCTGCAGGGTGTCTCAGAAGCCCTCCAATCATGGGATTTGAATTTTTTCCTAAAACCAAAAAATATGAGTCTCAAACAACACAAACTGTTTCCAAAACTTCTTGAAAATGTATCTTCTTTAATAATCTGTCATCTTTAGGCAAATTTTCATTGAGATGAAAAATGTAGTCAAATGGTACATACATCGGCATGCTTTTAATGCCTGGCTAGGGATAGGGTTAAAAGAACCATAGAATTTTGCCCGAAGTTACACTTCTCGCTGCACTTTAAATGACAAAATGACGAGAGTTTACACCTTAGAACAGGTATTCTTCACACTTTTCATCTGGCTCACTTTTGGGATGAAATCAACGAATAGGGAAACAAACTGAAAGGTGGCCAAAAGTGTCCAAAAACTAAAAGTGCAGATGGGAACAAATTATCACTCATCCTAAATATAATTGGGGGCCCGGAATGCAGTACTGGCAGTAAAAATCTTCTACGTAGTGTGGGATCGCTAACCCTAACCCTAGCTAGGGTTGAAAAGTGCACATTCCTGCAGGGTGTCTCAGATGCCCTCCAATCATGAGATTTGAATTTTTTCCTAAAACCAAAAAATATGAGTCTCAAACAACCCAAACTGTTTCCAAAACTTTTTGGAAATGTATCTTCTTTAATAATCTGTCTTTTTTGGGCAAATTTTTATTGATGTGAAAAATGCAGTCAACTGGTACATACATCGGCATGCTTTTAATGCCTGGCTAGGGTTAGGGTTAAAAGAACCATAGAATTTTGCCCGAAGTTACACTTCTCGCTGCACTTTAAATGACAAAATGAAGAGAGCTTACCCCTTAGAACAGGTATTCTTCTCACTTTTCATCTGGTTCACTTTTGGGATGAAATCAACGAATAGGGCAACATACTGAAAGGTGGCCAAAAGTGTCCGAAAACTAAAAGTGCAGTTAGGAGCAAATTATCACTCATCCTAAACATTACTGGGGGCCCGGAATGCAGTACTGACAGTAAAAATCTTCTACGTAGTGTGGGATCGCTAACCCTAACCCTAGCTAGGGTTGAAAAGTGGACATTCCTGCAGGGTGTCTCAGAAGCCCTCCAATCATGAGATTTGAAGTTTTTCCTCAAAACAAAAAATATGAGTCTCAAACAACCCAAGCGGTTTCCAAAACTTCTTGGAAATGTATCTTCTTTAATAATCTGTCTTGTTTGGGCAAATTTTCATTGATGTGAAAAATGCAGTCAACTGGTACATACATCGGCATGCTTTTAATGCCTGGCTAGGGTTAGGGTTAAAAGAACCATAGAATTTTGCCCGAAGTTACACTTCTCGCTGCACTTTAAATGACAAAATGAAGAGAGTTTACCCCTTAGAACATGTATTCTTCACACTTTTCATCTGGCTCACTTTTGGGATGAAATCAACGAATAGGGCAACTTACTGAAAGGTGGCCAAAAGTGTCTGAAAACTAAAAGTGCAGATAGGAGCAAATTATCACTCATCCTAAACATAACTGGGGGCCCGGAATGCAGTACTGACAGTAAAAATCTTCTACGTAGTGTGGGATCGCTAACCCTAACCCTAGCTAGGGTTGAAAAGTGGACATTCCTGCAGGGTGTCTCAGATGCCCTCCAATCATGAGATTTTAATTTTTTTCTCAAACCAAAAAATATGAGTCTCAAACAACACTAACTGTTTCCAAAACTTCTTGGAAATGTATCTTCTTTAATAATCTGTCATCTTTAGGCAAATTTTCATTGAGATGAAAAATGCAGTCAAATGGTACATACATCGGCATGCTTTTAATGCCTGGCTAGGGTTAGGGTTAAAAGAACCATAGAATTTTGCCCGAAGTTACACTTCTCGCTGCACTTTAAATGACAAAATGACGAGAGTTTACCCCTTAGAACAGGTATTCTTCACACTTTTCATCTGGCTCACTTTTGGGATGAAATCAACGAATAGGGAAACATACTGAAAGGTGGCCAAAAGTGTCCGAAAACTAAAAGTGCAGATGGGAACAAATTATCACTCATCCTGAATATAATTGGGGGCCCGGAATGCAGTACTGACAGTAAAAATCTTCTACGTAGTGTGGGATCGCTAACCCTAACCCTAGCTAGGGTTGAAAAGTGGACATTCCTGCAGGGTGTCTCAGAAGCCCTCCAATCATGAGATTTGAATTTTTTTCTCAAAACAAAAAATATGAGTCTCAAACAACCCAAAGTGTTTCCAAAACTTCTTGGAAATGTATCTTCTTTAATAATCGGTCTTTTTTGGGCAAATTTTCATTGATATGAAAAATGCAGTCAAATGGTACATACATCGGCATGCTTTTAAGGCCTGGCTAGGGTTAGGGTTAAAAGAACCATAGAATTTTGCCCGAAGTTACACTTCTCGCTGCACTTTAAATGACAAAATGAAGAGAGTTTACCCCTTAGAACAGGTATTCTTCACACTTTTCATCTGGCTCACTTTTGGGATGAAATCAACGAATGGGGCAACTTACTGAAAGGTGGCCAAAAGTGTCCAAAAACTAAAAGTGCAGATAGGAGCAAATTATCACTCATCCTAAATATAACTGGGGGCCCGGAATGCAGTACTGACAGTAAAAATCTTCTACGTAGTGTGGGATCGCTAACCCTAACCCTAGCTAGGGTTGAAAAGTGGATAATCCTGCAGGGTGTCTCAGAAGCCCTCCAATCATGGGATTTGAATTTTTTCCTAAAACCAAAAAATATGAGTCTCAAACAACCCAAACTGTTTCCAAACCTTCTTGGAAATGTATCTTCTTTAATAATCTGTCTTCTTCAGGCAAATTTTCATTGAGGTGAAAAATGCAGTCAAATGGTACATACATCGGCATGCTTTTAAGGCCTGGCTAGGGTTAGGGTTAAAAGAACCGTAGAATTTTGCCCGAAGTTACACTTCTCGCTGCACTTTGAATGACAAAATGAAGAGAGTTTACCCCTTAGAACAGGTATTCTTCACACTTTTCATCTGGCTCACTTTTGGGATGAAATCAACGAATAGGGAAACATACCGAAAGGTGGCCAAAAGTGTCCGAAAACTAAAAGTGCAGATAGGAGCAAATTATCACTCATCCTAAACATAACTGGGGGCCCGGAATGCAGTACTGACAGTAAAAATCTTCTACGTAGTGTGGGATCGCTAACCCTAACCCTAGCTAGGGTTGAAAAGTGGACAATCCTGCAGGGTGTCTCAGAAGCCCTCCAATCATGGGATTTGAATTTTTTCCTAAAACCAAAAAATATGAGTCTCAAACAACCCAAACTGTTTCCAAACCTTCTTGGAAATGTATCTTCTTTAATAATCTGTCTTCTTCAGGCAAATTTTCATTGAGATGAAAAATGCAGTCAAATGGTACATACATCGGCATGCTTTTAATGCCTGGCTAGGGTTAGGGTTAAAAGAACCATAGAATTTTGCCCGAAGTTACACTTCTCGCTGCACTTTAAATGACAAAATGACGAGAGTTTACCCCTTAGAACAGGTATTCTTCACACTTTTCATCTGGCTCACTTTTGGGATGAAATCAACGAATAGGGAAACATACTGAAAGGTGGCCAAAAGTGTCCGAAAACTAAAAGTGCAGATGGGAACAAATTATCACTCATCCTAAATATAATTGGGGGCCCGGAATGCAGTACTGACAGTAAAAATCTTCTACGTAGTGTGGGATCGCTAACCCTAACCCTAGCTAGGGTTGAAAAGTGGACATTCCTGCAGGGTGTCTCAGATGCCCTCCAATCATGAGATTTTAATTTTTTTCTCAAACCAAAAAATATGAGTCTCAAACAACACTTACTGTTTCCAAAACTTCTTGGAAATGTATCTTCTTTAATAATCTGTCATCTTTAGGCAAATTTTCATTGAGATGAAAAATGCAGTCAAATGGTACATACATCGGCATGCTTTTAATGCCTGGCTAGGGTTAGGGTTAAAAGAACCATAGAATTTTGCCCGAAGTTACACTTCTCGCTGCACTTTAAATGACAAAATGACGAGAGTTTACCCCTTAGAACAGGTATTCTTCACACTTTTCATCTGGCTCACTTTTGGGATGAAATCAACGAATAGGGAAACATACTGAAAGGTGGCCAAAAGTGTCCGAAAACTAAAAGTGCAGATGGGAACAAATTATCACTCATCCTAAATATAATTGGGGGCCCGGAATGCAGTACTGACAGTAAAAATCTTCTACGTAGTGTGGGATCGCTAACCCTTGAAAAGTGGACATTCCTGCAGGGTGTCTCAGATGCCCTCCAATCATGAGATTTGAATTTTTTTCTCAAACCAAAAAATTTGAGTCTCAAACAACCCAAACTGTTTCCAAAACTTCTTGGAAATGTATCTTCTTTAATAATCTGTCTTGTTTGGGCAAATTTTCATTGATGTGAAAAATGCAGTCAACTGGTACATACATCGGCATGCTTTTAATGCCTGGCTAGGGTTAGGGTTAAAAGAACCATAGAATTTTGCCCGAAGTTACACTTCTCGCTGCACTTTAAATGACAAAATGAAGAGAGTTTACCCCTTAGAACAGGTATTCTTCACACTTTTCATCTGGCTCACTTTTGGGATGAAATCAACGAATAGGGCAACTTACTGAAAGGTGGCCAAAAGTGTCCGAAAACTAAAAGTGCAGATAGGAGCAAATTATCACTCATCCTAAATATAACTGGGGGCCCGGAATGCAGTACTGACAGTAAAAATCTTCTACATAGTGTGGATCGCTAACCCTAACCCTAGCTAGGGTTGAAAAGTGGACATTCCTGCAGGGTGTCTCAGATGCCCTCCAATCATGAGATTTTAATTTTTTTCTCAAACCAAAAAATATGAGTCTCAAACAACACTTACTGTTTCCAAAACTTCTTGGAAATGTATCTTCTTTAATAATCTGTCATCTTTAGGCAAATTTTCATTGAGATGAAAAATGCAGTCAAATGGTACATACATCGGCATGCTTTTAATGCCTGGCTAGGGTTAGGGTTAAAAGAACCATAGAATTTTGCCCGAAGTTACACTTCTCGCTGCACTTTAAATGACAAAATGACGAGAGTTTACCCCTTAGAACAGGTATTCTTCACACTTTTCATCTGGCTCACTTTTGGGATGAAATCAACGAATAGGGAAACATACTGAAAGGTGGCCAAAAGTGTCCGAAAACTAAAAGTGCAGATGGGAACAAATTATCACTCATCCTAAATATAATTGGGGGCCCGGAATGCAGTACTGACAGTAAAAATCTTCTACGTAGTGTGGGATCGCTAACCCTAACCCTAGCTAGGGTTGAAAAGTGGACATTCCTTCAGGGTGTCTCAGATGCCCTCCAATCATGAGATTTGAATTTTTTTCTCAAACCAAAAAATTTGAGTCTCAAACAACCCAAACTGTTTCCAAAACTTCTTGGAAATGTATCTTCTTTAATAATCTGTCTTGTTTGGGCAAATTTTCACTGATGTGAAAAATGCAGTCAACTGGTACATACATCGGCATGCTTTTAATGCCTGGCTAGGGTTAGGGTTAAAAGAACCATAGAATTTTGCCCGAAGTTACACTTCTCGCTGCACTTTAAATGACAAAATGAAGAGAGTTTACCCCTTAGAACAGGTATTCTTCACACTTTTCATCTGGCTCACTTTTGGGATGAAATCAACGAATAGGGCAACTTACTGAAAGGTGGCCAAAAGTGTCCGAAAACTAAAAGTGCAGATAGGAGCAAATTATCACTCATCCTAAACATAACTGGGGGCCCGGAATGCAGTACTGACAGTAAAAATCTTCTACGTAGTGTGGGATCGCTAACCCTAACCCTAGCTAGGGTTGAAAAGTGGACAATCCTGCAGGGTGTCTCAGAAGCCCTCCAATCATGGGATTTGAATTTTTTCCTAAAACCAAAAAATATGAGTCTCAAACAACCCAAACTGTTTCCAAACCTTCTTGGAAATGTATCTTCTTTAATAATCTGTCTTTTTTGGGCAAATTTTCATTGATGTGAAAAATGCAGTCAACTGGTACATACATCGGCATGCTTTTAAGGCCTGAACAGGGTTAGGGTTAAAAGAACCGTAGAAATTTGCCCGAAGTTACACTTCTCGCTGCACTTTAAATGACAAAATGAACAGAGTTTACCCCTTAGAACAGGTATTCTTCACACTTTTCATCTGGCTCACTTTTGGGATGAAATCAACGAATAGGGAAACATACTGAAAGGTGGCCAAAAGTGTCCGAAAACTAAAAGTGCAGATAGGAGCAAATTATCACTCATCCTAAATATAACTGGGGGCCCGGAATGCAGTACTGACAGTAAAAATCTTCTACGTAGTGTTGGATCGCTAACCCTAACCCTAGCTAGGGTTGAAAAGTGAACATTCCTGCAGGGTGTCTCAGATGCCCTCCAATCATGAGATTTGAATTTTTTTCTCAAACCAAAAAATTTGAGTCTCAAACAACCCAAACTGTTTCCAAAACTTCTTGGAAATGTATCTTCTTTAATAATCTGTCTTGTTTGGGCAAATTTTCATTGATGTGAAAAATGCAGTCAACTGGTACATACATCGGCATGCTTTTAATGCCTGGCTAGGGTTAGGGTTAAAAGAACCAAGGAATTTTGCCCGAAGTTACACTTCTCGCTGCACTTTAAATGACAAAATGAAGAGAGTTTACCCCTTAGAACAGGTATTCTTCACACTTTTCATCTGGCTCACTTTTGGGATAAAATCAACGAATAGGGCAACTTACTGAAAGGTGGCCAAAAGTGTCCGAAAACTAAAAGTGCAGATAGGAGCAAATTATCACTCATCCTAAACATAACTGGGGGCCCGGAATGCAGTACTGACAGTAAAAATCTTCTACGTAGTGTGGGATTGCTAACCCTAACCCTAGCTAGGGTTGAAAAGTGGACAATCCTGCAGGGTGTCTCAGAAGCCCTCCAATCATGGGATTTGAATTTTTTCCTAAAACCAAAAAAAATGAGTCTCAAACAACCCAAACTGTTTCCAAAACTTCTTGGAAATGTATCTTCTTTAATAATCTGTCATCTTTAGGCAAATTTTCATTGAGATGAAAAATGCAGTCAAATGGTACATACATCGGCATGCTTTTAATGCCTGGCTAGGGTTAGGGTTAAAAGAACCATAGAATTTTGCCCGAAGTTACACTTCTCGCTGCACTTTAAATGACAAAATGACGAGAGTTTACCCCTTAGAACAGGTATTCTTCACACTTTTCATCTGGCTCACTTTTGGGATGAAATCAACGAATAGGGAAACATACTGAAAGGTGGCCAAAAGTGTCCGAAAACTAAAAGTGCACATGGGAACAAATTATCACTCATCCTAAATATAATTGGGGGCCCGGAATGCAGTGCTGACAGTAAAAATCTTCTACGTAGTGTGGGATCGCTAACCCTAACCCTAGCTAGGGTTGAAAAGTGGACATTCCTGCAGGGTGTCTCAGATGCCCTCCAATCATGAGATTTGAATTTTTTTCTCAAACCAAAAAATTTGAGTCTCAAACAACCCAAACTGTTTCCAAAACTTCTTGGAAATGTATCTTCTTTAATAATCTGTCTTGTTTGGGCAAATTTTCATTGATGTGAAAAATGCAGTCAACTGGTACATACATCGGCATGCTTTTAATGCCTGGCTAGGGTTAGGGTTAAAAGAACCATAGAATTTTGCCCGAAGTTACACTTCTCGCTGCACTTTAAATGACAAAATGAAGAGAGTTTACCCCTTAGAACAGTTATTCTTCACACTTTTCATCTGGCTCACTTTTGGGATGAAATCAACGAATAGGGCAACTTACTGAAAGGTGGCCAAAAGTGTCCGAAAACTAAAAGTGCAGATAGGAGCAAATTATCACTCATCCTAAATATAACTGGGGGCCCGGAATGCAGTACTGACAGTAAAAATCTTCTACATAGTGTGGGATCGCTAACCCTAACCCTAGCTAGGGTTGAAAAGTGGACATTCCTGCAGGGTGTCTCAGATGCCCTCCAATCATGAGATTTGAATTTTTTTCTCAAACCAAAAGATATGAGTCTCAAACAACACTTACTGTTTCCAAAACTTCTTGGAAATGTATCTTCTTTAATAATCTGTCATCTTTAGGCAAATTTTCATTGAGATGAAAAATGCAGTCAAATGGTACATACATCGGCATGCTTTTAATGCCTGGCTAGGGTTAGGGTTAAAAGAACCATAGAATTTTGCCCGAAGTTACACTTCTCGCTGCACTTTAAATGACAAAATGACGAGAGTTTACCCCTTAGAACAGGTATTCTTCACACTTTTCATCTGGCTCACTTTTGGGATGAAATCAACGAATAGGGAAACATACTGAAAGGTGGCCAAAAGTGTCCGAAAACTAAAAGTGCAGATGGGAACAAATTATCACTCATCCTAAATATAATTGGGGGCCCGGAATGCAGTACTGACAGTAAAAATCTTCTACGTAGTGTGGGATCGCTAACCCTAACCCTAGCTAGGGTTGAAAAGTGGACATTCCTGCAGGGTGTCTCAGATGCCCTCCAATCATGAGATTTGAATTTTTTTCTCAAACCAAAAAATTTGAGTCTCAAACAACCCAAACTGTTTCCAAAACTTCTTGGAAATGTATCTTCTTTAATAATCTGTCTTGTTTGGGCAAATTTTCATTGATGTGAAAAATGCAGTCAACTGGTACATACATCGGCATGCTTTTAATGCCTGGCTAGGGTTAGGGTTAAAAGAACCATAGAATTTTGCCCGAAGTTACACTTCTCGCTGCACTTTAAATGACAAAATGAAGAGAGTTTACCCCTTAGAACAGTTATTCTTCACACTTTTCATCTGGCTCACCTTTGGGATGAAATCAACGAATAGGGCAACATACTGAAAGGTGGCCAAAAGTGTCCGAAAACTAAAAGTGCAGATAGGAGCAAATTATCACTCATCCTAAACATAACTGGGGGCCCGGAATACCGTACTGAAAGTAAAAATCTTCTACGTAGTGTGGGATCGCTAACCCTAACCCTAGCTAGGGTTGAAAAGTGGACATTCCTGAAGGGTGTCTCAGAAGCCCTCCAATCATGGGATTTGAATTTTTTCCTAAAACCAAAAAATATGAGTCTCAAACAACCCATACTGTTTCCAAACCTTCTTGGAAATGTATCTTCTTTAATAATCTGTCTTCTTCAGGCAAATTTTCATTGAGGTGAAAAATGCAGTCAAATGGTACATACATCGGCATGCTTTTAAGGCCTGGCTAGGGTTAGGGTTAAAAGAACCGTAGAATTTTGCCTGAAGTTACACTTCTCGCTGCACTTTGAATGACAAAATGAAGAGAGTTTACCCCTTAGAACAGGTATTCTTCACACTTTTCATCTGGCTCACTTTTAGGATGAAATCAACGAATAGGGCAACATACTGAAAGGTGGCCAAAAGTGTCCGAAAACTAAAAGTGCAGATAGGAGCAAATTATCACTCATCCTAAATATAACTGGGGGCCCGGAATGCAGTACTGACAGTAAAAATCTTCTACGTACTGTGGGATCGCTAACCCTAACCCTAGCTAGGGTTGAAAAGTGGACATTCCTGCAGGGTGTCTCAGATGCCCTCCAATCATGAGATTTTAATTTTTTTCTCAAACCAAAAAATATGAGTCTCAAACAACCCAAACTGTTTCCAAAACTTCTTGGAAATGTATCTTCTTTAATAATCTGTCTTTTTTGGGCAAATTTTCATTGATGTGAAAAATGCAGTCAACTGGTACATACTTCGGCATGCTTTTAAGGCCTGGCTAGGGTTAGGGTTAAAAGAACCGTAGAAATTTGCCCGAAGTTACACTTCTCGCTGCACTTTAAATGACAAAAGGAAGAGAGTTTACCCCTTAGAACAGGTCTTCATCACACTTTTCATCTGGCTCACTTTTGGGATGAAATCAACGAATAGGGAAACATACTGAAAGGTGGCCAAAAGTGTCCGAAAACTAAAAGTGCAGATAGGAGCAAATTATCACTCATCCTAAATATAACTGGGGGCCCGGAATGCAGTACTGACAGTAAAAATCTTCTATGTAGTGTGGGATCGCTAACCCTAACCCTAGCTAGGGTTGAAAAGTGAACATTCCTGCAGGGTGTCTCAGAAGCCCTCCAATCATGGGATTTGAATTTTTTCCTAAAACCAAAAAATATGAGTCTCAAACAACACTAACTGTTTCCAAAACTTCTTGGAAATGTATCTTCTTTAATAATCTGTCATCTTTAGGCAAATTTTCATTGAGATGAAAAATGCAGTCAAATGGTACATACATCGGCATGCTTTTAATGCCTGGCTAGGGTTAGGGTTAAAAGAACCATAGAATTTTGCCCGAAGTTACACTTCTCGCTGCACTTTAAATGACAAAATGAAGAGAGTTTACCCCTTAGAACAGGTATTCTTCACACTTTTCATCTGGCTCACTTTTGGGATAAAATCAACGAATAGGGCAACTTACTGAAAGGTGGCCAAAAGTGTCCGAAAACTAAAAGTGCAGATAGGAGCAAATTATCACTCATCCTAAACATAACTGGGGGCCCGGAATGCAGTACTGACAGTAAAAATCTTCTACGTAGTGTGGGATTGCTAACCCTAACCCTAGCTAGGGTTGAAAAGTGGACAATCCTGCAGGGTGTCTCAGAAGCCCTCCAATCATGGGATTTGAATTTTTTCCTAAAACCAAAAAATATGAGTCTCAAACAACCCAAACTGTTTCCAAAACTTCTTGGAAATGTATCTTCTTTAATAATCTGTCATCTTTAGGCAAATTTTCATTGAGATGAAAAATGCAGTCAAATGGTACATACATCGGCATGCTTTTAATGCCTGGCTAGGGTTACGGTTAAAAGAACCATAGAATTTTGCCCGACGTTACACTTCTCGCTGCACTTTAAATGACAAAATGGCGAGAGTTTACCCCTTAGAACAGGTATTCTTCACACTTTTCATCTGGCTCACCTTTGGGATGAAATCAACGAATAGGGCAACATACTGAAAGGTGGCCAAAAGTGTCCGAAAACTTAAAGTGCAGATAGGAGCAAATTATCACTCATCCTAAACATAACTGGGGGCCCGGAATACAGTACTGAAAGTAAAAATCTTCTACGTAGTGTGGGATCGCTAACCCTAACCCTAGCTAGGGTTGAAAAGTGGACATTCCTGAAGGGTGTCTCAGAAGCCCTCCAATCATGGGATTTGAATTTTTTCCTAAAACCAAAAAATATGAGTCTCAAACAACCCATACTGTTTTCAAACCTTCTTGGAAATGTATCTTCTTTAATAATCTGTCTTCTTCAGGCAAATTTTCATTGAGGTGAAAAATGCAGTCAAATGGTACATACATCGGCATGCTTTTAAGGCCTGGCTAGGGTTAGGGTTAAAAGAACCGTAGAATTTTGCCTGAAGTTACACTTCTCGCTGCACTTTGAATGACAAAATGAAGAGAGTTTACCCCTTAGAACAGGTATTCTTCACACTTTTCATCTGGCTCACTTTTAGGATGAAATCAACGAATAGGGCAACATACTGAAAGGTGGCCAAAAGTGTCCGAAAACTAAAAGTGCAGATAGGAGCAAATTATCACTCATCCTAAATATAACTGGGGGCCCGGAATGCAGTACTGACAGTAAAAATCTTCTACGTACTGTGGGATCGCTAACCCTAACCCTAGCTAGGGTTGAAAAGTGGACATTCCTGCAGGGTGTCTCAGATGCCCTCCAATCATGAGATTTTAATTTTTTTCTCAAACCAAAAAATATGAGTCTCAAACAACCCAAACTGTTTCCAAAACTTCTTGGAAATGTATCTTCTTTAATAATCTGTCTTTTTTGGGCAAATGTTCATTGATGTGAAAAATGCAGTCAACTGGTACATACTTCGGCATGCTTTTAAGGCCTGGCTAGGGTTAGGGTTAAAAGAACCGTAGAAATTTGCCCGAAGTTACACTTCTCGCTGCACTTTAAATGACAAAAGGAAGAGAGTTTACCCCTTAGAACAGGTCTTCATCACACTTTTCATCTGGCTCACTTTTGGGATGAAATCAACGAATAGGGAAACATACTGAAAGGTGGCCAAAAGTGTCCGAAAACTAAAAGTGCAGATAGGAGCAAATTATCACTCATCCTAAATATAACTGGGGGCCCGGAATGCAGTACTGACAGTAAAAATCTTCTACGTAGTGTGGGATCGCTAACCCTAACCCTAGCTAGGGTTGAAAAGTGAACATTCCTGCAGGGTGTCTCAGATGCCCTCCAATCATGAGATTTGAATTTTTTTCTCAAACCAAGAAATTTGAGTCTCAAACAACCCAAACTGTTTCCAAAACTTCTTGGAAATGTATCTTCTTTAATAATCTGTCTTGTTTGGGCAAATTTTCATTGATGTGAAAAATGCAGTCAACTGGTACATACATCGGCATGCTTTTAATGCCTGGCTAGGGTTAGGGTTAAAAGAACCATAGAATTTTGCCCGAAGTTACACTTCTCGCTGCACTTTAAATGACAAAATGAAGAGAGTTTACCCCTTAGAACAGGTATTCTTCACACTTTTCATCTGGCTCACTTTTGGGATAAAATCAACGAATAGGGCAACTTACTGAAAGGTGGCCAAAAGTGTCCGAAAACTAAAAGTGCAGATAGGAGCAAATTAT
The DNA here is from genome assembly GCF_040954835.1 of Lepisosteus oculatus. Lineage (NCBI taxonomy): Eukaryota > Metazoa > Chordata > Actinopteri > Semionotiformes > Lepisosteidae > Lepisosteus > Lepisosteus oculatus. Next base: position 19,549,228 of record NC_090697.1, on the reverse strand, counting down.
CACTCATCCTAAACATAACTGGGGGCCCGGAATGCAGTACTGACAGTAAAAATCTTCTACGTAGTGTGGGATTGCTAACCCTAACCCTAGCTAGGGTTGAAAAGTGGACAATCCTGCAGGGTGTCTCAGAAGCCCTCCAATCATGGGATTTGAATTTTTTCCTAAAACCAAAAAATATGAGTCTCAAACAACCCAAACTGTTTCCAAACCTTCTTGGAAATGTATCTTCTTTAATAATCTGTCTTTTTTGGGCAAATTTTCATTGATGTGAAAAATGCAGTCAACTGGTACATACATCGGCATGCTTTTAATGCCTGGCTAGGGTTACGGTTAAAAGAACCATAGAATTTTGCCCGACGTTACACTTCTCGCTGCACTTTAAATGACAAAATGGCGAGAGTTTACCCCTTAGAACAGGTATTCTTCACACTTTTCATCTGGCTCACCTTTGGGATGAAATCAACGAATAGGGCAACATACTGAAAGGTGGCCAAAAGTGTCCGAAAACTAAAAGTGCAGATAGGAGCAAATTATCACTCATCCTAAACATAACTGGGGGCCCGGAATACAGTACTGAAAGTAAAAATCTTCTACGTAGTGTGGGATCGCTAACCCTAACCCTAGCTAGGGTTGAAAAGTGGACATTCCTGAAGGGTGTCTCAGAAGCCCTCCAATCATGGGATTTGAATTTTTTCCTAAAACCAAAAAATATGAGTCTCAAACAACCCATACTGTTTCCAAACCTTCTTGGAAATGTATCTTCTTTAATAATCTGTCTTCTTCAGGCAAATTTTCATTGAGGTGAAAAATGCAGTCAAATGGTACATACATCGGCATGCTTTTAAGGCCTGGCTAGGGTTAGGGTTAAAAGAACCGTAGAATTTTGCCTGAAGTTACACTTCTCGCTGCACTTTGAATGACAAAATGAAGAGAGTTTACCCCTTAGAACAGGTATTCTTCACACTTTTCATCTGGCTCACTTTTAGGATGAAATCAACGAATAGGGCAACATACTGAAAGGTGGCCAAAAGTGTCCGAAAACTAAAAGTGCAGATAGGAGCAAATTATCACTCATCCTAAACATAACTGGGGGCCCGGAATGCAGTACTGACAGTAAAAATCTTCTACGTAGTGTGGGATCGCTAACCCTAACCCTAGCTAGGGTTGAAAAGTGGACATTCCTGCAGGGTGTCTCAGATGCCCTCCAATCATGAGATTTTAATTTTTTTCTCAAACCAAAAAATATGAGTCTCAAACAACCCAAACTGTTTCCAAAACTTCTTGGAAATGTATCTTCTTTAATAATCTGTCTTTTTTGGGCAAATTTTCATTGATGTGAAAAATGCAGTCAACTGGTACATACTTCGGCATGCTTTTAAGGCCTGGCTAGGGTTAGGGTTAAAAGAACAGTAGAAATTTGCCCGAAGTTACACTTCTCGCTGCACTTTAAATGACAAAAGGAAGAGAGTTTACCCCTTAGAACAGGTCTTCATCACACTTTTCATCTGGCTCACTTTTGGGATGAAATCAACGAATAGGGAAACATACTGAAAGGTGGCCAAAAGTGTCCGAAAACTAAAAGTGCAGATAGGAGCAAATTATCACTCATCCTAAATATAACTGGGGGCCCGGAATGCAGTACTGACAGTAAAAATCTTCTACGTAGTGTGGGATCGCTAACTCTAACCCTAGCTAGGGTTGAAAAGTGAACATTCCTGCAGGGTGTCTCAGAAGCCCTCCAATCATGGGATTTGAATTTTTTCCTAAAACCAAAAAATATGAGTCTCAAACAACACTAACTGTTTCCAAAACTTCTTGGAAATGTATCTTCTTTAATAATCTGTCATCTTTAGGCAAATTTTCATTGAGATGAAAAATGCAGTCAAATGGTACATACATCGGCATGCTTTTAATGCCTGGCTAGGGTTAGGGTTAAAAGAACCATAGAATTTTGCCCGAAGTTACACTTCTCGCTGCACTTTAAATGACAAAATGACGAGAGTTTACCCCTTAGAACAGGTATTCTTCACACTTTTCATCTGGCTCACTTTTGGGATGAAATCAACGAATGGGGCAACATACTGAAAGGTGGCCAAAAGTGTCCGAAAACTAAAAGTGCAGATAGGAGCAAATTATCACTCATCCTAAATATAACTGGGGGCCCGGAATGCAGTACTGACAGTAAAAATCTTCTACGTAGTGTGGGATCGCTAACCCTAACCCTAGCTAGGGTTGAAAAGTGGACATTCCTGCAGGGTGTCTCAGATGCCCTCCAATCATGAGATTTGAATTTTTTTCTCAAACCAAAAAATTTGAGTCTCAAACAACCCAAACTGTTTCCAAAACTTCTTGGAAATGTATCTTCTTTAATAATCTGTCTTGTTTGGGCAAATTTTCATTGATGTGAAAAATGCAGTCAACTGGTACATACATCGGCATGCTTTTAATGCCTGGCTAGGGTTAGGGTTAAAAGAACCATAGAATTTTGCCCGAAGTTACACTTCTCGCTGCACTTTAAATGACAAAATGAAGAGAGTTTACCCCTTAGAACAGTTATTCTTCACACTTTTCATCTGGCTCACTTTTGGGATGAAATAAACGAATAGGGCAACTTACTGAAAGGTGGCCAAAAGTGTCCGAAAACTAAAAGTGCAGATAGGAGCAAATTATCACTCATCCTAAACATAACTGGGGGCCCGGAATGCAGTACTGACAGTAAAAATCTTCTACGTAGTGTGGGATCGCTAACCCTAACCCTAGCTAGGGTTGAAAAGTGGACATTCCTGCAGGGTGTCTCAGAAGCCCTCCAATCATGAGATTTGAAGTTTTTCCTCAAAACAAAAAATATGAGTCTCAAACAACCCAAACTGTTTCCAAAACTTCTTGGAAATGTATCTTCTTTAATAATCGGTCTTTTTTGGGCAAATTTTCATTGATATGAAAAATGCAGTCAAATGGTACATACATCGGCATGCTTTTAAGGCCTGGCTAGGGTTAGGGTTAAAAGAACCATAGAATTTTGCCCGAAGTTACACTTCTCGCTGCACTTTAAATGACAAAATGAAGAGAGTTTACCCCTTAGAACAGGTATTCTTCACACTTTTCATCTGGCTCACTTTTGGGATGAAATCAACGAATGGGGCAACTTACTGAAAGGTGGCCAAAAGTGTCCAAAAACTAAAAGTGCAGATAGGAGCAAATTATCACTCATCCTAAATATAACTGGGGGCCCGGAATGCAGTACTGACAGTAAAAATCTTCTACGTAGTGTGGGATCGCTAACCCTAACCCTAGCTAGGGTTGAAAAGTGGACATTCCTGCAGGGTGTCTCAGAAGCCCTCCAATCATGAGATTTGAAGTTTTTCCTCAAAACAAAAAATATGAGTCTCAAACAACCCAAACTGTTTCCAAAACTTCTTGGAAATGTATCTTCTTTAATAATCGGTCTTTTTTGGGCAAATTTTCATTGATATGAAAAATGCAGTCAACTGGTACATACATTGGCATGCTTTTAATGCCTGGCTAGGGTTAGGGTTAAAAGAACCATAGAATTTTGCCCGAAGTTACACTTCTCGCTGCACTTTGAATGACAAAATGAAGAGAGTTTACCCCTTAGATCAGGTATTCTTCACACTTTTCATCTGGCTCACTTTTGGGATGAAATCAATGAATAGGGCAACATACTGAAAGGTGGCCAAAAGTGTCCGAAAACTAAAAGTGCAGAGAGGAGCAAATTATCACTCATCCTAAATATAACTGGGGGCCCGGAATGCAGTACTGACAGTAAAAATCTTCTACGTAGTGTGGGATCGCTAACCCTAACCCTAGCTTGGGTTGAAAAGTGAACATTCCTGCAGGGTGTCTCAGAAGCCCTCCAATCATGGGATTTGAATTTTTTCCTAAAACCAAAAAATATGAGTCTCAAACAACACTAACTGTTTCCAAAACTTCTTGGAAATGTATCTTCTTTAATAATCTGTCATCTTTAGGCAAATTTTCATTGAGATGAAAAATGCAGTCAAATGGTACATACATCGGCATGCTTTTAATGCCTGGCTAGGGTTAGGGTTAAAAGAACCATAGAATTTTGCCCGAAGTTACACTTCTCGCTGCACTTTAAATGACAAAATGACGAGAGTTTACCCCTTAGAACAGGTATTCTTCACACTTTTCATCTGGCTCACTTTTGGGATGAAATCAACGAATAGGGAAACATACTGAAAGGTGGCCAAAAGTGTCCGAAAACTAAAAGTGCAGATGGGAACAAATTATCACTCATCCTAAATATAATTGGGGGCCCGGAATGCAGTACTGACAGTAAAAATCTTCTACGTAGTGTGGGATCGCTAACCCTAACCCTAGCTAGGGTTGAAAAGTGGACATTCCTGCAGGGTGTCTCAGATGCCCTCCAATCATGAGAATTGAATTTTTTCTTAAAACCAAAAAATATGAGTCTCAAACAACCCAAACTGTTTCCAAAACTTCTTGGAAATGTATCTTCTTTAATAATCGGTCTTTTTTGGGCAAATTTTCATTGATGTGAAAAATGCAGTCAACTGGTACATACATCGGCATGCTTTTAATGCCTGGCTAGGGTTAGGGTTAAAAGAACCATAGAATTTTGCCCGAAGTTACACTTCTCGCTGCACTTTAAATGACAAAATGAAGAGAGTTTACCCCTTAGAACAGGTATTCTTCACACTTTTCATCTGGCTCACTTTTGGGATGAAATCAACGAATGGGGCAACTTACTGAAAGGTGGCCAAAAGTGTCCGAAAACTAAAAGTGCAGATAGGAGCAAATTATCACTCATCCTAAATATAACTGGGGGCCCGGAATGCAGTACTGACAGTAAAAATCTTCTACGTAGTGTGGGATCGCTAACCCTAACCCTAGCTAGGGTTGAAAAGTGGACATTCCTGCAGGGTGTCTCAGAAGCCCTCCAATCATGAGATTTGAAGTTTTTCCTCAAAACAAAAAATATGAGTCTCAAACAACCCAAACTGTTTCCAAAACTTCTTGGAAATGTATCTTCTTTAATAATCGGTCTTTTTTGGGCAAATTTTCATTGATATGAAAAATGCAGTCAAATGGTACATACATCGGCATGCTTTTAATGCCTGGCTAGGGTTAGGGTTAAAAGAACCATAGAATTTTGCCCGAAGTTACACTTCTCGCTGCACTTTAAATGACAAAATGAAGAGAGTTTACCCCTTAGAACAGGTATTCTTCACACTTTTCATCTGGCTCACTTTTGGGATGAAATCAACGAATGGGGCAACTTACTGAAAGGTGGCCAAAAGTGTCCGAAATCTAAAAGTGCAGATAGGAGCAAATTATCACTCATCCTAAATATAACTGGGGGCCCGGAATGCAGTACTGACAGTAAAAATCTTCTACGTAGTGTGGGATCGCTAACCCTAACCCTAGCTAGGGTTGAAAAGTGGACAATCCTGCAGGGTGTCTCAGAAGCCCTCCAATCATGGGATTTGAATTTTTTCCTAAAACCAAAAAATATGAGTCTCAAACAACCCAAACTGTTTCCAAACCTTCTTGGAAATGTATCTTCTTTAATAATCTGTCTTCTTCAGGCAAATTTTCATTGAGGTGAAAAATGCAGTCAAATGGTACATACATCGGCATGCTTTTAAGGCCTGGCTAGGGTTAGGGTTAAAAGAACCGTAGAATTTTGCCCGAAGTTACACTTCTCGCTGCACTTTAAATGACAAAATGAAGAGAGTTTACCCCTTAGAACAGGTATTCTTCACACTTTTCATCTGGCTCACTTTTGGGATGAAATCAACGAATAGGGCAACATACTGAAAGGTGGCCAAAAGTGTCCGAAAACTAAAAGTGCAGATAGGAGCAAATTATCACTCATCCTAAATATAACTGGGGGCCCGGAATGCAGTACTGACAGTAAAAATCTTCTACGTAGTGTGGGATCGCTAACCCTAACCCTAGCTAGGGTTGAAAAGTGGACATTCCTGCAGGGTGTCTCAGATGCCCTCCAATCATGAGATTTGAATTTTTTTCTCAAACCAAAAAATTTGAGTCTCAAACAACCCAAACTGTTTCCAAAACTTCTTGGAAATGTATCTTCTTTAATAATCTGTCTTGTTTGGGCAAATTTTCACTGATGTGAAAAATGCAGTCAACTGGTACATACATCGGCATGCTTTTAATGCCTAGCTAGGGTTAGGGTTAAAAGAACCATAGAATTTTGCCCGAAGTTACACTTCTCGCTGCACTTTAAATGACAAAATGAAGAGAGTTTACCCCTTAGAACAGGTATTCTTCACACTTTTCATCTGGCTCACTTTTGGGATGAAATCAACGAATAGGGCAACTTACTGAAAGGTGGCCAAAAGTGTCCAAAAACTAAAAGTGCAGATAGGAGCAAATTATCACTCATCCTAAACATAACTGGGGGCCCGGAATGCAGTACTGACAGTAAAAATCTTCTACGTAGTGTTGGATCGCTAACCCTAACCCTAGCTAGGGTTGAAAAGTGGACAATCCTGCAGGGTGTCTCAGAAGCCCTCCAATCATGGGATTTGAATTTTTTCCTAAAACCAAAAAATATGAGTCTCAAACAACCCAAACTGTTTCCAAACCTTCTTGGAAATGTATCTTCTTTAATAATCTGTCATCTTTAGGCAAATTTTCATTGAGATGAAAAATGCAGTCAAATGGTACATACATCGGCATGCTTTTAATGCCTGGCTAGGGTTACGGTTAAAAGAACCATAGAATTTTGCCCGACGTTACACTTCTCGCTGCACTTTAAATGACAAAATGGCGAGACTTTACCCCTTAGAACAGGTATTCTTCACACTTTTCATCTGGCTCACCTTTGGGATGAAATCAACGAATAGGGCAACATACTGAAAGGTGGCCAAAAGTGTCCGAAAACTAAAAGTGCAGATGGGAACAAATTATCACTCATCCTAAATATAATTGGGGGCCCGGAATGCAGTACTGACAGTAAAAATCTTCTACGTAGTGTGGGATCGCTAACCCTAACCCTAGCTAGGGTTGAAAAGTGGACATTCCTGAAGGGTGTCTCAGGTGCCCTCCAATCATGAGATTTTAATTTTTTTCTCAAACCAAAAAATATGAGTCTCAAACAACCCAAACTGTTTCCAAAACTTCTTGGAAATGTATCTTCTTTAATAATCGGTCTTTTTTGGGCAAATTTTCATTGATGTGAAAAATGCAGTCAACTGGTACATACATCGGCATGCTTTTAAGGCCTGGCTAGGGTTAGGGTTAAAAGAACCGTAGAATTTTGCCCAAAGTTACACTTCTCGCTGCACTTTGAATGACAAAATGAAGAGAGTTTACCCCTTAGAACAGGTATTCTTCACACTTTTCATCTGGCTCACTTTTGGGATGAAATCAACGAATAGGGCAACATACTGAAAGGTGGCCAAAAGTGTCCGAAAACTAAAAGTGCAGATAGGAGCAAATTATCACTCATCCTAAATATAACTGGGGGCCCGGAATGCAGTACTGACAGTAAAAATCTTCTACGTAGTGTGGGATCGCTAACCCTAACCCTAGCTAGGGTTGAAAAGTGGACATTCCTGCAGGGTGTCTCAGATGCCCTCCAATCATGAGATTTTAATTTTTTTCTCAAACCAAAAAATATGAGTCTCAAACAACCCAAACTGTTTCCAAAACTTCTTGGAAATGTATCTTCTTTAATAATCTGTCTTTTTTGGGCAAATTTTCATTGATGTGAAAAATGCAGTCAACTGGTACATACATCGGCATGCTTTTAAGGCCTGGCTAGGGTTAGGGTTAAAAGAACCGTAGAAATTTGCCCGAAGTTACACTTCTCGCTGCACTTTAAATGACAAAATGAAGAGAGTTTACCCCTTAGAACAGGTATTCTTCACACTTTTCATCTGGCTCACTTTTGGGATGAAATCAATGAATAGGGAAACATACTGAAAGGTGGCCAAAAGTGTCCGAAAACTAAAAGTGCAGAGAGGAGCAAATTATCACTCATCCTAAATATAACTGGGGGCCCGGAATGCAGTACTGATAGTAAAAATCTTCTACGTAGTGTGGGATCGCTAACCCTAACCCTAGCTAGGGTTGAAAAGTGAACATTCCTGCAGGGTGTCTCAGAAGCCCTCCAATCATGGGATTTGAATTTTTTCCTAAAACCAAAAAATATGAGTCTCAAACAACACTAACTGTTTCCAAAACTTCTTGGAAATGTATCTTCTTTAATAATCTGTCATCTTTAGGCAAATTTTCATTGAGATAAAAAATGCAGTCAAATGGTACATACATCGGCATGCTTTTAATGCCTGGCTAGGGTTAGGGTTAAAAGAACCATAGAATTTTGCCCGAAGTTACACTTCTCGCTGCACTTTAAATGACAAAATGACGAGAGTTTACCCCTTAGAACAGGTATTCTTCACACTTTTCATCTGGCTCACTTTTGGGATGAAATCAACGAATGGGGCAACTTACTGAAAGGTGGCCAAAAGTGTCCGAAAACTAAAAGTGCAGATAGGAGCAAATTATCACTCATCCTAAATATAACTGGGGGCCCGGAATGCAGTACTGACAGTAAAAATCTTCTACGTAGTGTGGGATTGCTAACCCTAACCCTAGCTAGGGTTGAAAAGTTGACATTCCTGCAGGGTGTCTCAGATGCCCTCCAATCATGAGATTTGAATTTTTTTCTCAAACCAAAAAATTTGAGTCTCAAACAACCCAAACTGTTTCCAAAACTTCTTGGAAATGTATCTTCTTTAATAATCTGTCTTGTTTGGGCAAATTTTCATTGATGTGAAAAATGCAGTCAACTGGTACATACATCGGCATGCTTTTAATGCCTGGCTAGGGTTAGGGTTAAAAGAACCATAGAATTTTGCCCGAAGTTACACTTCTCGCTGCACTTTAAATGACAAAATGAAGAGAGTTTACCCCTTAGAACAGTTATTCTTCACACTTTTCATCTGGCTCACTTTTGGGATGAAATCAACGAATAGGGCAACTTACTGAAAGGTGGCCAAAAGTGTCCGAAAACTAAAAGTGCAGATAGGAGCAAATTATCACTCATCCTAAACATAACTGGGGGCCCGGAATGCAGTACTGACAGTAAAAATCTTCTACGTAGTGTGGGATCGCTAACCCTAACCCTAGCTAGGGTTGAAAAGTGGACATTCCTGCAGGGTGTCTCAGAAGCCCTCCAATCATGAGATTTGAAGTTTTTCCTCAAAACAAAAAATATGAGTCTCAAACAACCCAAACTGTTTCCAAAACTTCTTGGAAATGTATCTTCTTTAATAATCGGTCTTTTTTGGGCAAATTTTCTTTGATGTGAAAAATGCAGTCAACTATTACATTCATCGGCATGCTTTTAAGGCCTGGCTAGGGTTAGGGTTAAAAGAACCGTAGAAATTTGCCCGAAGTTACACTTCTCGCTGCACTTTAAATGACAAAATGACGAGAGTTTACCCCTTAGAACAGGTATTCTTCACACTTTTCATCTGGCTCACTTTTGGGATGAAATCAACGAATAGGGAAACATACTGAAAGGTGGCCAAAAGTGTCCAAAAACTAAAAGTTCAGATGGGAACAAATTATCACTCATCCTAAATATAATTGGGGGCCCGGAATGCAGTACTGACAGTAAAAATCTTCTACGTAGTGTGGGATCGCTAACCCTAACCCTAGCTAGGGTTGAAAAGTGCACATTCCTGCAGGGTGTCTCAGATGCCCTCCAATCATGAGATTTGAATTTTTTTCTCAAACCAAAAAATTTGAGTCTCAAACAACCCAAACTGTTTCCAAAACTTCTTAGAAATGTATCTTCTTTAATTATCTGTCTTTTTTGGGCAAATTTTCATTGATGTGAAAAATGCAGTCAACTGGTACATACATCGGCATGCTTTTAATGCCTGGCTAGGGTTAGGGTTAAAAGAACCATAGAATTTTGCCCGATGTTACACTTCTCGCTGCACTTTAAATGACAAAATGAAGAGAGTTTACCCCTTAGAACAGGTATTCTTCACACTTTTCATCTGGCTCACTTTTGGGATGAAATCAACAAATAGGGCAACATACTGAAAGGTGGCCAAAAGTGTCCAAAAACTAAAAGTGCAGATGGGAACAAATTATCACTCATCCTAAACATAACTGGGGGCCCGGAATGCAGTACTGACAGTAAAAATCTTCTACGTAGTGTGGGATCGCTAACCCTAACCCTAGCTAGGGTTGAAAAGTGGACATTCCTGCAAGGTGTCTCAGAAGCCCTCCAATCATGAGATTTGAATTTTTTCCTCAAAACAAAAAATATGAGTCTCAAACAAAACAAACTGTTTCCAAAACTTCTTGGAAATGTATCTTCTTTAATAATCTGTCTTTTTTGGGCAAATTTTCATTGATGTGAAAAATGCAGTCAAATGGTACATACATCGGCATGCTTTTAATGCCTGGCTAGGGTTAGGGTTAAAAGAACCATAGAATTTTTCCCGAAGTTACACTTCTTGCTGCACTTTAAATGACAAAATGACGAGAGTTTACCCCTTAGAACAGGTATTCTTCACACTTTTCATCTGGCTCACCTTTGGGATGAAATCAACGAATAGGGCAACATACTGAAAGGTGGCCAAAAGTGTCCGAAAACTAAAAGTGCAGATAGGAGCAAATTATCACTCATCCTAAACATAACTGGGGGCCCGGAATACAGTACTGAAAGTAAAAATCTTCTACGTAGGGTGGGATCGCTAACCCTAACCCTAGCTAGGGTTGAAAAGTGGACATTCCTGAAGGGTGTCTCAGGTGCCCTCCAATCATGAGCTTTGAATTTTTTCCTAAAACCAAAAAATATGAGTCTCAAACATCCCAAACTGTTTCCAAAACTTCTTGGAAATGTATCTTCTTTAATAATCTGTCTTTTTAGGGCAAATTTTCATTGATGTGAAAAATGCAGTCAACTGGTACATACATTGGCATGCTTTTAATTCCTGGCTAGGGTTAGGGTTAAAAGAACCATAGAATTTTGCCCGAAGTTACACTTCTCGCTGCACTTTAAATGACAAAATGAAGAGAGTTTACCCCTTAGAACAGGTATTCTTCACACTTTTCATCTGGCTCACTTTTGGGATGAAATCAACGAATGGGGCAACTTACTGAAAGGTGGCCAAAAGTGTCAGAAAACTAAAAGTGCAGATAGGAGCAAATTGTAACAACATGATCGATTCTAAGTCATTTTGATAACAATCAAAAACAAACATTTCTTTGAAAAAATGAGACGTTTCCCTTGGTCAGAGAAATAAATATAAAATATATTATTAAATTAAATGAAACTAACATTTGAAATAGCGTGTGAAAATGTGGTAGTTTTAAGCTTTTCTGCTAATACAATATGGAATCGCATATCTAAAGAATTTAATAACGATAAGATTATATTTGTGTACTGCGACAGGGCTGTGTAGGTCTGTTTCGCCTCTCTCTTCATGCGACTGTACCAGGAAGAGGATTTCTTTCTATTCGAAATGTGTATTTTAAAAGTTTAAGAAGTAAAAACCTTACAGCGTACACAGATTTCTAAACTGATCAGGATCGTTATCTTTGTGTTATGCATAATAATGTTCACCGCCCTGTCCAGCAAATTAATAATAAACTTTATTTTATATAGCGTTTTAAACGAATAAGTAATTAGATTGCTCATAAACCTAATCACTTGCTTTTTCTTTTTATTTAGGCTCAGATTTCAACTATAGATCTTATTATGCCCCTTATGCAAAACCAAACCCTCCTCCCATCCCAGTTTATCCTCTTTATCATAAACAAAATCCACCTCAATTTTCAACATATAGCATTACACAAAATCAATACCTCAACACTCCATACTCAACAACGATAATTCCCAGCCAGAACTCCACATTCCCAAACAGACCTCATTTCCATAGCCCCGCCCCTTATGCAAAACCAACATCCCTCCCCTGTTTGTAATCATTTTTATTTTCAAATAAATTTTAGCTGTCATGTATTTTAAAAATCTTAAGATTTTTATATTTATGTCTTTATTTAGTGGTTTCATTAGTGACAATGGCTAGTGACCTTTGTTTCATTAGTGACAAAGGCTAAAAGGGCTTTTATGTAAACCATGTTTGCTATTAATTCATTCAGGGCTAAAGTATGTTCATTGTCTTCAAATGAAAGAAGGGTTCCTTTCGCCGTGGTCGGGTTGAAATTAGAAGCTTGCCACGCCCGGACTGTTACACCAACATATTAGCATGTTAAAGCAATTTCATTGAGGAGCCTCGCCTTTATTAACTAGTACTGTACTTACTGGGTTTTTGAGGTGGGGGGGAGGTGTCTTTCGCTGGAAATCTCGCCTGCTTCTACTTTACGAGTACAACCCCCTCTCTGCAGGAGTGCTGGCTGTGACAAATTAAACCGGTTTCACAGGTATTTTCAAAGTAGGAAGTACAGTGTTAACTGGTAGCTAGGCTCCTCAATGAAATCGCTTTAACATGCTAATGCGTTGGTGTAACAGTCCGGGAGTGGCAAGCTTCCAATGTCAACTCGACTCTATTGGAAGACAATGAACGTATTTTAGCCCTAAATGAATCAATAGCAAACATGGTTTACAAAAAATACATTTTTCCAAGAAAGTTTATAATAATACGATCTATAGTTGAAATCTGAGCCTAAATATAAAGGAAAAGCATTTTCAGAGAGCAATCACGCTGTGTTTATGTAGAAAAAGTGATTAGGTTTATGAGCAATCTAATTACCTATTCGCTTAAAACGCTATATAAAATAAAGTTTATTTAGAGATGAATGATAAGTGTCGCAGTTTAAACAATTTTCGTAGGAGGGCTTGGACAGATTCCAAGTGCATTTTTGCAATTTACGTTGCATTGTCCAATGTGCTGTTGTAATACAGTTTAGAATACAGTTAGTCTAAACTTTATCAGCTTTATTTATGGGTTGCAATTTAGAAAAAGTCAAAAACCGCACTCAAAATGCAATTTAGAGCTTTCTGGCAAGAGGAGACACCCAAATTATAATGTAACATGCCACTGTTTGTGCATGAACAAAGTTATACTGCAATTTTCCTTAGATACGCGATTAAAAAAAATATTTTTTTTGAATCCCCAGCGGAACACACTCCATAAGAATCAGCGCTTTTATAGAGTATATCATCTTTAAACACATATATTTAAACACGCGTTTACGATTTAAATCAAAACACGATTCAAATCAATATATAATGTTTACTTTGTAACGCATAGGTGACTATTCATTGTTATTAAAAAGACTTAAATTCGATCATGTTGTGATATTTAGAAATATAAATTTGTTTGGTGCGAGTGAGGTTTTATTTAATCTCTGACCAAGGGAAACGTTTCATTTTTTCAAAGAAATGTTTGTTAAAAAATAAAGTCATAGTTCCATGGGATTCAATCACAGACCATGTGACATGGGAGTCAGGAAACTAACACACAGCGCCACCGGATTTAATAACGCTATAAAAACCCTATAAAATAATGTGACTAGGCACAGAACAAGTTTACAGCACAGTACAATAATAAATGCTGACCATGACTTTAGAAGCATACATTACCTTACACTCAATTTAAACACAAGCTGTCTTTAGCCCTCTAAGCTGGTTCATACAGAAATGTAGAGATCCAGGCTCAGAACACACAGCTTCATTAGCGAATACATATGCAGGACAACTAGAGAAGACGTTTTACAGAGGATGGATTTTTAGAACCATCCCATCAGTGACATCACTGAAGTCAACTCCTAGGTACTGAAACTGTTGTGTGGATTGTTTCACAAGAAACAGACAAAGGTTTAAGCATCGCAGGGTGTCTCAGAAGCCCTTCAATCATCAACGTCTTTACTGAAGATATTACTAATAGTATTTTTAATGAATGACCTTGGACAAGCTGCAATCTCAAAGTATTGCCCTGGTCCACATTCTTTGTAACCGTCTTTGTAAACAAAAAGATTTTATTTTTTCATTGACTGTCTTTGTAAAAGTAATACCACGGCATTTTGTTGATCCAATAACGCATTTGTTTCCAGTCATGCAAAGTACAGTAATTTTTGTGAATCTCCGATTCACCATGCCTTTCACATGCTCATAAAAGACATTGCTTTAGGAACATAAATATATTACTGTATGCAAACTGTACTGTATACAGTATGTATATGCATATTTAATGTCTTTACTGTGTACGTTTTTGTATTGAATAATTATATGGAATTTTCCACTGAAGGGAAATTTTAGTAGCATAAAAAGAATAGGAGCATAACGCGTATTAATGTCATAAACTATATTAATTTTGGAACATATACAGTATTATGTAAACTGTATATGGCTGGTCTCGGTACTTTAAAGAAAAAATGCATACCAGTGTTCCATTTCTCCCTAAACATTTTAAGCATCAAAGTCTTTAACTAACATGTGAAATAACATGTGTATAAAAAGTGGTAGTTTTAAGCTTTTCTGTGAATATGCTCGATACCGGAGTAAACAAGCATACTTTTAGAATTTGATTAATAGGGAATATAATATGGGAATCGCGTATCTAAAGAAATTAATAACGATATAATTATATTAATGTACTGCAGCACAAACTTGATACTGTATGTGTAGGGCTGTTTCACCTCTCGTCACACATTTGTGTGAGTGGTGTGGTGGTCTAAGTGCCTGACTTCTAAGTGAGAGATTGGCTGTTCAAATCCAGCTAGTGCCACTAATTTTCTTTTAAAAATCATTTATTTGAAAACGAAAATAGCAATATTATGGACAATTAATTGACTTTTTATATTTCTAAATATCACAACATGTTCGAATCTAAGTCATTTTTTAATAACAACGAATACTTAGCACCGCCTTTCCCTCTGAATTGCTCCAGAAGCAGGAACCGGTATCGTGTGGGGATCCCTTTAGATCTCCCTACAGATTTAAAAGGTTATTAATAATATCTTCTGTGTCGCATCTTCCCAGTTTACACAGCTCCCTGGGTAAATGATCATACTTGACTGAGAAAGCTTTAGAGAACTTAACATTTTTATTATCAACAAATGCGACGTTTACATAGGCGTTATTAATTTTTCACTTCAGTGTATGGAGGAGTGTCAGCTGTCAATGAGAGCAGATCCCCCCTCTTAGGCTCGCAAATGATTTTTTAATTTTGTTTTAAAGAAATGGAGGCTGTAAATGTTGAAATATAAACATTTACTGTCAAACTTTAAATCAACAATTGATTTAAAGACGATCTGTCAAAGTGCAATGAAATACAATATTGTTGTTGTTGTTATTGTTGTTTTTATCCTGTAAAGCGCTTTGAGAAGCCAGAAGCTATATAAAGGCGCTGATTCTTATGGAATGTGTTTTCTTTCTTATTTTTTTCAGAATTGAATAAACTTATTACTTGATTCTTATGGAAGCCCGGTTCCGCCAGGAATAAAAAAAAAACACACACTCTTGTGTTTCAAGTACCACGTCTCTTCCCATTAAAAAGAGGAAACATTTTACACTTTAACTCTTCAGTTCACAGCAAAATTTCACCAGAGCCACTCACTAATAGTTTATGATAACACCTAACTTTCTTAACACACGGCGCCCCCCGGGTTCCAGTTAGTGCGTGATTATGCATCAGTGAAAAACCGGAGGTTTAAAAAAAGATAATTCTATTCGTGAAAAAGCTACAGGCGTGCAATTGTAATCCTTATTATTTTTATATACATTTTAGCAAAGTCATCTTTACAAAAAAGTTGCATTTAATACCACTCGACAGTGTCAAAAATAGATAAAAAATGGTTTAACATCTCTTAAGCAAACTTGTGTTTTTATTAACACAAGTTAATCAGTGAAAAGCCCACGGGCATTCTCAGAGCCCTCGTTAGTCTGGAGGCTTGGACATTCTGACAACAATTGATTGGAAGACGATCTGTCAAAGTGCAGTGAAATACAATATTGTTGTTGTTATTGTTGTTTTTATCCCGTAAAGCGCTGCAAGGCCCTTTGGATACAGGGAACGCGAATTCCGTCTGGCATTGCCAGATTTTGAAAAAATAACGCTTTCAGATAAAATGTTTCAAGTGCGAAGAACACAGACCCCCAATGCAATTTTAACCAAACCTGTCCCCACACACCTTGCCCCCACTGCGATTAGAATATACTGTACACAAAGCACTGAACTCTTTCGAGCGGATAATCAGGTGTTTCACAGACGTAGGCATGGTACGTAATTCAGGTTTTATGAACTCACACCTGGGATTCGATTAATTAGGGTTATTAATTGTTAGAGTTCATCAAGCCTGAACATGTTTTAAAGTCGTGCAATGTCTAAGCGGGAACACATCATTATATCTTATATATGAAAAATACATAATATACAGTAGCACCCAAATGCAAACGTGTTTGTAATAAAATGCTTTTATTTATTCATAATCTAACTCAAATAACTCACATTCCCAAATGCCCCCCACCCCGCTTAACAATTTTAGGAAGACTGGGGAAGGACTAAGGAAGTTGTCATCTGTTGTTGAAGCTCTGTGAGCTCAGTGACTTTGAGACCACTTGTTATCCCAAGTTATTTGAATCACCACAATTCAAATACAGAAAAAAGAGCTGACTGAAAAGATTTAAGATGTGCCTCCATAATAAAATGAATGAAAGAATGTGCAATTAAGTTTTTATGTGCCTGAAAGATTTTCATCATCACCATTTCACTGATTCCCAGTTTTAGGTGCTCTGGGATATGTTCAGACACAATCAAGTTAGTATGTGCCAGCAACCCAAAACTATTCTCTGAAGACATGTTGGCAGTGCACAAAATGTTGTAGCTAAAAATCATTTCTAGCACTCATGGGCTGAGAAGTATAACATGAAATAGGTGAGTGTTTAGATCTGCATTTGTTCTGAAAGTTAATGCTAATTGGCTAATTGGTTAATGCTAATTTAATAACATTTATTCCTTTGCATTTTTAGAAGCATTTTCAGACACATTTAGTAGGACTCAGAAAACAAAAACTACTTTTATCTGTACTTAAAATCAGTACTGTTCAGATTTTGTTCACACAGGGAATCTTCACAAGAGGAAATGGCTCTGTCTTCGCATGAATGTGAGTGTTTTGCATCAGGGAAGACAAATACGAACCTATTTCCCTTTGAAATTCATAAAAAAAAGATACACTCACCAGAGCTTGCACAACTAAAACCTCTTCACTGTGTGAAAATACAACCTTTATAAGTTTATGCAGGTAAATAATTGCTATTAGGAATGATTTTTTAATCTATCAATGTTAGATTAAAAAAACACATTGCCCGACGTTAGAAAACATCTTGCGTTACATTGCTTAAAAAATAATTTTATTTTGAGAGGCTGGATAAGTAATTCAAGTGTTTTTTTAACTTCCTGAAAAACAAGCCAAGCATTGAGTCATCTTTACAAGACATGTTAAGAGAAGAAATGTTTTTCGATGTTGATGTAATGTGATTGGAAGACAGCAAGTATGCTTTTTTACATTCTCTGGCGAGCCTTGTTTTGTCAAAGAAGCAGAGATCATCTCGCTTTCAAAGGACAGAACAGATAGACTTTCAAAAGACCGCAAAGATACTAGCAAAGGTTAATTGCACTATGCACTTTGCTTTCATTGAATTTCTTCATGAATCATTACAACAGGGAAATCAACTTGACTTTTTAGTGAACATTACAAGCATAGACTTTGTGTATTATCTTTCAGCTTTGGGTGTCTTTAACAGCTGATGTGCACTCATCATCTGCTTGTTGAAGCAAAAGTGCTCTTAAAGGATTAGTGTAGATACAATGTCACATAGTAGCTTTACTTGCAGTTTCTTCATGTACGGATATTAAAATGGTAGAGAAAAAGAGGATTTGCAGCAGGATTGTACATATCAATATCCAATGAACTATAAAAATAAGCCTATTTTGATAAAAAATCTGACTTTTTACAGTTTAATTCAATGTGAAAAAGAAAACCATAGTGAAGTCATGATAAAGACTCATGTTTTGCCTTTATTTCTTGATAAATTTCTTACATTGCTTACAAATCAATTTGAAATAACAAAAAATAATCTCTAAAAGTACTCGTATTGACCTGTTCATGAAGGTCTGACTGTCACGATTGTGATCCCTCCTCTTAAGGATGCTCCCATTGTGGTGTTAAAATGCATATTTTTGCTACCTTCATGTAACATATTAAACTTATCCACATATTCATATTCATATATAAGAGCAAAATTGCAAGAGTTAATTTTGCTCTTATTGAAAAAGAAAATAAATGCATTTTCGTCCAGCCTTTTTCGAAGTGCTACTTCCAGTCTCGAGTTGCAGAGGACCAGGATCCAATCCTGGAAAGCAAAGGAGGAAAGGCAGAGTACCCTGAACAGGGTGCCAGCCAGTCTATCACAGGGCAAACAGAAACACTGACAGAGTCAGTAATCACTATAAGGACAAATTTTCCTAGAATTCCATTAATCTGCCAGTATGTTTTTAGACTATGGGAGGTAACCGGAGTACACAGAGGAAGCCTACATACACTAGGGAGAACATACACATTTCATATACTGTAGGTTGCACAAAGTCCAGCTCCAAAATTGAACCCAGGGTTGTAAAGCAGCAATTCTAACCACTGAGCTACAGTACCATGCCACCCTACTGCATTTTCAGTTACAGTATATTTATATTTGTTTCATCTGAAAATCTGGCATGATATAGTTTATAAATAATTATAATCACCCCCTGTAGCACATCAAATAAGGTGTTAGACACTAGGTAAAAGTTCTGCAAAGTAAAGTACAAATATGTCAAAATATATTTGAAAATATTCCTGAAAGTTCACTATTTTGATGTCTTCCTTGGGTGACAGAATAAAATACAAATAAATATAAAAAACACAGAGCAGTCGAATGAAAGTAAAGCTCTGCAGCAGGATTACAGGTCTATGCAAAGAAAAAGAAAAGCACAACAAAAAACTGAAAGTGCAATCAAAAGATAAAGTAATAGGTATAATGATACCCTTTCATGTTTTTGGAAATGTTTGATGCCCAATTACTTGAAAGTTGTTTCCCTTCTTTATTCTTTTTATGAGTAATTCACTTTTCTTTGCATGAATCATTGACCTTTACAGTATTTTTAGCTTTTTTTAACTTATGTATCTTCCTTTCTCTTGTTTTATAATATTTTCTTTTTCTTTATACGTCTTACCATGTTCTGTATTTCTATTACAGTCTAATTTTGCTTTTAGATTTGTATGCTTCTGTATTATTATTAAAAGTATTGAATAACAGTGGTTCTCTATTCTTTTCCTACTATTTATTTTACATCCTTTTTCTAAATTGCTTACCTATACAGTATGCTGAGCATCAAAAGAAACATGTTACCATTATTAATGCAAATATGGTTTTAGAACAATACCATACACTATATGTGTATTGAATATTGATTGATTGAATGTTTCTGGCCTACATTTGATTGCATGAAAATGTGATTGTGATTTAATTTTAATCAGGTATTCATGACCGAACTTGAGACTCTGGAGTGTTTTCGACTGTTGTATAGGCACTAAATCACCTTATCAGTGAGAGAGTGATTTAATTGGGCACAGGTGATGAGTATATTTAACATATTGAATGCCACATTTGGTGAAAATCTAACACAGAATGGAACCAAAAAATGCCTTTGTGCTATTGGTATTGGAAGTTGGACCAGTCATTAGATATGATGCTTGTCATCTGGAATATTTTCAGAGGGTCAATTTCTAATGTGGCAATACATTACATCCCAACACAATGCTTTCATGATAGCCCATAATCTAGCAGACCATGAGTGCATGCCTAGTAGGTTTTAAGCATGTTTTGCTTCTGTAGAAGGTTGGTTTTAAATTCTAAATTCATATTTTAATTTTAAGTTCATTCCATGCTGATAGGTAAACAAAGAAATTCAACGTTTCAGCTGTGGAGTCTTCATCAGGTTTTCCTTTGCAAACTTGCATGCTGACACAGCTACCTACTCGATAGTTCCTTTATGTTACATAAGCAGTCATATAAAAGCAGATAGCACCCCTTTTGTTTAACTCTGATAGTGAGAAGTTACTGTATGCTGACTGAAAGAATTTGTTATATTCTAGAACAGCTGGGCATCCGAATGCACATTCTGTGTTGGTGTTTAAAATATTCCTTTACCATTTGTGTATTTTTACATTCTGTGTTTAATTTTATGTTGTATTCTTGTCATAAACATGAAATTTATGGTAGCCAGGGCTGTGATTAAAAATTACTATTTTAGAGAAGTCGAAATTTCTTTTGTTTTGCTCTGTTGATGACCATTCAAATCAGCTTACTTCAAAACTGCACTGAACTTAACTGTGACCTTTTGCATCTTCCAATGGTAGCCACTGGAATTGCAAGATTGCTAGACTATGATTTTCATAACAGCCTAGATGGTGACAAATATTAATCATCCTAATGAAAATATTAATGTCATGTCTGTTGCAATTACATGTCAGTGCACCTGGTAAAAAAGACTGTCATTGTCCTATAAATCTCTATATTAATAATGTGAATTTGTTGTTGATGAAAGAGAAAGAGCTTTTTTTATGCTCCATACTGTATATTAAACCACTAAACATTAAATGGACAGTATATTAAGTATCTAGCCAAGCCTGTTAGTTCCAAGGGATTCCTAGCTATCTCTGCCTTACTCTTCTAAGACTGCTTCTTTTTGACCTGAAGTAGCAGGACCCAAGAGTTTGAAGTATGTAACTTCATTAAAACTAAATTTTCTTCATAACTCACATTGGCAAATATCCTAAATTTAGTTTATTTTTAATTACATCACTTACAGATCTTAAGCTGCATCAGTAGCTCTGTTACAAAGCCAGAAACTCCAAAAGGCACAGAGACACATAGCTTACCCAAGACTTTGGGATGATATAATAATAATAATAATAATAATAATAATAATAAACTTTATTTTATATAGCGCCTTTAAAGGTGGCTTCTCAAAGCGCTTTACAGAATGTCAACAACAATAATAAAAATAATACATAAGATAAAACAATTACAATATACAGAGGAGACTGAGGATGGTGGTACTAAGAAAAGCAGAGGGGTGAAGAATGGAGCAGTTAAGTAAAGGCTTTTCTAAAGAAGGTTTTGAGTCTGGATTTGAATGAGTTAAGAGAAGGTGATATCCTTGGGCAGAGAGTTCCAGAGCTTGGGGGCATAACAGGAGAAGGCCCTGTCACCCATTCAATGTAGACATGCTTGGAGGACAGTAAGAAGACCAGAATTTGAAGAGCGAAGGTTGCGAGGTGGGGAGTAGGGTGATAATAGTAAAGATAGGTATTGAGGTGCCAAGCCATCCAGAGCCTTACAGGTGAGCATGAGGATTTTAAAGTCAACATGGAATTTGACAGGAAGCCAGTGCAAGGACTCCAGGATAGGAGAAATGTGATCACTTGCACTAGACCTGGTCAGGATTCTGGATGCTGGATTTTGGACATACTGCAGTTTGTTCAAAGTAGATCTAGATACCCCAGCGGGAAGAGTATTACAGTAGTCAATTTGGGAAAACACAAATGTGTTAATCAGCTTTTCAGCCACAGTTAGTGATAGCATAGGTTGTAGTCGAGCAATATTTCTGAGGTGAAAAAAAGATGTTTTGACAATATTCTGCACATGTGGGTTGAATGTTAATCCAGAATCGAATATCACTCCAAGGTTTTTCAATTTAGACTGAAGCTCAAGTACAAGATTGGCTTTACGAAGTTGATGGCGGGTGCCTATAAGCATGACTTTAGTCTTGTCACAGTTAAGAAGAAGACATTTTTGAGTCATCCAAGTTTTTATGTCAGAGATGCAATTAGAATAGAGACAGCCACATCAGTGACAGGTTTGGTGTGGATGTATATTTGAGTATCATCAGCGTAGAAATGATAGCTGAGGCCATGTGATCTTAAGAGCTGACCAAGTGGAAACATGTAAATGCTGAAGAGCAAGGAGCCCAGTATTGAGCTCTGAGGAACACCGGACTTAACAAGACCAATTTCAGACCTATGACCATTAAGAGAGACATAGTGACAGCAATCAGTGAGGTAAGACTTGAACCATTTGAGAACAGTGTCAGAAACTCCAAACACAGTCTCAAGACGGGACTGCTCTGCAAAGTTCTTGTTAATATTCTTTTTGTCAACTAATAAATGTTGTGCATCATAAAAATACTTTTCTGTACAGTATTGTGGTATTGTGATCCTTTATCCAATCCAAAAATTAAAACAAATGCATTTTTACACACCCCACATATTGTATTTCTTCTCTTGTTCCCAGTGCTTTCTTCCCCACTGGAGTTTCCAATCAGGAATCCACAAATTTATATCAGACCGTCAGACAACAGAAGCTCATAAGAAGTCTTAGTTGTGCAACAGCAATCCAAGTCTCCACTGTTCCCCCACTGGCACATGAGTCCAAGCACCAGAAAGCTCCATATACAGTGCCTTGCGAAAGTATTCGGCCCCCTTGAACTTTTCAACCTTTTGCCACAATTCAGGCTTCAAACATAAAGATATAATTTTTTTATTTTATGTGAAGAATCACCAACAAGTGGGACACAATTGTGAAGTGGAACAAAATCTATTGGATTTTTGAAACTTTTTTAACTAATAAAAAAATGAAAAGTGGGGCGTGCAAAATTATTCGGCCCCCTTGCGTTAATACTTTGTAGAGCCACCTTTTGCTGCGATTACAGCTGCAAGTCGCTTGGGGTATGTCTCTATCAGTTTTGCACATCGAGAGACTGAAATTCTTGCCCATTCTTCCTTGCAAAACAGCTCGAGCTCAGTGAGGTTGGATGGAGAGCGTTTGTGAACAGCAGTTTTCAGCTCTTTCCACAGATTCTCGATTGGATTCAGGTCTGGACTTTGACTTGGCCATTCAAACACCTGGATACGTTTATTTGTGAACCATTCCTTTGTAGATTTTGCTGTATGTTTGGGATCATTGTCTTGTTGGAAGATAAATCTCCGTCCCAGTTTCAGGTCTTTTGCAGACTCCAACAGGTTTTCATCCAGAATGGTCCTGTATTTGGCTGCATCCATCTTCCCCTCAATTTTAACCATCTTCCCTGTCCCTGCTGAAGAAAAGCAGGCCCAAACCATGATGCTGCCACCACCATGTTTGACAGTGGGGATGGTGTGTTGAGGGTGATGAGCTGTGTTGCTTTTACGCCAAACATATCGTTTTGCATTGTGGCCAAAAAGTTCGATTTTGGTTTCATCTGACCAGAGCACCTTCTTCCACATGTTTGGGGTGTCTCCCAGGTGGCTTGTGGCAAACTTTAGACGAGACTTTTTATGGATATCTTTGAGAAATGGCTTTCTTCTTGCCACTCTTCCATAAAGGCCAGATTTGTGCAGTGTAAGACTGATTGTTGTCCTATGGACAGACTCTCCCACCTCAGCTGTAGTTCTCTGCAGTTCATCCAGAGTGATCATGGGCCTCTTGGCTGCATCTCTGATCAGTCTTCTCCTTGTCTGAGCTGAAAGTTTAGAGGGACGGCCAGGTCTTGGTAGATTTGCAGTGGTCTGATACTCCTTCCATTTCAAGATGATCGCTTGCACAGTGCTCCTTGGGATGTTTGAAGCTTGGGAAATCTTTTTGTATCCAAATCCGGCTTTAAACTTCTCCACAACAGTATTACGGACCTGCGTGGTGTGTTCCTTGGTCTTCATGATGCTCTCTGCGCTTTCAACAGAACCTTGAGACTATCACAGAGCAGGTGCATTTATACAGAGACTTGATTACACACAGGTGGATTCTATTTATCACCATCAGTCATTTAGGACAACATTGGATCATTCAGAGATCCTCGCTGAACTTCTGGAGTGAGTTTGCTGCACTGAAAGTAAAGGGGCCGAATAATTTTCCACGCCCCACTTTTCATTTTTTTATTAGTTAAAAAAGTTTCAAAAATCCAATAGATTTCGTTCCACTTCACAATTGTGTCCCACTTGTTGGTGATTCTTCACATAAAATAAAAAATTTATATCTTTATGTTTGAAGCCTGAAATGTGGCAAAAGGTTGAAAAGTTCAAGGGGGCCGAATACTTTCGCAAGGCACTGTAAATGTTATCAATTAGAATAGGTTTCAATAAAGCCAGCAGAGGGAATCTGGAGGTACACATTACAACACCAGCATTTTTTTAGCTGCAATTACACCAGCCAACAAGATTGTTTTCTCTCATTGGGAGAAATCAAGATAAGAGTCATCTTCTAGCAAGAATCTGGGGAATATTTCTATTTAGAATAGTGGACAAACAAAAATGAATCTGTTTCTAGAATGTAACCACCTCTGTACTAGGAGCATATTCATATGATCTTATGTTCAGGGCAGTTGAATACTCTGTGTGAAGACAATATAAATTAATTATTTAATTATAACTACAAAAAAGGTTCAAAGAAATAGCTTCAGCTGTGATATACAAGTTTTTGTTCCATATTATATTCCAGATATGTCTTTATTGTCACGATCGCAAACCCCTCCTCTTAAGGGTGCTTCAGCCCTTCCTTGTTTGCCTCATTCCCCACACCTGTTCCTTGTTCCAGCCCCTTTTCAGTTCCCCCTTAAAAGCCAGACGCAGACGCTAATCTGGGTTCTGCATTGGTTCCCGTATCATGCGAGCCCGGGTCCTGGATGCGTCTGGCTCCGTCATGGTTTTAAGTTTCTGTTCCTGTTCCCCCTGCTGGTCCCGATCCGGTTCTGGTTTTTAATCTTCTGTCTTGGATGGATCACCTGGCCATGGACTTTTGTCCTGTTTTAGGACTTCTCTTTGGACTCGTCCCTGGATTGTTCGCCTCGCTACACCTTCCTCGACCACCAGCACTCCTTGGACACGCCCCCCCATTTTTATTCCCGTATCCTGCATGCTTTTCTCCCCAGTGTCTCTTCACTCAACCCCGGATAGTGTCGTCTGCATAGGGCCCGGAAAGAACATTTCATGACATTTACAGTATACTGTATGGAGTCTGCAATCTTAAGACATACTGTAAATGGAGACATACTGTAAACTATCTCTTTGTTTTTCCCCTGAGGTCAGATACAGCTATTATGAAATGAGTCCACAGCTACCGTCAGTACCTAGGGGACTTCAGAGGAGGAAAGTATTGCAGAACGGCTACTTGAATGCAGAGAGTCTGGTAACTTGAATTGTAGTTACAAGTGCCAAGAAAAGCAAAAACTATTCTCATTAGAAATACAGTATGTGCCACAAGGTCCTTTGCCTTCTTTCAAAGGAGAGAGGAGAATTGCATCTAAGATTGGAAAAGAGGAGAATGCGTTCTGTGCTAGTTGTGTGCTCTGTGTTTTCTTGAGTCTTTCAACTAAATGCCAAATCTTAATTATTTGTACAATTATGCTTTCAAAATACAATCTGCGTTGTCCAAGTGGTACCATAATATAATCAAGTCTTGAAGTCTATACAGTGAGAAAAGACTCGTTGGTTTCCAAGATACAGAAGTGTCAGGGTTAAACTTAAACAAAATGAACACAAGAAAGATGCAGAAGTAAAATTGAAATGGACAAATCCACGACTCCCACCAATGTTTTGCACTGTATAATGGATAATTTTATATTTGGTATCTTCACTTTCCATGTGAATTTTTAAGTTCTGGAATGCATTCTATCAAAAGAGCCTTAGGCGGAGAAGGATTAATCATAAACTGAAAACAATTCAGACAAGGAAGCAAAATGTATTTTTACTATGAGGATATGAGCCTGAAGACAATTGAGCAAATGTATCCATCTGACCAGTTGCATTTCCCCCCACATACAGGATAAATTAATACTGATAAAAAGGGAATATCATCTAATAAGTTAAGTATTCATTTTACCCCTGACAGTTTCTCTAACAGAAGCATCAGGAACTGATACTAAAGGATGGTGTTAACCTTGGGTCTCAGTAAGCTAACTCCTACTGCACAGACTTCATAACAGTATGTCTGTCTTTGCTGTAAAATAAGGTATATTATCATATTGAACTGAAATTTCTGGTTAAGTATACATCCTTAACATATTGTATGGTATTTGAGAATGTAGGTTATGCATTGTAAATTAACAGATAATTGGACGAAACTGAATTTTTAAATTAAAATGTATTTTTATAAAACCTCAGTGCACCATATTGTATGTATTTGATGTCTGTATGAATTCTAGACAAGTATATTTTATGTAATTAGTCAAGTTCTGTGAAAATGTTAAAGTATGGTTATATTTTTGTAATTAATTTAAATGCAGTAATGGTCTTTTATTAATAAAGCAGTCAGTTATAATAACATCTTATGCTTCTGAGGATGGTGTATTAATGTATTATACAAGAATTTCATCTTCTTGTAATTTGAAACCTAAAGAGATCAACACTAAACAAGTTGCTCATCCTTAGTCTCAATTACAGTATTACAAGACTACTGTGTACTTTTAAGGAGTTATGAAGCTATCTTTTTTATTATATGACAAATGATACATGCTACAGTAATTGCAAAGCAGTACATATAGGAATATGTAATTGAGTCTCCTTTTAAACTGTTTAACAATAAGTACCCTGTGGCAAAGGATTGTGTTTTAATTGGCATCAGAGTTATTTGAAAAGGTATTCAGTTGGTGAAAATTGACAAAGCTGGTCAGGAAACCACACAGATGTCGTGATTCTGAAAATTCACACCTGGCATATCTGTGTTTTATATCAAATTGAATATTATTGCAATCTAAAAACATGATTCACAATCCTTTCCTAAATAACAGTAACATAACCTTCACTTGGTTCTTAGGAAAACAGTGACAATTAGATATTTTTTATTAATTACCTGATGTGTGGGAAGATCAGAGGAGCATGTCTCCACACTTCCAGTGTACAGTACAGGATGATGTTAGGAATTAGTAGTGAGGACCCTATGCAGAAAAGCAGAGCGATCTCCAAAGGCCTAGTCGATAGAACAATCCAAGGTCCGAAAGCCGAAGGTAAACAACCCGATGTGTTGTTATGAGTAGAGAGTTCTGAATCATTCATTCATTTCAATAAAGTCTCCTTAACCAACTTCTTAAAAAATAAATCTGTTATTGAGCCAAAGTCTTATGGTAAATTGTAAAGTTCATCATAATCATGATTCAGAATTAATTTTTGTTTTGCAGTGGATTTTATTATGCCATACAATATGTAAAATGAAAATGAATATCTATATCTTCTAACCTAATTGACTTGTAAAAGTCATTACATAAAAACAAATGGATTTTATTTTTTGTGCAAATATTTTGCTGTGAAGGACAATGCAATGCTCTCATATAGAAATGTGATCATTACCAAAAATAAATTACGATATATTTTTCTCATAGTAATTGTTTAAAAATATACTTACTGTAATTCTGGGCTGATTATATCATACCAGATTGAATCAATTTAATGTACATTTTATATTAAATATATTACATTATATTAATCTAAATATCACACCTACTAGTTGGTGTAGGTGCATTAATGCATTGATTGCCTGCTAAATCAAATCACTCAATACCATTAGAAAATTTGAAGAATCATAAAAGATGACAAATGGAAATTTACAGTGATTACATAGCCCTATATGCCCACGTGGAGACATAAAGTGATCTTAATTAGAAAACATAAATTGACAAATAGTGTTAGTATTGCACCTTCATTGAGTTAAACATTGTTAAATATCATGAATAAGAAGGCAATACAATAATACACCAATCCTTACACCCGAAGGAGGCTCCACAGCCGAAACGTTCTGTTTTCTTTTTTTTTTTTAGCACGGAATAAACCTATTTCTTGTTCCAACACAATAATATGCATGGAAAGCGATTATTACAGTTTCTAATCTGAGAGACTGGGTACAAATTAGTGTGAGTAATAAAAAAGGTATAATTACTAGATAAGCTAGTGAAAAATAATTTTAAGTATTTGAGAAACATGAAATATTGTATTAACGTGATGCTATGTTCTGCACAGTAATTAAAACTGAATTGCAGTTAATTAACAGCAGTTAATTTACATGTATTTTTTCATTTAAAGTTATTTCATTCTAGGTCTGTCTCACAGTATCTGGAGAATATGGAAACATGCGGTAACTCTGGTAAAGGTATTTATTAGAAAAGGCCAGTTCATAATATCGAGCATTTAAAAAAAAAGTCCATACAACTCAAAGAAAGTTAAATATCACATAATAAAGTAATCTGTATTTCAAATAAACTTTTAATGCAAAAACTTTAAATATGATTTAATTTACTTTGAAACACCATTTAACTGAATATAGCAATTGTCAATATATAAAAGAAGTAATTACTTTTTTCACCTAGTGTACCTTAGTTGCGCCCTTAAACCTTTCCACTTCAATTTTCAACTCAAGTTGTGGTATACCAAAGCAAAATACACAGAAAAATAAAATAAAAAAATGTGTTTTATGTACAATTAAATGTTAAAAAATATAACAAAAACAAACTGCACTTTTGTTCAGAACAGAATAAAGGCTTCAAATATTCAAGTTTTAGTAAGCATAATGTGAGACCTGTGAATGGATCATTTTGGGTATGATCTGGAAAAAGATTTGTATTTTAAAAGTAAACTGCATTAATTGTTATACTTTGAAATTCATGTTACTGACTTGCACCTAAACAAGGAAGCAGTTTTGGTGTTTATAGGTAAATATTGATTAACTGAAACTGTAATTTCATAAAATGTCTGTCTGTTTTAAATATGTGTTTCTGACTCAAAGGTTTGCTTGCTTGTCACAGCAATTGCAATTTGACTGCTGTTAACAGGTTATCAGGTAACATAATGCAATGCATTTTCATTTCTTCTTTTAAAGAAACAGATGGTTCCTACCTTTCTACAAGATACCTTTTTCATTAGAAAATGGACTCCTTTGAGCATTCTTTTATGTTTCATTCAACTCCAATAAAAATAAAATTAAATTTGAAAGTCCAGTTCTTTTTAGTCAGTAATTGTGGGATGGTAAGCTGTAATTATAAAATGGCAATTAGTTATCCTCTCTAAGTTATCTATGTAAGCCATAGAAAACACAGCCTGTATACTGTTTGATGCTGACTGACACAAAGACTATTTATCTGGGTGACTAGTAATGTTACTAAACTCATCTTATGATATTATGTACAGTAAATAATGAAGAATAGAGTAAGTATATAAGTAAGCATTAGTGAGTGCAAGGGAACCAGTAAAGGTTTATTCCATGCTGAAAAGAGAAAATAGAAACACAATGCTTCAGCTGTGAAACCTTCTTCAGGTGTGAGAAAGAGAGGAAGTGGGGAGTGGAGAGGAGGTGGGAGAGTGGGTACTCAGATGATGTGGTCGAGAGGTGAAGAGAGGTGTGAAGACAAAACCTAGAAATGAATAGAGAGGATTAGGAGGAAACGAGTCTGTCATTGAGAGAAGGAGGAAGGTGTGATCTTAGGTTCCGGATAATTTTTGGTTTAGGATGTTTTTCTGCAATAGGAGTTCTGAAACACCTCTTTGAGAATGTAGATGGAGGGATCAGTATGTTACCTGAAGCGGTCACCCAGTCTCCTTCCTGTTTCATAGCTGGGCATTTTCTGCAAGAGATGCAGTAAATAATAAGGTTTCTGGAGGTACAAGATGTAATCTGACTGATCCCAAATTGTCAAGAGAGGCCTTGAATGAGCGTGGTATTGGATATATGGTGATGCAGTGAGTTCTGTTGTTGTGGAAAGTGCCTGGCGTGGATGATTGCTGTCAAGGGAGCTGTGAGCAAGAAGGTTATACAGATTAATTGGTCGTCAATATGAGATGATGGGGCAGTCAGTAAAAAGGGAACCAGTGGAGGCATCATCTTTAAAATGGGGGAAGCTGTCGTTAATGGTCCCGGGGTTAGAAATGGTGTTAGGGTGGTAAGGAAGCACCAATGGGATGCAGTTGTGAGGGCGGGAGTTCCTAATTGAGTTGATGATCCAAGGGCTGTTTTTGGCTTGGGTGAGGGCCCTGTCAATAACATGGCTGGGGTTTCCTTTGTGGATGAAAAAAGAGTGCATTTTGAGGGCTTGCTTTTGGAAATTCATGTCGTCACTGCAAAGTCATTGGAGCCTGAGGAACTCTGAAAAAGGGAGATCATTTTTAGTATGTAAAATAGTGAGTGCAATCCTTCTTAACTACAGGTACTGTATGTTGGCGTTCAAAAGCATGAGGCTTAGTGATACCTAGAGTTATCATGAGTCTAGAGTTAGCCTAGCGTTATCTCTGGGCTACCATGAAGACTTGGTCAATCTATGTTGATGGAGAAACAGTTTAGGTTTTTCAAACCTTAAACACATTTCCTTAGGTTTTATTGAATCTTGGAATTTAAATTCAACATTCTGAGCCTATTTTATCTTTCTCAATAATATATAACAGGTGAGATTTCAAATTGATACACACAACTGTGTTTCAAAGCAATTATGTTTTAAAAATAAAGTTATTTAAAAAATAAATTAAAGATGTATTTCAGGAATTTTCTTTACAGCCCATACTGATCACACATAAAGTAGACTACAGTGAAATTGGCTAGTATCATTTCATGAATAGAGAATGAATATATATATATATGTATATTACATTTTTAATGAAAAAATATTTGTATTCTCCCTTGGGCATCATTGAAAGCATGGTGATTTATCTCAGTTGAAATTTTTAAAGAAAACAAAACCTTTTCAATAAGTCTGTGATATGGGACATAGACCAGAACACACAGGTGTGCCCTTGAAAAATATGATTAAACTAGCACTATTATGAAAAAGGAGTACTTGACATTTAAGTGATATTTGGCCTTTATGTATTTAGTTAGATATAACAGGATAGAATTTGTTTGTGTTTGAAATACTCATTTTAACATCTAATAAATCCTCCACTTAATGTACTATTTTCTTTTATTCTTAAACACAATAAAGCAGGATACATCTCTGCAATATCTTAATAATTTCTTGTGTTTATATAACACTTTTTTTCCCCAAAGTATCACGAAAGAGGCCCACTCAGTTCACAACAGCACCACCTTTTACACCTTTACTGTGGCATTGATTTGGAAATTCTGGTCCACAGGAAATAGTTCCATTAACTGGTCCACCAATACCACCTGCAGAAGCAACATGTATTTCCTTGGAGGTTTCAAGGCCCATTCTTAATTAGCTCATGAAGACTGAGAATGTGATAACGGGTCGACTTAAAAACAAGATCCAAGAGTTCCTATGCCAAAAACCTATCCACACATCTGGGGCACAACCTAGTTTCCTAATGTGGCAACACCATATATATTTAAATTGCAATGCCCCGGTGCTTTTTTTTTTTTTGTTGACCCATAAATGTTGGCAGTTCCTTTCTATTTGGCATATAATCCATTATTTATGTCTGTTTTAAAAAAGCTACAATAATCATATTTCTTATTTGTTTAGTGAAAGTATTTATGGACTGTGGACTTCCTCTTGTCCTGAAGACATCAGAGGTACAGTAAGTTACTAACAGAGCAGCATACAGAACCCTTTTCAGATTAAAATACAGTTCACTTTATTTTTGAATAAATTCCACTGTAATATGGTAATTCATAATTAAAGTGGAAAATAGCTAGAACATGTTATGCTCCAGGCAAGAACAACTCACAATCCACTGTTGCTACGTGAGTCTAGAACTATCCCACAAAGAACCGGGAACTAGGAACTAGGAACCGAAAGTTAAAAGCATAACGGAGCCAGACGCAGCAAGACCCCGGGCGCTCTCATGACGTGGAAATCAATGAGGAACCAGGAGTGAGGTCGGCGTCTGGCTTTTAAGGGGGAACGGGAACAGGGATCAGGTGCAAACAATTGGAGGGAACGAGGAAGGGCTGGAGCTCCCTTAAGAGGAGGGGTTAGCGATCGTGACATCCTCCCTCTAGCACTCAGACACTCAATCTTCATTCATCGGCTATTTAATCCTGAAGCTCCACAGAATGAGTGCTCTGTTGTTAAAATCATTCAGCTACCAATGGCAGTATCGACATCGGCACAATCACCACTGGATGTGCTGGAACTCTCTCTAAGGATAATAGATCCTATTACAGTCTATTCTCTAGATACAAGAGATTAAAGTCTGTACCTTTATGCAGCACATTTGACATTGAAATGAATTTAAATGGAGAAAGAAACAGAGTAACAAAGGATTCTATACAGGTTTATATTAACATAAATTGTGAAACAAAAATTAGGCATCTGAAAATGAGACCCTCTAAACAAATTCACAGGATGACTAAACAAATTTAAAAGGCAAAAATACAATTGGAATGATCTAGGGGAGCTATTGCGTCTCCCTCTTACAGGCATGTTGCTCAGTCACTAACAGATAATAAGCAATTATGATCCAGAAAGCCTGTAAAATACAGTGCATCAAACCAAAGTCAAGACTTCAAATTATATATAGCTAATTTAACATTTTGTCCCTAAGCAACAGTCACAGATGGAGCTTGAATATATTTCAATGTAGATGAGAGAAAGAAAAAATCTACCTGCAGATTCCAGTAAACAATGACTGCAGGGACAGCCCATGGTCCCAACAGTATAATGCAGTATTGAACAGCATTTAGATTTCCTCAGAGGAGCATGTGTTTCAAGTCTGTGTCATTCTTTTAGATTTTTCAAACAGATTAAAGTATAGTAAGGCATCTTTAAAACACGTATTTTTAGCAACAGCTACAGATTCGTGTTTATTGACATTAATGGTTTTATGTGCAACATGTTCTTTAAAGTATTTAAGATGTTTACTGTCTAATACACATTAGACACACTAATACAGTCTACTCTTAATCATTTATCATTCCAAGGGGCATTCACTTTTTGATAAATTGTCCAAGGGAAAGCAATTACCAGAGGTTACCTATTTTAAGCCTCTTAAAGGCATTCTGCAATCTTTGCATCACTGCTATGTATCCCTTAAAATGTTTCTCCTATTATATGCATTACTCATATTACTAGTATTTGTAAATGTCCTTACAATGTGTTATAAAAAGTTGGAGTTAAAAGAACATACATATTTTTAATGAATAGTTCTTAGCTTTAGAGAAACAGAAGTGCTCATCTATGGTAAAATGAACTATCTGCATATTTTTAAATGTATACAAATAGTTTGTGACAATAATGTCTCATAAATTAATCTTGGAAAATGCATAAAGACTAAATCTCATAAATTATTCTTGGAAAATGCATAGAGTAAATCAACAGCAACACTGAAAAATGGAAATTGTCTGAGGTGATGAATTACAGATGGAGCCATTCAAAGTGTGTGGCACAGACACGTACCGCTGGTAATTGGCTACATCCTTGCGCATCATGACATGCGATGACGCGCAATACCGCGGTATGTGATTGGTTGACCAACAGGGGGACTCGTGGTGCGTTGTGTGTTCAAATTTTCTTTTCTTTAACCAAACATTTCTTTGAAAAAATAGAATAGCAATATTACGGACAATTAATTAACTTTTTATATTTCTAAATATCACAACATGATCGAATTTAAGTAATTTTTAATAACAATGAATAGTCACCTTCTTTCCTTCTGACAACTGTCCCTGCTTCTGCTTCCTGCTTTTAACATGTGTGTGTGTGTGTTTGGGGGGGGGGGGATCCCTTTAGTTCTCCCTTCAGATTTAAAAGGTTATTAATCATATCTTCGGCGTTGCATCTTCCCAGTGTAGCTGATTTCAACAGACATTGTACAGCGTGTATTACTCTGTTGCAGTACACGGATATAATTATATTGTTATTAATTTCTTTAGATATGCAATTCCATATTATATTAGCAGAAAAACTTAAAACTACCACTTTTTATTCACGCTATTTCACATGTTAGTTAAAGACTTCGATGCTTAAAATGGTTAGGGAGAAATTGAATATTTTCTTTAATGTACCAATTCCTGGAATCTGACTGGCTGACACCCTTCTGAAGTGGTACCATAATCTCTGGTATATGGAAAAGAAAGCGGAGATAAAAAATCTTTTAATACAGTCTTTGCTGTGCTCTTGAGGATCCTTGGGATATTTTGAGCTCTGGTTGAATGATAAGTGTCGCAGTTTAAATAATTTTCGTTGTTAGAAATTATGAAACGCTCTTTTAAAAGCAAGGGAGTTTTTATGTCCGTTACAGTAAAAGAAAATGCCTCACAAAGTAGGGCTTGGAAAGATTCCAAGTGCTTGTACAAATGTGCTAAAGAAATGAGCAAAAAAAGTCATTTATTCCTTTATCATATTGGCTAACTAATGTCCTGTCCTCATTAGTTAGATCAACGAAATGCTGTGGTGTTTGACAAAGAAAAAAATAAAAGTATTTTAGTTTAAAATGACTTTTAGAAAGAACGTGGACCAGCGTAATACTTTGAGTTTACAGCTTGTCCAAATTCATTCATTATTAATATTATTAGTAATATCTTTGATAAAGGCTTTGATGCATAAAATATTTCTGTAAAATTAAAATATTTATGATAAAGGTAGGTTGTGTACTTTTGTCCAACTGAGCAATCTTGCTTTCATAAAATATACCAACTTTTTAATGACTCTTGATTAACATGTTGTAATACACAGTTTAAATTTTAAAGCTCATATGCTGTACATGAGAAGTTAAGCTTTATTGGCTCCTCCTGGCGGTTTTACAAGGTGATTCCAGATACTTTCCAGCATGATGTCAAATGACGCGTTACACCGCGTGATACTGCGACACGCCCACTGCGGTGTACCGCGAAATACCCTACGAGTTTTGAATGGCTGCATCTGTATTTTGTAAAGGTTTTTAATAGAAAGTTTGATGTAGAGCTGAAATGTCTGTGAATTAAATAACAGTGATGGATTTCCCCATTGATGAATTACTGAAACCTTAATGTATATTTAAACATTTAAAGCCTCTATGGCCTTGTAACTGTCTATGCGGTTATATGCTTAACTTTTTTTTTTCTTAAATTAAATTATTTTGTCACTTTAACCTCTAGCACTAACATCTGCAACATGTCACAATTGTCATAAAAAAGCAAATATTTCTCTTACTGCAAAATTTTCAACAATTCAGACTCTTTCTGGCCAAAGACCCTACTGATGTATCCTGACAAAAAGATTATGGTCCATTAAATACCTTTCCTGTTTGCATTAATATTTGAATACAAGCTGGAGGCCAAGCAGTCTTTAAGAGTAATAAAAGCATAGATTGTATCACATGCAGTTTTACCATTCTCAATGAAATGTATCATGCATCTTCAATTTTTAGTTCATATTAAATTCCCCATAGACAGATACAAAAGTCACAAAATGCTAATATCCAGGCTATTTTTTGTGTGAAATAGTTTTAGTGAATCTCCTTTCATAAGCATGTTTAATAAAATTTTGGCTTACCTGAAGACTACTTCTTATTTACAATTCATCTTTAAATAGATTTTTATGAATATGCTCATTCCTCCTTACAAACCAACTTACCTACAAGTATTTGCTCAAACAAGTGGTATGTACACAGTACATAACAGACGTAGTCTTGCTATACAAGTTAACAACACCTGCTCATCACAAGATGAGCCCAAGAGTGTAGCTACAGTAGTTCTTCCATTTATAAGATGAGATCACTTAATTGGCCATATACAGTACAATTTCTTGTATTAGGAATTAGTCTTTTGCATACCCCAACGTGCTCTTCATGAGA
Organism: Lepisosteus oculatus; assembly: GCF_040954835.1. Classification (NCBI taxonomy): domain Eukaryota; kingdom Metazoa; phylum Chordata; class Actinopteri; order Semionotiformes; family Lepisosteidae; genus Lepisosteus; species Lepisosteus oculatus. The sequence goes on along the minus strand of NC_090697.1, from coordinate 19,513,489 downwards.
AACATAGACAGGGAGAGAAACTTGGGGTCAGAGAACAGGGTAAGCCATTTACACAGCACCCTCGGATCAGTTGGGGTTAAGGGCCTTGCTCAGGGGCCCAACCGAGTAGGATTCCTCTGCCAGCTGCAGAATATGAACCAGCAACCTTCCAGCCACAGATCCTTAGCCACAGAGCCAACGCAGTGCACCACATATTTTCCGTTCCTGTCAGCTGTTGTTGTCTTAACTGTGTTAAGATACATTTTTAAGGGTATTATACATGTTATATCAGTAAATATTTTGAATGTATCATTTCTAAACATAATATGTACAATAATATTTTTTTAAATAATATGAAGTCATGAAGCACAATATCATTGGTTAGCATTATGCTCTTTATTTTGTGTCATGGCACTTATATTACAGTATATCTTTGACTGCACAAGATTTATTAACATTATAAAAAATATTACGAAATTTGGATTAGTTGATGTTGTATTTATTGTTCATCTTCATCGACTCTGTAGACCACGCAATTTTATATTTCTTAATACATTAAACTTTACAGCTTGCATAAAACAGATGTGATGGTCAATTCTATTATGCATGTTGTAACATACTGTATACTTTGCAATTTATGGTGTCAAGCTATTCAAATACATCAGAAAAGCACTTAAACACAACTGGTTTATGTACATTTATGAGCACTTTGGATGAAACAAATATTTTTATGATATTTTAGTGTTGCCTTTATGGAATTTCATGTATGAGCAGAAATGTTGGAACCAATCATGCTCGTACAATAAGGAATGAGTGTTCATGGTTTTACAAGACAGTGCACCTATGATGAGATATGGTTCAAGATGTCCTGCTTCATATACTCAGACTGACTTTATCAGAATCCTAAAACCAAATTATGTTTATTCTGAGCTCACACCTTTCTCAGGAGGAAACAAAGATTCTGAAGTTTCACTTAATAGTACCCTTGAATTGCCCCACTGTGTACTGGCTATTTTCCCATTTTCCAAATACCTACCAACTCATTAATACCAGCTGGATTTGTAGTGAATCTAATTTAATTTAACTACTGAATTTCTATAGCCTCATATAAAAAACACAACAGGCTATTGTTTGTTGTACTGTAGGTACTTTATGGGTCGTTGTGAGTGTGCTGTGTGATTTGTACTTTAGAACATTTCAGATTTTATCGTTTTTTTAAATTACATCATAATGTAAACTGAAAATCCTATAAGAATATATCAAACAAAATGGTGTCATATAGTTTTATTAACAGGACTTTCAGCATATTTTTGTAGATCACAAAAGAAAGAAAGTCATCTGGTAGCCTTGTAACCTTACATTCAGCTTCAACAGCATGATGGAGTTGTATTACAAAATTCCATCATTTATTATCTTTGGTGTAATTTATTAATGTGAGGTCCTAATTTTGTATTTTTTTAATTTTATGTATCATTTTCAAAATTAATTAATATTGTTAAAAATAACTCACACTGTATACTGGATTTTTACGGCATATCCTGTTCTTCATTGGTTTACAAGTTTTCTGAATTATTTATATTGTACTGTACATGTTAGTCACTATGACAGAAATAGCAATGGTGTACACTGAACCATATGAAATTATATTGACTGCTGAAAAAAGCTAAACAAACAACAAACTCTATTTTTTACTGAAGGATGGATAAAAACTAAATGGTAAAAATGGCCATGTCTTATTTGTAACATTTTTATGTTAATAAATAGAATAACAATTACTATATGTGGTATCTTCTGTTTTACATTTCAACTCACCTTTCCACGTCAACATTTATATTATTTTCCACAGTATTTACACATTTGTTCTCATAGAATCTCAATGAATGATACATAAAGTATTTTATATATATATACTATCCACATCATCATTTGTCTTCTATACAATTGTTTAATTTAGTCCTTTCATCTGCCTATAGAAAACAAAAATAATTGCTATACATATTGCTTAAGCTGCATACTGTACATGCATGCTTTTGTGGAATGGAAGCAATATTTTTTTCTCAAACCATTCGTGTTTGGAAAGTGTAGAGTTATGAAATACAATAGTAGTGCTTGTATCACGGACCCTCACATGGTCACCTTTCGCAGTAGAATTATAAATATGGGTAAGTTTACGCTCCCTCTGCAAAGTGCAAACAGACCACTGAATGAGAATACCCTGAAAAAGTAACTTTATTGTTCTTATACTGTATGATGTATGCATATGCAGCAGGTCAGTCAGAGCAGGGATTCAGTTCACTATATTTTAAGCGTTTGCTAAATTAAAATTAGCAGTGAGTCTGTTACCTCCATGGTACCTGGGCAGCAGTGAATTTTTCTGAAGCAGGAGGCCTGGTCTTTTTGTATTCTCTGCTGTCAGGGGAGTGACCCTTTGCAGCCATATGTGCCATACAGATGCAGCCATTCAAAGTGCGCGGTACAGACACGTACCGGAGGTAATTGGCTACGGCGTTGCGCATCGTGACGCAAGATGACGCAGGGTACCGCGGTACGTGATTGGTTGACCGACAGGGGCACTCGTGGTCCATTGGTCTGTCGTAGAAAGATTTACAGTAAACGTCTTTACTGTGTCCATTGTAGTATTTAATATTTATATGGAATTTTACCTCTGAAGGGAAATCTTAGTGCCTGAGCATAAAAAGAATAGGAGCATACTGCAACGCGTGTGAAGTCCATAAATGATATTAATTTTGGAACTTAAACATACAGTATATGGCTGGTCTCGGTACTTTAAAGAAAACATACACACCAGTATTCCATTTCTCCCTAAACATTTTAAGCATCGAAGTCTTTAACTAACGTGATACCGGAGTCAACAAGCCTACTTTTAGAATTTGATTAAAAGGGAATATAATATGGAATCGCGTATCTCAAGAAATTAATAACGATATAATTATATTCATGTTGCAAAAAAACTGCAACGGACATAAAAACTCCCTTGCTTTTAACAGAGCGTTCCATAATTTCTAACTACGAAAATGATTTAAACTGCGACACTTATCATTCACCAAGAGCTCGAAATATCACAAGGATCCTCTAGAGCACAGCAAAGACTGTATTAAAAGAATCGCGTATCTCAAGAAATTTATAAGATATAATTATATTTGTGTACTGCGACAGGGCTGTGTAGGGCTGTTTCACCTCTGTCTTCATGTGACTCGATTCAAAAGCCATTTAGCAAAGAGGGGATGAGAAGAGTGACAAACTAGTATACGGTACAGTACTTCAGATCTTTTTTTCTGAACCAGGGAAAATCTGATCATGTTTCTCTATAACAATAATAAAAAACATTGCCACACCCGGACTGTTAAACCAACGCATTAGCACCTCAAAGCCCATTGAGGAGCCGGGCGCAATAACTGTTTTGTCCCTTGATTTACTGATCTGCATTAATTACAGAAATCGAGTTCCTCCTCTTTGCAGAGGAACTGGTCCTGCTGTCGCCCACAGAACAGAGGCTGGAGCAGCACTGTCAGACCTGGGCGCTGACAGTCAATCTGGACAAGACCAGAGTTAAAAAAGCCAGACCCCCATTAGTCTTCCTGAGATCATCAGATTATGAACGAATAAAAGCATCTTATTACAAACGCATTTGCTTTTGTCTGGGTATTTATTTTGTAATCTGTGGTTTACATCTACTGTATTGTTTTGAGATGCCACTTTTAAAGGTGATATGTAAAATAAAGTTTTTTATTATTGTTATAGAGAAACATGATAAGATTTTCTCTGGTTCAGAAAAAAGACGATTAAAATCTGTAATCTTTCCAAGAAGTTTCTGCTTTGTGCTAAGACATTAACGAGTACAACCCCCCTCTCTGCGGGAGGGCTGGCTGTGACGAATTAAACCGGTTTCACAGGTATTTTCAAAGTAGGAAGTACAGTAGGACAGGACAAAAAAAACAGACATTGTGTGGTACAGAACGGAGCTCAGTCAATTCAAACAAGTTCAGTTTCAAAAGAACTGCAACGGACATAAAAACTCCCTTGCTTTTAACAGAGCGTTTCATAATTGCCAACTACAAAATTTATTTAAACTGCGACACTTATCATTCACTTATCATTCACCAAGAGCTCGAAATATCACAAGGATCCTCTAGAGCACAGCAAAGACTGTATAAAAAGAATTGCGTATCTCAAGAAATTAATAAGATATAATTATATTCGTGTACTGCGACAGGGCTTTTCCGAGGTCAAATTCTTCCAGCACGGGGGTACCTTTAAAGCGGAGACGACGGCACCGAAATATTTTGGCGCGCCTTCTCTTTAAAGCCCTGGCCAAATATGAAGACAGTACGTACAGTTATAATTCAAACGGAATTAAAAACTACACATCCAAGTTACCATGGTGGTGCTTGTGATCATTGCATTTAACCAACGAAACAGGGCGAAAAATCAGTCACATGACTTTGGGGCAGAGTTTCGAAAGCTTAACCTATCAGCAACAAAGCGAAATGTACACGATAAGCTACCTCAAACTGTCAGTTACACGACTGTGTATGTCGACATTATGAAAAAAATGTTTCAGGCATTGATGTGAAGGACAACAGAGCTTTCACTGGCCGATTATCATTATTATCATTATAATCATTATTATTAATAATGATATTAATTTAAGGGTCTAAATATCTAAACATATGTATCTGTATAGCAGGTAATATCACTGTATTCCACTTTCTTTGTAAACACGGAAAAACAGATTCACAACGCAAAGCTGTATCGCTGTGTAAAAAAACCCGGTTTGTAATGAGGTGCTGAACTAAGAATAGGAATGTCCCTGCTGGCAGAGGGGGTGGAAAGTGCCTGCGGTCATTTAATTAGTATTGCAATTCGCACTGATTCCCTTGCGAAGATATGGACTTAAGAATATTCGTGCCTGGTCAAAAAATGGCATTAAGCACTTAAAATTAATATGGTTAATAATAGTAAACTGTAACATGCTGTAACAAGATCGCTAAACTGCAAAGAAAATGCTTTCAGAGAAAATGTTTCAGGTGTGAAGAACATAGATCTCCAATCCACTACCATTAGAATATACACAAAGCACTCAAATCTTTCGAGCTAATGATCAGGTGACCAGAGAGAGAGCGAGAGAAACACCAAGGGGTGCGGAACCAGGGAACTATTTACATGGAAAATGGGCGATCTCCCCAGACTGTCTGCCCGTTTCACTGTTACCTGGATACCTCTTTATTTAGAACTCACTAACACTGATTTTTAGTTTAGAAGGATTCAAGTAGGGTTTTAGATGAAAGGCAGCGACCTTAATCTCTGACCAAGGGAAACGTTTCATTTTTTCAAAGAAATGTTTGTTAAAAAATAAAGTCATAGTTCCATGGGATTCAATCACAGACCATGTGACATGGGAGTCAGGAAACTAAGACACGCAAAATAATGCGGTATCGCCCGCGCATTTTGAATGGCTGCATCTGTAGGACCAACTGTGATTGAATCCTAGAGGGGAAAAGCTGCACTTGCCACATAGTCCCCAAGCTGCAGAGCCCACATAAGCAGTAAACAAACTTAAAGGATGTCCTTCTTTGTGGTTAGATATTTCCAGAGAAGCAGTCTGTTGGAGCATGAAATTAAATTAAAAAGTTAATTTTTCTTATGGAATGCAATCATGTTTCTAATAAGAAGAGTATTTTAAACATTGGGAACTTTTGTAATCTTATCCACAATCAAGACCTTCAGTTACTGTTCCTCATAAGTTACAGTACAGTATATCTCAAATGAGGAATTACCTTTAAAGTAGTTAGTTGTGTCAGTGTATAAATCATTTGAAAAAAAAATCAATGTAGCAGATACGTTTATTGTTCTAATATGCATGATGACGATTTTACCATCTGCATTCAAGTCAATATTATCCAATTAATTATAGATTGTAATGCAACCCATGTTATATATAGTACCCTCCAAAGGCATTTGGATCGACATGTCAATACTAGTTTGACTGAAGTCTGTGATCCATTGAGATCAGCAAACTCTTGGTGTAGTCATGCCCCAAACCTATTTATTTTAATTTCCTGATTATTCTTTGTCATGTTCTGACTTCTTTTTTTCAGTGTGATAAATACATGCTGTACCCATTTTAATTTAAATCTTGAGACTTGGCCAGTCTAACATAAGACGTATTTATGGTCATTGTCATGCTACAGGGTGAAACATTTCCCAATAACTACAGTATGACATTTTCTTCTTCCATATAAGTAGATGCAATGTTTCCCTAAACTTCAGAATTCATTCTGCTGTTGCTGCCATCATGAGTTACAGAACAACAGAGATGAATGAACCAGCTCCAGAGGAGGCTGTGCATGTCCAGGCCATGACATTACTTCTGCCACAGATGAGGAGTATTCTTTGGAGTATCTGCAGGTCCTTTCTTTCTCCACACTTTAACCTACAGTATCCACTGTTTTGTTAAAGCTTTATATTTGTCTCGCTTGTACACAAAATGTTATTCCCAATTATCTTCTGGCTCATCTGTGCACTTTTGAGCAAATTGTAACCTGGCTCTTCTATTCTTGGGTTTGATGACAGGTTTACAGCTATACACCATATAGTTATTACAATACTGTTATCTTTGTATAATACCTGTAGATTGATACCTTTACCCATGCATTCTGAAGGTTGTTGGTGATTTCACAAATGGTTATTAAGGTTTTTGTTCCTTGACAAAAGTTGTTCCAGAGCTGTCAGCAGCTAAAGATCTTTTTCTTGGGTGACTCAGTTTTGACTGAATAATAATTATTCCTGTGGTTTCTTCTACTGATGTCTTCATTTTGGTATGCCTAATTTCGCTGTATTCATTTTGACTTGATTTTACTTTAAGCTTGAGGAGTTTTTAGCTTTTCTTTAACAAAAGTTGTTTTTAATGCTTTTCCACTATGGACTCCAAAAGTGAATTTAAAGGGAGACAGGTTAACCTGCTGATTTGGGCTAAAACTATTATTATTGCTATTATTACTGGCCTTAAGCCTGAGGTCAGAATTTTCATTGAAGACTTTTGACACAACAGGGAGTGTAATGTATCGAATTATTTCCAGAAATGTATTATTTAAGCACTTAATCCAAAAATGAATGGAAAGTAAGAGAAATTACAAGCTATAAAGGTACTAATAACAACTACGATAAGGTTAGTGGCTTTTTTAAAAGTCATTAGTTTCTATACATTTTGTTTGCTTTATCATATTCAGGGACTTAAAGATTTACTACTATAAAAATATGTGATACCAAATATTGCATAATATTAATATTTTATCCATCCAGCCATCATGAAAAGGCCATTTATTCCTGATATGTTTTTAAGCAACTGTTTCTGAATCATTACAACCTATGAAACAAAAGAAAAAAGAGTACAGAAAGAAAGTCAATTAATCTATGTATTTTCTAATCGTTTAATCTAATTCAGAGTCAAGGGGATACCAGAGCCTATCCCAGCAAGCAATAGGCACAAGGCGGGATATACCCTGATGGTACGCCAGTCCATAACAGGGTACACACTAAACAAAATATATACTTTAAGATATGTTTTCATTCTTTGAAGTTAACTGTTATTTGAAATGCATCCCTTCCACCTAAGCAATCTGAATCTAGAAAATACTGTTCAATTTTCTAAAAGTCACCTGTTATCGATAAAAGGCAAACACTTCCAAATTAATTTTATAAATAACTTTTATGTGAACAATCCAAATCTCACAATTAGTTTTTTCATTTTTTTATTTTCTTATTTACACACTTAAATACTGGTAAAATTTGTATTTGAAGTTCAAGATTAATATGACAGATTCAGAATCACTTTTATTTCCCAGTACAGTACGTGTCAGGTACAGGAATTTGCCTTGGTACATTTGGAACCTGCTCAACACAATACCCACACAGATGCAAAAGGAGCATTAACATTACTGACAAAGTTACATTGGACAATATACAAAACATGGAGGAGAAACAACACATTCACAATACAGTATGTGCTCACAGTATGGATCATATAGACATTACAGTATATGTAAAACACAGGCACATTCACATTTAACAGTACAATGCAAATATACAAACTAGATCTAGATTTGTAAAGCACAGCGAGGCATAGAAGACTGCAGCCAATCACTTTCTTAGCACACTTGATAATGCGCTGCAATTGTTTTTTGGACTGTGCAGTAGTGGAGCCAAACCAGACGATAATAGAAGAAATAATAACACTTTCAATAAAACGTAAAAAATAAAAGTAGAACTGTATGAGAACAGATTGTGCAATGCCAAGCTTCTTGAGATGTCTCAAAAAGTACATGCGCTGCTGTGCTTTATTTATAATGTAAGCAATGTTTTCATCCCAGCGGAAAGTGTTTGAGATGATGGTGCCCAGGAATTTGCAGGATTCCACCACATAGACAGCAGTGTCCTTGATTACCAGAGGGGAGGGTGCTTGGCGTAAGACAATATAGTGTAAGACAGACTTATATCATCAATGCAATTTCTGCCACATGGAATGATTGTTTATTTCCAGGAGAGTAATGTGACAACAGTGAGAGTGGAAAAATGAAGCTTGTCAATTTCAGAAACACAGAACTGCTATTAGGGCTCCAACATCTTTGTAGTCATACTGTATATCAAATTTGGACAATAAAATCTTATGGAAGAAATTCTTCTTTCAGAGTTCAGCATCTCAGCTATATTAGTTTGTCTCATGTAATATTAAAGTAAATTATACGATATTGTTACGAAGCATTTTTCAGGATCCTGTGCACACAGCAGAATTCGGAAGGGAGTGAACAGACAGGGAGGAGACGAGGACCTTGGCTGGTAGACGAACAGGGGGGCATGACGAATGTGCACAGGTGCTCAGGGGGGCGTGGTCCAGGCAAACAGTCCAAGAGGAGTCTGAAGGGGAAATCCAGGGCCAGGTGGTCTAATCCAAGACAGACATGACAAAGTTAAAAACAGGAACGGGATCTGGCAAAGGGTAGGGGAGATAAAAAAGGGGTAACGGGACCAGGCGCTCCAGGTCCCGGACTCGGCTGGTTTAGGATTTAGGCCTATGCCCTTGAGCTGCGGACGTAGGGCGACTCGATGGTAGATGGGCCTCCAGGCATCCGTGTTCCAATGCAGAGCCTAGAACAGAGTGGGTGTCTGGCTCTTAAGGGGGGCTGGAACAGGGAGCAGGTGCACAAAATCAACTTAAATGTGAAAGAGCCAGTGCGCCCTTAAGGGGGAGGGATTACAATCGTGACAGATATAGGATGTAAAGAAAATAAATTTTAAATAAATTAGCACATGGTCTGCTGTTCTTTTATTCTTAAGTTACACCACTGAGCAAACAAAAAGAATCACTGAAATAAGAAATTTAATTATTTTTTAGATGAAAGATTGAACTACAACAAAAAATTCTTAGACTTACCTGTTTAACACAATACTGTATGTATTAACATTGAAAAACTCCTTGAAATGTGCATCTCAGTTTCAGGGATGTCCTGGCAATTCCAGGCAGTAGGTGATAAAAATTGTTAAAACAGTTTTAAATGGCTACAAGCCTGGTGACCTACTGTATATAAGATCAAAGATGGTTCTCCTGCTACCACCCAGGTTAATTTTACTGAAAATAGTACAGAAGAGGCTGTAAATGATTTGATAATTTCAGCATTCCCCTTCTGTCCCCAAAACATATTGTCAAGAATTTTTAATTTGTGGATAATTAAATGTTTATTAATGTAACCAAAACTCCATCTACTGACAGTAACATAAACTTACTGGCAAAATGTTATATCCTCAGATTTGAAGTAGATATTGCATGACTTTATACAGAAAGATACATACAAAACAAATCTTTTAAATGAGACAACCTGAAACTGAAGACATTAGGAGAAAAGAGTATGATAAGGGCTGCAATTTGCATGAATTGTAAAGCTACTATACAAATTGGAATATCATACATTGAGTCCATATTTGCAAATTAAAGGGGAACTGCAATGCTATTTCTATTATTTATTTCAGGGTTATAAAGAATTGGCATTGATTAGTACATTTACAACAGCAATGAAAGTACACAATAATGTGTAAAACCTTCAATTTACATAACAAAATACAGTAGATCAAATTTCCAGGTATGTGCTGCTCCATATTCTGTAATTCAGAATAAAGGAAGTGGTGAGGAAGTGTGAAATATTGCTCCTGACTTTGAGATGGTTTTTCAACAAATCCAACTTGTGAACTCATGCTGAGTTGAAACATTTTTGCCGTGAAATGTCTGCTGCACGGACTGCACATATTCACTTATACATCACATTACATTAGTCATTACAGTGACTACTGAGCATGAAGGACTGCTTCATGTTGCAATTCATGTGGCGAGACCAAGGGTTTTCGGCAATATGGACGATTGTTGGTGACTATACAGTATTTTCACAAACTTCATGATTTTGTGCTTAATTCAGAATTTGTAAAATTTTACAATGAAATCAATAATTTTGTTACCGAGAATTAATAACCGGTCTGAGAAATTAGGACAACAGTTCCCCTTTAAGGTTTTAGAAATACTCCAACAAATATCGTGATTAAGATAGTGGTTTCAGTGTCTTACCAGGAAGCTGAAACAAAGTAAGGCTGGCAGTGCTTCTTAGCTCTAAATACATCTCTCTAGCTCTAGGAACATCACAAACAAGAGGGGTCCATTTTGCTCATCTACTTGTCATGTTCCTCATGGTAAGAAATTATCATTCCCATAATTTTATTGAGGGTTCACAAACTTTTTATCTGTAATGTATAATGTTAAGGCCTATAAGTGAATATGCTCATCCTTATTATTGACTGCTTATAACAAAGAGCCATAACCTTCCATTCACAGCTACTCAGTTTACCGAGTATAATTAAAATTTGCCTTGGCTATTTTCAGTACTGCCTAGAGAATAGAAATACCACTACATTTTGAATATTGTGCCACTCTTGCTCTATGTTTATGAAAATGTTATACTTTAAATCATAACTTGCCAATACAAAAGAATAAACACCTATTTTTTAAAATTCATTCAAGAAATAAAATGTGATATGAATGCAAATGATATGCATTGACAGTGGTGCTCAGGCTAGAATCAAGTACAATCTGTTGTTCTTGAGTTGATTAAATGTATTCCCATGCGACAATTGCCCTTTGAAGCAGCAGCATTACTCCTAGAAGTTCTATTTGACCATAATAAAATAAAAGCAAAAGCATTTTGCTCTCATCTTTGACTTACAACAGCTGCATCTTGAGCAGAGACGTAAGTTGATAAAGGCTTTTACGACTGAAGCTCATGGATCTATACTTTCATTGATGAGTCACAAAGCATGATTCTTTAAGTCATTTTCTGCTAATGTTACCTCATACCTATTTAACTTAATGTTATAAATAAATATAGCAGATTTAAAATTTAAAATTCAAATAAAACATACAGTATATGATAATATGATAAAATATTTCAAATACAGTACAGTACATGTAAAAGTATCATCATATCTACTAAGCTAAGTGAAAACCTGTCTGTATTACTCATTAGTTCTTTAAATTACTATTAAATTGACTATTAAGCATATCAGTCCAGTTTTACTTGCAAAATGATTTTGCCCTAATTATAACAGTATGCTACCATGAAAGGCTACAGCCTTATTAAGGTAATTCACAGGGCCTGAGCACATTAAAATGCGTAATGATTTGCAAAGAATCTTAATTGCTAAGAAATCTCTCCTGGGAAAAATAAACTGAAAGCAGTTTACTAACTGGGCATTATTCCATGCTATGCATCTTTTTACCACACTGGTATGTTAAGTAAATACCAATTGCAACAAATTAAGCTACTGAAAGTAGTCCCCATGCTCAGTACTAAGAATGTTCTCATTGTAACAGCTGTATCCCTTTATAGGATACTAATGTACACAAATAAGAACAACTTTTGCTGCAGACAAAGTAATTTAATACCATACTAAGCAAAACATTGGGAAATTCCAAATGCATTAGCAGCTTATTATTGAAATAATATTGTCACTATGAAATTATTTTTGGCATTCATCACTGGGAAATGTATTGTGATATTCAACTAAAATTGCATTCCAACTACAATACAATACACCTACTGTATGTCACATGCACTAATGAAGGAAGGTGTCATCAGTATTACAGATTAAGCTATTTAGAATGATTTTTTAAAAATAATCTGATGCAGGACTGCACTACTCTTTAAAAACTGTCAGGTGGTTCAGTGAATCCATAAAGTACCGCAGCTAAGTGTGGTTGACAAATCATGAAACTATTAAATTCAGTAAACTATTAAATATTTATTAAACAGAATATCTTATTTGTAATAATTTGAAAAAAAAAGCACACAAGTTGTGAGAATAAAAGGCATTTTGCAAAGACAAACTTCCATAGTTTACTTACATTACATACTTACATGAAACCTAACATGTTAAATTTCTTGGAGATGGAAAAGATGGTTTATGCCAGTCCATAGTTAGCTTGGGAAGGATTGCAAATAACACAGAAATACTGCTCGACTGGACTGGCATATAGAACATATAAATAACAAGCAAAACACTTTAAAATTCAAAAGGTTCTCTCAGTGAAGGTTCTTGCTTTTTATTGCTGTTAATGTATATCTGCCATACCTCACTATCTCTCTTAATCCTTAGTACCATAGTAAGATTGGATTTAGCAGATTTTCAACTTTGTTCAATCGGTTTTTATTCACTAGAATTGTAACTGTAGGGTTGATGCGAGGGTGGTTAATCCCCCTGCCTGTAAAGATGGGAACTGTATACTGTAGACACAGATATCCTTTTTACAATTTATTGCTGAACAGCCACATTTACACCAGCTGTGTTCTCGCTCACTCTCTTCCTGATCACTCATATTTCCCAAGCATGATCTCCCCGCAACCCATCAGAAAACACAGAAGTCACATCAATGTTATCCACTAACTGAAACAGAGAACTCCATATACATCTAAAAAAAATGTCAAGCAGCTCAATCAAATAAAACAACAATAGCAGGACCTAAGCTTACTTTCTTACCAGCTAATACTCCCCGTGTATGCAAGCTTCATATAAAACCCACACGTTTGTTGTGATTGAGCCATAAAGTTTGCTCTGCAAAATCTGTGAAGACCTTAATATAATAAAAAGACTCAATTATACCCAAGTGCAAAATGTGACCCTTAACCCTTTACCAATTGTCCATTAATCAGTACTTTAATGGACAAATTGTCAAACAATGGACAATATATTTCCCCCACGTTACTATTCACAAAATTGGAGGCCTTTAGTGGCCTCTAGTGGTAGGTTGGCTATAATACGGTATGTCTTTTTTTATTTCTGATAGATGAACTACAACATTTCTCATAAGTTATATTTTTCATTAATGGTATACTTCCATGCTTGTTTACTAGTTATTTTTTACTGTGCTGTGTATAAATGTGGACACAGAAATAATTTTATTGCTTTATTGATACAAAAGTATGTAAATAACATATCTATTACATAACTTAAATTATTGGTGTCATGTCAGTGTGTTATTACTACTGATGTAACAGAGTATTTCCTAAAAAGTATACTGTAAATATTGTTGTAAATATTATTACAACAAAGTGGTAGTAAAGCTTAAAGAATATGGAAAAAAATGTGTAGAAACCAATGTGTTCACCTAGCTATAGGTGGACTTAGAGATAAGTGATCAATGGGAAGGCTATGGTGAATTACTCTGATTAATTACAATAAAAATGAAAATTCAACACACCGGAAGCATAAGAAGACACAGGAGATGTAGGAAGAATGGAGAGAGAGACAAAGAGGAGACAAGAAGGAAGAAACAGACCAGAATTTGTGCTAAGTTCCTGCTCTGATCATTTTTGGACACCAGATTCTAGCCATAGTAAATAATTTGAACCTTGTTTTAGATGGCTTACTGTCTTGCTATTAAGGAAATTATTTTAAGGAAATGTCCTTTTATGTGGAATCCTCAGGCTAAAAACATTTTTCACCTAGCTAGTGATGTATCTTTAGAATAGAGAAATAGATTCCTATCACTTTTAGGCATCCACATTATAGTATAGTATTTAGCTTTGGGTCACATTCTTTGAATTTAGGATGCAAGGTATTTCTCCTGTTGGCCTCTTTAAGTATTATATAGGATTTCAGACTATCACGTTAATATTCTGGGTTTACTGGGTCCTAAAATGTACAGTATGCCTCTGAGATTCCCTGCTTTGTCAGCTGTGTCAGGGAACTTGCACAACTTGATGTCTACCTTCTGCTCCGGTATATCTTTGAAATTCAGGTTTATTTTAATCATTATATTTCCTGCTTAATATTCTCTATTTTCATGAAATCCCCAATTTATAACAGTATATAAATACATATATACTGTATAACGATTATTTTCTATATAGCTCTATAGACAATGTTACATTGTTTTTACTACATAAGTCTTTCAGACCCTGTCAAAGTTTATATTAAAGAAAGAATGCAATTTTTTACAGCACACCAACACAACCTTATAGGATGTCAGGCATGGTACATTTTAAAATGCATGGGTTAATCTCTTAATCCACACTTCAGTCTTTCATGACAACAAACACCATCACAAGAACCCAATGCTTAAATATTGAGAAATGTCACATATGTTTTGATCTGGCAAAGGTTCAATGCTTATGAATAAATAGTGAGAAAACTAAGGCAGATCTGAGCTTGAAACCCGAAGAATATAAAAGGGGAAATGTCACAGATTGAAAATGGGTGTGACACAACAGGTGTCAGTGGCTGCATTGACTTTAATTTTGCATAGAATAACTAGTGTTTCTATAAGGGTGGTGCATTCACGCATTCATCTTTCCTTGTTCTGGGTCTTCCTATTGATCTGAGATCCTTCTATAGGCACTTGTTAATTACTACACAGCTCAAAGGTGACAAGTGTGATTGCAAGACACATCTAAGATGTCTGCAATCTTAACTATAAATGTTCTAGGTTTATTTGTGGTAAGATGGCACTTTTTATAAGATGCCAAATAACTGCCATCAAATTTTATGGTTTACATTAAATCTGGAAAGATGGCAATTAGGACCATTAATTGTTTGGAAGATTGCATGAAAACAATGCATTCATCCTTATATTAAAATGTTCCATTTTTTGAACATTGGAAAATGGCTATTACAAGCTCATAATATTAAATATTATATTTAATAGTATATGTTTTATATCTCAAAGCACTTTATAATAAAACATCAACACTTGAGTGAGGTGTACAAAAATATACTATAGATACTGTAAGACAGAACTTGTGCTGACAGACTTGCAAGATTTGATATGAGCTGAGAGATCATTTCCACAGCCTTGAAGCAACAGAACAGAAAGCATGGTCTACTGTACTTTGGAGCCACGTTTTAGGAACTGAAAGAAGGGAGAACTCCAAAAAGTACAAATAAGGTATGTGATTATAGGTGCTGGAACAGTTCACTGATATTGTCAGGAGAAAAAAACATTTAAATCCTTACAGGTGAACAGTAGATTTTTGTTTATTATATTGTGAAATCCAGTGCAATGAAGCTAAAAGAGGTGATTTATTTGAATGTATTTTAGTTTTGTAATACTGTATGTTTGAAAATGCCAGCAAGCAATGCACAACAAAAACCTGGATTTTTAGTTTGTTTACATAAATGCTCCTAAAATCTAATTTTCACCGTTCTAAAACAATAAATTATTGGAAGAAATATGCATAACTGAAAATGCTGCCTTACCTTTAATAAAGGACATTTGCATATATAGCACTTTGTAACTGCTGTCATCAAAGTTTTAAGACTTAGAATAAAAATACAAAAAAACAGTAATATGAAGAAGTAGAAAGGAATCTTGCACCTTTTTCCTGTGGTGGAAGTGTTTTTCTTTAAATCTTTTATTCTAAGTTGTACAGTAAGTAAAATTCATCTTCACAAGTTGTGCTTTTTAGAAAATTTTGTTTTATGCTTCTATCTATGTAGGGTTTACTTCAGGCAGTCATCCCAATCGTCCACTTTATTACTTCTTCCCAGACAGTTGAATTCACTGCTCCAGATATTCAGTAATCCTATGCTTCTTCTAAAAAGTTAACTCATTCATACATATACAGTATATTGGCTTTGTCTTGGTACATATATTGTTTCATTGCTTTAGCAGTGTTAAGTGCTAACAGACAGAACAGACAAGATACTCTTATCTCACTAAACTTTGATTTTCCTTCTCCACCTCACAAAATTATTTTTACCTTTCCTTTAACAGTACCAGCATGATCACACATTTGTGTTGATTAATGATTTATATTCACCAGTCTTTTGATAGTGGGGTTATGTCCTTCACTGTCAAACTATAATCTAACTAAAGAACAGAAAAGTCAAACAAAAAGATTTCCTAAAACCTTGAACAAAGAAAGTAATTACTTTTTTTCTACAAAAAACTATTTGTAATAAATACTATATGAGTTTTATAACTTTTAAATATACCAAATTACGTATTATAAACAGACAAAATCAGCCAGCCATCAAACATTGAATATTCAGATACAAAGCTGTTTCATTCACAAGCTCAATCTTATTGGGTGGAAAAGTAATCTTTGTACAGTTCTTAAGTCTTATTTGCTCATATGTTTGAATTTGTGTATATTTATTTATACATTGATTTTGTTATTTTTGTAAAGAATAAACATTGGCATTATGTTTGCAAATATAATAGTTTCTGGAAACATGATACATTGGCATAACCTCAAATTGAGAACTCACAGGGAAAAATATAACAAAGGACCAGGAATTGTACTTATATATTGTATTTAAATTGAACTTATTAGTTATATCTAGATGCCAGGAATATTAGCAAACATGAGATAACTACTACCACTTTATGGCGCAATTATGATCTTATCTGAATCACAGGAACATGGTTAACTAAACATGATAGGAATGAATGCAGCATTAGCGGATACACATTGTTCCAGGGAGAAAGGGAAGATAGAAGAGAGAGAGATGTACTGTATAGATATCAAAAAGAGTATTCAGGCTCATGAACATAGTCTAAATGAATCAAGAGTCTAGGACTTCTATTGTATTTGGGACAGTATTTGTGCTACTATTACATTAATTAATTATATTATATAATATAATACTGGACTTATACTAAACATTGAGCTGTCTAGTCCAGTTTCCCCAGCCTCTCCAAAGGCCGGGCTGCATTGGAAGTCCTCCCGCAGGTTGCACTCTGTTATACTGTTCAGTATTGGTTCTCCCAGCCTGATGCTCTGTTTCTTCTCCCCAGGAAATCAAAGTCCCAGAATAATACCTCAGTTCTGCTGCCAATGTCTCTTTTGGTCTATGGTTCCTGGTCCAAATGTTTCTCCCACCTGTGGTCTCTCACAAAGTGACTTCCCTTGTTCTGTCTGCCTTGTGTTGAGGGGCTCATGAGAGGAAGTGGGAGCTCCCTTCTGTTCAGGCTCATATCATTATATAATTTTATCCCTTTACATAGCCAATTCCCCTCGGGTGGGTTACACTGTCCCTATCAGGGGCAGGAGTGACCAGTTAATTATCGAGAGGAAGTATGGGTCATGTAAGAACCATAAATATGCAGAACTCCAGAAGTCATGGGGCCCTATCACTGATTTGTTTCCTTTCTTGCTCCCTCTCTGCCAAGATCTGGTCGAAATTGGCTCAGCAAACCCTCAAAGCTCCATGTGCAAATGTACTGTATTTGCATCTTGTCTGTGTTCTTCAATTCTTGCTATTTTTTTTCTGCCCCACTGTCTGATTGAGAACATTGAAGTTAAAGACTTGGGGGGAGAAAATAAACACTGGAGAAGGACAGACACGCACACACACATTGACACAATCTTGGCCACCAAATGCAAACTTAATTAATCACAGCCTGTTCCTCCTTAACCTGATGGCATTCTGTGACAAATTATCTGGCATTTTGCTTCTTTCAGCCTTTTTTATGTCTGCCTGACTTGGGGAGTGTAGGCTGCTTTCCTTCACTAATCCACTTTCCTTAAGATGTATCTTAGAAAATCTATCAGTATTCATTTTTTGCTTCAGGGCTGTGGGTATGTCTTCCATTTGCTCCATATAGCCTCCTTTGTTCATCACTTTACCGTGTTTCTTCTTGTTTCTAACTGTAAACTACTGACTATAAGTTATGCCCATGGCTGCTATTTCTCATAGATGGAATTATTTTTTTATATGGACTTTTTATGTCACCTGGCGTTCTCCAGCACTTTACAGTTACCATCTCTTTTGTATGATTCAGCAGTTACTGCCAGTTTCTCTCCTGCTTGCCAAACTCTTCAGTTTATCACCTTATGTTTACTTCTTTAACATGTTTAGGTTATACATTTATTATTGCTGAATTACTTGGAGACATGATTACATCTTGGGGGCAGCTCTCATTCATTTTCATCATCATCATCATCATCATTATGTCATTAGTGTTGTATTTAAGAAAACCTCTTATCCCCTCCTTGAAAGTCATCAAATTGATGATGCAATTGACTATCTGATTTCACTAATCTGTCCAATGAAAGCAACTTTTCCTGCTAGAGAAAACCAAAATTGACCAAACCGAGAAAGGGTGATCATACCTTCCTTTTCAAATGAAATAATGTAACAAGTAATTGCTTATGTTTTAGTTATGTTTAAGTGACATAGTTTCTGTTTTTTCTGTATAACTGAACGATCATACTGTTTCTAGAAATTGGTTTCTTTCACTGGGAGAGATCCTCATAAAATCAGTATCCTTGCCAAATGTTTCTCCAGCATTTAGAAATTTGCTTTTCTAGCTGCATGCTTCAGAATCAAAAGTGGTTTGTTAAAAGCTCTTAGGCACTCTCAAGAAATTAGGCACTGAAATTAAACCATTTTTGTCTCAGGAAAGACATTATGGACTGAAAGCTTTTTTGCAACTATTCTAAAATATTCTATGACAGTCACTTCAAATTTAATTAATTTAATTTGGAGATTCTTATCTGGACCATATTCCGCAGAATGCTGTGGGGAATGAGCTACTGTCCTCAGTCACCTGACTGCTTGGAGCATGGCAATTAGTCAGGTGACAATCTAAAAAGCATATGAATTAGGCTTGAAATTGTCAGTTCCAATATGAAGTGATTGTCTGTCACTGTATGAGGAAGGAGGGCCTGTCCACTGCCTTATGAATCAATATTCAGATATTAACTTATGTGCAATTTAGATGCTGGCACATAAGTTAATATTCATGATTGGCAAGATGAGGCATTAATTTATATATCCAGGTGGTCACCATCGCTAGCTAAGGTGATCAACACTTGCCACCGCATGTTTTTGGATTTCATGGCTTCTTATTTCATACGTGTCTTTTCATTTGTATTGCTTGGTGTCACCACTTTATCCATGCAGGGTAAAGGTCAAAGATCACATATGCATGATATAAGATTTTTCTTGGCTACTGCACTGACATTTCAGTTTCTTATGTGTGTTTAATCTAAGTCCTTATATGAATATAATACCTTTGTTCCTTGAGAGTGATGAGAGGTGACGGAGATATCTGAAGCAGGTCGGAGAGCGAAGGCAAGCAGACATTGCTGATTTGAGAGCTGCTCAAGGCTGGGGGGTTGCGCCACCACACAGGGTTGTAAGACTGGAGGGCTGGTTCTGTGGCACTGGTCCAATCCTTGGCTGCAAAGACAGAGTGCTGAGAGGCAGAGGGGGATTGAGACAGAGAAATACTCTGACTGAATCAGGCTGTGTCGTTCTGGAAAGCATTTGTTGTGCTGAGAGCACCACCCTGGTGAGGAGGTAGCTCAATGACAAAGAAAGATCAGTGGCAGATCAGGGTTTAAATATCCTGTGCTGATGGAATGACCACCTGTTAATTGGAGGCAGGCTGTTAGGACAATCGACACGAGCGAGTCCTCACAGCCCTTGGAGGTGCTCGATTCCTTGTGCAAATGTGCCCGGTTTCCATGGAGACAGGGGGCTGTGAGTTCTGGCTCGCCCGGGCTGAAAAACCTTTCAAAGAAAATGCATTTCCTCTAGTTAAATCTGTTTCCATAGGTCACCGTGAGATGAACCTACTTTTAAATAACAGATTAAAAAAAATTTCAGCACTGCCTAAAGGGGTTTTGCCTCTTGGGTCAGGTCTATACATGTATTTGTATTACAAGGTGAATGAGACAATTGGGTTCTGCTCACAAAACAAGTTATGCATTTCTATTGTCTTAGATTTAATGTAGGTCAAAGATTGAAAGGTAAGCTTAATGTTATTAATCATTGTGAATGAAAGCAACACACAAAAGTACAGTGTATGCTTTTTTGCTATCCTGTTATGAACTTGAATGCCTATGTGACGTCCAGGAAGCATTTCTGTAAAACAAATTGAAAAATGGTTGGTGACTACTTTATAAGTGCTTATCATCTGAGTTTTTAATGCACATAGACTTATATCTTGCATTAATTGTACATCTTTTATGGCTTCTTTTTGCACATTTCCCCAAGTTTACACAACTTTGTAAAGCTTTTCCAAATGGTTGAAAGAAATAAACTTAATAAAATAAAATAAATATGATTTAGTAAAGCTTTCAGGTCTGGATATTCTCATTTATAATGGAAGTAAAAAATAAACTAAAAGATATTGTTATAAATGCTAATACAATAAAAACTATTTCCAAGTAAGAAGAGATAAGATTTATTAGCTACATACAATTTCTTGCATTAGGAATTTGTCTTTTTGCACACTCCAGCTTGCTCTCCATGAGACACAGGCACACAGAAGGGGAGAGAAGCTTGGGGTCAGAGCTCAGGGTCAGCCATTTATATGGTACCACTGGAGCAGCTGGTGTTAAGGGCCTTGTTCAGGGGCCCAACAGAGTAGGATTTATCTGCCAGCCACAGGATTTGAACTGGCACCTTTCCAGCCACAGGCGTAGATTCTTAGCCACAATGCCACCACTCTGTCCAGCTTATGTGGGTATTATTACATAGGCAAGCCTTCATATTGAAAGTGAACATTTTTCTTTGTCTTTCATCAAGAAATGCGTATTACATCTTAAGGTGTCACGATATTAGTTCCCCCTCCTTAAGGGTGCTCCAGCCCTTTCACTAAAGACTTTATTCTACGCACCTGCTCCCTATTCCCAGCCCACCTTAAAAGCCAGGCGCTGACGCTCTTCCGGGCTCCGCAGCTGATTTCCATATCGTGCGAGTCCGGGACCAGGAAGCGCCTGGTCCCGTTAAGGTTTTAACCTCGGTTCCCGTTCCTGTTCCCCGTCCGCCGGTTCCGACCCGGCCTTTGTGGTTCTTAATTCCTTCCTCTGATGGATCTCCTGGTTTTGGACTTACCCTTGCGTTTTGGATTTTCCCTAAGGATTACTCTCGGATTGTTCGCCTCGGCCACACCTCCCCCGTGCACCAGCGCACCTTGGACACACCCGCTTGTCTTCAGCCCCGTTTTCCTGCATGACGTCTCCCTAGTGTTTCCCCACTCCGGCGGACTGTGTCGTCCGCATAGGGTCCGGAAAGAACTGTTCGTTACATAAGGTTTATGATTGACTAATGGACTGACAAAAAGGGTTATATCCTTATAGTGTTACAAATAGAAATTTCCATGTACTGAGATTTTTAATTTTGTAACTGTACTGTTTTTCATTGCAACTTAAAATGTTTCATTTGAATTCTTAATATATTCTTCTAATTAATTATATCTTATTTTAATTGAAATTCTTTTTAGTTAAAAAAACTCAATAATGCACTGCTTAAATTATGTCACAAACTGCTTTGATTATGTGCTGATATGATTGTTAAAAATTGTATGTGTTTTATGGTGTTACAGGGGAGTTAATAAATTCACATACTGTATAATATGCTAGCAAAGCATCATATGTAGATGTTTGCTCAGAGGTTTGTACATTTTCAGAAAAAAAAATATTTTTTCTATTTAAAGCTTCTATTTAATATTTCCATTTATATTTCTGTAACATTTCCCCGAGTACCATCAACGTATTTTTTTTCATTCTTTGCTATTGAGGAAGCAAAATCATACCAGTTTTGAGGTTTTAGTACACAGGTCCAACTCATTCTAATCAGCTGTGCTTAATCTGTGCACTAGTTCACCAGAGCTGAGGTACACCACTTCTCAATTTTAGTCTGTCCTGGACTTGGAACATCTAAGCACTGCACAGACTTCCATCTTGTAATACAAAACATTTAACATGCATATTTACAACTTAACAATGACTTTGAATTAGACATGAAATGTGAAGAGAAAATAACAGGATGCAAATTCTCAGAATTAGCTGCAAATGTTATTAAGTACTTTAGCCCTACATTAATGTGATATATTTTGTCAATGTATTTATTTATAGAGTATATACAGAGTTTAAAGCATATAGCTCTGTTCTGCCCTGCCAGGATTCATCACAATCACTGACAGATCTGTACACAGTGTCATTCCCTAGACAGTTGTGAACAGTTTTGGTTAAAATAAAATGGTCACTGTTACATACTGTATACCATATAGGCTAGTGGGAAACTGTTGAGTCAGATTCTGAAACCAAAGACAATTCCATCTGACTGGAAATGTTTAAAAAATACAGTACACCTAAATACATACGATTATGTTATTTGAAATTTCTAATCATGTTTTCATGTGTTATCAAAAGTGGTGGCTAGAAAATGTGTTACTTTGTTTTCATGTCCCATTACATGTTCATGTCAGGGTTAAGTCCTCTGTGCCTCCATTACCCCTCATGCATTTGCTCTCTGCCTACATCATCTCTCTGAGCTCCCCAACCTTGTGATTTATAGTAGTACTGCTGATCAGGTGAACAAACCCAAGTTTTGGAAATTATGACATTCATTTTTTTCTTAGACTTAACTCTTCAGTTCAGAAACAGCCCATATTTCATTGAAGGATTCATATGTAGGTGATTTACCAGTGTCTTAAAAAAATTATGCATCTAGCCCATTCTGTTTTCATAAGTTTAAAAATAAAGATAAAAAGCAATTAAAAACAACATTAGCCCAATCATAAAGTTTAAGATGTTTTAAGACAATATAGAATTTAAGCTATTGTTTATGATGGATTTGACAATGCTATTATTCTAAATGCTTCTGACTGAAAGAAACTACCCTTCAAAAAACTCCATAAGAAAAAAAAACACATAACAGTACCTGAGATACTGCTTTAACAAAAGAGTTACTGTATGAAAATATATTTTCCTTTAGGAAAATTGTTATAAATGACACTTCACAGTCAATTGCTTTATATCAATGACATCAAAGTCACCATCTTCATTTCAATGCATTTTAGAAAACATTTTAAGATACAGTATGTAAGTAGCATTTTATACAGTATGTTCTGGTTTTAGATTTCTTAAGGTCAGCAGCCTTAATAGTCATTTTGGTGGAGACAGCCTCTGAACAATAGTAGTGCTAAGGGGAGTCTTTTCAAAACAGCAGTAAGTAAGTCTCTGTAACACAGCTTGTTTACTGAAACACTAATCCCTTTGGCATAGAAAACACTTCTCAGCCTTGTTAGTTCATTGGCTTTGAAAAGAGTTATAAATGTTTGTCAGAATGCCGATTTTTTGCACATGTTCCTATTCTTTCTTGTCTTTATTGTAAAATAAAATGTTTAAAAAAATGCTATGATATAAAGTAATTAATTTTTTTTATCAATGCTTTAATTTACTTTTTCTTGAAGATTATAATACTTCATGTTAATCATCAATAACTGAACATAAGTCTTATTCACCAATATATTTCACTAAGAAACCATTGTTATGAATAGAATTTCCATTAAATTTCCTCTTGATGCCGAAAGCATGATACATAAGTAAAAGCCTTAGTCATCAGTCAAGAATGACTGGAATTCCCCATCTGTCTGTGCACAATTGCTTCAGTTCCACTCTGTTTGGGTGGACATTTGCTGATTATCTTAAGTTTTACTGCAACAGGTCCAGGGAATTCTGGTGCCTGGAAGTCTGCAATTACATTAATAGTGACACAATGTTTTTCTAGTCTGCTCTAAGTCTTCTTAAAGGCACTTTGGGAATTAGTTAGCATACGTTTGCTAACGAGTGATGGTTATTTAGATGGCAGTAGGTAATTAAGGCAAGGATCTCACTAAGCCATTCAGTGAAAGAAACTGGGGTATCAGCTTTGAGATCACTGCAACTCCACCTGTTCTCAATACCCAGAACTCCATAGGTTTGGCTTTGTCAATGCTTTTCAGGATTCTGTTAATAGAAGAATGGTTCTTAAATATGAATATGTCAGAGGAATGTGTGCACAGCTCCTTATTTTCCTGATTTTTGTATAGGCGTTACAGCTGTAAAGCTGAGAAAACTGAGTGGGTATAAAATATGAAATTATGGGGAACTCAAAACATGAGTCTGCACAAGTAATGCAATAAAAAGCATTAATTATAATGGGGAAAACCTTTGAATTGCCCAGAAATTTCAGGAAACAAATTTAACAATATCTACTATTTGTAAAAATTCAAAAGCTAAAATGTGTCTTTCTGCATTTCAACATGGAATTAACCTCCTTTTCAGCATTCCTGATCATGCAGCTCAAACTTCTCATAAATCTGTGATCTTGATAGACAATCTCAGGCTCCTGTAAAATAAAGTAGATAACTAACACAAGCTTGCATTGACCTCTTGCAGTGCTAGAGAACCTACTTATGATGTTTAATGAGAAAAGAAAAGTGTTTCTGGACATTTGTTAACACTTCTGGTGTGTATATCAAAAGAGCCTATGTGATTTCAAGTTATTGACAAAAGAAAATGCAAAAATATAAACACAGGCAATACAAGGGACAGGTAAGAACCCTTCCTAAGTTTCTGAATGGTCAGAATTTGCAGAATGACAGAGGTAATTAATGCATAGAGGTGATTGCCTCTCAAGTTTCTTCGAAAAGTCAGGGAATGACTGAGGTCCTTATACTCCCCAGATCCAGCAGGAGGATCATGATCAAGAAAGTAGCACTGAAGCTCTGATTTTGACAGCCGATCCATTTCAACCTTCATTGTGACTCATACAGTAGTCTTTGGACAATAGAGCTTTATCTGATGCAGAAGGCTATACCTGGGCTACGGAGTCAGCAGATTCTACACACAATGTAACTATGGTTACATCCATTGAATCAAATTCGTCATCAGAAGTCTCTAACGACTGAACAAACTGTTTGGAGAGTGTGTTTTTCCTATGAAAAATGGGGAATGGGAGCTTTTGGTTCTGGAAAAATGACAGGGAGCACCTACAACTACATTAGCTGCTATAACAGAGGAATTTAACAAAACTTTGAGCAACCCAAAGGCTCAGTCATGTAGGGAAATATAGCAGAACATTATAGCATTTTGAGATTAAAAAATATTTGTTTTTTTCTTCCAAGAGTCTTTTCTTTTCACCTTTATGTATATGTGTGTGCATGTGATACACAAGAGTAAATAATTGGTCTTTCCCATATCACTTCAGTAAGAATCCATACATGGAGCTTTGTTTTGATTTTTCAATCCTATGCTGGTTTCCAGGTTAACATTATGAGGGACAGAGATGTGTCAAAGATGGTTGGCAATAACCTATCAGCTAGAAGATGGATGATACCAACAAATCTGCATTAACAAGATTAATTCTGACCTGGAAGAGGTTACCGGGTGTTTATTCTTTTTGATGTTCTCATAATTTAAGTGGTCTATGTATGGCTTAAAGCATTAAAGCACACAGTGCAATAACTGTACAGATGCAAAAAGCACTAGAAAGGGAGGGCACATAGAGATAGCAAGTGCTTAGAGGGAGTTCAAGGAAGGCACAAAAACATATGGAGGCACAGAACACAAAGCCAGAGATACTAAGTGGCAGCATCCACAGGGGCAACCAAAAAAGCAATGGAAAGGCTGTGAAAGGGGCTGCACCACAGCCCGCATTTTGAAGTCTATTGTTCCTTTTCTGTTCCTTGTCCTCTTGGTTGTTTCATGCTTAAAATCTGAAAGAAAAACAGATACTGTACCTGTAGTTAGGAAGAAAGGCATGATGTGCGTGTCAAGAGCTGTACAAACAACAAAAAGGGGGAGTTAGCTCCTCAGATGGAGAATAAAGGTCTTTCCTTTTTCATTTTTTAAAAAGAGAAAGTGGGGGGCAATGGGGGCTGACAGATTTGGTTGTATAACTACAACATATCAAAAAGGCAACTGATAAGGGACAGAGTGTGATGCTTTTAGTTTGCCAAAGTCTGAGAAAAAAGGTTGTACTTTTAGAAGAAAATGGAATAGGGTGGGTGGACAAAATGAACATACAGTACAACAAACTAAGAAGTAAACAGAAAGGAGGTAAAGGATTCTGACCCCATGCTCAAAAGAAGGATACCACTATGGAAGAACTTTATTTCTTGTTTTCCCTCACTAGAGACACCAGTTCTGGATCAAACCAGGGAAAGAGCAAAAGCCAGCTTCTAAACTGGAAACACATTCAATTATATATAGTAAAACAATAGATATAAAAGATACAAAACAAGCTCAATCTCTTACCCACTGTGAGGAAATGAAAGAGATAGGACAGGAGACATGTCTGCTCTATACACATAGGGTAGAGGGCATAATGCTACTGACTGGTCTATTGGTGAAGCTAATATAAATGTTTAGTTTCACACCTCTGGGTGCTTTAAAACATAAGTGAAATGTTTTATGGTGAAGTTGTATTACCTTTCCAGTAAAACTGATAAACAAATTGCAATTAGTTTGAAAAGGTCTTTGTGTAATAAGCAAAACAATTAATTCAAAATGTATGATTAATTTCGTATTTTAACATTTTTTCTATATGATAAAATAGAATTTCACAAACATGAAATATTTCACAAAAATATCTGTTACACATGATCAATACTGACAATTCTTAGCAAATATCAGAAACGTACAGATGCAGTCATTCAGAACGAGCGGGATACGCTGCGGTAAAACCCGTTGGGCGTGTCGCATCAGAACACATCATAACACCTCAGATCGCGTCATACCGTATGATACCACAGTAAGATAATAGTATCTGGAATCACTGTCTGGTGGAGCTAATAAAGGTTAACCTCTCCTGTACAGTGTTTGAGCTGTCGCCAGAAAACACCATGTTTTGAATCCGGATCACTGCTGAGGGACAATCTTTATTCAATTAAGAATTTAAGTTGCATACTGTTTAGACTTTTAAATTAAAACTGTGTATTACAGCATGTTAATCATTATACATTAAAAAGTTGGTATATTTTATGAAAGCAAGATTGCTCAGTTGGACAAAAGTACACAACCTACCACCTTTATCATAAATATTTTAATTATGTGGGAATATTTTGTGCATCAAAGTCTTTACCAAAGATATTACTAATAGTATTAATAATGAATGACCTTGGACAAGCTGTAAACTCAAAGTATTACCCTGGTTCACATTCTTTGTAACCATGTTTGTAAACGAAAATACTTTATTTTTTCGTTGACAAAAAGTAACACCACAGCATTTCGTTGATCTGATCACGCATTCGTTTCCAATCATACAAAGTAAGTCTTGAGAATCCGATTCACCATGCCTTTCACATGCTCATAAACGATATTAATTTAGGAACATAAACATATTACTGTATGTAAATTGTACTGTATATGGCTGGTCTTGGTATTTAAAAAAAAAAAATACACACCAGTATTCCATTTCTCCCTAAACATTTTAAGCATCAAAGTCTTACAGTAGATGTGGTTATTTTGAAACGTTTTTACCTGCTCCTTCTGACCATGTTACTGTCCGTTTATATACTTTGTGAAAAATTGATCGTTTTAACCTATTAAACCTTTGCGAATACACTTGTTGTCGGATTAAACAAAAGCATACTTTTAGAATTGGATTAATAGGGAATATAATATGGATTCATGTATCTAAATAAATTAATAACGGTATAACTATATTTCTATATTGATATGTGTATTGCTGTTTCAGTGCATGTCACGTGACTGGCCTGGGTAGCGTGACAGCTTAAGTGACTGATTTACAAGTATGAGGTTGGGTGTTCAAATCCAGCAATTTAAAAAAACTTTTATGACCTTTGGATGCATTATGCTCATATTCTTTTTATACACAGCTACTAAAATTTCAATTTAGTGGTAAAATTCCATATAAATATTCAATACTAAGCATATTAAATTGTGCACAGTAAAGAGATTAAATTATTAAATCTTTTCACTACCGACCAATGCACCACGAGTGCCCCTGTCAGTCATTTTGGCCAGCCAATCACGTACCGCGGTACGGCACGGTGGCGCACGCGTAGATGCCCGCGGTACGGGTTTGTACCATGCATTTTGAATGGCTGCATCTGTATACTGTACAAAAAAAATTTCAGTGTTGACAATATAACCACAACATTTAATAAATAAAGTTTTATTTTAATAAATCAAATCAAGTATGTTTTACATATTAAAATAGCAAATAATAAATAATTCTAGTTTCTACCAATGTTTTTTTTTTTTCTGTGAATACATTCCATTAAACAGCCAGAAGTTAGGATGGATAGTATAATTAAAAAAAATATCACTACTTTTTGCTTTTGGGTATGAGGACATGTGCAGTGGCTTTTAAAATTTTTTTTCAATCTCTTCTGTCATGTTCAGTAGTGTTTCTGATCTTACTTTAATACTAGAAATAGATTTAAATCATAAACAAATTATGGTTAGCTGCATGAAAAATCGCAGTACTTGCTTGAATGCACACTATGTACAAATTACATTCTACAAAGAACATGAATATACATGAATAATTTATTGTGGGTTTTTGCTTGGAATTGCTTGGATTTTTAAATGAAATGAAAGGCCACTGTAAGAAAGCAATATCACAAAACATAGTCAACAATACTTCACCAGTAGGATTCTAATTTATTGAAACTTTGTTATTCTTTCAGGGCCATAGAGAATGACAATCACAGGTGCACGGAGGAGCCTCGGGAGTCTTCGGGAAGGCTCGGTGGGAGTGAAGCTTAATGAGAGAAGACAGAGTAATAATGCAGGCTGATAGAAAAAATGGAGCTGTATAATTAATGTAAGCTGGAAATGGGGCTCCTTTAATGTAATGAAGAAGCTGGCTTGAACACAGCTATCTGAGCAAACACTAAGCTGGGAAAAAAGCTGCCTTGATGCAGCAGAAAGACTGGCTTGAACATACCTGTCTGAAAAAATACTAAACCATGAAAAAAGCTGCGTTGATGCAGTGGAAAGTTTGGCTTGATTACAGCTGTCTGAATTGGAGACTCTGGCTGAAATGAAGCTCTCTGAAATAATGTTGAGCCTCGTAGAGGAATGAGACTATCTAGAAAAGACAGCGGAGAAGGCTGAGAAGTCATTAGCCAGGAGGAAAAAGCTGAAAAGAAAAAGGTTGAAAAAGTGGGAGCTGAAAATAAGCAGTGAGGGTTGCGAAAAAACAAGGCGTTTGTCAGATGAGCGTTTCAGTTCTGCGAAGCTTAGCACAGAGCGCATAAATCAATGTCATAGCACTGAATTAGTGGAGAAAAACCCCTTTACTAATCTGCTTAATTATCGGATTGATATTGTGATGGTCCACCTGATTGAAAGTTTAGTAGACTTTCGGAGATGCATAATGAGTGAGATCGCACAAGGTCAGAAGGAGGCTGAGAGCCCATGTGAACGGGCTGGTTGCCTGGAGCAACATCAAATTCCCAGTTTGAAAACTCCTGAAAGATTAGACTATTTTTTCTATGGAGACCTAAGGGGTTGTAGTGGAGCAGCCAACGTAATCTAACACTATTAAAAAAGCAAATGGTAGGTAGGTCAAGTATTTTATAATTTCATTTGGTTTCTTCTTTTTGTGGATCTTTATTGTAAACACCATGAACAAAATATTAACCTGATGTCTGTGAAACAATATGGCATCTATTTTAGCTTCAAGTTCATGAACGTCTTACTGAGACACTGGTTCAGAATTTTTGATCCAGCAGCAATATGCAATTACTAACCTGACATGGTCAGGCGTCAGTGTAATTGAAATGTTGGCAAGGTAATTGTCTTTCCCTATCAGGCAGTTTTGCATCATGCTTCTTTTCTTTTTCTGAAATAAATTTACAAAAATTGAAGGGGTCCGTATGGCATATACTTTCCAATGAAACGTATGACGAAGTATGAATACAAAGATGTAAACAATCTAGATGCACCTTCAGAATATTAAAGGAATAAACTGTTTTTTAATTGCTTAAAGCAATTTTTTATGTCACCTGTTGACCTTTGCATCGTTTATACGAGTCTTCCTTATTGTATGTGTGATTATCAAAGAGTGTTGTATATTAATTACATTGGCCAAACTTTCATCTGTCACACCCTCTACATCTAGAGGGCGGTCTTATTCTGTCCTGTTACTAGTTTCTCTGTGTTTTCCTTATCCTTCCGGAGTGTCTTTGTGCAGGGCTATATATTTCCGGGTCACCCTTTGCTCCTCCCTCAGCATTGATGGGTTCAGATGTCTTGAGACCCGCCCAGCACCAGGTCATCTCCTCTGCGGCCTGAGGGCATAGGTTTCTTCCTGACATCGTCTGACCTTCTGGGCCTGGGCTAACCTCCGGGTCGCTCCATTTGCCGCTACACATAGGGTCTTTATTGCTCTCCTGGCCATTCCACGGCACGCCTTCCTGACTTCCGTGACATAATTTCCATGATCTACATTTTTTTCAGAATAATCCATAATTTGAACTCGAACTACATAGTTCACACTTG
Organism: Lepisosteus oculatus; assembly: GCF_040954835.1. Taxonomy (NCBI): domain Eukaryota; kingdom Metazoa; phylum Chordata; class Actinopteri; order Semionotiformes; family Lepisosteidae; genus Lepisosteus; species Lepisosteus oculatus. The sequence continues at coordinate 19,482,698 of NC_090697.1, read as the reverse complement.
GATACAGATTTGTTGGAAAACCCAAACAATTTAACAACAAACTATGTCAAGTACATGGCATCAATTTAACAGACTAACCACAGCATGCTAGTCCTCCAGGTTGGGGGTTGGGCTTGGTGCTATCAAGATGCTGCAAACTTACCAGCTTGTAGTGTTGTAACAAATGTTAACATTTTTGTTTTGGTTCCCTGCAGGTTTTCGGTATTTCATCCAGAAGCAATTTCATATACTTTTGTTTTTAATTTCTGACTTTGTAGCATTTCAGAGAGTTTTATTTTATTTTTTTGCTTGCTATTCATTGCAACACTGCATCAGAAACATAAAACAGAAATCTCATTTTATGCTCACAACTGCAACAAACTGTGTACTGTAGATCAGGCTGTCACTCCCAACTGAGCAACTGGGAAAGGAGAAAACTGGTATGTTTCCTAGCCACTCTGAGACCAATTTAAATTTTGAAAAGAGCTGCAGTGTTTGGTAGCTGAGATTGAAGAAAAAATGTTCATAAGTCAAATCTGTCATGTATGGCAAAGTGGCAATAAGCAGCCATTAATGAAAAAAAAACCCATCTCATATCCTGTATGGAGTTTGCAATAAAGCGTTTGAGTGATATAACAATCATGTGACAAAAAATGTTTTGTGGTCAGACAAGACAGAAGTTGAACAATTTGGTCAAAATGCTAAATATTATTTCTAGGTCAAGAAACGTTTTGCATTTCCCCTTCAATGCTATCCCTACTGTCAAGGGGGCATCGTGTTATGCCACTGCTATTTATCAGCAGGGACCTGCCTGCACTGAGAGCAAATCAATGCAGAAAGTTACAATGGTATGGTACTGTATGGAGATACTTATCTCCTTCCAATAGAAGACCTCTGGCTAGATTTGAAAATTGCTATTAATTACTGAAGCTGGTTTATGTAAAAATGTATATACATCGTTTGTATTTAATCAAAATGGGACATCATTGTGAGAGGATGAATACTTTTAGAAAGCACAGTAACACTGCAAATGTGCTGAGTGTGTAAGAAACCATAAAGCTTAATAAAGCCATAGTGTTAAAAAAAAACAACATTAATCAGTTAAAATCAACAAATATCGTCCATTACTTACATAGAGTCTCCACGGGATCAATGACTCAAGCTAAAATGAACCGCTGACAAAGCAAAGTTCATTCCTTTTGTACCACTTTTTTCATTTGAGAAAAATAAAAAATTAATAATCACAGCAAGTCTGCTTACAGATGTTTCACTCTCAGTTTTTCCTTTCTCTCTCTTCATTCTAAACCTCTAAAATTAGTTCCCCAACAAGGTACTTAAAAAACACACAGAATGATCAGCCATACCATCACTTAAAACTTTCAGCTTTATACTCTGCAGCATATGTACCACTACTCTAGCTGTCATTTAATAATTACATAAGGAATCTGAATGGAGAAGTTGTTATTAGTGAAACCACAGCCGATATTTATACAGTATTATAGATATAGAGATTAAAAAGATATTAACAAGGTTCTCTTCCTTTATCTATAAACTGTGCTGGTGCTACAGAACAGTGTTAGTCCATGGACTAGTGGCAACACTTCCTCTGCTACTGTGGTTAGGGAACACAAATGACAAACTATTTAACAGCATTTGTGCCACAATTTCCTAACAGCTACTGTATATGAAAGCTTTAATGCCACTCTGAACCCACTTTGGTATGGTGTTTTGTTCAGCATTCCTGTCAATACCTGCATATATTTCCTTAAGCTTCTGGTTGCAGATACCGAGTTAGTTATCAGGAATTTCTATTTCTATCAAGTTTTGACACCCCTTGATTTCTTAAAATATACATGATGCTATCAGAAAGCCCCCCTCTGATACAGCACACATTATGCAATTCATATCAAACTGTGTTGTTCTATTCAGAAAATGCAGTCTCATAAATACAGGTTCTACACCGTTTCTTTTCTTCATTTACATTCGGAGAGGCTCGTGTTTTAATACCTAATTGTGCACTTTACAGGAAATCCATTCTTTGCAATTCCAGAGAGATGCCCACTTCATTTGTTGCAGAAATTAATGAATCAAAGAGGACATTTTAATTCCCTAAAGTCAAATTTTTCATTAGGTTTCTAATAAAATAAAAGTAATTATGGTATAGTTTATTAAGTTTGGCTAAAAATGAAAATAAAAAGAATTATTCCCAATAAATATTAATTAATATGCACATTACTTTTTGATTCTTCACAATAGTTTGATTGGAGTTGTAGAAGACCTTTGCAATGACAACAAGTTATTGAAAATGTCTACTACTTTTTTTTAGTTAAGTTCTTTAATGCATTATTGCAGTCAGTCCTGTGTTATTAATGTTAGTTTTTTTTAAATAGTTTCACTGCTGTGAAAACTAATTTAAAGGTTGGATTAAGAGGATGTTGGAGATCACTTGCATGTACAACACTTTGTGAAACAATTTCAAGTTTAACTTGAGGATGTTGTAACCATTTTAAAATCCTGTAAAGACAGAGACATCTGAAAATTCTGCTAAGACGTTAAATTGTTCAATTCTGATTAAAATTTAAAAAGAGATTTTTAAGACATTTTGTATACCTACATACAGTAATTCAGCAATGAGCTCTATACTTTGAAGCATGAACCATACTAAACATAACAATCATTTCATTTTCTTTTCAGTAAAAATGATCAAACGATATATCAACAGAACCATTATATACCAAATAGAACCTATAAATCTACCTAATCAATCTAATCCTAAATTAAATTGCTTTTATTTTACCTTTAAACAATGTTCAGTAGTTTTCTGTTTGTATTTTGTATTAAACCTGGAGGATTTCATACCTCAGGAAAACCTACATGCCTGGTTTAATCTTTAGAAACCGCCTACAAATTATATATAATATCTGCAAAGTAAAAATCGTGATGAATTGTTGCAGTAAAAAACAAGATAGACAAAATCATATGCAAATTAGATTTACAGTATCAGTCTATAATCTTTCTGTTGCCTTGACAAAGCATTATGGGCTTCTGTGTAAAAGCATATGAATGCAGCTAAGTGGTCTGTTAAGCACACAGGCAAGGGCATAATAAAGCTGTGTTCATTCTGAAACTCCTTAATGCAGGGAGACTGTCCCTCTCAGTCAGCCACCCCCTTCTGTCTAAAACAATTACAATGAGTCAGAGGTCACTGTCCAACATCTAAGGGATGACCAGTCAATGAGGGACCTGGACAGTGGATATCAAGATTATACCTCATGACTTCCTAAGAAATCACCTCCTGTGATTTCCTAGTGTAAAATGAAGTACACAGCTTATTTTTTAATGGGTCAGTTTGTTGGCTTGACCCTCTTTTCTCAGATCTAACCAGGCAATGTTTTTACCAACAACATAACTGCAAGCAGTCCATGTCAAGACTTTAACTTTGTTTAGGATGCAAGGCTGAGAATTCGGCCCAAGATATTCTTTCTATAAAAGAGGAATTCTTGTGTTTTGTAAACCGATTGTTGTTTTGGTCTGATCAAAGGAATTAGTATTATATCCAGTGAAAAGCTGACATGAGCTGAGGTGGGACCCAAGCAGACAACTTTTAAAAGATCAAAGTTCAACAAGACACTAATTTCCTTGGTGAGCTGACCTCAACAATGCTATGCAGAGCTCCTTACTCTCTTTGTCTTGCACCGGCCTACTCCCAATACTCCCAGCACAGGGCAAGCAGCTGAAGAACTTGGATGGACCAACCCAACCAAACACAATCTTCAAAAGGACGTATAAAACTCATCAAGAAACCTTTGGCCAATGGATCTTTGAGTATCGAACTTCTATATCCATCCATCCATTTTCTCTCCGCTGCATCAACTTCAGGGCTGATGGGGAGTAGGAGCCTATCCTGGCAAGCAACTGGCACAAGGCAAGGAATACCCTGGACCTGTAGCTGGTCACCACAGGGCAGGGATACAAACAAAACACAATCAAATGAGGGCTAATTAACCAATAAAGCCAATTAACCTACCAGTATATCTTTGGACTGTCGGAAAACCCATGCAAACACAGGGAAAACATACAAACTCCAAGCATCCCAGGTATGGTATTGAACCCAGGGCACCAGTCCAACTGTTATGCCAAACACTTTTGATGAAGTTTAGTTCTTGATACTAAGTGCGTATTTACTTGTATTTAAGAATATAAATGTGATTAACTATATGTATATAAAACTGATATAACCTATAAGACAATATTATCTTACAGTCAATATATTTATTTGTAGAAAGCTTTTTTTTTTGTATTGCTTAAGTCAATGATTTACCAGATGTATCTCAGCAGATCAATTCACTTTATATGTATATATACACATATATACATTCTGCATGTTTTGATGTGGTATCAGTTCATTAGACAGCACTGTTGCATATGGAATCTGTGTGTAAAATATTGTTTTTATTTGATTACTAACAGTTGTCAAAGCACTCTCCCAATTTACTGTTTCAGTTTATAATTATTTCAGCACTTACATCACTACACCTCAATACAAAAATTAATATTTGGTTTGTAAAACTATTTTATTGGGAAAACTATATTGGGAAATAATTTCTGAATATAGCTTCTCATTAGCATTCAGGGTGCAACTGCTCAAGGATAAAATGTACTAGTTGCACTCCCATAATTTGCGATGCTGGCTGAGGTCCATAATCTTCTTTTCTCTATACATGGAAAGTAAACTGCAGGAACCCACAGCATTGACTATAAGCTGAATCAGACAAGCAAGAGGTTTAATGCATTAGTAGCTTTTTTCTCATCACAGATGAGAGTGCACTACTTCAGTATAATACATTATAAAACCAGGAAGGTCTGAACATGGTACTGGTTCTCAAAAAATATTGTATTGCCACAATCTACAGAAATCTTGGTGCCCTGTAATTCTTTCGTACCATAACTAGTTTTATATGTAAGCAGATGCTATACTGGATTATACATTTTATTTCAAATGACTTTTTCAGACTCAGGTGACCTAGAAAAACAATATTCTGAATAGCTTTAAAGTAATAATTTACACAATATAGCACAGATGCCACAATATCTGTCCCAAAAATGTTTGTTAAACCTTCATTACAATTAATCCGTGAGGTATCTTTGTGGAAATCATTTATAATACTCCAAAAACTACTGGAAGAAAATATCATTAAACCAAGGTGATTTGATGGACAGACAAAGGTAATAAAGGTGATACAAATCCATTCAAAAGGGTGTAGCATATTAACACAAATTCTGCTAACAGACCTGCTTGTGAGAGCAAGGTGACTTTCTGTTCAATTAAACTTTTAAATTCAGATTTTAAATTCTTTATGCACAATTAACTTTTTGTCAAAATCAGCTACTTTGCAAGCATTACAGGACTTCTGAAAAGGTATCTTTTTCTCTCGTGCAGACTCGTCAAAGTTTATTCTTTTATAATTTCAAAACCTTACATGGTATGCTTCAGGGACTCATTGACAGTATGATCTAAACAAAGCCACGCTGGGTCTCATCTCCTGACGTTCCACACACGCGAATCCCATGAAGTCAGATCCACAGATATACCGAAAGAGTAGCGCACATGGCAATGAACGGCAGTGAGTTTATATACTGTATAAATATACTGTATATACAGTATGATACCATATGGTTTTAAGGCCACTACAATACTTTATGTGTGAAATATTTTTCATAATCAAAATTTAAAGATAAGTTGCTGATTTCTCATTGCTACAGATTTTCTTAATGTGGATGTAAACCTGAAAGAGACGCATCACATTCACAACAAGCTATAATAATGAACTCTTCAGTTTACAGAACAATTCCTCCAGGGCCACACAACATTGTCCATGCACTTCCTGTGTCTAATTTCCAGGGAGTAACCCTATAACAAAAGGGAACAGAGCATCGGTCCTTGATTATGGTTCAACACTACATACCATGTCTGGTGGAGTTTCAGTTTCTCTAGGAACATCCTCCCAGTAAATCGTTGGGCCACGCAGTACTGTACAGTACAATATATGGTTTAAAGTTTAAAAATTAAAGTTACATTGTTTGTTGATTACTGGTTGCTGAAATTTGAATTAAGACAAAAAATAGATTTTATCAATGCAGATTTAAACCTAAAAGAGGCACATCATGTTTGCAACATGCAATAATAATAAGCTATTTTTATACATCCGGGTATGTAAGAACCAAGCCATACATAACACTCTGATCGGGCTTTGAACTGCCTGGGTGCAGCGCTCTACATTACTGTCCATGAGCGTTTCATTGTCCATTACCACTATAAGGACAATAAAAGGTTTTTGAAAAAACTAATATCATTTTTTTTACAAAGAATACTACATATTTAACATACGTAGAATACTACATAATTCTTAGAAAAGGATACAACATTATAGATTTTTATGAAGTACAGTATATAAACTTAATATTGTAAGAACAAGCATGTTAAAACTTTTCCAAAATACCCACCATAAGTTACCCAGTTTAAGACTTTGATGTATAAAATATTTATGAAGAAGGTGGAATACTGTCGTGTACTTTTTATATTTAGCTACCATTCCATCTACTGCATGTGCATTAGGTATATATTACGTTATACTTCTGTTTTTATTTTTTGCTACCAAAAATGTACCTTTAGATTTTCTCGATACGGATGTAAACCTAAAAGATACAGTATAATAATAAACTCTTATTATATACCCAACTAAGTATTTTTGTTTTTTTATAAAATAAAGTTATCTTTAAATTAATTTAATATTTAATATTTGTATACACAGTTTAAAATTAATAACTCTAAACAGCATATAACTTCTAGAATTGGAAAAAGATTGTATAAAGGGGCTCAGCATTGACTGGATTCGAAACCAGGCATTTTCAGGCGATAGCCCTAATGCTTCCAGACACCACATTAAGCATTCACTGCACCACCTGGCGGTTATACAAAATAGTGCAGTCTAAAAACAGAGTTTTTTAAAAAATACTCAAGTTACAGCACGGTGGAGCATGCGTACCTCAAAGTGATGCATTATCCGGGATCATTCTAAATGGCTGGATCTGTACATAGATCTGCCACTTCACAAGGTCCTGGATACCCTTGTAATGCTGATGTTGGCTGTTCACTAAACCATTCTTATGGATTTTCATATCCAAAGTCCTAACCTGATAGAATGAAACAAAAGTAATAAAGTGCTTACACTATAATACTAACAGTATCAGAAACATAATATTTCTGACCCATTAGTAGACAATTATGATGTTATTTGAACCACACAGAATGATGCATGCACAGGTTTTTAATTTAATGTTTAACTCAAAGCCCGAATGCTCAAACTGAAAACTTCTAAAGGTTAGATAAGTTGTTCGAGTAAAATAAAGAGATAAAAAATCAAATATTGACTGCATAATTATTCAGCCCTTTGAACTCAATATTTAGTGGAAGCACTTTTTTGGCAGAAATGAGTTTTTTTTGTATAAGTCTCTACCAATTTTGCACACCATGGTTCAATTTTTTGCCCATTTCTCTTTGAGGATTTGTCAAGTTGCTTGGGGCTCACTTATGGACAGCTCAAATCTTTATACAGATTCTAAAAAATATTAAAATTGGGGCTTTGATTGGGCCATTGAAGAACATTCACTTTATTAATCTTAAGCCCCTTTAGTGTAGCTATGACTTTGTCAAAAGTTGAATTTTTATTCTAGTTTTAGACTTAGCAGCTTTTCTTCCAATATTTAGCAGTAATTTTCTCCACTTACTGGATTTGCCCATAATTTTTGGACAAGCATTCCAAACCCTGTTGATGAGAAACAGAACTAGAACATAATGTTGTCACCACAGAGAGGTGCTATTGACCTCATTGTGGCATCCTTTATCAGTGTCCTTCTTGCCCAGCTGCTCTGTTTGGAGGAGCAGCCTGATATCAGCAGTGTCTAGGTGGTATGATACAGTATGTCTTCAATTTCTTAATAATCAGCTCCACCATAGTCAAAGGGATTGTCAGTGTCTTTGAAAAGTTTTTATACCCTTCTCTTGGTCCCTGCCTTTCTACAATGTTATCCCTGATTTGTTTTGAAAGCTCCTTAATCTTCATGGTTGAATCTTTGCTTGAAATTCAATACCTGACAGAAGGGGCTTACAGAGACAGAGTATTTATTATAAAATCATGTGAACCACTATTACTGCACACATACAGAGACCACTCATCTAATGTCGTATCTCTTAATTTTGTGCACATGCATTTATTAGGTTTGCCACCACAAAAGGTTTAAATACTTATGCAATCATGATTTTTACTTTGATATTATTTGTCCATTTCCCTTTTTCGTTTTGGTTTTTGCGTTGAAAAATTGTTGTAGGTGGTGTATATAACAAGTATTAATTGCTACGTCTGAGTGTCATGGCTGTAAGCTATAAAGCCCTTTAATAATACTGTAGAAGCAGTAAAATATTTAGTTAAAATGCAAGACTAGGCAAACACCAGAAGATGACATGTAAAGTAGACAAGTGCAGTGTTTTGTATGTGGGTAATAAAATAAACTATAATACAAAACTGGAAACCCTGAGCTAGAAGAGACAGACTTATTTGTTTTTGCTGACACATCATTTACATTTTCATGACAAGATGGTGAAGCAATTAAAAAGGCAAACAAATGTTACAATATATAGATAAAAACATAAAATTTTAATCAAAGAATGTTAAGACAAGATTAAATAATGCATTAGAAAGGCCTCATTTAGAAAATTGTGTACAACTTTTGTCACAGTGTTACATCAAAGATAATGTTGCTCTAGAATCACTGCAGATAAATGCAACAATATACAGTACATTCAAAGGCTTAAGGCAATTTCCAACACTGACAGACTGAAGGAATAAAAGCTTTTAGCCTTGACCACAGGAGATTACAAGGGGACCTGATACAAGTACTCAAAAATCTTCAAAGGCATTGACAAAAACAACAGCAGATTTATACAGACTGAATAGTGAAACATGAACAAGAGCACATACTGTAGGTGGAAAATACATTGAACTGAATTTTAATTAAGCACACTTCTTTATCCCCAAGGGCTGTGGGTGTAAGAAATATTGTTGAAGCCAGTGTCCTAGCTTCTCTCCAGGAATGGCTGGAGGAGATACTTGGATCAATTAACAACTGATTACTTTAAGGACTAAATAAACTGAGTGCTCTCCTCTCATTTATAACCTTTCTTTTATTCTTACATACTTGGTAAATGTCAGTTTACACTTTTTTACCTACAATTTTAATTATACAGTGCTTACAATGTAAATTATCCAGGCTAGGAAAAACTGTAACACATTTCAACAACCCTTCTAAAACTTTTTATTATAATGCCCAAACTAGGAAGTACTGAAAGGGAACTTTGCAATAACAGTATGAGCTCAAAAGGCATCATGAGTTAATCTACACACACCCAACAGCGCCTCATATAATTGTGAAAAATGTAATTTCTAATTAATACAAATATACTGTACTAGAGATGCTGTTAGTAACTGAACAAACTGAATAGCAAGCACATTGCTTGGTGTTTATGTAATATACAGTATATATACTGTATAGAGTGCTTCAGGCTCAGAAAAAATACAAGGACTCAAGAGCATAAATGGAATTTAAGGGGAAGTACTGTACATTTAGGACGATACATTACCCTGCCGTGCTCCTAAAGCCAATTTTCTTTGATCCTTTAAGGAACCACTTTATTAGATTTGATGTCAATACTCTATGAAAAACAAAAAGAAAGACAAATCAAATCACTTTCGCTGTAACCCTTTACTTATACTTTCCTACTGTAAGTTTTTGTCCCTGACATGAAACAATATAGCGAACCATGTCCTACATGGTTAAATGAATAAAAAATACTGTATCATGATGAGGTTTTTCTCACAGATAGAACTACAAAAAGGTGATTTGTACATTTTGGTCAAAAGTTGCTCCATCTGCTATGTGAACTTGCATGGCATTCAGAGATTTACTGTTAGATCAGATCACTACAGATTGATTGGGAAATTCTGTAGTACCATTTTAGTAAATTGTGTAATATAAGCGTATTTGTAATATTTTGAAGGTTGCACTAACCTTCTGGTGACATCAGTATTTTTTTAATTATTAAAGTGCCTATTTTATAAGTGACCCATGTAAATATCTGGCAGTCTCCCAAATTCTACCAAAGAGATCTATTTGTTTAAATTCTCATGTAGAGATTTAAAAATGTCTTGAGGCAAATGTTCAGAGAGACACAAGTACACATGTACAACAAACTACTTTCTTTCAGCTAAAACATTTTGGTGTGTGACAGGAGATTACTGCTCAGTTTTATTTGTGTTTTATCATGAAATATAAAATACGAGAGAGATGACAACAGCCAAGTTCAATCAGCCTCAGATGTCCTAATTCATTCCATGTAAAATAATATTCTAAATACTAAATGAAAGTTCCTTCTCTCCCTAACATTTGAATTTTTCATTCCTCCTCCTCTCCATCTGTACCTTTGCAACACCTGCTTGGTCACTTTTTACCCTTTATGGGGATCCTATGATCCTTGGCTATGAAGATGGCCCTCAGCCAAGAGGATTGAGACAGATTTATTGTGACTAAAACACACAATAAACCTTTCAATATGCTTTATTATCAGATGTTATTTCCAGTGAACAGGTTATTATTGTGAATGTGCCTATAGTCTTTTACAACATGATCTGTAAAAAATATACAATTATTTTTTTAAAATTTCCTGGTGGAAATTCAGCATCTGAGGTCATTGGTTTTAATTTACCACTGTTTACCACACTGTATAGTGAGAGGTCCCTTACCAAGGCTGAGTCTATTGTTGATCAGAATCATCCTCCTTATCACTTGTTTCTGCTTTTACCATCTGGCAAGTGTTATAAATCAATATAAACTAACAACAGTCATTTCTGAAACAGATTTCATCCATCTGTTATATGAATGTTGCCATGCTAGTGCTTGTTAAATGCTTGAAATGTCTGAATTGTGCAGTACAATGTAAATCTTGTAAATAAATGGTGGTGCGCAATATTATAGCAACTGAAGCAATAGTATCTGCATCTGTATGTAAAAACTAATGATGTGTCCATCATGATTAGAATTCACCTCTTAAGCCTTTGTCACACTACAGGACTCAACACAACTTCTAGTCGGAGAGCATGTCAAATTTATCGGGTTCAGAACTGTTGACTGTGAATCTCTTGTATTGACTCTAATTCTGGTAGTTTTGGATTGAATCTACGCTCAGTCTATTTTGGTCTAGACTGAAGAGGTTCAAGGTTAAGTAAAGGGATCATTCTTGTTGATCTTCTTTGAACTCAAAATATATACTGTATTTTTGTGAATATAAAACTGAAGACAATATCCTGAATTAGGTCTCGGTAGTGTATTGTAAGGCTTGAGTATCATGCCTTTTGATTTAAAGTCAACATTTCTGCATCATACCTAAACATTTTCTTAAAATTGTAACAAGCTGGTATAGTAGTGGCTACATCACTGCCATCACATTAGGAGTAGCAAACAGCTGTTTGACAGTTTTTCTCTGTCTCTCGACATCACTATCAGTCTTTTCTTTGGGTATTAACAAGAGGTATGGAATAGAGAAATAAAGATTGATTGCTTTCTCTTTTAATGGCTTACACCAAACTTCAGTGAGTCACTCTATCCCTTCAAATTCCAACAGAGGACCCATACATTCATGCACCTATACACAAGCATGCATGCACATGCCTGTACACGAATACCAAAATTGACAAACTACAGCATAAGAGTTCTTCTTGTTGCAGGGTCGCTACAATATGGATGCGATTTAAAATATCACATGAAAAACACTTGCTATATTCACACGTAATGAGCTGTGAAGATGCTATTTATCACATTCTATTATATCCAAATTCCTGCTATCTAGTGAAAAATACCCATTATTACATTTGGCATTTAAAACCACAGATTGATTAATCCTGGAAACATTCTTATTTCTGAGAGTGATAATGTATGAACTCCAATTACAGCAACAAAATTAGTTTCCTTTTTAGCTTTTTCTCCTCCAATACACTTCTTAACCATTAACAGTGCAAAATCATTCTGTAAATACAGTATATTCCAAAATGTATACAAATACACAAATGAGTCTCTATGTATCTCCCACTGAGCCCCCACCTCTTGGCTGTAGCTTTCTCTCTCTTATGGAGCACCAACACTCCTTTGTGAAAATGTATCTCCCTTATGGTAGCAGCTATTGGCTCACCTCATATTCCTCATATCAGCTTACAAGCACTGGCACATGCGATCTGCACCACAAATGTGTATTCACACATCAAATATGTATTTGTACATCATAAGGCTTTGTATTGTGACTTGCATTGATCCTAGGTATTTTCTCAAAAATGCCACTAAGTGAAAGTGTTTTCGGTGAATATTCCAAAAATTAACAGCATAGTACTTAATATTTTCCAACACATTCAACAAACATAAAACATAAAATCAAAATGATTTAAATTTCAATTTGTGCATTTAGAAAAATAATTTTTAATTAATAGATTTGTCTTCCATGTTTGAAAATAAAATTGTTTTCCTTCTGGTTGAGGCTTTTTTATGTCTTATTTAATGTACCACATATGTGAATAGTCTCTGAAGATAATTGATATTATGTATAATGCCACATGGTATGGCACTTACTAGGGGCATTGATCCAGCCAGATCCGCAGCGACAGACATGCCTGTTACAGACAGTTTGGGAAACCTTTCACACCTTTTGTCCTGTTTCTACACACTCTCCCCTAGAGAGTGTGTTGTAAGTGTTGTAAAGCGCCCCCTCATTGGGAAAATTCTAGGACAAAAGGTGAACAATGCTTCTGCTTCACCATTGAAGACTCCAATGTCTTCAATTCTCCCTCTTGCACCATGTAAGTGAGAACCTTTCTGAGAAACTCTGAGCCCTTCACTTGTACTATCGCAGGCTCAGATATTTGTTTGCACAGTACATGAGCCCCGGTGACATGATATAATCCCTGGTCCTATTGCTCTCATGCCTCAGTCCTAATTATCACAACCTCCCCCAAAGTCATACTTAGTGGCCCAATAAAAATCACTCAGCTCTTTGCTCACAGTATCCCAGGCTCAGCGAACCAAACGCCTCTGCAACTTTTAGGATTGACACTGTACATATCCTTCTAACCCCTTACTTGCAGGCTCTGGGCAATAGAACATGAACAATTTCCTCTCACACTAGTCTCTTTGGGGTAGTAGCTGTGGAATCTCATCACTTGGTCATTCCCCATTTGGCTGGAAATTCTCTACCACCCTCTTTATCTCACCGGTGGCCCAAATCAGAAACAACTGAGGCTGCTGCTATTGTGGATCCTACTCCTGCTCCTTGTTGTCACATATGGAACCTACTCTTGCTCCTTGATGTTTCTCCCACTGAGCCCCCTCCTCTTGGCTGTAGCTTTCTCTCTCTTATGGATCACCAACAGTCCTTTGTAAAAATGTATCTCCCTTTTGGTAGCAGCTATTGGCTCACCTCATATTCCTCATGTCAGCTTACAAGCACTGGCACATGCACTCTGCAGCACCAGCTGTCTCACACACTCATTAACACACTGGTTTACTTATATTCTGCCAGTCCGTCTCTCAGACATCTCAGCTGGCACCTCAACCTTACACCCTCAGGCTGTGGCCACTAGCAGTTGTTGTCACACCTCCCTCATGCCCAGTCACCACTACCTTTACACACGTGTCTCTAACTAGCACCTACGGAGCACCTCACTCATGCCCGGTCCACTGTGCCTTCACACATGCATTGCTGTCAGCCCTCAAGCTTCCACAACATGCCTACACTCCAGTACTAACACCACCAAAGGTCAGCAGCTTGACACTCTTTTACTACTCAGGGCTTCATGTATTGAACTGAGACCCTCTGGCAGCACACCTGCTCTCTGGACTTCACTCACATAGAGTCCTTTTGCTCACACTAGATAACCCAACAGACTTTCATTGATTCAGGCATGACAAATAGCTAGAGAGACCTTGCAGTCAAACAGCCTGTACCATCGGCATGCCTCTGGAGTAGGATGTTGTTAAGTGCTAGTGGATGGATCCCCTCCTAGGTTTAACAATGCTCCCATTTTTGGAGAAAGAGTAATCTGCGGACTTCTTGCACAAAACCACACTCATGCAACCACCAGCCTTCTGCTGAATAAGGTCTTTCTCATACAAACAACAGAAAGATGCAATCTGTGTAGCTCGCTGCCTTTCACACACACTGTGACAATACAGAGCCTGCTCCTTCACCGCACAGACAGGCTCACTCACCACGCAGATCAGCAGTGCCTTAAACACTGCTGCGGCAAAAACACTCCCCTGCTCTCTCATAGCTGTGGCATGGTCAGTCTTATTGCCTTGGGTCCACATGGGTCAGGCGGAAAATTCACACACATCAATTGCTTTGGCTCGGCCAGATCTATAGTCGTTCCTTGCATATGCCTGGCAAAATATTCTCAATGAATATCTGTGAGGGCACCTGCTCACCTTGGACCCCTCTCCAGACCCTCTCCTGCATGACTTTTCCCCCAGTGTATCTTCACAATTCCGGATCGTTTCATCTGCATAGGGCCCGGAATGAACTGTTCGTGACATGACTACATCTCCTGTTGTAGAACCGTCTCCAACCTCCTGCAGCATTACAAAATGAAATGTATTTCGCTTCTGTTCTTACACAACAATAACAGTGAAAATCACAATCATGCTTGTTTCTCATTCTCAAAAACAGTGAAAATAGACTGGAATGAAACTTATTGCATCCCACATGGGCACACAAAACATGTAACCAAAGTAGTCCTTGGGTCTCAAGGGTTAATGACACCTTTAGTTAAATGCAGTTCACAGACTAAACTGAAGAAGCAAGCTGACAACTGAGATATGAAATGTTTTCTCTACCCGCAGCTTTAGATTTTTCACAACCTCAGATCATTATGGATGTGGGTTTCCTTACAGGAAAAAAGAGTAAAGAGGCAGAGATAGGTTTATCAGGCAGGTTCCAGACCTGGCTGGGCTTATGTGTTCAAAATAAAAGGAATACATAAATGATTTCTTTAGTTGAAGCCATTTCTTTGCAAATATTTTCTATTGCTTTAACATTAGTTTTATATCCAGTGCCTTACAAAAAAATTCAAACTCTGGGTTCCCCTTTTGGTAAAATTACAAAATGAATCATATACTTTATTAAACTTCATGTTTTATTCAAAACTTAAATGCTCATAATGAAAATTTCTAAGGGTGCAGTAAGTTACAGTAAATGTCAGCAAATGCCAAAGATAAAAACTAAAATATATTTATTGCATAATTATTTAGACCCCATGAAACCAATATTAGGTGTAAGCACCTATAGTATGGCAGCAATTAGAGTCTTAAGTGTTTAAGGATGTGGGTAAGCCTTTACAAATGTTCCCCAACAAGTTTTGGTTCACGTTTTGTCCATTCTTCTTGGCAGATTTGCTCAAGCTTTCAAAGTTTGCTTGGGGATTTATTACAGACAGCAGATTTCAAATCTTTCTAAAGATTCTCAGCACAATTCAAGGAATAACTTTGACTCTCATTCCTAAGCCACTCCAATGTAGCTGTGGCCTTGTGTTTTGGCTCGTTCTCCTGCTGAAAGTGAAACTCTGAAAGCTGAAAGGTCTTTAGACAAAACTTTTTGCCACATGTTTGCAGCATCACTTACTGCCTTGTTGCAGACATAAAACAGAATCTGAGCAGTTTTGTTTTCCAGAGATGCTTCACTTCTTGCCAGTTTGGCGCATAATATATGCCAGCTTTTGCTTAAAGACATTTTCTTGTATCTCAGCCACTATACTTAGTAGCTCTTATAAAGTCGCTATCGGCCTCAGTCATCTCTAACCAGTTTCCTCCTGGCGCATTTTGTTCTGATCCATGGAGTGTTTGGGTGATGTGATGTGGCTACCACATCTTAATGATTGATGTCCCTGTGGTCAAAGCGGTAGTCGGTGTCTTTGAAATGTTTTTGAACCGTCTCTTGATGCATGCTTTTTTACAGCTTTATTCCTAAATTGTTTTGAAAGCTCCTTAGTTTGAAGGATTGAAACTTTGCTTAAAATTCACTATTTGACTGAAGGGCCTTAGACAGACATATTTATTATGAAATGATGTGAATTACTAAATGTACACTGATAGGGGCCACTCAACTGATTCTGTGGTTTGGTAAAGTAATTTTGTGTAACTGTATTAAGTTAGATTTGCCACAGCAAAAGGTTTAAATCATTATACAGTCATCCATTAATCCATTTTTAACTGTTTCAAACAATTCTGGGTCGTGGAGGATCATGAGCACGTGGATGCAGCAGGTCACAAATCTCATGTGGACTAAGTCAGATCATTTATCAATTAGGCCTAATATCTTTCAATCAGGCAGTCAAATCACTGGGCAATTATCCCATTAAACAGAATATAAAAGGCATGATTTTATTTTCTTGGGACAGGTATAGGGTCCTAACATTCCATGTTGAGAAGAAAAGAGACACAATGTTTCAGCTGTTGAGCTTTCTTCAGGTCTGTGATGATACAGGTGATGATTCTCTCCTTAATCGACACTTGGACATTAGAGCTACCATATTAGCTTCTGCTTATGCAGTTTCTTTTCTGCAGGACTGAGTTAAACTATCTGGTTAATTCAAGGTGAATTTACCACTCTCCACTATTTTCGGACACACTACTACAATATTAAATCTTAATCGGCCTCATTGCCTGCTCTTACTGTAGTTGCTCGATTCCTGCCAACTGCTCATTTCTCTGGGATCTCTTAGAGCCCTGTACTTGGGTCTCAACCTGTCACCTGCTGAAGCTCTGTATCCAGAGCGTGCATTGTAACAGCTCCATTTTAAATTGGCCTGAATTATTACTTCATAATCTCTCATTATCCTCGCTCCCACTGAGCCTTTTCGAAGACACCTGAGGCTCCTCTGTGAACCTGTGCTTGGAGCTCAGCTTGTCTTTTGCCACGGCCCTGAAACCTCAGGGACCGCAGCATAACAATGAGCTACCGTAAATACACAGTTAAGCAAATTCTCCAATGCATTGATGAGGAATGCATGGGTCAAAACAACAAAACAGACGTATGGGTGATTATTCTTTTTTGTTGTTGTTTGTCTATGATCATCAATGGCAATTCTTTAATTGTGGCTCGCTGAATTTATGTGATTACAAATTAAGGATGAAATGGCATGAAGAAGAGGTTACTGAACTAGATCTCTATTTTCTACTCTCCACAAAAGCCTCCCACTGGGAAATGAGAAAAAAACAATCTTCAGTCTTAACAAATTCCAGTACCCATTAGATTCAGTGTAGTCTGCTCATATTTTATTTAGAAAGGAAGGATAGCAACTGTCATCACTCACTTTCACAATAAAGTATATTAGTCAGGCATTTGTCAAATGGAAATTGTAATATTAACAAAAGGTGCAGACTGGTAATGAAAAAGTCTTCCCCATTAATTTGACTGTGAAATCATGACACCAAACATTTAATTTTCTCTTTTGATTTTTTTCTTCAATGATCTCTATATTAATTAGGCCTTGAGGAAAGCTACTTATCATGCATTAGCACAATAACTAAAAGGCAGGATGATTAATTATCTTTGAAAATAAAAAAATGAGTTTTTACTTTGAAAACTGACAATTCCTAATTTCATTTTACATCACAGTCAGACATAATGGTGGTAAGAAAAAGCAAAATTATGTTTTCAATAAAGCACTAAATGACCAGGGACTGAGTCATTTCCGCTCACAAAGTACATTGATATCTAAACTGTTATTAAAGTTATATGCCTTTGTAGAGCTTTTTACATTTTGTACTCAAAGAATCAAAGTGAATTCAACCTTTTTATATCTGTCATTATCATTATGACAAGGATATTTCTGTGAGATCAACAATTTCACCTCCTCTTCACAAAAATAAATTATATGACATTAAAACTTCTTAAAAATGAGTGCAGTGCTTTTATATTTTGTAACTTAATATATTTTTGATTCTTCCTTCAGCTTTTATGAGGCAAATTGCCAGTTACCACACAATAAAAGCAATTCCATTTCCAGTTATACTGCAGTAAATTCCTCTTTGGTTCATGATTTTAACAAGGTCAACTGCTCTCACAATGTTGTGTTTGTACTATGTATGGAGGTGTTGCTTACTGTATGTATCTACTGTAACAACAAAAACCATACCAAAAACTAAGAAATTTTACAAATAAGATGAGACAACTAGGTCATTTGATTATTAGCAGCTAACTGATTAAAAAAAACTGAATTTTATTTATATTATAATTGAAGATATGTTTTAATGTTCCTTCTTTTTAATAGGTATTAGTAAAAACATCACTATACTGTAGGTAAGTGCATTCAAAACTGAGGAAAGGAGGTTCTTCTTTATTATCACAGTGTTGAAAATAACTTTGTTTTGCTATGAATGCATTTAAAAGCATGGTAGATAAATGACTAGCATTACTGGGGCCCTGGGTTAAATTCTGGACCTGTAGTTCTATTTGTGTTACAATTGACTGTGATGTGGTTGTGTATGTTGTGTGTGCCTTGTGATGGACTGGCATCCTGTACCAGTCCTGGTGTACCAGTGTACCCTACCTGGTGCCCACTGCTTGACAGGATAGGCTCCAGCACCCCTGTGACCATGAATTGGATGAAGTGGTTAGAAAATTGCTGGGTGAATTTTTTTGTTTTAGTTTACTGAACCTTGTCAAGGAAAGTATGTTTGAATTTCCTTCTCTGAATGCTTCACCACATTATAACCACACATTAAACCAGAGCTCTGTTATTGCATTAAGACATTACATTGTTATTGAAGTGACATAAGCCTTCAAATTCATGAAGTCACAAATCTTATCTTATACCCTGCATCTGGCACAACTCTCATCCTGTCTCCTCTCTTTTACACAATGGCATAGATTTTCAATCAATAAAACACCAATTCCTAATGTGGATCCTTTTCTTTTGCCTGTGTAAGAGAAGTTTAGAAAAGCTGTATGTACAGTATACTGCATTTGGAAGAAATATCTTGCTGAGTCTGAGATGCTCTCGATTGAACCTTCAAATTGAGACAGTTTTGGGAACTTACCTCCAGCATCCTAAAAAGAATAAAGTGTTTGTCCTCTACAATAACTAATTGCATTTGCAGCTGTAGTTGCTGCTGTTAGGAGGTGATCCCATGTACAGTCACTTCTGAGATTTTGACCAAGTTTGGATCAATAGTATTCCATTCAATTCACTTAAAGAATTCCTGCCAGGAGCATTCCAAACCAGGTTTCCTCTTTTATTAATGAGCTGTGGCAGCATTGCAATGTGACTACAATGGGCAAAGTGGTGTGCTTTTCACATGAGGCAATATCAAACTAAATGTATTCATGTAGAGCCACAGTACATAATTATAAGGCTTGAAAATGTCTGTGATATTTTTAAAGGGTTCTTCTACACAATTTGTGACCTTATTATTATGATGTATACAGCATTAATTCATGTAGTGAGGACCCTCTTTCAAAGTTGCTGACATGAAGTAATAGTTTTGCTTTAGAAATGCATGAACCTTGCATTTTGATCATTACTAATTAACAGCAAAATAATGTTCATTACCTTAAAAGTGGTGCAGGCTTTTTATGTTTTTATTTACTGCTGATTTTATTTTATTAACAATAACATATAACAATTGAATAATATATTTTTTCATTAATAAAATATCTATCATTTTAACTATCTCTCAATGTTCTCTGCTGGCATGCAGGTATTGATTTTCTCAGTAAACTAAGCATCTTCTGCCTTTAAGAATTCAGAGCACCAGTAGTGGTAGGTTACCAGAGAAGTGGAAGTCATGTGATACTGTACATTGATTTTCCCACTTTAATAATATAACCCATTCAACTCATTTCAAACCTAACTAAATAATAGTATCTATAAAGAATTAGCTAGTTCTCATGTGGCCATTTTTTATTGAGGAGGTCATTTAATCTTTGTCCATTCAGGCAATCATTTTTAACACAGAATGTTTATATACACAAGTTTTATTGTCAGTTAACTTTTGTTATAACATTTTTATTAAATGCCTTCTTTTAACTATTAGTATTTTATTTAAGATCAGTTGAATAATTAAAAAAGTTCAAAGTTCAAAGATAATTGCTCATCTTTGGAGGGTCAAGCTACTCAGCTCTTTCTTGTGTGCTTTTATGTAGCAACTGCTAGATTTTTGTTAGATATGTATATTCACATTCTTCAAGTCTTCAAGTATTTTTCTTAGGTAATGCTCAATGCAACAAGTTCACAACATTTTTACAGAGCATGATGAATAGCACAAAAAATATTTGTTCTATTTCAGAGTGAATGCAAATAATTTAACAATTCATTGTGGACTTTGCTCTTTCCAGATATCAACACATTTCCTGAATTCTAAGTAGTCCTCATTATCCTATAGTTTAGCAGTAGTTCTGATGGGGGCAGACGAAAGCAGAAAAAGAAATGAATCACTCTTTTAGTGCATGTTTATTTTTAGAAATGTATAGCAGACATATTTTAGAAATGTATTACATGTTTTGGTGTCATTTTGATAAATTAACCATTCATGATTGACTGTGATACACTCCAGTGACTTTTACTGTTGCAGTATAAGCAGTAAATCACCTCATTAGTTAGTGAGGTGATTGGGCACAGGTGATAAGGATTTAAATGGTTGAATGTCAAACCTGGTGAAAGTCAAGAATGAAGAACACAGAAAGGAACCAATACACCACACTAATATAAAATGAGGCTGGGCTTAGTCTAAACAATATCACTCACCATCTAGGGTGTTCACAGCTAGTAAGTTCCAACCGGGCAAGAGGATACAAGCAAAAACAGACTAATAAATTACATGCCTTGATTTGCGAGACCATGAGTTACTACTCCTCTCTAAGACTGACGCATTGACCTAAATTATGATGGTCTGTGTAGGAGTATCTAGTTACTATAGAACTCCAGTTGTAGAGACTTATGAAAATTGACTGCATGGCACTACATCTTTTAAGTCCTGGGATCTCTTTAGGATATATCAGGATATAGCCAAGGCAAAAAATGTATAATAAATTAATTTTTGACCAAAGAAAATGTTGCTCTAAGTTATCTGCATAAACATGAGAATTAGGGGGCAGGCACTAACAGAGTGAACTTGACCTGTTCAGGTTAGGAATGCATATTAGGTTAGGTTAGGAATGCTAATCTGAAAGTATGTTAAAATATGGTAGTAAAATCAATACAAATAAAATTATTTATTTAAATAAATAGTTCATGTTATGACCTTTAAAGATAATTTAGAACTACTTAAATACTTAAGCAACTTTGGACTAGACCGGCATTTTTTGAAAAATGGATTAGTATTGCAGTAAGTTCTCCTTTAGGCAATCTTAAAGATCACCAAAAGTAATCAGCAAAGTTATTTGCAATGAAATGTACTCTTATTAATCCCCACATTGATATAAGCTTCAGAAAAACTTATATGAATTTCAGAGAGAGCCCAACAGGTGCATTTGACTGCATGAATACATGCTACAGTATATGTTCCTTTGGTGCCACAGACTGACGTCTTCATGCTGTGAAGAAGAGTATGGCTGATTGTACATGGGAAAGACAGCATAATAACCCTGGACGGATAATGTCTGGGGCTTTAAGAATACTTAAATGCACATCTTTGTCCTAGTACTTATCTGGAAAGAAATCATTAAAGCCTTTGGCATAGTGCTGAAGTAGAGTGGAAAACAAAACATGTTAGATAAAGTGTTGAGAAGTATCTGGGGGGGAATGGAATACAAATAAGGAAGATAACAAGCTCATTCTTTGAGAGTGAAGAGGCAATATCAAGGTGACCGAACATCATTTTAAAGTTCTAACAACAGAAGTCTCTCTAGGAAAGTGAGGATAATGGGGGAAAAGAGGACAGGTTGTACTTCTGATAAAGTTATTTTGGACTATATCACTGTACGGAATGCATAATATCTTGTTAAACGAAACAGGAGGGATAGTACTCCTGTTACCTGCTACTTCTTAAACTTCAGGGGTCCTCCATTGCTAGTTCTTGACAGCCCCTATCTAATGAATCCTTTAGCCCGCCTGCTTGTGAAAATGGAAATCCTGTAATATATTAATCAATTAAGCAAGTAATCTGTTTAAATTAGGAGCTGTATTGTCCTTTAGGGTTGGAGGGTACTCAGAATGTGGTCCCAAGTGATCACTTAATGACTTAATTTAACAAATCACCTGCTTAATTGATCAGAATGGAATTATTCAAAATCTTCGGAAATTGATTATCTAAACCAAAACCTCCTAGACTAACGTTGGTTGGAGACCCATGATAGAAATACAACATATACATTTAAAGGAATTCTATCTGTTTAATTGAATCACTGAAAGCACCATTCTACTTTAATGTAAGTAATCCCAAACATACCTACTAGAAATGATGAAAAATAATACATCCAGTATCTTCTAAACATCAATAGAAAAAGTATAGTCAATGTTATACTTCTTCTTTCACAACTTTTTAATGACATTGTCACTTTTGCAAAACTATATCTAACAGGATGTGTAACATTTGTATAACCTCACTTGTTTGATAAGATATATCAGTGTAAAATTACACGTGATAATATATTTTGATATATTAGAGTGTGGGCAATACGGTGACAGAGTGGTTAGCATTGCAGCCATGCAGCACTGAACTGGGTTTAATTCCAAATCTGGGGTTCTACATGCATGGAGTTTGTATGTTTCCCCCAATTAGATTATATAATATACATTCAAGCCGGGGTCTGAATTGCTTAATGCACTTAGAAAGTGAATGTAAATTGTAGTATATATTTAGGATGGGGTATAAAAAATGTTCATTTTTACATTCACAATCGATTTCTAATGTAGAATCACAGCTTTGCCAGATGCTGTAGGAATTGTTCCTCAATATTTAAAAAAAAATTTAGACTATTATTGAGCACCATTGTGAAAATTGTGAATGTATTTAATTCAAATAAAATATAAAATAAAAAAGCACAAATTATATTTAATTAATTGATGTTCTTCTGATTCTACTTGCTTTTATTGTGTTTTTATACAATCTACCTTCATTACCTGTAGACTAAAACTGCTTAGGATTCGTCTTTAAAGCTGAACTAAAAGCTACTGTATCAGTGGAGATCTAATGCCATTTAAAGGAGAAACTGTTCTGACTATATCTATTTAGTTTGAGACATCTTTACTTAAGTGTACAATACAAAGGAATCACCAACTTAATTGCAGTGCTGTAATTAGATGACCAGACCACACTTAGGTTTGTTCCTGGTTCATAATGTTAACATTGCTGAGGGTGGAATATTATTCTCTTAAAGTTCTGACCAACATAAGGTCCTTATAACTCAGAGTTTTTGATTATTTGAGATTTATAATCACTTGTACATACACTTTAGTAAGATAAGGCTTTTGAGAATAAATTCTTATTTATGATGACTACCTGGCTAGAATTTGATGGAAATGCTTAGGACCACCAAATTAATGAGGTTCTGAAAAAAACTGAAAGTGGAGCCAAACTCCTAAAATACATGGGAACAAGTAATAGGTTTATTCCATGCTGAAAAGAGAAGAAAGAAAACACACACGTTTCGGCCGTGGGGCCTTCTTCAGGTGTAAGCCACCCTCACCACACCACACCTGGAAGCTACATAGAAGCTGTATTTCTTTGTCTCAAATCCTAGCTGTATTACAGCTTCTAAATTCATATCAAAATAAAAGCTAAATAAAAGCATTAGTAAAATAGATTATATATCATAGCACAATTGGAAAACCTGAAAACACGTAACTTAAATGAATAAGGCAATAGCACTCTGTAACGTACTATAGGTCAAACTCCTTAACTTCTTTTATAAACTATCAAATATGCAAACTGCCAAATAATTACATAAAATGCCAGATAGCAGTTGCTAATGTTGCAGTATGCATTCAGGCCCTTGCAGTTTTCACGTGTTGTTGCTTTGATTTGCAGTCATGACACTTTGAAGTAGCAATTAATATTGTTATAATAATATTGCTATATACACATTAACGACAACTTTCCCATCCTACAGGATGATCCCTCCATTGGGGCCCTCTTTTCTGACCGCCCCATCTTCTCATATCGCCAACCACCTAATCTGCGTAACCTTCTTGTTCAGAGTTCCCTTGACCGCCCTCAGCAACCATCCACACCAGGCACTTTCCCTTGTAACAGAGCTTGCTGTATCACCTGCAGTACACATCTAATACCACGCTCATTCAAGGCCCCTCAGGACAAGTCCGGATCACCTAGATGGCACCTTGTACCTCCAGCAACCTTATTTACTGTATCTCTTGCCGTAAATGCCCAGCCATCTCAATGGAGAAACAGGAAGGAGACTCGGAGACCGCTTCAGAGAACACGTTAGGGCTGTGAAGATTAAAGATCTCTCCAACCCCATTGTTTCTTATTTCACCTCTGATGGCCATGACCACTCTAATCTCCCCGTCTGTGTTCTCAAAGATGGTTTTCCAAACTCATACAGTACATCAGAAAGACTACAGAAACCAAAATTATCTTGCAGCTAGGATCACACCTTCCCCCTTCTCTTAATGACAGAGTAGTTTTCTTCTAAATTCTCTCTATTCATTGTAAGTTTCATTTCACACTTCTCTTCACCTATCCTGACTTCACACCTCTTGATTGGCCTCTCTTTCTGTCCCCTGCTCCCACCCCTCGCTCCTCCTCTCTCCCAGCTTTTGTTCTCCTGCTATATTACCTTTGCTTACTGCCCTGTCTTTCTCACACCTGAAGAAGGCTCCATGGCTGAAAAGTTGTGTTTTCTTTCTTCTCTTTTCAGCATGGAATAAACAACCTATTTCACATATTCAAGGCAAAAAAACAAAAAGAAAAAAAGAAAACAGATCATTAATATTATTACAAATTAGTGGGAATGGAAATTTCTTGAATGTGAAGAAAGAATGAGACCTGAGTTCTGGATGTTCTTTAGAATATTTCATAATTAGAGTCATAATTAGAGACAAACAAATATTTTTTTAATGATACAATAACATGCACCAGTCATGTAACTCATACAGTATGTACAAATCAATGTGTTAGTTCCACATCCTACAGACCTAGAAACCAAGAATTCTACCCTGTAATCTGAAAGCACTATGACACCTAAATAAGCAAAACAGAAAAATCCTAAATCCTAATAAAATAACGAAATCTCCTTTCTACAATATGAATACCAAAAAGTGAAAGGAAATCAGTCTCTCTGTTCTAAGAATGCAAAACCATAATAGGGGTGGCACAGTTGTTAGCATTGCTGCATCACAGTTTTGGGGGCCTGGCTTCAGTTCTGGACCTGAGGTGCTATCTTTGTGGAATGTATATGTTTTCCCTGTTTTAACATGGGTGTTTGCAGTCCAGTTTTCTCCCACAGTCCAAATAAGTTCATTGGGACTGGGAAGATAAAAGAGAATTTAATTGACTTCTTGGAAAATAGGCCCTGGTGTGAATCTGTGTGTCTGTTTCTGTGTGCGTCCTATAATTGACTGGTATCCCATCCAAGGTGTATCCTGCCTTGTGCCATTTGCTTGCTGGGATAATCTTTGGCTTCAAAATGTGCCAAAATGTAGGTATTTGTGGAACTGAAAAACTGAAAAAAAAATCTCAAAAACCAGATGGTGTTGGCAACAAAGCATCTAAGTGACACTACAAATAGGAGCCAAAAGCTTTTATAGATAAAATAGATCAAGTGTGAACATTTTATTCCAAATGCAAAGCATTACATCTGACTCAAATTCAGCACAGTACCTCACTCAGTCAAACCTTCACTACCGTCAAACATTTTATTCTGCTACTAATCAGCAAGAAGCTCGTGGAAACTGAACAAAGATGGAGCAAACTATTAGCAAATCTTACTTGCTTCAGACCAGAAATTGGCACAGAAGTTCACCTTCAGCAGGACAGTGATTCAAAGCACAAGGCCAAAGCCTCCGTTGAAAAAGAAAGTGACTGTCCTTTGGTGGCCCAGTCAAAATCTGATCTCTATCTGAACACTTATGCAATCACCATATTTCAGTTTTTTCTCTAGTTTTTGCTGATATTTACTGTGACTTACTGTATCTTCTGTAATCCTTAGAAGTCTTTTGTTTGAGCATTCAGATTTTGAATAAAATAATAAAATCTGTATGCATCATTTTGTAATTTGTAAAATGTGACTGTATAGGAAAGGTCTGAATATTTTTACAAGGCAAACTCAAATAAAGATGATTTTCATAGAGTATGACACCCTTGGAAGCAGATAATGACATAAACAGTTGAACTCAAGATTTAATGTAAACTTATAGAAAAGCTGGCCCAATAATGATATGTCTGCAGAAATGAAGTCACATACATTATGTCTCTGTAGATGGAAAATTAGTATTTAACTTTATGTCACGTTTAAAAGTTTCCCACCACAGAGTTGATTGATTTTCTAAACTTTACTTATGACTTTGACCTTCTATTCCAATGTCTTTGAAAAGTCTCATTTTACAAGAAACAAAATGATCTTGAATATTATGGATATGCTCTGGAATTCATAACCATCAGGTGGTTTTTCCATCGATTTCCATCTATTTCAAGAAAAACATCTTAAAATTTAAAATCCCAAAAAAGGTGAATTAAAATAAAAGTACAAAGAGATAAACACATATTAAAGCAATTTTTTTAAATTCTCAGTAATATTAACATATTCCACAAAAAGTTATTTAGAAAACAAATCATAAAAATAAAGGTATTAGAATTATATTTTAAAAAATCCTTGAATAAAAAACAAATAGTTTACCTCACTGTTTACCTCATCAGATTGAAAAATATTTTATTGAAGGTCTTTTAAGGAACACTTACTGTACATGTTGTAGTTTCAGGTACAGGTAATTGCTTAAATTTTTATCCAAAACAAAATCAACCTTTTTCATCATCATTAGTCTGTTTATATCTTATATTTCTGCACTGAAACATTATCAAAAGCTCAGGAATTGTGGCATTAGTCATCCATCACAACAATGTGGCAACTGCGAGGCAAATGTGTTCATTTTGGTTGTTCAATAGCTAAGCAATCATAAAAATTCATTTCACTACAGCTTGGAGGAGCCCAAAGTTTGGTCCGTTAGTGATGTGCAATGCAGAGATGTCATAGACTTACTGTAACTCTTTAATTCTTGCACATTTTACTCATAAAGAGATGTCATTCCTGATACTTTAAATATTGAAAAGAAATGGTCATTGAGAAAAATAAAAGCTGGGAGAACCCTTGGAAATCAAATTAGCTGCCAAAATGGTATTTCCTAAGGTGAGGTGCTTATTTAAAGGGAATTTAGTTTTAGACATATCTCCCATTCAATATGTATTAAGCTGTAAATTATCAATTAAAACAGAAGTTAAATTGTTGAAGAATACAGTATTAATTTATAACAAAGTAAAACATTTTTTTGTTTTTTTAGAGCTGTGTATACATCTTGTGAGCATTGAGATGTACGTCATTTTCAGTCATATGGCTTTAGCTTCTGCTGTAGTCCAACAATCAGCATGACAGACAAGACACAGGCAGTATTTACACTCTAGTCTGAGCAATGCCTGGGCTTCGTGCCAATATGCTTGGCAGACAACATTTTCATTATAACTCTTGCACACTCCAGCAGCAAACCTGTCAAATAACTCATGGAGTCTTCATTTTATTTAAATGTATTTCTTCTTAATTTCTTTAGATTTTTATGAATGATCAATATACTGTAGTCATAAAAAGAAACATTTTAA
Organism: Lepisosteus oculatus; assembly: GCF_040954835.1. Taxonomy (NCBI): domain Eukaryota; kingdom Metazoa; phylum Chordata; class Actinopteri; order Semionotiformes; family Lepisosteidae; genus Lepisosteus; species Lepisosteus oculatus. The sequence goes on along the minus strand of NC_090697.1, from coordinate 19,454,801 downwards.
ACATCAACATTTCAGAATCATCAAGGCATTCCTAACAGTTCCTGTTTGTTCCAGGATCAAAATGCAAGCTGATAGTCTTGTCTTTCTTTTTGTATTTATGACTTGGTTCCAGAAAGCATATCTATGGTATCCCCTTGTGGGTGAGGCTGTCTACTGAAATTTAAGCATTTTGCAGGAAGCATATATCCATGTAACTAATTCTTATCATCTGGAGTAAGGACATGATTTATATAGATGTTGCCAGTTCCTGGAACAATATCTATAATAATACATTTTATGCAAACATTTTGGAACTGGAACTTTTTTGTTCCAGACAAGCATCAGTTGTATTTGGAAACCGATAACAGTCTGAACACCATCTTTCCTCCTGACACTGTACCTGACACTGTGGCATCTGATGATTTTAGAGCAAACTGGACCCATTCAATTTTCAAATACCAAATTTGTCATGCCCAGTTATCCTAGAGGGCGCTCTACTTCTGTCCTGTTCCTAGTTCCCTGTGATTATTCATGTCTTTCCGTTGTGTGTCTTGTTGTGTAGGCTGTTAACTTCATGTGTCTGCTCTGCTCCTCGCTCAGCACTGAGGATACAGATGTCCTGAGACCCGCCTAGCACCAGGTCGCTCCTGTACATGGCCTGAGGGCATAATGTATGTTTCTTTCCGAAATCGTCTTACCCCCATGGGCCTGGGCTAACCCTAGTGTTGCCCCTTTTTCACTACTCATAGGGTCTTTACTGCTCTCCTTGTCATTCCACGGCTTGCCCTTCCTACATCCATGATAAAAAAAGCCATATCCAAGAAATAGCTATGAAAAAGAAAAAAAGATAAAGCACCTTTGTACTACTGTTGTATAATATCTCAGCTCATTTTCCAAGGTCCATGGTATGCCTGTGCTGCTATTCTCTTGAGACATCCCATGTGTGGCTTGTCAGAAGCTGGTCTAGCCTGACAGATATAACAACTCTAATTGCAATAAGATTCTTAGATATAATAACCTTATTAGATAAGATTATTATAAGAATAAGAAACCGCTGACAAAACCAATAGTGGTAACACTGATAGTGAAACTACTGTATACTGCATAAATAAAATGAAGAAATTGTAGGAGAAACATGAACACAACTGAAAGTGAATAACTGATTACGCTGTATGTCGCAAAACAGAAGTACATTTACAAAATAACTTCTTGTTGTCAAAATGACCTCTTTCACAGTTATATTTGCACTCAACAGAATATATCTTCGCAGACCTATTGCTTTACCACCTGCCTTACTTTGAAAAACAAGTGATAAATCAAAAATAATTTGAATGCCTATTCTTGTACTGATTTAAACGTGGAATTTTGAAGTGGAAAATAGACTTGACATTATCATTGCTATAACAAAGTTGGTACAGCTCAGTCGTCAATATGCATCAGATATCAAAGATGTTCCTGCATGCTCACAGAACTGAGAAACTTGAACCGGGTCAAGTATGATGATTCAGACATGATTAGACTGAACAAGGAAGTACACAGCATTTTTCTTTAATTCTTCTACTCATCAATTATCGTGCTCTAATTAATAATTGAGATTAAGACTGAGTAAGAGCACACACAGTACATACAGTTTAATTGGTATTCTTGAGTCAATATACTTTTGTATTTGCGGCTACTGATTTTATTTATATTCCCATGAGAGCTCTATTAAAAATTAGAAAATAATTGCTTCTGGAGTCCAAATGTTTCCTGGCATTCATTTGCTCAATTGATGAGCAAATGGATAACTGCAATTCTCAGCTCATGCTTCACATCCTTGTTACTTTTTTTAACTACGAACATGGAGACACTGTGTCTTAGAATTAGCAGCATTATGGTGTACAGTGGGAAAACTCAAGTCAGTAATTGTTTCTGAGATGCTCAGGAAAGGGGCATATATTTACGCTGTACTGTTGCAAATATCTGTTGTCTTTGCATGTTTTCTGTAGCTGTAGATGGAAAATTTGTAATAGAATTAAGTTATTATTTGTCATCATTTGAAAAACACTGGGTTGATTCTATAGGTCATTACATTTTTCATGTTTTTTTGCCCTCAGTGACAGGAGCAAACTGTTATATCAGAAAACGTCATGTCAGTATGGCAGTTCTTGGATCTGATCACATTTTTCACAGGTTTTATTTGGGGGCTTAAAATGGATGCTACAGTACACATATTGTATTATCACAGATAAATGTATGTGTTGTTGTTAAATCAGACTATTTATTTTGTCATGACGAAAGCAATAAATCTTAGTTTTGAAAGTTTGCATTTTTTGTAATCCCCTGATTCCTCTATTATGAATTTCATGATTTAGTGTTCTTATTCTTTATTCTTTATTCTTTATTTGTGACTTTTCCAACTAAGTCAATGTAGAGCACTGCAGGATTTCATAGCATTACATTCAGTGTCTGTTGCTTTCTTAAAAACATAATATGTAGTTTTTCATATGAATAAAATAAATATACTTTACATTTATACAGATAAGTACAATTTACTGGGATTAAATATAGCTAATGTACAGTACAGTGGAAAGGACAGGAAATGCCTTGAAATTCAATGTGTACATAAAGCTCATTTTAAAAATATTTTAAAAATATTTAAAAATATTTACAGTACAAATACTGTACATATTACAGATAAATTAACTTTCTCTTACAACTTAATTGTAAGTAAGCACATGAAGATACTCTAAAATCAAGATTCCACTATTTAAAATTGTATCATACATTTTAAATAGAGTTTTGATTTTAATATCACCATTAATTATTTTCAGCATTTTAAAACATACTTTCACAAAACTCCAATGGAAATTGCACTAATGACTTAAAATGAACTATAACTAGCACTAACAAAGTAGTACATCCATGATAATCATGTTTATAGTAATATTCTCATGTGTTTTGTCCAGGCTTATGTTTGTTTATGGTAGTGTAAGATATGTTTTCCTATTTTTAAGCTTAGTCATAGGACGTATGATGGAGTCTTACCCTGATGACCACACACAAATATGCTACCTCCTTATGATTGGTGATGAAAGTCATTTTGTTTGTCATTAAAGCATATCATGCCATAATATTTATAATTATTATCTCTGTCAAATGTTTTCTTTTTATTTTATTTAAATAGGTATATGCCTAGCAAACAAAGGGGGGACACAATCAATCAAGACAGGATCTTGGGCCTTTTTTAACAAAAAGAAAATTTCCTTTACCAGGGGAGTTCTGTTTCAATTTTGCAGAATTATTTTGCAGCAAACAATGAACGCATAAGGTGTAAGAGAATTCCTACTGGTACTTTAACATGAAATATATAACTTAAACCTTAAGTTATTTGTACCATAAACATAATGTGTAATATCATTCATGTATGTAACAATATGTATAAACACAAATACTCAATTTATAGCATCATCATTTATTAGTTATTGAGAAGATTCCATATGTACACTGGCTGAAAGCATACATACTAAGAGGTGGAATAATACAATGCTTGCAAAAGCATTCATCCGCTTCCAAAGATGTTCCATTTTGAATGCTAAAATTGAATGTTCAAAAAGCTGATATTTAACTTCTTTCACTCATAAAAAAAATTCAGGTTTTACATTCAAGTTAAAAAAAATTTAAATGAAAATGTATCATTTGTAAATCAACAAAGTGGGACTTCATTGAAAAAGGAATAAACACTTTTTCAAAGTATGTGTTGTACTGTATGTCTGTCACTAGCAAAAGTAGAGATTTCAAGGTACTGTTTGTCTGTGTAGCCTAGAAAAATAACAGCAATTCAAGGTAGAAATAAAAAAAATTGACACTAAGAAAACAGTCATGAGGAAGTTTTGTATTAATAGTAAAAGGTCAAAATTTCAAGAATCCCTGCTGAAGGCATGATTTGACTTCCCATGCAATATGTTATACTGTGCTTAAGGAAAATGATCTACTGTTCAGAATAAGAGCTTTACCAAAATAATTACCTGCAGCAACGCTCAAGTTGTAGATGAAACACTTTAAGGTTTTCACAGGGCTGAAGGCCTTTTCTCAGTGTTTTCATTTAGTCCTGCCTGTGTTGTGTGCTTGAAATCCAGAAAGATGGAGAATGGAGATCCAAAGATGTTGACATTTTGATTGAAATAGCAGTGTTTGTGGTGACAGCATGGGCAGCAGTTGCAAATACGAAGAGAAGTAATTACATGCAGGACAGCAAAACCTCAGGGTTGGGATTTTTGACCTTTGATATACAGTAAGTACTGTGAGAAAGTTGTATACTGACACCTGACTAACCATAGTCTGTCAATGCTGTGGTGGGGAGACAAAGTCCAGGGAGCTGAATAAATGTACTGTACTGTACTGTATATCTGGGTCATAGAAAGTGAAAGTGGGTTGTCATGGGTGACAAATGTATTCATTATGCTTATTGGACTTTCAAAGACAATGAAATTGGGAATTTGAGGTGACCTTTTCCAATAGGTTAGGCTGGACAAAGTTTCTGTTTGATGTACAGCTAACTGTGTCTGAAGTCTCTTTCCCTCTTGTTCCCCTCATCTCCTTGTCTAGGGCATCCTCTTAGTGGTGCTAGTGAGAGAGGGGTAGAACCATCTGGTCCTGATATCATCAAGGCACAATTTCTCTCTGTAGTCCCCTTGGCATGCCTGTGGATAGAAGAAAATAATTGTGTTTAACTGTAGTTGGAGTGCTGTCTAAGGAGACTGTGAGACTGTATACAGATGCAGCCATTCAACATTATCTGCATTTTAGCATGTTTTACCACAGTAGGTAATTGGCTGGCCAAAATGACCGACAGGCAGCACTCGTGGTGCATTGGTTGTTAGTGAAATGATTGCTTCATTTAATCTCTTTACTGTGCATGTTTAAATATGCTTAACATTGAATATTAATCTGGAATTTTACAACTAAAGGGAAATTTTTGTACAGTAGCTGAGCACAAAAATAACAGGAGCATAATGTGTCTGAAGGTGATAAACGATATTAATTTAGGAATATAAACATATTATGTCAACTGTATATGGCTGGTATTGGTAGGTTAAATAAAAAATACACACCAGTATTCCACTTTCTTCGTAAACATTTTAAGCTTCAAAGTCTTTCATTTGGTTACATACTGTGGTTAATTTGGAAAAGTTTTATGGGCTCCTTCAGACTATATTAAGTTTATATACTTCATAGAAAGTTATAATGTTTTTCTATGAATACTTGCGCTCGTAAATAAACACATACTTTTTAGAACTTGACTTATAGGGAATATGATATAGAATAGCGTATCTAAAGAAATTAATAATGATATACTTATATTCATATACAGTAGCTCAAATTATCACAGTAGTACACTTTCTTTGTAAACATCTAAGTTTTTTTTTAACTTTTTACTTAAACATTTTAAACACTTTAATTTTGTAAACGCAACACGCATTTTGTACAGATACAGTACAATCACATTCTCCTGTCTTCCCGTTGTGTAAAGCAACTTAGCAGGAAGCTGAGAAAATAGCACACCGCCCACTGAGCTCAGTCAGAGAAGAAGTGGTAAGGAGACCGTTCTGCAGCTTGCAGTGTTTATGGCACTGAGCGTGTCCGCCTTTAAAACGTAATAATTGAATGTAAATCATTTCATTTATCTTGAAATCTTTTAATTACCATTAAACATAGTTTTCTCACCAGTTAGTTTTACAGTACACTGTATCTGAACCTCTCTGTGTTTGCTCTATATGTTTGACTAGTTCATTTTATTAGAAACGGAGATTCTCTCATTAGCACCAATATTTGTGGTCTTTCTGAATTTCAAGAAAAAAAATAAACTTTAAGACCAAGCAACTTTTAAAATAACTCACGGATAAAGCTGTATGAAGGCAAATTAGGAGGAAAATATAAAATTTCACAGACATGTAATATTACTTTCAGCATGATCAAGTCAATCATTTATAAGTGGAAGGCAGCCAGACATTGCCTTGATCAGGCTGTACCACTAAACTGGGCATACAGGCAAGAATGAAACTGGTAATGGATGTCACCATGAGTTGGAACTATCAAAGAGCTCAGTAGCTGAAATGGGAGAAAAATGTCAGACAAGACAAAATTGTAACGTTTTAGAAAAAATGCACAGCATTACATCTAATGTAAATCCAGCATAGTGCATCACTCTATGTTTTTGTTGTACATACTGTATGGCACCACCATCCCCACTGTCAAGAATGGTGGTGGCAGCATTATGTTAAAGTTCTGCTTCTCATCAACAAAGCCTGGGAAGCTTGTCACAACTGCCAGGAACAGAGATGGAGCAGTGTACTGGCAGATCTTAGAGGAAAACCTCTTCAGACCTAAAACTGTAACAAAAAATGACAATGATTCAAAACATAAGACCAGAAACACTGTAGTGACTTTAAAATAAGACAATGATTGTCATTGAGTGGCCCAGTGAAAGTGCTGACTTGAATTCTATGAAGAATCTGTAGATGTACTTGTAACTACTATCCAAAGTCAATCTCTAAGCACCCTACTGAAGCTTCAGCAGATCTGCCAAGAAAAATAGGCTTGGCATTTTGCAAGTCAGTGTGCAAAATTAACAACCTACTTACCCAAAAAGACATTTTTAATTTTACTTTAAAAAAGTGTATGCATAATTTTGTAATATCACATAATAGGATACCATAGGGAAGGTCTGAATACTTTTGAAAAGCACCATACAGGTAAGCTTTTTTGGCAGGCAAGGTTTAGAAGGGGCTGCAGTTACACCCAACGTGCCACTAGAGGTCACTACTTGGCCTCTAAATACTTGTAAATAGGCACACAAGGGGTAATTTACTTAATGTCTGGATCAGTCTTCTAGGTAAAATGAGTGTAGAATTTCACTTTCTTATACGGATGGAATCAAGTTTTTGTTAATGAGATTTATAAGGATTGTGCACATGGCTGGTGGTGTTTGGGGTTTTGAGTGCTGTCCTTTTTCTTAATGGATGCTGAAATGGCCTGGAACTAAAGACTTCTGGGCTTCATATCTACTGGTTGTTGTATTTTTGTATGTGCCTTGTGTGTTCCTTTGAAACACCTACTGTAAGTGCATTGCAATATCTATAATTGATAAGACTAGGGGTATTATGTCTTTTGAGAGCAAGAAGTCACTATGAACCATCAGTATGAATTTGAATTAACTCTTCCCATCTTTGTTCAATGGAAATCACAGTAAAAAAAATTTCCTCATGTTTTTTCAAATAAATATAAAGGTTAAGCAAAAACCTTTAGAATGCAATGGTAAAAATATGTTTATTAAAAGTTCTCACTGTGTCAGTTTTTTCATCTTATTCATGCCTGATAAAAGTGGTTTGTCTTGCTTTGGGCTCTAGAGCAATGAATGTAACAGCCTCTGTACATATCATTAGAATCTTTCCCACCACTATTGACATGACAGCATGATACTGGAGCAATGTGAACTTACTAGGATTAAATTCTATTTTGGTATTTCTCAGAGATCACACCTACAGTTCATGTTAGACCAGAAAATAACTGGTGAACAACTCAAGAAAAGGATTAGGACAGTCATTCACACAGAGTCACAATGATTCATTTTTATGTCAAAGGAAGTGGCAAAGCACATTTGCATTTTCGGTGTTCAGAAGTCAGAGAAATAGGAATAAGTAAAATATTAAAAAATAGTCCAATACCTGGCACAGAATGTAGCATGAATGCCTCTACATGGTCCATGACAAGTAAAAGAAGTGTTTTTGACAATCCAATCACGATAAAAAAAAGGTTTAGGCTGAGTCATTAGCTGTGTTAGGATACTCTCTATGATATCACACACCTTCTGGAATACCTTTTTTCATTCTGTACTGTGCAACAGAGAACAAAACACTGTTGTTTTATTTTTACCAAAGGCAATTAAAGTTTTTTTTAGTTGAATTTAGGACTATGTGGGCATGGATCAGAAATAAAAATGGAAAAAATAAATTATAAATAAGACTGCCCTTTCTGTCTCTATATTGGTTTATTCTCTCTTAAAGCTCATTTTTTAGGGTGGTGCTGGGATGTGGAGAAACTGCTCACATTTGTGCTAAAGTAGCTGTATAATGTTGTGTAGCAGCCATCAAGCATGCAGCAGTTCAGAAATGCAAAATCTTCACAAGTAAGAATGTAATTAATGAAGGCATTGTTAACTTGTATTTCCATTAAATAAAAATTAATGACTTGTAAAATGTGACCCTTATATATTGTTGTTATTTAATTAACATATTACAATATAATTATTGTGCAAGAGAAGCATTGGGCTTCTGTACACGCTTTTATGTTTATCTTTGCAATGTGTTAGCTTCCTGCATGTAAACTGAGTGAAATGTAGTGATGTCTAACTGCATGTCTATCAATGCCAGCAAATGTGTGTGGGGTTCAATTGTTGAGTTCTAATCAGAGCTTGTTGTAAAGGGTGTTCTTGCTGCTTAAAGTTATGTTGTCAACAACTTGACCACTACAGTTCTTCTGCCATTAGAGCAATACAGCAACTTTTACACAGATAATGCTTAATTCGCACAATGTTCATTGCCAGAACATTTTTTATTGGCTTCCTTCATGGAGCATGCGAGGGCATGTTTGGTCATTGTCTTCTATAGCAATATCCTGAATAACAGAATCTCATGAATAATCTATCTGTGTTGGTTGATGGCACTTAGATTTCAGGCATGTGTCTGGGAACAAGGTGTATGCACATTACTAGGCATTAGTGGCCCCTGTACATTTTCTTGCCATCTGTTACATTACAACCAAATCCTACTAGTTGGTCTTTGTTTTGTTTTTTTCCTCTCTGTATTGCAATGATAATCTCATACATTTATTTGCCATATGAACCTTCTTTGAGTTATTGTATTATTTTACTCACTGGTTTTTTCTATTGCCTCTCAGTATATAAACACAATAACCATTCAATAAACAGTACATGATTAAAAACACTCTTTGTTAAAGATCTAAGCACTTCCTAAGTAAACATTTAGTAATAAACAATGGTAACTTAACCTTCCTGTGGCAGCTGGAGGTAGACAAGTGATTTTGAGGAAGTAACACACGGGGACAATAACTCCTTCCAAAGAACCAAGAGACTCAGGTAGAACTGTGTCATTTCACATGAGAATGTAAACCTTTTTTAAACAGTACACACATGGAATTAAAAAGGTGCATAACCCTTTGGAAGGTGTATAATGAATATTGGAGACAACAGAGTCTCTTAGAGACAACGAGTCACCAAGCATTGGAGCAGCACTAATGGAGAGAAGCACTACTGGAGTGAAAGAAAACTAAGTCCTAAACCCGTGCTGATGGAGGGTGGTGCTATCCGAAAACAGTGTTAAGCACTATAGAGCATTGAAGAGTAGTTACCAAATTGGAAGCCAGCCAAATCTGAGACACCTGTGATGAGAGAATGGAGGTTAAGTGACAAACGAAAACATCTCATCAACATACTACGGTGAGGCTGACAAAGAAATGAAGTCAATAACGAAAGTGAAGTGGTTTCTTTTCCCTCCCCTCCCTCTGACTCTCATACTTTGGGGGGTGTTCTCTTTCCCTCAACAGGAGGTGTGCTGGAACCAGCACAGTAATCCCAGAGGAGATTAGTGTTAATGTTCACAAATGTACTGAAGATTTAGAGGAGTTCACTCGAGGAACACTGCTAAGGAGAAGTGAATTAAAGGCCTGTGTTTACAAATTGACCCTGAGTTGACAAAAGACGTTTTGGTAAACCCACAGTGCAAGACCAACTACTGTACAATGGTAGCTGCTATCAAAGGTGAATTCCAAGCAAAAGTTCTGTTCAGAGAGAACAAATCAAAAGGGCAGATCAGATCAGAACTTTAGATCTACTGCTATGGAGGGAACAAAATACACCCTACTGAGGAGGCAGCTATTACACAAGACATGTAGTGAAAAACAGTACACAAAAATATACTGTAGAAGTTCCATCATCCTGGAAGGAAAAAAAAAGAGAGTTTACCCTTCACAGAACAATTAAATAACTCAGGGTGTTACAAAATAATTAAAGTTACATACTGGAGGAGACATGAACCAACTTGCACTACAGGAGGCTTCGGGGTGGAAGGCTAGGATGTACAGTATAGTCTCCGGGATTACTGGTGCCAAGAGACTATAGAAGAAATCAACAATAAGTCATCTATTCCTGAACATAAATTCTGGTATTCTGGAAACCATGAGTTGCAGGAAGGGTGGATATTCAAAAAGCAAGAGGTGACATACTGTACCCACACCTGATGATAAGCTGTGACTGTTTTCCTTTGTTTCAGGGGAAAATTAGATCACCAGTTTTTACTGTATAGTCAAGAATGCTGCAATGCTTTTATGCTTTTGTATTTATCGCAGTCAAGTTTCTAATTCAAATACCTATAATATACAACTGCATATTTTGTATTGGTGAAGAAGAACTTCAGCTGCCCTGATATTAAATCTTATCAACACAGCCATCAACCTTGTGCTTTTTAGTTCCATAGGAAATATATCCATAAATGACAGTCATGTCATGGGTTAGCTCTTCTTCCGACATTCTTTTTTGAAGAGTTATTGAGCTGTAAGAGATCTTGTGCACAGGTATATCTGCCTGCTATTTTATCTCACAGTATGTGTTAAGCTCAAGAGTGACAATGAAACCATCCCCTGTTGTCATGAACCTACTGTGAATGAGTTATATGGACCATTTTCTCTTGTTTTAATTGGGGTCAGTGTGTATTAAATGACATGTGCAATTTTATTGAAGCAAATTAACGGCTTTCAGATAGAGTGGCTTTCATACATTATTCTTAAGAGGAAACCTGACATTTTCATTCAGAAAAGTATGTGGATAATATTAATACATACAGTATGAATGGTACTCAGAATAGGCTTATGGTTTTCTGCAGTCTCAGCAGTTCCCACTGCAGGTGGGATAAAACTTACTCATAATGTGCTGTCCAACATCACATACTGTGCCATCACCATTACCCAGTTTTGAACTTGGGATCTCAATGTTGCAAAATGTCTGCACAAAGAGCAGCCTTTCTACAACTGTATAATTATAATCTGACAATATTTAGGTTTTCCTTAATTTTGAGAGATCTCTTCAACAAAAGTGAAGACTGGGAAAATAACCAATATTGAACTTGGATTTACTGTTGATATGAACTGGAGAAAAGTTTATATTTTGTATTATAGTTCAAATATTTCTCCGGAGCTTCTGCTGTTTCCTATGAATAGGGCGATGTGATTTTCTTTACTCGGAAGTCAAGCAAACAAATCAAAATATGCTGCGTATATTGTGCATTATACTGATATGCTGAATACCTAATTATAATAGTATTTATTATTAACCTAAACAATTAGAATAATTCATACATTATAGGAATTGGAGTTTTTAACAGAAATTCTATCCTGTCATTCTGAAGTAAGTAACACTTCATCTTCTCCAATCTCCTTAAGTCATGCCCATCAAATGAGATGAATATGTTCTTATTTCATACAGTCCTCTTTGCATGTTTAGTTATTTACAGTCCCTATTATTCACTTCTTACATATTAATCACTAGCCAAGACATAAAACTAGTAATTTTCTAATATGAACATTGTAAAATATAGGAAAAAGTAATAGGTTTATTCCATGCTGAAAAAAAGAAGAAAGAGAACACAACGTTTCGGACGTGGAGCCTTCTTCAGGTGTGTGGCAGGTGTCTTCTTTTTCTTTTTTTCAGCATGGAATAAACCTATTACTTGTTCCTTTGCAGCCTACACATGCTGACGCAGCTACCCACCCGAACTATTGTAAAATATAGATTATTCCTGCTTAGTTTTCTATTTAATTTGTGGACTACTTACAATGTAAAAGAAACAGATGTCTTTATCAGTGCAAAGGTGCCTGGGCACTTCAGTTTTGTTCTAGTTTTTCATTTTTTAATGTAGCCACATTCTTTTTTTTTATCATCAGTAATGTTTTACCATAGCTTGTCCTGGATTGTATGTCATATATGAAGTAATGCCAGAATTTCTTCTAGCTAAGTGCATGTAGAACTACAGGAAAGTATTTCTTGGGTTTCTGCAGCTGTTCATTTTCTTATCAAGCTGCTCTAATTTTCTTAATCTAATTGGAACAGTGTATAAATAACATTGTTTATCTGAATATCAATCAATTAACATAAATAAGGGACCATGTCATGTGTCGAAAGGACTGGAAATGAGGGACTCATACAAAAGAGATAAGGAGAGTAAAAGACACACCCTTATACTGTACTTACCAGTCGTCACACAGTAGCAGCCCTGAGGCACTGTGCAATCAACATGCAGTCAGAGCTCTAGGATCATTCAATTCAACTGTATTTGTCATTATACTTACATAGGTGCATAGTATAGTGAAAAGTGTTTCTCATTAGTCACTCAGGTGCAGTATATACTGTAAATAGAACAGAAGACAGAACACAGGAGGAGGCAGAACATAAAGCACTGCCAGGTGAGATTTCTTTGCACAAAATAATCCGAAAAGACCCGATTGGAGTGAAGCGTTTGAACCTTGCTAACGGAGCTTGCTATTCTGTAGTTTTAGGGAACCTTGATTTCCTGAGTGAAGAATCCCTTAGTTAAAAATGGTCTCTCCTGCTTAGCCCGTGCATTTTACAATAGGGAGTTATATTCCATATATTTTGTGACATCCAAGTTTTTAAAAAGAGAGATTTAACTGCAGGTTGTATTCTGTTTAGTTTAGAAGGCAGTTTATGTCATATTCTAGCCTTGTAGTTGTTACGAATTGAGTACTTGGTAAGACTTTGGGATTTGTCTGGGTGGTAAGGGCGTTAGGCCTCTGGAACATCTTGTCTGTAAATGTGCACTGTACATAGGGAAACGTGTGTATTGTATGTTTATGTAGTGTGCAGTATAGTCTGTGTCACTGTCATTGATAATACAGTACATTTATTAAACACACTACCTGAATTATTACTCTTTTCATCAAAGTCCTACAAGAGAACAATAATTCATATACCAACTGCTTGGGTGTATTCTTAGCAAAATCTTTACTAGTTGGGGGTCTTGATTATTTATTTTACTTTTTGATTTATCCTCTCAGTCATTTCCTGTTTTTCTACATTTTCATAACCTTCCATTTGTCAGAGTACTTTTCCATTTATTCTCACATTTTCTCTTTCCTGCCTGTTGTCTGAAGCATACATAAAATGTAGTGATTGCGATTTAAAACACCTGGGTAAGATTGACTTTGTTTGTCTTCTGTTATATCTCCCAATTTTCAGTTAAGTACTTCCGTATATAGAACACCTCAAGCCTATGTATGTTTCAGTTTATTTTTATTATTTTAGTCATCATTTAATTGGAAAATACAATGTTTAGTTGTATTTGTAAAACAACAAACTGCAGGTCATGTGAATCAAACTCTGTGAATCATGGTATTGAAGGCAGTAGCAGTCATTGTCCTCCATTAGTATTTTTTCGTCCATAATTTAAGCCACAAACCTACTCAAGCTCGGAATATTGCTATTTTTTCTTCTCTCCGTCCTAATGAAGAAAGGGGAGAGCAGTGTTTTAGTGAATGCCTTTATTTGAAAGTCACAATGAGTGTTGCATGTAAGTGTACTTTTTTCTGACTGACATTTTAAAACTAAGTTCCTGCTGGTTATGCTTTCCAAGGCAATTAATTGGTGGTCTTAGCTTTTATAGGCACTTTCACTATTAATTTATTTACTTGAGCAGCAGGTAAAAATTAAAATCTTTCTTAGATTACTGCTTCCATAGTGTTCACAAAATAGCTGATTTTTTGTAGTATGATATTCTCAATGGATTAAATTATCATACACTGAAGCAATATGATTTTTTAACAATTATATTTGGTAGATTTTGATGGGTATGTTGTAACTTTATGCAACATATGTGGTGCAACTGTAGTGTAAAATAAAAATTAATTTTGAAAATATAATACGTTTTGGTGGTCAGCATAGTGGCACAATGGTTAGCATTGCTGCCTTACAATTCTGGATCTGGGGTGCTATCGACATGGAATAACATGTTTCCAACAGGTGCTTTGGTTTCATCTCACAGTCCAAAAACAATTTGGTAGGTTAATTGGCTCTAGGAAAAGTAGCCCAGGTTTAAGCATGTGCATGTCTGTGTGTGTCATGGACAGGCATACCATCCAGGATGTACCCTGCCTTCTGCCCATGGCATGATGACTTCCTCCACACAACCCTGACTGATTAGAAAATGCATGGATGGATACTTTATTGCTTTTTGTCATTTAGTTACATAACACATAATACATAATCAAAATCTGTAAAATATGGAATTGCATAGTGTCTCCATTTGGGCAATGTTTACTGAACATTCTTTAACTTTGGTGTACTAACATAAAAACGTAGAAATTACTCGTATACAGTACATACTGTGACAGAAAATATATTGAGTTTGATTGTGAGGGAGGTGGAGCATCTCGTCAGTGAACCATTGCTTTCTAGCCACAGCTGTAGAAACTTTGTAAAGTAACAAGCAACAACTGTGGGAAGTCTTATAATTCAACTGTGTACTTCACATGAGAGAAACAGCAAGGCAGTCAGTCTGAACTTACAGTAGCTAAACCAGAGAAGGAAGAAGACTGTTGTTCCCGTGTTATATGTAGTGTCTGAAGCAACAGAGACCGTTGCACACTACATTCATTTTTGTGTCAACATTGTCATACCTCTTCAAAAAAACATAACAGTAACATCTAAACAAACTGTATATCACAAAGAATACGAAAGACTGAATAAGCCATAAAAGATTTGCTTTAAAAAGCAGGATGCCAAAAATATTTAAACTAAAGCTCAATAACGCAAGGAGACACAACAAGGTGTTAATGGATAGGGACTTTCAAACAATGAACCACAGGAAGTTGTGGGAGACAATTAAATGCGTCACAAACTTGAATATGTCAGGAAATGCTTCCATACAATAGATGGACTGGCTAAAGCTAATGAGCTGAATGACCAAATAAAAGGGTTTTTTCCATGCTGAAAAGAGAAGAAAGGAAACGCAACATTTTGGCTGTGGAGCCTTCTTTGAGTGCGAGAAAGACAAGGAAGTCAGCAGACATTTTATAGCATAGGAGAAAAGCTGCGAATGTGAAGGAAGCGGGAGCAGGAGGGAGGCAGAGTGGGCACTCAGGTGGTGCAAAGTTGAGAGAGACAAAGAGAGGTGTGAAGTCGAAACCTGCAACGGAATAAAGATGATTAGAAGAAAAAGGAGTCTATCATTGAGAGAAGGCGGAAGGTGTGAACCAGGTTTCAGGATAATTTTGGTTTGGGATGTCTTTCTACTATAGGAGAAACTTCTTTGAGAATTAGAGGTAAAATGAGAATCTATGGGCTTGGAGAAATCTTTGATATTTACAGCCCTGACTTGAATTACTTATCTGAGGTGTGAAACACAGGACCTTTCTGGCGCATGCAGCAGTGTTTTAAATACTATTAGAGTTGATACCAGTGTTAACTGGCTAGAAATTAGACCACAGATGATCACACAATCTTTTGAACACAAATGTGCAACAAAAGGCAACAAATCCTGATGACATCTCAGTTTTCTTTTAAAAATGTGTGCTGAGGAAAATTGCTTTGGTATTCAATTACATTTATTTTTATATAGTGACTTTCACAACAAGGTTGCCCCAAGGTGCTTAACAATGCAAGTAAGCATAACTTTTATTAATACAGAACACAAAATATCAGAAGATAACAGAGGAGAGAAACCAAAAACTCCTTAGTAAGGAGAAATAAAATCTCTAGGGGTCCAAGGTCAACTGGCTGCACAACCCCTTTGGGCATGCTAACATTGTATAATAAAAATACAAAGGAACCATCATGTTTTCTGTATGTCAGTCCTCCATGCAGATCTCTGTAGACCAGCAAAATCTTCCTAAATGATAGCTATATCCTCGATTCCCTCTTGGATCCATGGCAGTGATGCAGTATCCAACTCAGATGGTTCCCATTCTTAGAAATAATTATAATATCTATGCTCTGCTTAGTAGTGAACACTCTACTGGATCCATAGTGGTTTCCATACAAACAGACATGGGCTGATGATGCAATTAACAGTAATATGCATCTTATTGTTAAACACCTAGAGAACACCAACATCTATGCGTGACTGCTGTTTGTTGAATTTAGCATGCTTCAGCCCCATCTTTTGATTAGCAAGCAGATGTCTGTTAATCTTATTATTATCAGATGTAACATTCATTTTAAATGAACCGTACACAGTGTGTCAGAGTCAATAAGGCTATAACTGTCTGAGTTATAGATTATTAGCACAGGGGCCCCTCAAGGCTGTGTCAGTTCTCCAATTCTATTCACACTAATATACAAATGTACAAGCAGGAGTCAATGCAACTGTATTTTTAAATTTTAGGATGGTAATAGAGCTGTGCCTGGCTTAATGTATGAAGAAAGCAGTTTGGCTAAATCAGAAATTCATAGGTTTGGGCAGTGACAAATATAACCTGATTTTGAATGTGAAAACACCTACAGAAATTATGTTAAATCCCTGTTTGTGACTATTCATACGTATCAATTCACAAGAAACTCATTACCCAGGTTAATTCATAACTATTTGGGAAAATACATAGACAACAACCTGAGCTGGACTACTCAGGTTAAGAGTGTTTGTTCCAGAGTTCTGCAGCATTGGTATTTATTTTTAATTAAGAGTGTTTGGAGTTTGACAAAAACAATTATCCTCTTTTACCATGCTGTAATTAAGAGTGTTTTAGATATGGTATAACATTGTGGTTTGGTAATTTATCAGTCCAACCAAGATCAAACAGCAATGGGATTAAAGCAGCACTCCTCCCTGCAGACAAGTTTTGAATATACCATGATTAGACAGGCAGAAAAAATGTTAGATCCTTTTCATATTCTTAATTCTGCATATAAAATTATTCCCCTGGCAAACACTTTAGGGTTCCCAAATGTAGAACAAATAGATAAAAATATTGATTTGTTTCCTTATCTATTAAAGCAATTAATACAAATAAATGGCAATTGTAAATGCAATTGTGTCAGCATAAACTGATTATGCTGTAACAAACTACGTATGTGCAATATGTCATGGCTATGTTGTAATGAGTTATATATGAGTAATAGATGTGATTTGTGATGTATGCTGATGTATATAAGTGCTGTGCGTCTATTAAAAACAAAGTTTCTCTAGGGGACAATAAAGTTTATATTATCTGTGAGTAATCCACATGGCGCACATAAGCAGGTTTGAAGATCTCCAAGCAGAACAAGAGAGGTTCCAGCACTAGTGTTTGTGTCCACCAAGCAGGACATATAAGCACTGGCAGCACCTCAAGTGCTGCTGCTCTCTCACAGACACAGACAGACCAACTCTCTCCCACAGCTTCAATGTGAGTTACAATCACACAACTTCTGTGTAAGCGCAACATTTATATCAGTAGGCTGTCGGCTTTGGTGACTGATTAGTGTATGAGATAAGAAAGCCTGGGCTGACTGTCTTCCTGTGTGTTATTGTGTTAAGGGATATATGTAAAACCCCACAAGGGGAGGGTTTAAAATGACAATTGCAGAGGGCACTGGGAGACAGTTACAGTATGTTAAACGTATTATATATGTACCCCTAAAGAGTACTGAGTATCAACTGCAGTGTTTAGTTATGTGTTGATAGTGTAAGACCCAGTCCGGTGGTGCAGAGTGGAGATACTGTATTAGTTGCTGGAGGCAGACAAAGTCTGCAGGCTGATTGGTTGAGAGTGAGAGAGCCAGCTGTCATCGAGCATGAGTTATAGCACAGAGCAGGAGACTCTGTAAGAATTTGGAGCAACAATAGGCACAGAGTAAGAGAAGGAGCAGGAGGCATGTGTGGTGTCCAGAAATAGGGAGGCATCTACAGGCAAAGAATCACTGAGAACAGGGGAAGGCTCCCAAAAAGTAGCAGCTGCAGTCGTCGCCATGTTGGCCCACTGGTAAGGTAAAGAAGGTGGTACAGTGGGTGCAGTTAAATGGGAACGGCGGAGTTGGGGTAAGCTCCACTGCTACTACCCAGAAAGGACTATATGTACAGTATGAACTAACCAGGGGAGTGAGGTTGGCTGAACCTGGGTATCTGCGAGCAAAGGGCTTAGCGGTGTGATAGAATCTTTAGGTGATCACTTTGAAGGTCAAGACCAAATGGACAGAGGTGTGTGAGAGTTCTGTGATGACACCAAGGATAATGTGTCATGAGTATGGGACTCTGAGCCTGAGAGTCCTCGAGCCGAGGGCTCAGAGGTCTTTTATCAGTGTTCAAGCTCAAATGGTGTGACAGTGATAACAGCAAAATGTGCTTTGCGTCCTAGTTAATCCAATAAGGGGGTGTTTGGAGAAGAGGGTATTTAAAAGGAGAAAACTTTTAAAAAAG
Source organism: Lepisosteus oculatus (assembly GCF_040954835.1). NCBI lineage: Eukaryota > Metazoa > Chordata > Actinopteri > Semionotiformes > Lepisosteidae > Lepisosteus > Lepisosteus oculatus. The sequence continues at coordinate 19,436,364 of NC_090697.1, read as the reverse complement.
TGCAGAAAAGCAGCGCAAAACCAAAAATAAAAGCCAACTTCTTATTTAAGGGCCTGAAAGATTGTGTCACATCAGTGTTGCCAAACTGCTTACTGTCTTAATAAAATGTTAACAATGCCAAAACAAACACCATAGGTCACAGTCTATAAAACAAAGTTATTTTAGCTGTGATTTGTTGGTCACTTCCTCTCTTGCTCTCTTGTATTTGCATGGGTGGAAATCAGTGTAAGTGAGAGTTGCTGCCTGTCCATTTATGGTATTCATCTTCTTTTGTACAAGTTTTCACACATACTGATGTAGGTGTAGAATGGGAAGAATCAGAGACAGTTTGTTTTTGCTATAGGACAATAGTAGACTTGACAAGAACAGCGGAGTGAAGCACACTGTTGCAATTGTGGGGGAGAATAAGTGGAAACACCCAAATGTGCTGTTGAACTAAAAGAATATAGAGGGCTGTGTGATGAGTGAGGCAGAACTGAGGAAAGCCTCTAGTTTTAAAGAGTCTCCACACTCAGTAAGAGCAGAGACTGTGTGGGGAGAACCGAAAGAGAGTGAAGATGGAAGTCAAACAGTAATACATGATGAGTCTAAAGTGATGAAAACCCAGAAGATATCGATTTACTGTATATTGAGTTTTATCTGCCCTGATATGTTTATTATCCCCAAGGGGCAATTTATTTCGAAACCTACAATGAACTTCTAAAAAAATGCCAAATCTGTTCTAAAATCAGGTCTGCCCATTTTTTTTTCATTCCATAGTTTCACTCACTGCCACTTAAAATACTGCCAGAAATACATTCGTATTCAGCAGAACGGAAATACCTAATCTTAGAAGAAATATTTGAAAAAAAATGGCAGCAGAACTAGTACTGCAAGTTGTTAGTGCACCTGTGCCTCAGGAGAGCTGAGTTGGTGACTTACTAATGATGATAGTCTCGTATTTTCCACATTGCAGTTGACATGGTACATTCATCAAGATATGTTTTTTTTAAACTGACTTGTGCAGTTCATTATGTAGCTATACAGAATTCCACATTTTTGCTGGATCCCCATTAATTCCGCTAATCAGACAATGCACGCATTGATGTTGAAGGTGACCCCAGGACTAAGTGGTGGAATGGATTTTAAAGAAGTGGGTACACTTTGGATACAGAATAGCCCTGTTCATTCAAGCTTGCAGGACTGCAGATAGAAGGGGCCTCTCTGATAAGCCCCTCTCTGATAAGCAAAATAAGCAGGAACACAGTCCAGGACATTGTCAGATTGTGCCCATTCTTAACCTTCTTAATGATGGATTGTCCATCATGACTCCTTTCAGTCTGGAACCCACAATTGGAGACCCTTTTTAGTAACACCATGGGTCAGATGACATGGTCGATCACCCAAAGAATGGCAGGCAAATGGGAAACCTGTAGGGTGTAAAAAAAAACACTACACCTGATGACATCACAACACCAGCTATGATTACTGGACACTATACAACCTTCTCTACTGCTCTCTACTTGGCGATATGACAATATAAAACCATTTAACTGCGACCACTTTTGGCTGAGCCCCAGGGTTAAAAAGTTTGTCCAGGATGCCACGTTAAGAGTGAATTTGTATGTAACAGAATTCTGCCCACATTTCTCAACTGAGTGAGACCCTGTAGATAGGCAGATTGTATTCTAGTTTGATCATTTGAGTCAGTACATTTTGATTTTGTCGACATGCCTAAATATACTTGTATTCAGAAGTAGAGGCTTCACCTGGGATCAGACTTCTCCCCAACCATCTGATTCACCTGAGCCACAGTGACTTTGTGGATGGATGTTTAAAAACCTAGTTCAGATCAATGTTAACAAGGAAGTCCTTCCTAGAGAACTATTTGCCAGTACAAAAACTTAACAGAATCCTTTCCCACTCCCCCCAAGAGGAAACAAGCGAGCAGAAGAGGATTGGACATTGCTTCGGCAAACAGCAATCTCTATCTGGTCGGGAGTTAACAATTCATAAACCAACTACCATTGGATGAGTATTTTAAAGTTCACATTATGGAGAATTAGCTTGTTATCTTAAACATGTTTTGATAATATTTAATTCACATTAGTAAAAGTATCTGCTTGTTTTTGAGTATCTAAATGCCCAATATTTACTGTATAAAAGACGGATTAACAAGCAAGACATTAAAAAATTGTATATTGTGTACTCATGCAATTTATGGTCATATTTACTAATTGTGCCAGTAAATTAACACAACACGATATGTTATACCATGTATTTGCAGGTTATATGGAAGCTCCTGTTACAGCAAAATGTATCTGATGTATATGGAGGCTGTGAAAGATTAGGCATTAGTGCTGGGTAATATTAGTTTAACTGACACAGAGCTTCTAAAGGGGCTAGGGTGGCTCAAGACTAATAACACACCATTCCCGACTGGTATTTTTCCAGTCATATGAAAGTAATTTAGGGAAATTATTCATAGACCTGTAGGCTAACTGAAAATGTGAATTCTCTCCACGGAGTACTGCACATGTTCTCATCCTGGTAAAGTTATAGAAACAATAGAGCTGAACTAGAAGAATACATGCAAAATAATGGCATTTTAAGAAATATGCTAACATACCATTCTTGTTCTCCCAAAAAGCTATACTGCAGTATCTTTTATTGATTTGGCTTGCCTGTTCTTCTTTCTTTAACGCTCCTTCTCTTGATATGCATTGGAGGCTAAAAGAGATTTTTCTCAAATCAGATCTTTCATTTTTTTTCATTGAGATCACTATTCATTCACTACAACCCTATAAAGTTTGCTATGTGCATATTTTATTTTTTTAATTACTGCTTCTTATGACAAAAACCCTGCTGAGAATGTATCTGAGGTGGTTTCTATGACAACTTTTATCATCTGACTAACCAGTTAAATGTTCATATCTTTTGCTGAAACAAACAGTATATTTAACTGTATTCTGGTCTTATGGGTCCAGGGGACACAAGCAATTTTAATATTTGATAACTTTGTTTCCACTATGGCCTGGGGCTAAAATTTCATTTGCAATAATGATCATCCATCCAGTTACCTATAAATGTAATGTAAGGCAGCTGTCCTAAGACACCTTCTATCTGATTAATTACTTTAAAGTCTAAAGTAAAAAACAAGCTGAATTGTTTAGTTGTGGATTAATGACTCTGAGCATGTTATTGGATTTTATAACAAAAAAATATCCAAATCAATTTATACAGTAGCTTAGGACAAAGAAAAATTTTAATATTATTTAAGATTGATATTTTAGTTGTTGTTTTTATTTTTATAAGGCATTTTTTTCTAATAGATAAACTTGATAACTGAGGTAAATATATGATACATTGAAAAATAAAGTTATTTGTAATAGTTGTGCTTTGGAATGCAGTTTTGTTGTTGTTCATCTTTCGGAAACTGATACTGTACACTACAGTTATCATTACATTACATTTATCTTCTGTATTCCAGAATCTACTTTGAAACAATAGGGAGTAAAGAAGGACTACACCCTTGATGCATCACAGACCATATGCACAGGCACATGCAGAAGACAGGTGAAATTCTGAAGCACTAGTTACTGTATATTAAGCTGTCTAGCTTTGGGAAGTGGAAGGAAACTAAAGCACCTAACAAAACCCATCTCCCATGAATAGGGAGAACATCCATACTCAGCTAAAAAGATGCGCCAGTCCAGTAACTAAATCTTCAGTGCTTACCAGTATTATAAACTGATATAAATATTTGTCCATTGTATCCTAAAATAAATAAATCATTAACATAAGAAATAATACATTTCTTTAAAAAAAAACTCTAATCATTTGTGAATCATTGGTGAAATCTACTCAATCACTGATGAAATCTAAATATTCACAACAGTGAATCAAGAGGGTGGCCCAGTGGTTAGCATTGCAGCATTGTAACATTGCTGCTTCACTGCGCTGGGGCCCTGGTTCCAATTTCCCCGTGTTCACATGGGTTTCCTCTGGCTGCTGTGGTTTACTCTCAGTCCAAAAACAAAATGACTTCTGAAAACTGGCCAATGTTTGTGTCTGCTTGCCCCGAGATAGACTGGTGCAGTGTATAACCTGCTTTGAAGCCATTGCTTACTAGGCTTTGCCTCTCATATGACTCTGTATTGGATAAAGTGGTTAGAAAATGGGGGAATCTAGAATATCAGGCATTTGAGCTTCCTTTTAAGGTTTTTTAAAGTGATAGCAGAACATCTTTGTCCTAATTTTTATTTGACTTTGTATCTGCTTATCACCCTTGGCAGGAATTAGTGGGTTCCTGATATTGAGATTTCAGGCATGCACTTGTAGACCAATCACTCCCAGCTGCAAATGACTTTGGTAATTGCTAGCTTATTAGTGTTTCCTATATTATATCTGCCAGTTTAATCAGGGTTTCTGTCTTACACCATGATAGCCACAGGCAAAAAGTGGAAAACAGCTTATGTGAGGTCTGAAAGTAAGAATGTACTATATATAAGCAGACTGACTGAGAAGGCAAAACATAACTGAAACATCCTTCAGTTTCACGTTTATTAAGTGAGTTTGCTATATGCTACAGTATGTGTTCAATATTTGTGCTCTACCTTAGACCATGCCAATATCCCAGGATCCTGCAGAAGATAACTATATTTTGTTTTAATTCAACAGACCTTGTAAAGAACTGTGACAAAAAGGGTGGTTTATAAGTTAAACTTACTTTTTTTGTTTGGGTTTGCAGTCAAAACAACTGAGAAAAAAAGATTACCTTGTCACATTGTGGTGTCTATCATGGGACAACACAAGCAGTTCATGTAACTGAAAATATGAATGTGCAAGACCACAGGAGACAAAGTCCTTAGCAATAGCAATAGTTGAAACTCCAGTCACAACAACAACATGCCCTAAAACAGACCACACCATCACCATCAGACAAGCTACAGTTTAATGCCAAACAAAATCCATTGGTCCATCCACTGGGTCAATCTCAAGATTTCCTCTACCCTCATTCATGAACAAGACTTCAAGGAACTTAAACTCCTCCACTTGGGTCAGCTTCTTCCCTTTCACCTGGAGAGAGAAAGCCAGTCTTTTCTGGGAGAGAACCATGACCTTAGATTTGGAGGTGCTGATTACATCTCACTTGCAGTGAACCTCTCCAGTGCATGCTGAAGATCACACTCCTATAAAGTAAAGAGGACAATATCATCCGTAAACAGTAGATCTGCAATCCTCAGGTTGCCAGACTGGATACATTCCAAACCTTGGCTGCATCTCGATATCCTGTCCATGAAAACCATGAACAAAAGAGCTGACAAGACACACCCTTGGCTGAGTCCAAAGCCCACCTTTAACAAGCTCAACTTAATCCCGAGAACTGCAACAACTCTCAGTCTGCAAATAAAGGGACTAGATGTCAAGCAGCATCAGCCCCGGAACTCCATTCTTCCACAAGATATCCCAGGGTACATCAGGTTCCCCCACGTGAGGAACATGGGGATACTCACTAGTCCCTGGCTGGGTGCTGTACTGTTGCCGCCCTTCTCACAATTTTAGTGAAGGCTACTGCAAGAGTATAAGGTGCCACCACATTAGATCACATGGAGAAGAGACAAAGAGATTTGAGACCTAACAGTCTTTGCTCAATGTGTCCCTACACACTTGATCAATAGCTTCAAGAAAGTTTTACAGTTGGAAATGTTCATAATGTCATATCATCATTTAGACTTTAAGGTAATATTTCCTAGCTCATTTGTAGAGCATAAAATTCATTGTGTTCCTGTGACTGCTGGAGACATATAGGATATAAGGATTTAATTTTCCTCTGATAATAGAATTTAATTATCTTTCAAGATTTTTAGGATATTATGTAATCTAAAAACACTGACCTCATTTCATTACACACATGCATGTCAAACATAACGCTCTTCATCCACATTTGTATTAGTCAGGTTCCTCTTCACAGGTACAGTATATAAACTTTAAGTAAAAAGTATTCATTTTTAGTATCAATATAACATTTAGTTGGGGTTTGAGAAGTCTGGAACAGACAGCCAATCAAAGTTTGGAAGTTATCATTGTATCAATTAATTAATAAATGCAAAATTAGCGAGATGGGCCAAATTGCAGCATCGCATTTGTTAACATTCTTATGTGTTTTATGATGACAACAGTTAATATTAAGTTGAATATTTACATGATCATTCATTTTCAGTAGTGTTGTGTTAGTGAAAAACTACTCATTATTTGTTGTGTCAATAAACAATCATTAATTTACAACCCTTAACAGTAATCTCATCAAATTGTCTTTCTCTGCCTGATTACAACACTAATATGGGTTTAACATATGCCCAAAGCAATTTTTAACAACTTCATTTATCTTTTTCTGCAGCAGAACAATAATTTCAGTAATATACAGTAGCAGCAAAGTCATATTTCCCATTGGAGTAGAGCACCATTGTACTGCCTTTACAGCTATTTAAATGTACTTAAATTAAATTAGATTGCAGAAATGAACCTTTGACCTTTTTAGGTTTCTGTATTAGAAACAAAGCATTCTGCTACTTCATGCATTCCTTTTGGACATACTACCTACACAAGATAAGATGAAGGTGACCTGTATGTAATATTTTCCCCCATAACTTAAGAGAATATGAACAAATGATGCTATTTAATACACTATTATCAAATTCTCCCAGTATATTAATTAATTTAAATAAATCTCGTAATTAAAAGTCAACATCATTTATTATCTCTTTCTAGATTACTCATACAAATAAGGCAAAAAAAAAACCCTCATCTTGTTTTGCAGTTGAAGAAGTTTAGTACTTGTATTTAATTAAATCCATTCAAAACATATTTTACATGGTATAGTATATGAAAAATAAATGTTGAAAACTATTTATAAGGTATTTGTCTTCTAAACGTATTCCCCCTAGTTTATTTTTATGAAGCAGTTAATATTGTTTTTTCTACAATATAATAGTAGGGGTAATTAAGGATATTAAATGGATTTACTGGACAGTACATTTACTGGATTGTAAAGTTCTTGTTTTTATAAAAGTTACATTATGTGTTTAAAGTGCTAAATCTAAAGACAGTACAGGAGTTTAACATTATTTCACTTTGCCCAGAATAGAAACATTATTTTTATCAATTTGAATTATGAACCATAGAAAAGGTTTGAAAATATACGCGTAAATTGCACTTTATGAAAGGATATTGAGATTTGTGTTCCAGTTTTATTTTATTTTTTATTGGAGTTCCATAAATGAAACCACAACTCTGTACTGGAAGCGTACAAATGTAATATTTAAAATATTTTATAAACTATTTTCTACACTAGGTATAGGTATGTTTTTCATAAATAATGTATACCATTAAATGGTAAAGGAAAAATATTCTTAAAGAGTAATAGTTGCGAGATAAATATCAAATTTTTAATTCCCCTTAATCTCCTTCAAATTCAGTACCCATTGAACACTTAACTGCTCCATTGTAACAACTGCAGGGTACAAAGGCAGAAAATCTTTTTGCTGAATGCAACCTGAACAGATGCAATAAAAGCAGTCCTTTGAAATCCAAATTGAGAATGAAAAGCAAGCCTTTGTGTAATGCACCTTTTTTCAAGCCTCTATTTGTGATGCCATTGAAAGGTTTCATAAAGGTGAAAAACATCACTAATTCCAAGGTCTTCTCATCTGACGAATCTTTAACTTTCTAAAAGGATAAATCTATATAGTGGTTGCTGTATTTTTCTTTTTAGAGCAGTATATGTTTAGATTGTTTTTTCTTTCCACGTTTAAAACTAAACAACTGTATACTAGGCAAGTATACTAGAATGGGAAAGCATTTAAATTGATGACAAACACTAGAGTCCTGCACCAAATAAGATGGGGCCTGACTCATGTATTTGAAAACCGGTCCTGTTTAAAATCTGCATGTCCATTTAATTCCAGACTTTGTAAGTATCATTATAAACAGAATATAATTGATATAAGATGCACTGCCCTACATATGGGTCCTAAGATTGTCTCCTAAGCACAATTTTATTCTTACTAATGAAACTGCCTTTTTATACAGTCATCCTTCCTTTTGCCAACACCCAAAAAACAAGTGACGTGATGATTGAGATTTATTTCCCTCTCACGCTGGATTATTAATTACTTAGAAATGTCTTTTAAAGCAAAGTCCTCCTCATCAAAAACTGAAAGGCCAATTGCCTCCTGTAATAGGCGTCATCTGAGTTTCACTTTGTTTTTTAGTGATCCTGCATAAATCAAGACGTCTGTCTCACCAACATTTTTTGGGAAAATTCAAATAGCTGCTTTCTTGATTAATTGAAACTTGACAGGTTTCATCAGCCCTTAAATGTACTCCAGGTTTTCACCTCTTTTAGATATGGGTTCCATACCACAAACTGGTCCTGTACTACAACGTGGTTAGACAACTTACTCCAAACTCAGTAGGTATCATTTGTGTGACAATATGGCTTAAACATCGCAGGATGGTGTTCCTGCATAAATCAAGACAGATGTCTCTCTGCAATTGTTTTTGAAAATCCCTGTCCCTGTCTTCTGTATTCCTACACTGATCAAATTTAATCTTTGCAACTTTAGTCTACAGTCAAACACACATAGAGTACCACACTGAATTTTCAAATGAGTATAAAATTAGCATCTGACACATTGTTTTTCCTGCATATACCAAGTTATCCAGCATTATGCCAGCTATTTATTCTCAAAAACTCAAACTGTTTCTATCTTGGGAGATGTTGCATCAATTGAATTGAAACTTGGCAGATTTCATTAAAAACAAAATCTTTTTCTGAATTGCACTTCACAAGTTGCTGCAAATATTATACCCCCAATAGTAAATTAGAAACTGCTTGGCACACTTGGCACATTGTGAAAAGTGCTCTTCAAAAACTGTAAAGCAGATAACCTCCAAACTTGATAAGCATCATTCTTGTGATAAACAAATGTAGATAAGATTAAATAGTTTCTTCAGTAAACCAAAAGTTAAAAATATATTTCTGTAATTTCAAAGTAATGCTGTTTTAGGAACTACAGTTCTGATTTTATTGAAACTTTATAGATTTAATCAACACTGCAAAATATGCATAAACTAATTTTTGTTCTGAATTTTTTGGGACCCGAAGATGTGTGAAAAGCCTGTATCTGCATAAACTAACACCTTATCTGATCTAATATAGACCAGTAAACATGGCCAAAAGCCAAAGTGACCAGAAAGTACTAAAACTAAAACCTATTGCTGTTGTATTATTGCTAACCCTCTCAGGGCACCCATAGCAAGCACACAGGAGATCACAGTGAATAAAAGAAACTGAATGAAAAAACCTCCAGCAAAACAAGAGACCAGAATCTTTCTAAGTATTTTGAGAATTTAGAGGACCAGAATCTAGATCATAAGAAAGGCATGTGTTATATCTATGGGGATACTTATTTGTTAATTGTTACCTTTCATGCTAAAATACTTTTTTTATGGCTTAGTAATGCAATGTTATCCATTAAGGAAATATTTTTCCATTTGTCTGTGCTATTTAGTCCTGAATAGTTCCATTTTATAAAATAATTGGTACGCTCTTCACTCTTTTGTGTATTTACATCTTTTACAAGGTAGAGGTCTCTGTTTTAGTGTCTGTGGAAGGAAGAACTCTTAAACACGCAGACCTGTAAATATCTGTATGTACAGTATTGAATGGAAATGTTGCATGTCTTTTATTGTACATAATTTGTTTGTCCTTGCTACCTTGATATTACTTAACATGCTGTGCAAAAGAAACTCAACAAAGAAACACGTGAAACAAGAGGGAGGCTGTGTAAATGTTAACTTTTAGAAATTTGATTATACAGCAAGGATGTCAGGATGTGCTATTGGTTTGATTGACATTTCTCATTTTGTCATTTTACCACTCCCAGTTGTAAGAATACAAACCAGTAGTTTGACAAAATATAGCATTACCAGCAGAGCTCAACTCTGTGACATACTCCACTAAAGATTCATCTGCTTCAAATTCAACTAAACAAGTTGAATTACAGTCAGATGTACTTAGAATCATAAGCAGAAGTAGTCAGTTAAGTACAGAGCAGCAATTTTGTTCAAGTCAACAAAACAAGGAAATTAGTAAGATTATAAATTAAAAAGGAGGTAAGTAAATTCAATAAAGATGAGAAATGCTGCTACTACCACCTCCTTTATTATATACTCCTTAATATAACTCTGAAATCAAGAAGCTCTACAAATCATAAGCATGTGGTCAGACTTCTTTGATCACTTTTTTTCTTATGACAGAAGACAGACAAGAGACTGGCTGAATTGCACAGAAGAAAGGAACTAGAAGAGATAGCAAACATTCTTAACAACCCCTGTTATCACTGAAGTGTGGTAGGTATGACTGAAAGGCATTGAAGCAAAGAAAAAATGTCTTGAATGTACTTTCATGCACATAGCGATTAGCCAACACCTGTACACTTTGTGAATCGTTTACATTTGACTGAATCTGAACTAATAGTTTTAAAGTTAAAAGACATAATTCACTCTAAACTACAGTTAATTGATTTTACAGTTTGTACAGTACATTGCATCATTCACTAGTGGAATTCCAAACTGAGTCACATGAAATGTTGGAAGAAAACATGCTCAACTAGATAGAATCTCTTACTTTTGTCATTTTACATGCAACTGGATGTTTAACTGGAGATAACATTTAATGGTTCTTGTTACCGAAGCCCTATTGTGGCCCGAATTGCACTCTCACGTTAATATCACTTTTACAACATTTTTCACCAGATTGAAAATTTACCCAAAGAAGGTACATTATTGAAGGGGAAGCCCTTCCAAGAGCATTTTCCAATAGTTTTGATTGTTGTAGACCCATATTTTGTGATTTGAGGAACAATTTCAAATCTGATGACTGGAGGGCTTCGGAGACATATTGTAGAAGTGCTCTGTTGAAACCCCAGCTAGTGTTAGGGTTAACATTCCCTCTCTACTTACACATTTTTTGCACTCAGTGCTGGATTTTGGGTCCCAAGTGAACTTTAGGATGAGTGATTCTTTGCTCTTATCTGACAATTTGTTTTCAGGAAATGTTCACTGCTTATTTTGTATATTGCACCATTCAGTAGTTCCATTCCAAAAGTGAGACAGACCAAAGGTTCTCAGAGTGTTCTACTTGACAAACTCTCTTAATTTTGTCATTTAATGTGCTAATAAATGTATAGCTAGAGACATTTAATGGTTCTTGTAATCCAAACGATACTCTGGCCTGAAAAGCATGCTCGTAATTATCACTTTTATAGCATTTTTCAGCTGATTGACATTTCTCCAAAACAAGGTACATTATTGAAGGTGTTACATTTCTGAGAGCTGTTTTTCAATAGTTTTGATTGTTGTAGACCCATATTTTGTGGTTTGAGGAAAACTTTCAAATCTGATGACTGGAAGACTTCAGAGATGCATTTCAGAATTGCTCTGTTGAAACCCCAGCTAGGGTTAGGTTTAGCATTCCCACATTGCTTAGACATTTTTTACGCTCCGTGCTGGATTTGGGGTCCCATGTAAATTTAGTGTTAATCTGTGTCTATCTCAAACATTTTTTTCCCCAGAGACTTTTGGCTGCTTGTATTGTATATTACACCATTCACTAGTGGAATTCCAAACTGAGTCACATAAAATGTTGGAGTAAAACATGCTCAACTAGGTAGAATCTCTCAATTTTGTCATTGTACATGCAACTGGATGTTTAACTGGAGATAACGTTTAATGGTTTTTGCAACCGAAGCCCTACTATGGCCTGAATTACACTCTCACTTTAATATTATTTTTACAACATTTTTTAGCTGATTGAAAATTTGCTTTAGTAAGGTACATTATTAAAGAGAATGTGTTTCCAGTAGCATTTTCAATGGTTTTATCATTGGGTTATCTTCCCATAGGCAATAAATAAAAAATAAAACAGTTAAAAATGCAAAGGATTTTTCTGTTTTCAAACCCTTTTCAATTCAACCACGTCAGTGGTATATTTTAATATGTGCATGGAGCTGGTAATTATTTAATTAAATGTTTACATTATTTTTGTTATAAATACAGATTGATGAATACATACATTAAAGTAGGCAAATTACTTTATTTTCTGCTTGTACTATAATACATTATCATAAACGCATTGCTTGGAAATGTATATTAATGGACCAGTACACTTTTATGAGACTTGTTCTATTAAAAACCCAGTAGTGAGGCTTTAGTATTGCTGTCATTTCAAGCTTGAAAGTGTTCTGTGACTTTAAAGAGAGCAGCTTTATTTAGAAACATTTAAAATGACAGTCTAAATTATGGTTTCAGTTTTGCAACACTATTTGATTTTCATATGATTGTTGCTTTCAAGGGAGCAATTCTGCTTGGTAGGATGTGAAAATTGCAGGATGAAACAATTACATATTTTTTTGCAGTCCAAGAGCTACAGTACATACCATGGTACTTATTCTTATTATCTGTATTCTTTTCATTCTTCCATCTCCAATCGATTTAAAATTGTAATTCAGCATGTTTCATTTTTCCATTTGTCATCTTTGCTACTCACATATGCAGCATTCATTCTATCAGTATCATCCATCCTTTATCACAAAACAGCCAGTCCTGATTGTCGCTTCACACCTGAAACATTTCAGCATGGAATAAACCTTCAGTTGTTCCTTTGCAGCCTACGCATGCTGACGCAGCTCCCATCTTGAACTCTATGTTCTTGACTGAGAAAGCTTTGGAGAGATTTACAACTTGTGATGCACGGTTGAAGTGTGATGAGAAATTAAACTAAAAAAATGACATTTACGTTGATGTTTTTATGTTAAATATACAAGGAGATGCTCCCCCCCACCACCACGGACAGATTGACAAAGCAATTTGGAAGGTGCAACTGCAGCAGCCACAAATAAGTTTTTCTCCTGGTCATAACTAACAAATTGTCACAGTTCACTTCCTTGTGTAACAATCATGACGTTTCCAAAATATGAAAACTTCTTAATTTTTTAATAATTTGCTACCAATAAGTTTGAGTGCCGTTAACAATAAAGATACATGTATTTATCTGGTTGTATCAGGGTATTCCATCATGTTCTCATGGGGATCCCCATCCCCCCAGACAGACAAAGTGATAAAGGTGTTAAAAGTTCAAAGAGATGTCTGTGGCAGAGTGTAGCACATTTTAAATTAATGAAAGGCAATGAATAGCAGCAGCACATGTGCTGATATTAGTGGTTTTATAGTAAGTCTAACAATAAACAAATATAAGAAATCAAATTCCAGAAAGATTAACTATAGAACGCCTTCTTTTTCGGTTTCAGCTTAATGACGCAAATAAAGTCAAATCAGTCAGGATCTCAGAGTTGCAAAAAAATCATTTTGCATAAAACCGTGAGAGAAGCAGACCTTAAATTCTTCAAACAAAATCAGCTCTTTTAGGTTTGTCAAAATCAGATGCTTAGGAATCAATACACTACTTCTCAAAAGATATACATTTCTCTCATCCAAACAAAGGTTTGATTTTTTTCCATTTCAAAACCTTAGATGATGTGTAATAAAGTGATATATGAATGTGTAAAGTAATATTGTAATTATATGTAATTGCCCACCAGGTGGCTCTACCCATTTTCCTAGGTTGTAGGAGTCACCCAGACATTATAGTGTTGATGCCAGAAAGAGAAAATGGGAAAGAACTGGGGGGGATAGTTGGAGAATGCTAGCGTACTGTACAAACAAACTTACTTTAATACATAGTTCATTATTCCACACCTGCCTCCCTGTCATTTTTTACTTCATGCAAAGATACAACATATAACATGGGAGGAGTACTACGAGATGCTGGAGCACTTCTTTATTGCCAACGTAATAGAAAATGTTGATGCGAAAAGAGCAGTCTTCATCAGCATGGTACAGACGTACAGTCTGATAAGTCCCGATAAGCCAGGAAACAGATCATATAAAAATCTAGTTACACTACTTAAAGATCATTTTAACCGAGTAAAATTATGCAAAGATTTAAATTTGACTCGCACACAAGGAGGCCGAAATAAACCGTAGCTTAATATGTGGCAGGGCTCCATAAAGGATTGCAACTTCGGCAGTTCACTCACAAATGCTCAGGGACAGGCTGGTGCGTGGAATAAATGATGACCAGACTCAAAGGAGGCTATTGTCAGAGACTAATTTAACGTTTGAAAATGCACTACAGATGGCGCAGGTCATGGAAGCAATTAACAAATGTGCAGGATTTGGGAGTAAAAGCTACCACACAGCCAGCAACAGTATAAGGGGACGGAGCGTCCCACCAGCAGTATACCAAAAGAAGCATGAGAGCAGAACTGCATCCCTGAATAATGAATGCTACTGCTGCACAGGAAAATATCCACGTAGAGAAGGCATGATGAAATAAGCAGAAACAATTGGCAAGGAAAAACAGAGCACAGGCAAAAGAATAGCGTGCTATGAAAGTTCTGGAAACTCCTCACAGCACGTAACTGCAGATACAGACAAAGCAGAGAGCACAGTGCAAATCCCCCCCCCCATGTACAACGTGCAAGACGGATATGCAAAAGTGAAACCAAAAATGGTAGATCTGAACATTAATGGAAAACATAACGTTTGAACTAGATATGGATTGCAGCATCACATTAATGAATCAGACAGATTTAGAAGAAAACTGGAAAAGGGCTGAAAGGCCCAAATTAAAGCACATCCCTCAGATTGAAAACATACACTGGGGAGAGCGTTAAGGTGTTGTGAGTAGCCAAAGCGAAAGTGCAATACAACGAGCAACTGAAACTACAATACAATGAGCAACTGAAACTACTACCACTTTGCAGTAGAAGGTTCAGGTCCAAGCCTGCTAGGAAGAAAGGAACAAGTAATAGGTTTATTCCACGCTGAAAAGAGAAGAAAGAAAACATAACGTTTCAGCCGTGGAGCCTTCTTCAGGTGTATGAAGAAGGCTCCACGGCCGAAATGTTGTGGAACAAACCTATTCCATGTTCCTTTTCAGCCTGTGCATGATGACGCAGCTACCCACTTTCTAGGAAGAAGCTGGTTACAAGAAATAAAGCTGAACTGGGGAGAAATTAAACATGTGAAAGCTGAGAGGTTTACCTTACAACAAGTTCTAGTGAAGAACGAGGAAGTATTTAAAGACAAATTGGGAATTTAAGACGGGTTAAAGCTACCATTCATGTCGCATCCAACGCTATTCCAAGATTTTACTGCCCCAGATCAGTTCCGTTTGTAATGCACACCAAAGCAGAAGCTATTGTACAGGCTACTGAAAGAAAGAATTTCTCCTGTTAAACATTCAGAGTGGGCTGCACCCATAGTATCCATTCTGAAGCCAGATGAAGCTGAAGCTCAATTATAAACAGACTGTCAATAGAGTCTCTTGGCTAGAGCAGTACCCGAGACCAAGAGTGGAGGACTTATTTGCAGTGTTGTCAGGGATCACCAATTTTCCAAAGTTGGACATCAGTCATGCATATCAACAAATACTTAAGGATGAAGGATCCAAGAAATACCTGACAATACACACGCACAAGGGAATGTTCACTTATAACCGACTGCTTTTTGGGGTATCCTCAGCACCTGTGATATTCCAAAGAATGATGGAAGGCTTGTTGCAGTGCATACCAAAGGTTACAATATATTTGGACGATATTCTTGTAACAGGAGCGAATGCAAAAGAGCATCTTAAGAACCTGGATGAAGTGCTCAGTAGGCTGAAGGAAGCAGGATTGCATGTAAAAAGAAGCAAATGCACCCTGCTGGAGAAGGAAGTTCAGGATTTAGGACAAATTAGACGCCAAGGGGCTGCATCCTCTAGAAACGAAAGTTAAAACTATTGTGGAGGCCCCATCACCCACAAATGTTAGAGCTCAAGGCTTACCTAGGGTTACTCTATTGCAATCGCTTTCTTCCAAATCCCTCCACGCTGCTGGCACCATTGCACAAGCTGCTTAGAAAGGATGCTGAGTGGAAGTGGACCTTAAGACAAGAAAAAACTTTCAAGAAATCTAAAGAAATACTCCAGTCAGCAAAAGTGTTCATTACTCTGCAGAAAGAGAGTTGATTCTATCATGCGATGCCTCACCATATGGGGTTGGTGCAGTGTTGTCACACAAAATGGAAGATAGAACTGAGAAACCACTTGGATTTATGTCCAGAACACTGACACCTGCTGAGAAAGGATACTCGAAGCTGGATAAAGAAGGACTACCAGTTATTTTTGGAATTCAAAGATTCCACAAGTACCTATATGGTCGAACATTCACCATTTTTCACAGACCACAAACCTCTAATTTCTTTAATGAGATGGAACCAGTTCCTCAAATGGTTTCACCCAGGATCCAATGATGGGCAGTTCTAGTAAGTGCATACGAGTACAGAATTGTTTACAAACCAGGCAAATACCACAGCAATGCAGATGCACTTGGTAGACTTCCAGTTCCAGAAAAAGTTGAGGATGAAGAGTTACAAGGCCAAGTCCAAATGTTGGACATGATTGATGGTGCACTAGTAAACGTGGCACAAATCAAGAAGTGGACAGCAAAGGAAGTCACGCTGTTGCAAATGCACGAAAAAATCTTACAAGTATGGCTTTGTGTAACGGATCCCCAACTCACACCATATACTACTCATGACGGCTGGCTCTGAGTGTGCGTGATGGATGCATCCTGAGGAGAGCAAGAGTAGTCATCCCTCCATAGGGACAGTCTATTCTTATAAAAATGTTGTATCAGTCACATCCAGGGATGTCCAAGATGAAAGGCTTAGCTCGATCTTTCTTGTGATGGCCACAGATGGATCAGGATATAGAGACAGAAGTTAATAGTTGCAGCAAATTTCAGAAAAATAGTTAAGTGCCATCGAATGCACCACTACACCCCTGGGAATGGCCTGAACAGCCATGGTCTGGGATTCCTGTGGACTACGCAGGACCATTCCTTAGACCGATGGTTCTAGTGATCACCGAAACCCACTCAAAGTTGATGGACGTCTACCCCATGAAGACTTCCACCACACAGGTGACTGAAAAGCTGAGACAAAGCTTCAGTACCCAGTACTCATTCATAGTATAATCAAAATACCCCCCCCCCCCCCCCAAACTGGGTCTCACCACTCGTTGTTCCACACACATGTCTTACATTAAGTCAGATCCACAGACATACCGAAACAGTGGCGCACACACTAATGAACAGCAGTCTGTTCGTATATTGTATAAATATACTGTACTGTATGTACAGTATGAGACTGGATGGTTTCAAAGCCACTACTATATGCATGAAATATTTTTTCCTTCTCCAAATTTAAAGTTACATTTCTCATTTCTGAAATTTATACTTAGACAAAATATATATGTTCTTGATGTGGATGCAAACCTGAAAGAGGCACATCGCATTCGCAACAAGTTATAATAAACTATTCTTACACATCTGGCTATGTAAAAAATATAGCCCAAATGATCACTCTAAAGGTTAAATTCCATGCTGAAAAGAAGACTCGACGCATCTTCTCTTTAACTCTTCAGTTTACAGCTCGTCAATGGCCATTCATTATTAATA
The DNA here is from genome assembly GCF_040954835.1 of Lepisosteus oculatus. Taxonomy (NCBI): domain Eukaryota; kingdom Metazoa; phylum Chordata; class Actinopteri; order Semionotiformes; family Lepisosteidae; genus Lepisosteus; species Lepisosteus oculatus. The sequence goes on along the minus strand of NC_090697.1, from coordinate 19,418,755 downwards.
TTAATACTAGATTTTGTATTGTGTTTAAATTGGAACGTTTTTACAAATATAAGGTGATACAAAAAGCGCTTCCTCTTCAGTTTACAGAATAAACTCTTCAGTTTACAGAATAATTCCTGCAGAGCCACACAACTTCGTTACAACATAGTAAATAACTGTCTCTGGCTCACTTAGAGGTGTAACACGTCTGTCTTCACTGTCATGGTACATTTCAACATATTGATAAGCTGTTCTCAAGTTATTGGCAAATGTAAAAAATAACCCTTCTTACCTCCTTAGTTTTCTGTGAAGAAATCCTTAATCACAAAACCGTCACTAATAATTAATTAAGATACACACATTCATGCCAGAGCCAGAAACAACCTCCCAGTAAGTCTTTGGAATGCACAGTACTGTACAGTACAATATCCAGTTTAAAGTTTTACATTTAAAGTTAAATTGCTGGCTGATTACCGGCTGCTGAAATTTGGATTAAGACAAAATAGAGATTTTCTTAATTCAGATGTAAACCTGAAAGAGGCACATCACGTTCACAAGCTACAGTATAATAACAAATGTTTTTTTTATATCTCCAACTGAGCAATCTTGCTTTAATAAAACATGCCTACTTTTTAATAAGTTCAATATTTAATATGCTGTAATAGACAGTTTAAAATTAATAAAGGTCTAAACATTATACAACTTCTATCATTGAATAAAGATTGTCCCTCAGCATTGAACAGGATTTGAAACCAAGTCTTTTCTGGTGACAGCCAAATGCTCCACAGGCCATGTTAAACTTTCACTAAATTGTTCTCTGTACAGTATAAGCTTGTGCCTGACTATTTAGCTATTATCAATCAACATTGTGCCATATAATTGACACACATGCCAAGTAATGTTAGGTAATTCGTGATTTAGTGATGGCATTCTTCTTCCTTTTCTCGCATAGCAAGCTGGTGTCAGGACTTGTTTTTTCTATTCATTCGGTAATCTCTTCATTTCTTATTTTTAACACCACTGGGTTCATGATATAAATGCCTAAGAACAGAGTAAAATTTGAGATTTGTATTTGCTCTGATGTCAAGGGTAAATTAATAAAAATAATAATCTGTCTGGCTACACAAAGGGGAAACTTTGGTTTTTCTGTCCCTTACAGTTGTCAGGACTCTAAAGATTGTTCATTTTTTTTCTTGAGAAAGTATTTATTTTTTGCATCTTGCTTTACTTTATGTTACAAATAAAGTTTATGAACAGTCAGACAGCCTTCCAGCTGCGAATTTTTAAAACAGATGAATTGTTCCCACAGGATTATTGATTCATCTTATCACCTAGCGAGAGCCTGAGGCTGTGATAAAGCACTATCCTGAGACTTGAATCTGTCTTCTGCAATCCGCAGCTGCCTTGCCCTCAATATGTGTAAAGAATTGTAGATGACATTTGGTGGTTTATTAGGACATGGAAAGTGCTGCAGGCTTGCATCTACCAGTATGTGATACCTAGTGAGAGGCTTGTGAAGTAACTGTGAGGCAGAACTGTCTCCAAGCTTCTATTCAAGCCAAAAGGGTGAACTTCTGACCACTGCTTCTGTGAAGCATTTTTTGCAACTAAACAAAATTATGTTTAAATAAGAGTAATGAAACAATCATTGTTGAACATTATATCCAGGAATTCTAAACACATTTGGTTTACAATAACCCAGCATTCTTCCAGAAAAACACAGGGTAATAGTGGTTTGTGTAAAATAGTCTTAGGGACGGCTGATATACATTTTGATGTAAAAACAGTTGGTTAGCTGTGCCTATTTGGAAGTGCAAGACCAAATCAGTAAATAATATACTCAGATTGAAAAATTACTAATCAATGAAAAGCAAAAATAATTAACACCTTTGAACTGTATGAAAGAGGTGGGATCAATCTCCTCAATACTGTAATTTAAACAACAATGGCCACCACTCAGGGTCCAGATTGGGCTCTGTTTTTCAGAGAATACTTAATTTAATTGCCTTTTGTTTCAATGGCTACTCCACAATTTTGGAATTTCTAAATTTTAATAACCACTTATCACCAACTTTCATGTCAATAATCAAGAATATTAAACCTAATACAAGTAGGTTGAAGGACTTTCATTTGCTACATTTTCTTGTGGCAAACCCATAACACAAACAGCAGAGCTAGATGTAGGATTGTTTGTATCTGATATCAGACACATGGCAGGTCCACATAGGTTGCACCTGGCAAGCTAAACAGTCTAATATCAAATCCATTCAATTCAGAAGAACTGCATGCTGCTGTTTTGGGAATAGGTACAGTATATATTCTATAGTCATTACTCTATATATTTCCATAAACCACAATCAGATCAGCTACCTCATAGATAAATATAGAAAGCTATGCATATAATTAAGCTGGACCTAGAGGAAAGGATCATTTCTCCTACTACAGAACTGGTATGGTAGATTAGAAACTGCACTATGAGGAAAAGATAATATGTAATCAGCGTTATATCAGGGTGTTTTTGTGACGTGTTTTGAAATCAATCTGTTATCCTCCACTTTTTATTTTACACATGTCCTAGCACTCTCATTCAAAATATAGCAGGGAAGTTGTGTTTCTCAGTTTTCCCCACTTTGTTCAAATCTTGTTCGTATACCGACTGTCAAAATCACTTTTCACTATATCTGTGTGTGTTTTAGAAAAGTAAAGAATACTTTATGTTTTGGTGCTATTTTTATTAATTGAGAATTTATGACTGGCTGTCACTTAAGTGACTTGAGAAACATAAGTATTTCAAAAGCACTAAATAACCTTATTTGTGAAAACCAATTTGGCATTAACAAGTAATGAGATGATTTTACATATCGAATGTTACTACTGGAGAAACTAGAAAGAAAACAATATGCCCTGCTTGCCAAGAGTAAAATATGTTCTTAGCATTAGTTGTTGGAAGCTGGATTAGGTCAGGCCACAGTCCCTTACCACCTGAGCTGATCACAGTCGGCAGTTTCTAACCTGGTGAGAAAGGCAATGATTGCTTCCAGCAAAACTGTCTAGTCACGTCACTACAGAACCCTACATGTAGAGATAAATAGCATTGTGAATGCAGGGAACACATTGATTAAGTCTGTGGACGTCACTTGTTGCCCTTAATGCAGGGTCTTGATATGACAACACTCCAGAAACAAAACACATCTTTAAGCTACTTGTACAGTGATGGCTTTCTTGCTAGATAAGAATGGAACATTAGGGATTTACCAATTGCCAGATTTGAGCTACAGTACATTGAACATTTGTGGAATTAACTGAAACAATGTGTATCACCTAGGTCTCAGAGACCAGGGACCAGGGTTTTGATGGCCGCTGCTAGCAGACTCAACTCCACTACCCCTTAAAACTAGGTCCTCCCCTCTGTCAAATTCATCACTATCATTGTTTCAAGGGTGTGAAGTCACCTTCTGGAACAGGCTCAGTGCTACTGATCTCTGCTAAACATGTACTGCTACCATTACTAGTCACAAATTTGAATAGCCTTCACAGTTGACCTCCTGTTGATGACAAACGGTAATCAATGTGATGTATTTACCCGTGTCATGTCAGTTCAATAAAATGTATACTTTTATAAACCCTGTGCTTGGATTTCATTCTGTCAACCCATTAACAGGGCACAACACAGCATAATACCAGCATGAGCAATATAATTCTCGTGATAATAACTTGGTGAAATTGTTACAATTTCAAGTGATGTCAGATGTGTGTTTGTGTCTTGTGTGCCCTGTATTGGACTGGCCTTGGTGTATCCTGCCTAGCACCTGTTGCTTCCCAGGATAGGCTCTGTCTCCCTGCAACACTATTGGGTAAAGCAGTTACAAGATGGATGGATAATTGCTTTAATCTTACCTAATTAAAGTTTTTGTTAGTTTATAACTTTGATGTATGTTTAAACAATTACCTAGCTGTCAATTATGTCGAATATATGGTCCTTCCTTGTAAATTCTGAACATGATTTTTAACATAACACTAACAGGATCTGTGTGTTTGTTCAGCTGTTTGAAAACTATTTTGTATGTGTATAATAAAGCAATTTTTGAACAGTGGATATTGGTCAGCTTTAATTTGCTTATTAACAAGCTATTTGTGGGAAAGATGACATACTGTACATGTAAGACCTTTAATAAAAGTATGAGTTTTAAGAGATTGCAAGTCCAAAATATATTAACAGTGTTATATAGTAGTATACTTGTGATGTATTTTTCAGATATGTTTTACTATTTTATAGAAAACAAAAGGAAGTGCCTAAATAAACAAATCTTTGAAAAAAGAAAGCAATTTCTGCCCTTGATAAATTGATTGTTAATTGATAAATGTAGTGTGAAAAGCAGCAATAAACTCTTGGAAATTTAATGACACCATAAATCACAAGACCCTGCCCACATAGTAATAACAATAACAGGGTTTTTGTGTTTTCACATTTTGAAGACTAGTTTTACATGTGTATAATAAAGCAATTGTTGTACAGTGGATATTGAAAAATGAATCAATAAACATCCTTAGTGCTTAAGGTATTGTATTTGCTTCTATCAATTACAGTAATATGCCTCAGAATAATGAGGATTTGTTTGCTTTCTGCAATCTGGTTCAGATAAAGTATTGATTTATCTAAAAAAAACTACCATTTTCACAACCATCAGTAATGATTGCAGCATTATGTCATTAAATTCAGTACATGCCCGGGTTCAAAGGAATGACCATTAGAATATGTTGTACAATTATGATCACCATGTTACCAACTATTGCTGTTTTGGAACCAGACGAAAGAGGACGGGCTAGATGTGTGATTCCAGGATGAAAGGAATAGGCTGCTCTGACAGGATCAAAGTAGGAATCATTATATTCTTTACCTGAAAAGGCAACCTGATCCATGTACTCAAAATCTTGAAAGACATTGACTACATCAGCCCAATGGCTTCTTCAGAAACAACAGTAAAACAGTAGAAGACACAAATGGAAACAATTTACATTTAAAACTGAGAACAGGAAACACAAATAGTGAGAGGCTAGACCACACATGTTGTCATGACTGATACCTCTACTTTGAAGAAATGAAAAGGGTCAGATGAGATCCTCATGTACTTGCATACTAAAACCCAAACAACCAATATGAGCCAAACGGCCTTTCGGCATGTTTTCTTATTAATGCTGGGTGTTGAACAACAGAAAACTGTTCCACTAAAAGTGGATTTTCATCATGCAAAAATATGAGCTTAGTTAATTTAAAGCAAACATTTTTTTCTAAAAATATTAGCTTATGAAATTAGTTATATATATGCTTTGCCTATTAAATTGATTAGGAAGGGATGATTGTGACTAGTTCAGCTATTTGATTGTTTACTAACCTGTTGCATTCAAATATGAATGTATTGTTTAGTCAAGCAATATCATTAACTCTTTAGACTGTCTTAGTTATTGAATGGCTTCAAACTGACAGAATCCCTGCACCAGGCATACTGTTGAAAGGCAAGTGGCTAAGGAAAAGTTAGATAACACTTACTGTAGGTGCAAAAGTTGTGGTTTACTTGGACAATGCTCCCCACAAACAACTATAGATAAAGCAAAACACACACAAACCATTCCTCCAAGAGTTATAAGCCAGACATCCGACCACACTTAGACTCCATCCGCCAACACCAAAACATCTGGCCTACCGAAGAGGCCTCCTAAATAGGCACAGTATAGCCCTGCCCCCTTGGACCGTACCATTCTCACATTATATGAATCTTATCATCTCATTATCATGTCATTAAACTTATCATTTCCCCCGCATAACAATCCAATCATAATCTTTTAACAATAGACTATACAGAATGTACAAATAAAACAAAGAATCGTGAACAAAACATTTTACTCATTTTAACTGTATCTGTACAAAATGGTACTTCCTATACAGGAAGATGTATGCATGCACCACTCCACATTGACACTAAAAAGCCAAGCTGAAAAGAGGGTTCGGGTTTGGATGCACGAGGCTACCATACCCAGAAGTCAGGCTGCCCAGGACGCACAGTGACCACAACTCGGAAAAAAGAAGATAGACGAACGGGCAGACTGCTCTCTCACGCCGATAGGTACAAATAAAAATAAAACATTGTTTTCTTTGAATATGTGTGTTTGATTCTCTACGAATAACCGGAATTGATTTCTAAGTAAAATGTGGTTATGTTTTTGCGTATATGAAATGAGAAACTGTAAGCTGAGCCCCAAGTGTGTACCCTCGACAGCTAGCTGACTGGAAAATGGAAGTATAATGTAATTTAAGTGGGATAATGTGTTTTGTCTACCCTACTGTCCGCGGACGTAGATGGAGATCCCTCTGTCACAACATGACAAAACCATTAATAACTTGATTTCAAAATAAGCCTTTCTGCTTTTCATCACGCTAACTTGTAATACACTAAAATGTACATATAATTTACACCCAAATATACAGATATTTTATGTTATACTATTCATTTGTATATTATCAAAACAACATGTGCTATCACTGATTTAAAATATGTTTTCTACAAACAAAACATAACGTTAGGTAATGTCAAAACTATTACACAGAGTTACATGTAACTTTATATTGTAGTAGCTGTGCTAATTAGTTCCTTAATTATCTAAAAATACAAAACAAAATTGCTTTGAATTGTTTTTAATTAATACTGTAACCCACATTCCCTGAAAGACAGGATTAGTCACTATTATTTTATAATTTATTTGGCTGATGTGCTTATCCAAAATGACTTGCACTGGCACCCATTTACAGAGCTGGGTATTGTTACTGGATCAATTTTGGGCTTGAAATACCTTGCTAAAAGATATAACAGCAGTGTCTCATCTCAGACATGAGCCCAAAGCCTTCCAGTTGCAAGTCCAGAACTCTAACCATTGCTTCACACCGCTACCTAACCAAAGCTGTGTCTCTGCCAATGGGAGGATAGATTAAGCAATTACAGCATGTTAACATTACATAAAAGGGCTTCAGGCTGGGCCTGACCCAGGACCTTACAGCTGTAACAAACAAACAGCTACTGTAGTTAGTGCAGGATATTGCCTGAGTCCAATCTACATGACAGCATCAAGGCCCACACAGGGCACAGTAGAGGTGCAGTGATGAGGATCAAATCCAAAATGTTAAGATAAGATTTACATGGAGAGATCAGATGACTTGTGTGAGGAATGTCACATGAGAGCTTAGTGACAATCTAGAGCCTACATCAGAAAGTCAAAGACAGCCATCTTGAACTGAAAGGACACGGGAACCACCTGTGTATACTTCAAAGCAACTAGCAAGTAAAATCTGTGTTATAGATAGAAAAGTAACTTTTGCCTTTTGCAGTGGGGGTCAGGAATGCCCAGACTACAACCACTGCGTCCATTTGGTGGGAAGTCGGTGACCCCCACGGCTTCTGCCACTTGCATAGAGCTTTAAAGCCTTGAATTAGGCAATGAGCAAAGTGGAAAATTTAGAGAACAGGGACATTTCTTTAAATTTGTCTAGATCAAGTGGTGGGGACAACAAGGGATGCCTAAGTTCTGGGTTCACTGACAATTCTTCTCCATAAAACCACTCATGAGTGTCCAAATATGCTTGGGTAGAGCAGCTTATCACAGCTCACTTCTCCCAGCAGACATAATTTATGTGTAGATACCAGGAAATACAGGTGCACAGGAAATTCCAGTTTTATCAGCCTCAGTGTTTTAAAATTTATAATAATTTTATACTCATTTTCCATTGGCAGGGAAGATAAGGGTAAGTTGTGAGGCAGAGGATTCTCACAGGTAATGTTCCATTAACTGCTCTGGAAGTGATGAACCCACTCATTACAAAGCAACACAAATATTACTGAGAAGGAGCTCTCCCCAGTTCTAAATGAGTGCCTTATCATTTTCTGATGAGTCTTATTTCTTCTTCCATCTACTGTATGTACAGTATGTATGCATGGAATGAACCATTACCTATTCCTTGGCGGTCTCATCTTGATTTAATTTGTACAATTTTATCAGTAAGCTATAGTTTGTATCTATTTAAAATATTGTAACGCATATGGCCAACAGGTACTATGTAAGAGCGGTGATGTCACCACCCTTCCCTGTGATAGCAGGACTACAGCTACTAGGGTGAGGAGAGATCTCTCTTTAGCTCACCGGGCTGGGTCCCTGTTGAGTGACGTGGGAGTCCCAGGTTCAAGCCCCCGACGGTGCGGGGCCGACCTAATGCGGCAAGGGCGCCCACCTGAACCCCCATTGTGTTACAATATATAAATATACTGTAGCTTTCTGCATGTTATGTTTGCATTTTTATACATTAGTTTCTGCCACAGTGTATAGAAAATTAGAATGATGAATATACATAAACTCTTAAATCTTCAAACAAGTAGTTTCTTTAAGTTCAATGATTCACATTTTACATTGGAATTTCATATTTTTCCTACCTGAATGTAACACTCTGCATTTTTCTACATTTCATATGCCAGGTCCATGCCAGTTAAGTACATTAGTACTGTGCTCTGATCTCAGGCATATGACACAAATGTCACACCCATCTCACATGCAGTTGTGAAAGCCAGGTATGGTGATTACAACATGAGTTGTTGCTGAAGATTTCAGTCTTTTAATGATCACCCAGGAATTCCTTGTGAGAAAAGAGAAGTACTGTATGTCATAGTTTCACATAATTACTGTCAGTCCTCACTATCAGGTGAACTGCTCTCCCTCACTGGCCACGGATATGCATCACAATAGAACAGCTGCATTCTGTATCAAGTCCTACACAGAAAAGTTAATGTAACTAGAGAGAGATTCAAGTAAAGGGCATTTGAGTGGGAGGCATTTCTCTGAGAGAGCAATGAAGAATGAATGAGAGAAAATGGAAGATAGAGCAGCTGAGTTAGTCTCATCTCAGAGAGAGAAAAAAAGAGCCGAGTACAAAACCTGTCTCTGACAAAAATAAGAGAAACAAAGACAGGGCAGGGAGAAAGCGAAATCACAGAGGAGAACTATCTGTTGTCCCCTGTCTTATTGCCTATTAGGAGTTTAATTCTAACGACATGGAAGTCATTCTAAAACAAGAATGAAGAAGGGTGGCGGAACTGTCAAGCTCAGACAAACCGCAGAAAAAGGAGGCCCAAGCTCCTTGGAAATACAATGAGAAACGTTCATTATTCTTTAAAAAAAAAGAAAGTTGTGCAAAACAATTACTTAACCTAAAATAAAACAAGAAGGTAATGGTAAAGGTTAGGAATAAGGAAAGCTCATATCCTAAACTTATCTTTTAAACAACAGAATAAAAACTGGCTGTAATAGATAATGAAAACATGGGTCCTAGATTTACATCTTATAGACAATGTAGGGAAGCACTTAAAGAACAAAATATTATAGCATGTGCAATAAACACATAATAAGATCACTTTATTAGCCATATACAATTTCTTCCAAGATTTATTTTTCACATACCCCAACTTGCTCTCATGAGACACACAGCTCACAGACAGGGAGAGAGGAGCTTGGGGTCATAGTGCAGGGTCAGCCATTTACAGTATACAGCACCCCTGGAGCTGTTGAGGTTATGGGCCCAACAGAGTAGGATTCCTCTACCAGCCATGGGATTTGAACCAGCAACCTTCCAGGTATGGGTGCAGGTCCTTAGCTACAGTACAGTGCCATCACTCTGCCCATGCATTGCAAGGCAAATAGAAGTGTTTTTTTCGTAAATAAAATGGCATAGCTGCACTATCCTTAAAAAAACTACTCTGCCCAGCCAGCAAAACAAAGCAATCATAATATAGATGGAAGGTGGAGGTCACAATTGACAGGGGCCAGGCAGGTCAGGGTGGGAACCTGAGATCACAGACCCACAGGGGGAAACATGGGACAGCCACATGTGTACACTCGCACACCTGTCCTTCCCCTAGGGTATTAAGATAGTGATAATGCACTAGTAAGATTTCATTTAGAATATTATAACTTTAGTTGCCACATTATAGAAAAGGTAGCTGGTCTGGAATGAGTCCAAAAAAGAGTGACTAGATACAGTACATTCTGGGGTTTAAGTTAATGTGTTACACTGACAGGCTAAAAGAGATGAACATTTTAGTTTTATTTCAGACAGAGAAAACTGAGAGACCCTGACACCTAGAAAAATATTGAGAAACTCAACCCAGGAGATTCCTTCAGAATGAACACTAAAACGAGATCCCGAGGGCACAAGTAGAAACCAGAAGAAGTGCGGTTAAATCCAAAAACAGGAGGCAATTCTTTACTCATGGGATTATTGAAGTATGGAAAAAAAGCTTCTCACCTGCGTTCAAATCAATATCCTAGATTCTTTCAAGACATGCCTGGATGAATTCCTTGGATCAATTAACTACTAATTACCAAAAGGGCTAGATGGGCCAAATTTCATGACTAAGTCTTCTACATGAGTTGCATCATCATGCTCAGCATTTCCTATACTTTACTTATAAATTACAGTATGTGTTTAATACCTGCATGCATACCCTACATTTGTCTACAATAAACTTTCTCAGCCAGGTTTTTGCCCTGTTGTGGGTAAATGGTGTCCAACTACTAATGATTTAATCTGAAGTCAAATTAATTTTGAGGACTCTTAAATTGCATGTGCTGAAGACTGGGAAAATAGTTCCTGGAAGATGCCATAAACATATTTTTTAAATACAAAGAAAAGTCATTATATACTTCTTTCTTTAAATGTATCTTTAAATAGCACATTTCATTGGATCTGTGGATGTTGTTTTCTAATTATGGCTTGTATATGCTTAAAATTGCTTCCATTGTCAGATTTCACATGATTGTTCTTTCCTTGCATTGGATAAAAAACTCAGGAAACTCAGGAATATTAAACTCAAAGCTTTAAACAGAAGAAATGAGGTAGATTTGAGAAAGTTGGACCACTGTGGCATAGTGTGTTTTCCTTGCAATTTCATCAAGGAATTCATGTTTTTTTGCTTTTATATGATCTTATTCTGTTGAAATGAAGAGTGTCATGTTTAGATTAAAGTAAGTTTGTTTTGAACTAATCTTTCTGAGCAACAATTACTTTATATTGTATCATAAGAGTATCTTTAAGTTGTTTTCTTCTAAAAGAGTTTATTTTAGCATTAATTTAATTGATTGCCTTTTATTGGCATTCTTCATGAAACTCCAGAAAAGGGGGATTGACCACAGATTTAAGAAGATACTCAATAAACTGATTATTGTTCCTCTCTATTACCGAGTAGGAAGTGTTTCAGTGAGCGATTATTTGATTATTAAAGACAAAAAAATCACTTCAGTTTGTTTTTGTTGTGTTTTTTATAACAAAGGAGGGAAGGTTTGAATATTGTGCTTTACAAACATGTATGTATATAGTTATATTTTTCATGTTGTACATTCCATTGCAACTGATTTTTGGAACTAATGCTAAATTACAAAAATTCCTATATAACGTCAGTCCTGTGGCTCCACTTCTTGTCAGCCTTAGAGTAGCTCACCTTGCAGAGTCTGTGTACTCCACAGCTGTCTGAAACTAAATCAACCCTAGTCCATGGATTGTATTCCCACTGCCCTGTTGTGTTCACATTTTCCACTTCCCTGTCCCATTAATACAAAAAATCATCTGGAATTCTTCATCAACTCCTAAATTTGTGTTTACTGTATTAACCCTGTGTTATATATCTTAGTGTAATTTAACATTTTCAAGGGTTTCTAGTTCTAGAATGGGCTGTTGCGACAGTTACTTTTCTGCAAACAAGCTGACCGTGTCATTTTGGTCTTGAGCCAGAAAATGTATAACCTTTTTTAAGGTTATAATGAACTTCTGATGACTACTGAATCTGGCCTTTTGTTTAACCTTGTACTCCTGGATCTCAGGGCTGAATTTAACACCATTACTAATATTATCCTGCTGAATATATTAGAGAGTTTTGTAAATTTTAATAGAGCTGCTTTGATTTACATCACTGTTTTAAATCAAACATTGTCCTCGAAAACATTGGTCACATCTGTCATCCCACAGGGCTTTGTTCTTGGTCATCATATCTTCAAAGGAAATGCATGAGCTTTTATTTCTATGTTGAGGACACTCAAATTCGTTTGCATGAAACATGTTTATTAAGCACTGTTTGTCTTAGCACGCTTTTTAAATAATGTTAGAATATGATGCAAATAACATTTTGCATCTGAATTCTAAAACGTAATGCTTATTGGGTTGTCTACTGATAGTCCTGAGTTCACTCCAATTACTCATGTCAGGTAATCTGAACCTTTTTCAAGATCATGTTCAGAAGATGCCATTTTGTTTTCATTTTTGTAACTTTGCTCAAGCCAGGTTGACCCTGGGTTCAATTCGTTCAATTCTTGGGTGTTGTCTGTGAGGAGTTTGGATGTTCTTCCCATATTCTCATGGTTTTCCTCCCTGTGCTCTGGATTCTTTCCAAAGTCCAAAGACATACTGGTAGGTTAATTGGCTTGTGGGAAATCGGCCCTGGTATAAACATGTGCATGCGTCTGTTTGTTTGTTCACTGCGATGTGCTGCCATGGGGCACCGTGTGAATGGCTGAATCTGCGCTCTGACCCCAAGCTTCTCTTCCTGTCTGCGTGTCTCATGGAGAGCAAGCTGGGGTATGCGAAAAGACAAATTCTGAATACAAGAAATTGTAAATGGCTTATAAAGTGATCTTATCTTATCCAGGTTGTATCCCACCTTGTTCCCATTGGTTGCCAGGTTAGGCTTCCATGACTCTGTACTGGATAAAGTGATTTAGAAAACTGGATGGATTGATGCTTAAAGCCATTCACCTCTCCAAAGGTGATGCAAGAAAGCTAATGCATGGTTTTGTCATTTCAAAAATTGATTATTGTAATGGGGCCCTTTCTTGTGAATCAAGGTTTTCTAAACAGGTTGCATCATGCTCAGAACTCTGCTGCTCTAATCCTTAGAATAAATTAAATGCACAAAGCAATACTTTTGAATTCTGAAAATTCAATTTTATAATAGCAAAGACTTACATTCTCAAAAAAGAATTAAACAATATTGAGGAATTAAAAGACACAAATTAATTATTTGAATCCATGTTTCAAATGAGAGCAGAGCGTCTCATGATGTTTGTAGATGTTTTGCCTCTGTGAGAAATGCACGATTGCAATGTGACCTTGGTTAATCAGCATAAAATAGAGATTAAAATGAATGTAGTGAGACAGCTGACAAAACATTGAAATTAATTTGAATTTTTTAAGTTAAATGTTTTAATAAACCTATTAATGGGCAGATTTTTAAGAAAAAAAAAGAACGTTTTTTGAGGAATGCTGGGTATGTCATGTTGCCAGCTCATTTGAAGAGAACTTCATAGTTTTTCTAATCATCATGTGTACCTTTAGAAAATACAAGAAGGATAATCAGAGTTAATTTCCTGTTCTCTAACACATTTGCCTACTAAGATGGGATACAGTGATACAGATGGGATATGGTGATTTATTTTACATATTACTTTAGCTATGAACATGAATATTGCTTGCAATGTATACATCAAAAGGTACAAATGCTTCAAAAGTAAGACAAAGAAAGGTCAAAATGATCCAAGAATGGAAAAAAAATACTCATACATCAATTTACTAGGTGACATGAAGCAATTTTGAAAAGTGACTCATAGATGTCCTGTTAATATGTAGTCATGGTGTTATGATGTCATATTAGATCTGACAGTTATAGAAACCAGAAAGATTCCTGCACTGATGTACAAAAATGGCTAAAGGAACTAGAATAGTCAAACAAATGTTCTGCAGATTGAAAGCGTGTCATACAATTTGAAGCTAAATGAAGTTTCACTAAAACCTGGATATAAAATATAATTATGATGTTATTGTTTAAATTGTTTAATGCACTAGTAAGGCTTCATTTAGAGTACTGTATACAATTATACAGTACATTATAGAACAGACACCGCTATTCTGGAATCAATCTACAGAAAAGCAACCAGGTACATTACACAGCTCAAGAGAATATTGATGGCTACACTGTGTTCTCTACACTGATGGCTTAAAAGAGCTGAACCTTTTTAGTCTTCAGCATTAAAGCGAACCATTTACACATTTTTAGAATCCTCAAATCCTCAAAGACACTTACCACGAAAAGTCAAAGCATTGTATTTCTTCAGAATAAACAGTGAAAAATGAACCAGAGAATACAAGCCAAAACTATTTGGAAGTGTATTTAAAACTACAAACAGGCAGTATTTCTTTATCCAAAGGGTTGAGGGAGCATACAAGAAGATACAGTACCCAGCCAAAATTGTCTCAATGGAATCCTTGGGTCAGTTAGCTTCTACCTAGCAACCATGATCAATGGGTCAAATGGCCTCTTTTCATTTTTAACTCTTCTCATGTACAGATGCAGCCATTAGAAATGTACTATGTATACAGTACATGTATACTACATATACGTAGGGACCACGGTGTCACAATGTGCAGAGCATCATTGCATTTTTATTTTTTCAAATAATCTTATACACGATTGCACTAGTCTGTTAAACTGCCAGATGGTACGTTGAATTCTTACCACAGCAGCGTGTGTTTGCCAGATTGGTACTGTATTAAATGTTTATTAGCCCATTCTTGCGCTAATCATACTGTATGCATACAAGTGACAAATAATTTAATTAAATACAATGTATTTAAATAATCTTTAATATTTCTATCACAACTCTAAATGAGATATGTCACAATAATTTATAACATTAATAAACTATTTTTATATAGTGTGGATGGTGGATGCTGCACATTGGTGGTGGTGGAGGGGAGTCCCCGTTACCTGTAAAGCACTTTGAGTGGAGTGTCCAGAAAAGAGCTACAGTATATAAGTGTAAGTCATTATTATTATTATTATTATTATTATTATTATTATTATTATTATTATTATTATTATTATTATTATTATTATTATATAGAGAATTATAAGTAACTGTGTATAAATAGTAATTAGATAACAGATTAATTTTATTTTAGGCTCTAATTATGAAATTATATTATAGACAGTGGCTTTACAAAAATTGTATTTAAGAACAATTAAATGTAAAAAACAAAATACAGGAGAGATTAAAATAAAAATTTTGAGTAGTAATTTGAATTACTGTAAAGTCTGCATTACTAAATGACCTACAATATGTCTTATACCTTATACAAGCCATAATGCCTGAAGAAAAGATCTTCCACACAGAGGCCAATTATGTTCAATCAATGCAAAGATGATTGCATCTAATTTTAAACTGAAATAAAAGAAGCAATCTTGAATATGACAAGAAAGACATTTCTTGAAAGTAAATTTAAATAGATTCATTTATCTTTCATGAGTAACAAAGGATGAATCCTGTAATCCAATCATACATATCTGACAGAAATTTACAATACCTTTGAATGGAAGAAAATCTGTATATGTAAGTAGACCACAGCTTTATTAATTCCTTAAAAAATGTATAATTCTCATGTAAATTCATTATCTTACTATATATAAATTGAGAATTATAAAATGGTTAAATGTGGAATTTGAATTATAACATTAAGCACATCTTAAAGAGGTTAAAGGTTACTCAAAAACCCTCACTTTTTTTACCCTAAGCTAGGATCATGAAACCTCTTGTCTTGACTTGGGCCCCAAATCCAACCCTGAGATTTAACATTCTGTAAGTAGTGTTTTAATGCTGATCTTTACCCTACCTGGGGGGTCCACTGAGCATTTCCACGAACTCTATCTGAACTTCTCTGGGCATAGGATTATCATTTCTGATTTGGCACTTTTTGTAGTTATAATTATTGCAGAATCATGCATTTGTGCAATGCTCATACTGACAGTTTATTCTTCTACAGATGGAAGATATGAAAAGGATTTATTTCACTATTTTCACTGGAATGGTTATTGAAGAGATAAATAGTTTTTTAATCTGTTTCAGATGTTGTGAAGCTATACATAATAGATTATAAATAATCATTTTGTGTGTAGTTATTCATCAGTACTGTCATTAGAATGGCATTTGTGTGGGAATAGATTGTCGTTGAGAGCTGAGAGATCACATGTGTCATCGAAACAGATGAGCTCTGAGAGGTGGACAGGGATTGAAAAGTTCCGATTTGTCAGGAATTCATTCTGGAAAGAGTGGAGGATGACAGATTGGAAGTGGCAGAATATAACATAAAGTATTTGTAGGGGATACATAATAGATGGAAGATCAACAGACTCATAGTAGCTGAGAAAGTTGTAGGCAAGAACTAGGGTTTTCAATCTGACACAGCAATGGGATATGAATGGAGGTGCAGGGGTGTAATGTGAAAAGCAAGGAAAATATATTTTATATTTATACGATTGTAGTCCCTCCTCCTTAAGGGCGCTCCGGCTCTTCCTTGTTTGCCCTATTCCCCGCACCTTCTCCTTGTTCCAGTCTCCTTCCTGTTTCCCTTTAAAAGCCAGACGCAGTCACCAGTCGTGGCTCTGCATCTGATTTCCACATCGTGCGAGCCCAGGACCTGGTTACGTGTGGCTCCGTTATGCTTTTAGCTTCCTGCTCCTGTTCCTGTTCCGACCCGGCACCTGTTTTTAATCCCTTGTTTTGGATGGATTATCCGGCCATGGATTTTTGTTTGTTTTTTGGATTCTCCCTTGGACTTATTCTTTGGGTTGTTTGCATCGGCCACACCTCCCTGGATCACCAGCTCTGCATGGAGATGCCCCCCCTGTTTTCATCCCCGTATTCCTGCATGACTTTTTCCCCAGTGTTTCCTCACAATTCTGGATTGTGTCCTCGCATAGGGTCCAGAATGAACTGTTCCGTTACAGAAGGAGAATGTCGTGCTCTACATTAATAGTTGTTTAGAATAGTTGATCTGGAAGAGATATATTGAATAAATATTACTGAAAAGGAAGCATCAGAAATGTGTCAGGAGTAGTAGAAGGGGGGAGGAGGTCAAATCTGACACTGAGGTTATTGGCAGTGGAGTGAATTCAGGTGGAGAAGCCAATAGGAAGAAAGATTGAGAGATACATCGATAGGGAAGAAGAGAGAGGGAAAATAAAGGTTTTAGGCTTTATACAGTAAGGTTTAAGATGAAGGAAATATGTCCAGGAGGAAATGGCATATAGGGGAAGACATCGGTATCAGTTGGAGGAAAAGCGAGGAAGATTTGAATATTATCTGTATATAAATAATCAGAAAAGCTGTGGCAAAGGGTAACAATAATAGGACCCAAGGAGCAGGTGCACAGAATAAAAATAGGAGACCCATCATAAAACCTTGAGACACACCAGTGGAGAGAGAGTACAGAACAGGGAAAACCTCACCTGCAGACCTGATATGTATTATCAGCAAGGCACTAGAGTGTGAGCACAGAAATACATTCCCTGATCAGCTAGTGTTGACAAGAGAATAGATAAGATAAGATCACTTTATTAGCCATATACAATTTCTTCCATTAGGAATTTGTCTTTTCACATTCCCCAACTTGCTCCCCATGAGACAAACAGGCTCACAGATGGGGAGTGAGAAGGATGGGGTCAGAGCTCAGGGTCCGCCATTTATACGGCACCCCTGGAAAAGCTGGTTGTTAAGGGCCTTGCTCAGGGGCCCAAAAGAGTAGGATTCCTCTGCTGGCTGCAGGATTTGAATTAGCAACCTTCCAGCTACAGGCGCAGATCCTTAGCCACAGAGCCACCACTCCACCCTTGAAGAATCGTGTGATTCAGTGTCACAAGTGACAAAGAGATCAAGAACGTGCACTCATTATGTTTCAAGGAAACTTATTTCCCTTATTAGACTTAATGTGAACAAATCTGTCTAGATCTCCATGTTTGCAAAACATCCAGTGCATCTTTTTAACATTAATTTATACTGGATCCCAAATAGAGGTTAGTATTTTACCAACAGTTTTTATTTTTTGTTTATGTATTCAAATTTCTTCATTGCATTGAAATAATATTTCAGATGGAAAATATGTTTAATGTAAATTATGGAAGCTAGCCATTTAGAACAGAATTCAAATTACTATGAGGATTTTGCCTTTCCACTAACACCTGTAAAATTGACCTATAGGCATAAATGTGTGGTGATGAGGAACAAGATGCACTGGGAAATATGTCATAAAATGTAAAAGCAATGAATTAACAGATTTTTGTTTTATTACCATCAAGATAAAGAATTCTGCAACCAACGTATCTCCTATTGTTTTATCTATACCCCTGTTACTTTCAAAGTTAAATTACAGTAGTGATTACTAAAGTTTGAGTGTTCATATTCATGTTCAAAGCTCTTGCACAGATAGTTTTGTTTCTAAAAATTCTTTAAGATTACATTTCTTGTTTAGAACTTGAAGACATTCATGCTGCAGAATGGTTTATTTTATAACCATTTTATTTTATATAGCGCCTTTAAAGGTGGCTTCTCAAAGCGCTTTATAGAATGACAAAAACAATAAATCAAAAGAATACACAAGATAAAACACAATTACAGTATACAGGGGAGACCGTGGATGGTGGCAGAGGGAGAGGGATGAAGAGGGATGAAGAATGGAACCAGTTAAGTAAAGGGTTTTCTAAAGAAGAAGGTTTTGAATCTGGATTTGAAAGAGTTTAGAGAAGGTGACTCTGTGACTCTCTGATATCCTTGGGCAGAGAGTTCCAGAGCTTGGGGGCACAACAGGAGAAGGCCCTGTCACCTATAGAGTGTAGACGGGCTTTGGGGACAGATAGGAGACCAGAATTAGAGGATCGTAGGTTGCGAGGTGGAGAGAAGAGCGATAATAGTTCAGACAGGTACTGAGGTGCCAAGCCATGCAGAGCCTTGTAGGTGAGCATGAGGATTTTAAAGTCCACACAGAATTTGGCAGGAAGCCAGTGCAAGGACTCCAGGATAGGAGTAATGTGATCACATGCACTAGACCTGGTCAGGTTTCTGTCTGCTGAATTTTTGACATACTGGAGTTTGTTCAAAGTAGATTTTGAAGATAGTTCAAATAAAGTCTTTGACCTGTCTTTAAAAATCTAACAAAAGGACCACTTAAAAATGACAAGATATGTGAATTATGCAGTTTCCAACTATGGTAAAAAATATGTCTGGTAATAGGATAGGTACAGGTAATAAAACATCAACACCACTCACCCTGATCACTGGCACCACACAAGGCTGCTGCTGTCCAAAGTTGTACTCCCTATTCACTCACGACTGTATAGCATGACACATTAACAACCAAATTATTAAATTTGTGGATGACACCACTATAATAGGACTAATCAGCGATGATGACAAGTCCACTTAAAGGGATGAAGTCATAAAGCTGCTGAGCTGATGTCATAGCAATAACCTGGATTTGAACGTGAGTAAAATAAAAAAAAACTAATAGTGGACTTTCGGAGACACAGGCCACACTCTCACAGCCCACTTAGTATTGATGAAACGGAAGTGGAAACAGTCACCAGCTTTAGGTTTTCTGGAATTCACATTTCTAATGACCTTAACTGGACTGTGATAACAGACATAATCTTGAAGAAGGCTCAGCAGCGCCTTTATTTCCTGAGGTGCCTCAAGCGATACGGAATGCCAGTATCTGTGTTGGTAAACTTCTGCCACTGCACCATCGAGAGCGTCCTCACCAACAGGCTCACCGTGTGGTACGGCAACAACTCTTTTCGAGAGAGAAAGGCACTGGGGAGAATGGTCAGTATGGCCCAGAAGATCATCGGCTGTGGTCTCACCGAGAATTAACAGCTCTATGTGGACCGCTGCCATGGTAGAATTCTGGCCATCACAGAGGACAGTCACCACCCCGGGCATGAGCTCTTCAGACCACTGCCCTCATGCAAGAGATACAAGAGCATATGGATACTTACCACTAGATTTAATAGCTTTTACTCACAAGCAGTCCAATTGGCGAACACATTTGGCCATGCCCCTTGGACCACACCTACACCATCTACCTCATTGTAATTTTATTTATTGCACATCTGCAGTCACTGTTGACATGTCTGCATTGTTTACATTTGAACTGTTTACTTGTACATTGTCTACTGTTTGTTTGTACAGTATATTGTCTTGATGCACTGTCTACACTTTGTGTTTTACACGTTTATTAACAATCGAGTGACTTTCTGTAAGAATTCCATTGTACTAGTACATGTACCAGTTACATATGGCAATAAAGTTCAAGTTATACGGTTGGTACTTTCAAGAAACGATTGAATGAGACTCTTGTATAGGTCAGCAACCAAATGAGCCAGATGTGGCAATGTCCTCCTCTCATTGTAACTTTTCTTATGATCTTGTGTTTGTATAATAAAAATCTGAAGACTAATAGGTTCCATTTACAGTATTTAACATTTTGCATACCATGGGATCCAGGTCTTATCCTTCTATATGAAGGAAAAAATGCACTTCATCACCCTCACCACTCAGCAGATAGTGGCTGATAATGGCAGATAGCAGCTTCTGAAAACACACATGTTCTGCTTAACACTGTTGTGAAGACACTTGAATGTGAAAAACACTTTGCAAAATGAATAATCAGTAGAACTAGCAAGCAAGCTTAGTATGTAGTTTGAAATAGTACATTTGCCATTGTTAGTGCCTGTACTGTTTGCATTTATAATACTACAATTAAGATGCACAACACAACCTTTCCTTCAAAACAAGAAAAGGGATTATTTGCACAGTAATGTTTTGCATATACTCTTGGTCTTTTTCTCATTATTGTGCCTTAAGGCATTTTTGTAATCCTTAGTGCTTGGGCTTTGATAGCTAATACTCTTAGTTTGCTTAGTTACCTCTTAGTTATCTGCCTAAAACATAGACCAGATTGTTTTTATGTATATACAGTACAATTTACAATTTTAAAATATCTTTCCAAAATAATGGACAGTGTCTAAGATATATGAATTAAAATAATTGATTTTAAAACATATGGTAGGAAAAATGGCATCTTGTTGTTTCAACTGTTTCTGTTCTTCATTGTTGCTCTTGTAGTTAGAATACCAATGATGTGTCATACAAAATTAAATATTTGCACAGATTTCAAAGAGCAACATTTTGTTTCATGGTTGACTAGCAGTGATAGTCACTGACTATGTCATCAGTATTATTAACAATATGGTATATCTTTCATAAGTATGTGTTTTATTCTCATACTAAATAGTTGATTCTCAATGTTAATGTTACTAATATCCTTTTAGTGCGCAGCTTTAAATAACATAATATCTGTACAACTGAGGTGTTTGCAAATCCAGTCTTAATGGTATTGATTTAACGTTCCTGGCAGACTTTAAAACACTGTATATTAAAGGAACAAGTAAACGTTTATTCCATTCTGAAAAGAGAAGAAAAAAAACACAATGTTTCGGCTGTGGAGCCTTCTTCTGGACTTTACATGAAGAAGACTCCACAGCTGAAACACTGTTTTCTTTCTTCTCTTTTCAACATGGAATAAACCTTTACTTGTTCCTTTGCAGCCTACGCATGCAGACCCAGCAACCTACAGTAGCAACCTACAGAATGAGGTATGCTTTTACAATACAATTTAGACAATAGTTCTCTCTTCTATTTATATTTTCTTTATTGCCTCTAAAATGTCCTTTTTATAAATCAATATTTGATTTGCAGTATGTCTGACAAATTGTAATAACACTTACAAACAAGATGCCATTCACCCCTACCTTTTGCTTCAGGTAATTGATTGAAGGAAAAATTTTGCCTGCTCTTAAAGGAAACCAGAATAGCAGTGTGAACAGTTAATGGGGAGATTTTTGTACCCCATTTGTACCTTTGTGTAAAGAAGTACCTCATGTTGTCAAGTTTAAATACGCAAACATGAAGTTCATTTCCTCTAGTAGGTGTTTTACTGTTAATGCTAATTAACATGAAATGGACAATAACTTCGAGGGTTTTGAATATTTGAATCAGTATCAGTGAATCTCTGCATAAGTCTGAAGGTGTTCAGGTCTTTCCATTTGTTACTGTGGAACCTTCCTTAAAGTCCAGAAATGTGTCTGGTTTCTCTTCTCTGAACTGTTTATGGAGCAGTAGTATCTTTTATTTATTCTTCTTTTCTAAGTGACCAACATTGTACACAATATTCTAAAATAAGTCTTACTTAACCTCCCTGGTTTAATCTCTGTACCTTTGACTATAAATACTAACATTCTGTTTGATTACTGGACTCCTACATTATGTGAAAAATGATGTGTGAACACAAAAACCAAGTCTTTCTCATAAGTAATCTCCTGAAGCTCAGTGTCTTCTATACTAAAAAATACACAAAAAAAAACTTTCTGATATTTCTAATTTGTCTACAAAATTCAGCTTTGAGGTAAGAAATATGGCAAAGAAAATAGATGTATGAGTTTTACGCACTGCTCGTTATTTTGACTCAAGATACCTGGACATACTGTACTCAAGGACTATAACAAAGTCAATTAATGTTCATTTTCTTTCTTTATTTTTTTTACATAACAAGATAGTCCAATAAACACCCTGAACATGAACAACATATCCTTAGATTATACATGCTAACATAGAAAGCTGCCTGTGCAAAAACTTTTAAATTAAATTAAATCATAACTAGTCACAAAGCAGGCACACATTAGTTAAAAGATGTAGTGATTGAAATCTGTCCTGCAGGCTAACGTTTGTAATATAATAACAACACTTAATTTCCATATTAATCTAGGGCAATTGTGTAATTGAGACAAATACATTTAATGGCTGTTTTTGTATTATAGCATAGGCCATGTTTGGATGTATTAACAGTTCATCTAGACACCCCAAACACAGTTTTTCTTTAAACTTTTTAATCACTGTGATATATTAAAGCATTTCTTCATATCTAGACAGTGAAATTAACATCAAATAAAAGTCATAAGCAGAAATTACTTTCCTACTTTAAGAAGCAAACTATTTAAATTCTGTAGAATGCTAAAAGCAACAATATTAACATTTTACTTTTCTGAAAAAAAAGAATAACAGTATAAATCCAATGTAATACACCACTGTACAGTACACTTTCTTCATTTCAAGATCCAGAGGAAGAAATTGACATTTTACTATGTGAAAGAAATAAAGCATCAAATTGCAGACATGTGCAATTTCCATTCAAGATGTTAATACAAATATATCATATAAAGGCGCAGTTTTAAGACAGGTTTAATGATAACTTACTATACATAATTCCCCTGGTTACATATTATAAAAATCACATCCAATACATGAGGAATATACAATAAATAAGAGTGATATTGTGTATTTCCAAATTAATCACAAAATTGATAACCAGGAGGAAGTTAGAAACTGCATTTCTTGCCAGAAACTTTTACAGAAATTAGGTGAAAAATATTATTCTAGATATTATATGCAGAACAGAGAGAAATTAAGTAACATGTACATTGACAGGAATATTGAGGGGACAAAAAGAGTCAAACTCAAGGCACTTCACAGTACAGAAAAATAGACATTCACAACCAGATAATAGAGTTAAGAAACAGATTTCATTAGTTTTATTTATCTGCCTAACAGATGCCCTAAATCTTTCAAAGAGAATCACAAAGCATTCAGTTCCTTTCTTGACTTGGCCTTCCTCAGTTTGATTCTTTTTTTTTTTGTCTGGGAGTAGGGGAGTAGTTCAGATTACAAATCCTGAGCATTTGGCAAACAACTGCAGGAAATTCTGAGGCACTTTCGAGTGCAGTACATGAATCTCAAAAAGAACGAATTACAATCTGTTGAAGCCTTTAGGCAGTCGAGAGCTGTGTTGTGTTAGTCCAAAATTTCAAATAGTTTAAGAGTACAAATATGCTTAGTCTGTTTTTACAAGGATGTACCTGGGAGAAAATCATTTCCATTTACTGTATAACCATCACCTTGACCTATTACAGATTTCACCCTAAAACATTAGCCTAAAGCCAGGAGAGCACTCAAGTCTTATGTCTAACAACTTAAAGAAAGAAATGTTCAAAATGCATCAATTCATCAATTAAGAGCCTCAATTAGACTAGCGTCCTATTGTCTGTGTAATGACCCTACTCATTTATCCACCTATATTTATTTTAAATTCATGTATTACGACATGATTGAAAACGCTCAATTTTGAGAAAATCTCTGTAAATTTATAGATATAGAGACCATATATTGGAGAACCTTCTCTATGACTTCGCTATTTTAAAGGACAGAGCACTTTTCTGCATGCTCAGTGCAAAAATAAACAGCTGTGTTAGACTTTCCAACAACACTGCACTACCTCTTATAAGCACCACAACGTACAACTGGTACAAAATGCATAATATTCATAAGAACGCATAACCAGAAATCATTCTTACGTATAATTCTTATGGTAACATTTTAGCATTAAATTTAAACATCTGTTGAGTTTAGGATTTACTTAAATGTATCAAAATAAACTGTAGTTAATTTTCTCCATGAAACAATATCTCAAGGATACAATTATTGCAAATAAAAGATTATATGACCCTCTTCTTTTCTCTTTAATGTATTTTCTTGATTTTATGCCCAATCTCTGTTTTTTAGCATTGATAATGAACATGAAATGACCTCACTCCAGCCCACTTATTTTAATTCACAATGGCAGAACACTTCATCCAGCAATGCATGTAAAAATATACAGTATGCTTTCATGTGATAAGAATGCTCTGTTAATGTACATTCATTTATGACATACTATTAGAGTATTTGTAACATAATATTTGCCAGTTGTGGTTTTTGCTCTGTTAAAAAAATCTTTAAAATATTTTATTCCTCTTAGCTTAAAGTATCTCAGTACCCTAGAGCATTGTTAAATGATGCAAACTTAATTTGTATAATAAAAATGTCAAATTAAGTTCAGCACAAACACGGTAATTATGAAAATTACTGTTTATTTACCATCAATTATGAAAAGCCAGAAATGGACTAATCTTGACATACAGTAAGAAGGATTTGGACATCTTCGTAGATATAAGGAGGTCTCTGTTGCCTTAGTATTCTCTAAATGATCTTTTCTCATCCCAAAAGAGACAATTGTTAAGTGTAGTGTCTTTTAAACTACAGAATGTGATAAAAATATGATTTACTTTGTTTTTCCAAACTGTTTTTTTTTCAGAGTAAGATTTGTATTTTTCCTAGTTTTACTAAATCAATGGGTTAAATAAATGAACTTTGCATACAGTGTGAAAACACTTACAGTGCACTACTGTATGTTAATAATAATAATAATTGCTTACACTTATATAGCACTTTTCTGGACACTCCACTCGAAGCACTTTACAGGTAATGGGGACTCCCCTCCACCACCACCAATGTGCAGCATCCACCTGGATGATGTGACGGCAGACATAGTGTGCCAGAACGCTCACCACACATCAGCTATCAGTGGGGAGGAGAGTAATATAATGTAGCCAATTCATAGAGGGGGATTATTAGGAGGCCATGATTGGTAAGGGCCAATTGGAAATTTGGCCAGGACACTGGGGTTACACCCCCTACT
Source organism: Lepisosteus oculatus (assembly GCF_040954835.1). Taxonomy (NCBI): domain Eukaryota; kingdom Metazoa; phylum Chordata; class Actinopteri; order Semionotiformes; family Lepisosteidae; genus Lepisosteus; species Lepisosteus oculatus. The sequence goes on along the minus strand of NC_090697.1, from coordinate 19,393,239 downwards.
CTTTTCAAGAAGCGCCCTGGGATTTTTAATGACCACAAAAGTCATTTTTACATCTCATCCGAAGGACGGCGCCTGTTTACAGTATAGTGTCCCCATCACCATACTGGGGCATTAGGACCCACATGGACCACAGGGTGAGCACCCCCTACTGGCCCCACTAACACCTCTTCCAGCAGCAACCTTAGTTTTTTCCAGGAGGTCTCCCATCCAGGTACTGACCAGGCTCAGTCCTGCTTATCTTCAGTGGGTTGCCAGTTGTGAGTTGCAGGGTGATATGGCTGCTGGCTATTGCTGGCTGTTGCTGGTGATATGTAATGCAGTACAAATATCGGGAAGCACAAGGCATTCAATTCAATATATTCCATTGGCTCTCCCACACAAAAAGAGGAGGCAGGGAACATAAGAGGCTGCAGAGTGATATGAATGCTAACCAACATGTGGTGGAGTGTTGCTTTGACTGATGATGTGGAAAAAACAAATGGTGCTCTAAGTTTCTGTTAAGGCTAATTTCTAGGTTCTTTATTCTTATACTTAAAAAAATCCAACAGAGAATTTTCAATGTGAAATCACTTTCTTTTCTTTACAAGCTAAACTTTCTTCATGATTTTCCCTTTCCTTTTCATTCTCTATAAACATTTTATATTTTTCACCATAGCCCCACAGGTCTTAATGTATCCAATTGCATTTGACTTAATTGAACATTGATTTTCCTCTCTTTTCCATTTTTCTTCACTTTCTCTCTGATTACGCAAATCTCCATTTAGTTTATGGTGCTGCTTCACAGTTACTTAAAAGTATGTAAAGTTTTCAAGCCATTAAAATTAAAATTGACATTATCCTATAGGGATGCAAGGATTCACAGCACAGTCCAGTGAAGGTTTGAGATTAGTTTAATTGTAAAGAAAATGGCCATTTCCATAGAACACTGAAGGAGACACACACAAGGTGTATTTCCACAGCGCCCTGAACTGCAACAGTGTTACAGAGGGTTTTATAGTCCAAGTCCCGCCATGTTCACTGTTTGCTATTACCATGAATGGGAGTTTTTGAATGGACATTCCCCTTATGGCCTAGTGGCTATTCTTGATGATGTTATCCCACCTCGCAGCTATTTCTGAGATGTCGCATACAACAGCAGGTGTTTACAATTCTCTCAAGCCAGGTCAGGAGTAATGACCCCAGGCCAGAGTCAGATTTCTACAATCCTTTGTCCAAAAAAAAAGAATAAAAAGAACATTTTCTTCTTAAAAGTGTACCATGATGCTTTATCTTTCTGAAAAAAAAAACATTGTACGACCATGAGCATAACCAGCCTTCAAAACTTAATAGCTGGTGCCTACAAACTCTGGGATTCACATCCCCCACCTGCCATTCACAGCGATACTTCCCGTTTGAGACTGTGTCCGTTCAGGAGAGTCGTGGTGGTGGGGGTGTTTTTCTTAATTGAAGTCATTCTGATGGCAGAAGTGCTCTGTAAGTAGCTCGTGGCTCGCTCCCGATACCTCTTCCTCCTGCAGCACAGATGGCTGTTGAAGTGTCTCCGGAAGCTCTCACTGAGCAGGTAGAGAGCGAAAGGGTTGACACAGGAGTTGCAGAAGCTCAGCACTCGAGCCAACAGTGTGATAATCAGGTGGGCCACGGAGGAATCGATCTCTCTGTAGTTGAAGGAGCGGTACATGTAGAGAACGTGATTGGGGAACCAGCACAGGGCAAAAAGACCCACGAACACCAGGACAATTTTGGCAAGACGCTTTCTTGTTTCCATCTTAGAAATAAAAAAGGGGAGAAAAGAGATTTTTTGTTTATTGTTTATCAATCAACACATGAATTATATAACCTGGGCTTCATCCCCTGTCTACTACTATGTCCCTCAGGACTTTCGGCACATCTCTATTAAATGTTTTATAAATTATTTTCTGTTGTTGTTTCTCCTCAAATATTTTCCTTTCAAATTATCTTCTACTGGAGGAAAACCATCTGAAAATGTGTGATAAACAATCAGGAAGAGCACAGGCAGTCAATTTATATTGCACAAGAAACAAGTCAATTGCTGAAGAATTGAAAGATTTAGCTTGTACAACATTGTATACTATATTCCCCTACTTAACCTTTAGCTTGCTATTGCTTTACTAATATAATATTTTGTGATGCTCTTGTTATCTTGCGTTTCTATATGGCAGATAGCAAAAACCAGAAATGACAACATCAAGCACAGAGTACAGAAATTAGTAAATGATTTTAGCTTGTTTACACAACAGTTTGAATATACAGTACTAAGAAGCATTTAAACCACAGCAAATCAAAGTTCTATTTAACATCTTTCAATTTAGCTGGAGTTTTTCTAGATGTGCTTATCTTATTTTCTTCCTATCTGAAAATAATTACTGTATTATACAATAGTATGCCTGTAGAGGCAAAAGAGCAAATGCTATGGATTGTCTGTCAGTGCAGTGTGGATAATTGTTCAAGAAATGAATAAGTGCATAATAAGTACATATTGCTGTACAGGTTTGTTTTTCTCCGTATGGTTAGGTTTATTCTATTTAAGCTTTAACCTGAGAGCTTTTGTCTTAATACCACAGAGCTGCCTATAGTTAGTTGTTTTGTTCTAGAAAAATCAAACTGGACTTTTGAGAATTGCACTGTGAAATTTAGTTTTTTTTCAGTGTGTTAATGTATTCAGAGCATTTTTTGGGTTTTGACAAATGTTTCTTTAGATTCCATTAAAAGAAGCCTGCCTGCATCACTATAATTCATGCTTGTTTTTTACACTTCATTGACTTTATAATAATCCAAATTTATATATGAGTGCTATTTAATCTAGTAATCCCATGGTAAGTGTTAATGTTTTTTTTTGTTGTTGAATTGTGTGTGAGGCATTGACTCGTGTTCCAATATTATCATGGCTAGATGTGCATCTTTTTTGTGAAACTCTTATGTACATTCTGCCTCAAGAAAAGCTCAGCTTTTATCTCTGGATTAAGATGTAAACTGTATCTCAAATAAATAAATACCAGAGATATTTGTAAGTATATTAACCTCAGTTGTTTTAGTTTTAAGTTTGTCCATACTACACAGTTTTCCTGTTCATTCAGTATAATGTTTTAATGTTGTACAATACTGAAAATATTGCTGGAAGTAATGTGAAGCAGTTGGTCTTCTGAAGGATGAATTCATATTTCTTTTTTCAATAGCACATTTGTGCTGGCCTGAGAGGAGCACATGTGTGATTGGCTTCTAATTTAAACAAGCAGAGTTTGGCCGTTTATTAACTCTGATTGGTAAGATTTAAAATAAAATTAAGTTAAAAAAAACATAAGTACATTAAAACCAATGCTTTGAAATTTGTGCTAATGGGGTATGTGAAAGACATCTTTTGCTAACATGCTGCAAAGCCCATAAATATTCAGTCATCATGGCTTGTCAGCATAGTAGAATAATTTATGCAGTGTTCAACTTCAGAATGTTCAAATCTACAGAAAGACACAGGTGATGATGGGCTGATGATATGGCTGTAACAGCCAATACATACAGTACTAATCCAGGACACAAATGAAATTTTTCAGTTTAGATTGAATAAATAGGGCACCTCTTAATATTAACCTTGAACATTTTTGAGCAGTGTATACAGGTATATAAACATAAAAATAGATTTTTCTCTTCTGTTGGCTGATATTTACAATTTTACTTTCATTGAAGAATCTGTGGAAGAAAAGAGACCAAAATTTAAATTTTAAATAAATAATAAAATCAATGCAAGGGTCGTGTTTTTAACACTGCATAGCCACAGAAAACTTAAAAAGACTCATTTCTACACACAAGCTTGAAAAACAGACTTCTAAAAAACTTTTCAATTACATTTAAAAGAATAAGCATTATGCTGTCTTTAGTTACATTAAGACTTTTTTTTTGTTTTACTCCAGATGAGCAATGAGCAGGTGGGTTCTCTAATGTTTAATTATGCGTTTTCCTTTTTGAGTATTATTGAAGTGTTGGATACTTTTACAAGAAGACTTGGAGACCATTTCATAAACTACAATATGCCAAGGGTGACATTAATGTTGCATCCTGCCATGCATTATGTAATCTGAGAAAAGGCCAAGGCTACACATCTCCACAATATGGAGAAAGAATAAGGTGAAGCAAATTCTAAATTAGTTCATTGAAAATTCAAGTTTTAACTGCACATTTTATATACAAAATGAAAGTTAAATTTGTCTAGAATATTTTAACTCACGTACACTATATCAAATTCACTAAGGTTCATTATTCATTGACACTTCCTTAAAAATAAAATATGAAATTTTCATTAGCCAAGAAATCTGTTTCATTTATTGTGTGCTTAAAAGAACCTTTACTGTGCAAATAATAAGCTTTATGTTTGTCTTTTTGTTACCAGGTTTATCTATGTGAATAATTTCTAATGAAATGGTCACTTTTGGAGGAATAAGTCTCAACTGAACCCTGTTTCTATCCAGGGTGAGGACATAGAGGTGGTGCAGTCCTACAAGTACTTAGGGGTACACCTGGATGATAAGCTGAAGTGGACTGTTCACACTAACGCCCTGTACAAGAAAAGTCGTAGCCGACTCTATTTTCTTAGGAGACTCAGGTCCTTTGGTGTGTGTGGAACACTGCTACACATTTTTTATGAATCAGCGGTGGCAGCGGCCATCTTCTACGCTGTTGTGTGCTGGGGCCACAGCATCATGACAAGAGATGCAAATAGGCTCAATAAACTCATCAAGAAGGCTGGCTCTGTGTTGGGGCTGAGCCTCGACCCCCTGGAGGTGGTGGCTGAGAGGAGAATGCTAACCAAGCTCACAGCCATCATGAACAACACCTCTCATCCACTACATGAGACTGTTAGGAGGCAGCGGAGCACTTTTAGTAACAGACTGCTCCAGCTACAGTGTTCAAGGGAACATTTCCACAGGTCTTTCCTCCCGGCGGCTGTCAGGGTGTATAACACTGCCCTAGGCTAGGACTGTTAGCCCTTCATCTGCTCATCTACAGTATGGACAGCATGTTGCACTATTGTACTTTTTGGACACTCAATCTGTATATACCTATGCACATTTTGCACATATTTTATTGTTTTACAGTGACTTTAATAAAATAACTATTTTATTTTACTTTGTATTGCTGTACTTATTTTATTTTTAGTATATTCTCATGTCTGTTTTTGCTTGTCTTGGGCTGAGCTGCTGTAACACCTCAATTTCCTTTAGAAATCAACAGTCTTATCTATCTAAATCAAAATACACTGCATTGTTTTCAAAAGGAACAGCAGCACTGTAGCTGTAATTTATCAGGTCTAAATTTGTCAGTAACATAAAGAAAATAAATAATCATTCTGTGTAATGTACTGTATATACAGTACAGTACATTATACTGTATATATTATAGATAACTTTGTAGTTTGATATCAGATTCTGATCTATTAATGACACTGTACATATTCACATTTCATATATCTATTTAGACAAATCATGTTAGAATAAATTTATATTCTGTGTGCTGACTTCATTACTTACATAGATGAATACACATATACGGGGTGGTGTGGTGGCTCTGTGCCTGTGGCTGGAAGGTTGCTGGTTCAAATCCTGCAGCTGGTAGAGGAATTCTACTCTGTTAGGCCCCTGAGTTAGGCCCTTAACCCCAACTGCTCTAGGGGTGCTGTATACAGTAAATGGCTGACCCTGTGCCCTGACCCCAAGCTTCTCTCTGTGTCTCATGGAGAGCAAGTTGAGGTATGTGAGGAGACAAATTCTTAATACAAGACATTGTATATGGCCAATAAAGTGATCTTATTTCTATGTAACTATAGCAAAACTATACTTAACCATTGCATTACTACATTGCTTTTTACAAAAACGATTCTATAACTACAGTATGTAGAACTGAACATAATTAAAATATTGTGTTTCTTTATCTAATTAAAAATAAATGTTATTTTTTTGATGTTGTTACAACAATTTTGTACTATTGTTATATGTTAAGGACGTTTATCATCCTTCCTCTCAAAAGAATAATTCTTTGCATTAATATATAGAACCAGTGACCTTTACCCAGAAATCAAAACTGAATTCTGTTTCCCCCAGGCATAGACTAATCAATTTGTTTCACAAAGGTTGTAATACTTCACTATTACAACCTTTACACTTTACACACATTAGAAAACATTGTAAGTCTCCTTTTCAGTTCACATTGACCTGAATTTAATAATTCAAGCCCAGCACGGAGACAAACATATCATATATACTGTACTCAGTATTTCAGACTGTTTTCAAATATGCCATTGCAATTACCTGCAAGCATAATAAACTCTTAAAAACAAAAACAACTTAAAAACCTTACCAGAAAATTTGTGCTTTAATTGTTTACCATTTGAATCTTATTGTGTTGCTAACTTATTTTATGTCTTTGTATATTTTTCATCAAATGTGTTCTTTGTACAACTTCATAAAGCATTTTTCTCTTAAGATCACTCAATTAAATGTGCATATGCAGTAAAACAAAAAAAATGCTTTTTATGTGATTATACACTTCTCTCATATACAGTACTTACTACTATTCTCTTCACAGCCTGTACTTCTCTAGCATGGTGTTTCCATCAGCTATAAGGCTATACTTAACAGCAGACAACTAAAGATCACAGAACAAAGAAAGTGTTCAAGTGCAATGCATGTTAGCTCACAGAGGGAGAAAAACACATTTTCTGTTAGCTAACATATATTTATGTTTCCTACTGCTCAATAGTTTTACACCAGTTTGAATGATATACTTTTTCACAGAAATAATAAGATATTATTGAAAATGACAACATGCAATGTGTAATTTCTGGATTTTATACACATATATATTTTAGAAAATACACCATATTTTAACTGAAATAAAGGTAATTTCCAAAAATACAGGACTTGTGAGACAGAACCAATTTAAAGTGGGTTTTAAATGTTAGGATAGCATTTCGTCATCCAGGGATACATTGTCTGGGATTCTGTACAAAGCTATTTTGAATTGAGGAAAAGATCTGCACGGGGATAAAATATCCATTGAACACAATTATACTTACAAACTTTCTCTGTTGTTGTGCCTCTGTAACACAGACATGAAAATGGATTCTGATGTTTTTGCTCCCACCCATACTCCAGGATCCAACCTGATGTAATCTTGACCGAGTTTAACCTACATACATGTAGCTGCTTTACTAGCTTCAAATGGTTGGCCATCGTGAAAATACCGGTAAGATGTACAGTAACACACTTGCCTTTTTAACCCTCTAAAAAGGTTTTCTATAAGTACCAATTCAAGATATCAGTATGCATATTATACAACTTCCTTCAAAAGGATGTCAATGCCATTCAAGGGTTTCAACAGAATTTAAGGCACTGCTTGAAAATGCAAATTGCAAATGTTTCAAATATTTTTAAACACCAAGTGAGTGTTTCATTGTGGTTGATAATGTATTCTCAGTAGCAGCTATTCAAAATGATGAACTAAAAATAGCTAAATAGACAAAGAAACTCCATTACCTGTCTTTTAGAGTGCTCACTGAATTCTCCTGGCATGTCATGTGCACTCTTGATCAATGTCCTTGCAATGTGGTAATAGTAGATACTGATAATGGCAAGAGGGATAAGGAAATAAACCATAAAAATCATAATAGAGTGGATTTTGGGGTGCATTTCATCGGAGAGAGGATAGGGGACGCAGGCTGTGAAGGTGATATTCTTGTCTTTAATATGCACCACTTGGGAGAAGATGGCTTCTGGTACAGCCAGCAGCACAGATATGATCCATATGGTGATGGCCTTCAAACAGGTCCAGAGCACTGCACTCGATGTTTGGATGTCCATGGGGTTAACTATTGCTTTATACCTGAAAAAAAGGAAGAAAGGTTCTATGAAACATGTTGTTTATATACCATTGTCCCAAGCTGTGTGTTCAACGGTGAACAAAGAGAATTTGATTTTCAGTGAGATGTCCTATCTCAAAGGTAAAATGCTAAAGCTCAAAGCTACTGCAACAAGGTAAAATTTACTCATGTAATGTAAATAATATTTAAGTCCCACATTAAAAGCCTGATTTTGCCTTTGCTTTTGTGAAAGTAATTGTTAAGTTTACACCTTAAAAAAATATTACATGTTTAAAACAGAACAAGACAAAGGAGAAAATAAAAGGCATAATAAATAAATGCACAAAAACTTACCTAATATGCAAAAATGGCAGCACAAAAAAAATAAAGAAAAAATATTTTGTTCTTTTTCAAACTACAGGATTGTGGTTTCTAAGTGAAAAAAACTACAGTTATGTTTTTGCTATACTGTATGTTCAGTTAAAAGCATAACTTGTACATCAGTACCTAATAAAGCATTTAGTAACCTTCCATGAACAATGGTGGTTAATTTCAGGACTGTTTATCTCTCAGAAATGTTTATACGCTCAGAGACATATTTTAAGGTTTAACTCTGAAGTAGTAAAGAGATGTATGGCTTTAGTATCTAACTTGCTTGATTCCTGAAAGCAAATCAAATGAAAAGTTTATCTGATCAAGATTGGATAAGTCCACTGGAAATGTTATTGTAAAGGTTATGTACTGGAGCTAAGATGTAGAAACAAAAAATACCAATATGAAGTACTGTATATCTAGTATTTTCTAACCGCTTCTTCCAATTCAGGATCACGAGGGAGCCGGAACCTATCCCAGCAAGCAAGGGGAGCAAGGCAGGATACACCTTGAATAAGATGCCAGTTCATCACAGGGCAGAAACAAAGACACACGCACACCTAGGAACAAATTCTCCCTGTAGCCAATTAATCTATTCTACTGGTATGTTTTTGGATAGTGGGAGGAAACTGGAGCACACAGAGGAAACCCACGTGAACATGGGTAGAGCACACTGTTATAGGAGATTGGAGGTTTTAATTTCCAGTAACAATAAAAAATTGTAACAGTAAATTATGAGAGTATTTGAAGATAGGAATCGATCATAAATAATACTTTATAATCTCACACACAGATTCTAAATATCCAATATACTGTACAATTTGTTGATATAACCAAAACATGCATAACAAACAACAACATAATAGAATATATACTGATGGAAAAAAGAAACGTAACATGTTCTGCAATGAGAACACTATAGTTATAACTTATATACTTTCACAAAAAAATGTCAATTTGTTTTAAGCTCTCTGATCAGCAATACAGCTTGTGCAGTGTGGCACTGCAACTTGCTAATCACATGAAAGCTCGTTAGGTGCATTTTTACTCAGCGTGGTTCAGGTGGAACAATGCTTGATCAGGTCACCTTTAAAAAGGCCTTAATTCAAAACTTAGGTCACTGCAAGAAAAAGGCCACACTTAGTTTTCTGTGCATTCCATGATGCCTCAAATGTCACCAGAAGCAAGGGAGAGGGCCACTGGCATGCTGCAGGCAGGCATGTCATGTGCTAGCATTGCCAGACACTATGTAGTAAGCCGCTCCACTGTGTCCCAAATGCAGAGAAGGTTTCAGCAGATCGGCAGGACAGATTACCATCCAAGATATGTTGGTCCTCGAGTGACCACACCAGAGTGGGACCAACACATCAGACTGGTCTATCTGAGAGATCATTTCAGATCTGCCACCAATACTGCTGCTGAAACTGCCAGCATACACAATTCTCACGTCAGTGACAAGACAGTGAGTTTGCGTGGTGCTGGCCTTAGAGCGAGGTGACCTGTCAAGAGCCCCTCTGCTCACACCTCCTAGATGTCACACCAGACTGGCTTGGGCCAGACAGAGGCTGTGATGGAGCCATCAGCAGTGGCATCAGGTCCTCTTCACGGATGAGTTACTCTTCAGCCTGTTCCACGCAGAAGGGAGGGCCAGAGTGTGGAGGAGGAGGTGTTGCATTTCTTTTTTCCATCAGTATATATCTGTGAAACAATCTGCTGTAAACACAAATGGTGATCGTTCACTTAGGGATTGCAAAGATCAGAGTTAATAACTTCAGAGTGAAAATACACATCGGGCTATACTGTGTTACAGTCTAGTTTGTAGGTGTTGTCTCATTTTGTCTCATATAGTTAAATCTACATCTACTAACATAAACTTAACATCTAACATGCATCGGAATAATTGTTCAACTCTCAAGAATTATGTAATTAACAAAATTTTATACTCAAAGATCCGTTGTCCAGTTCACCTTAATTGACTAAGTTTCAACTTCACACTGGTAAAAGCTTGCAGGGTTTCTGTAGCAGCTATGTAGTAAGAGGGAGAGAGATTCTCTTAGTGTTGGACTCAGGCGGCTCAGCCAAATAAGCATCCTGCTGCCTTTGGTCTGTAAAAACAGTCTGTGCACATTTTGTCTTATTGAGGTTTACAAGGTAGACAAAAGGCGAACTCGGTTAATTCCATGCTATAGCTTTGTTCAAAAGATTTCTTGTGTTTCAGGTAGAATATCTTGGGCAGAATTCTGTATTGTGCTGACCCACTCTCTTGGCCTGGCTTCTTGGAATAAAGTTTAAGTCCTGATTTGAACTGCTTTTAGTCATGTGATCGTAAACGTTAGTTGGCCAGTGTAGTGAGAGATTTTCGAGTGAGTTAACCAGAGAAAAGGGACTTGTGTTCCAGTTTATATGGGGCAACACCACCTTTTGGTGACTGGCCAAGTAGCCATCAGGTTTGGTTCTGGTACCCACCCTACAGAGCCCAATTTGGTGTATCTTCCTTTAGTTGATGGATAGTGACTATGACCTATGGGAATGAACCAGCCTGGAGACTAGTTGGAGCGCTATATATCATGAAACATACAGCATGATACGGGTTTATGATGTCTCTTTTAAAAGGGCCTCTTTAGGCGCATTCTTGTGCATTTAGGGAGGGGCACCAGGATGCTTTGTCAAGGCACACAAAGTTTATCCAAAATCTTTAACAACACTAAATTCTAAGTGAAATAATAGGCTTTGTCCCTACACTGTACAAACCCCATGTAGATAGCACCTCAGGTCCACAAATGAACCGAGGACCCCAGCACTGTGAGGCAGCACTGTGCCAACATGTACGGTATGAAGTATTGGTGTCTAAATGAAAAAAAACAATCATAACAAGTAAATAAAAGTAAAGATTAACATCATAGAAAGGCTCCTGAATTTTGAAATACTAAGCACAGACAAATGAACAAGCACAGAACAACAGTAGCTAGGTGAGGGGACAAAAAACACACACCATGCCAGATCCTCTTTGCAAGATTGAAAACAAAAAGACAGTAAAGTCCAATCTTCATCCAAACTTCAAAACAGAAGAACAATTTCATTTAATCGGAATATCTGCAAGCCATCATTGTGACAAAAGATATTATGCCCAAAAACATACTACCAAAAAGAAAAACAAATGTCTTACTCCAGTGTTTAACATTAAAGCTGTAGGAGTCAGTAAACTAGGCACCACTTTTCTTCAGCTTCAAGATGAATCTCTCTACCTTATCTACTGTGTCGAACAAATTGTACTAGCCCAGCTGAGGAAGATCTTTTGCTTAGCTAGGTAAAGCAGGAAAGTCTGTACTGCAATCAAGTGTAGGGATTTCAGCTTCAGAGAGAAGCTAGTTCTTTCCCTTCAGTTCTATAACAGTTGAATAATATAGGAAGATATTCTGGCAGTATAGCAAAGGTGTTTGAAGATAAAGGTACATGGTCTCTCTCTTCTTGCCCAAGAACTGTCATAAATCACCAGAACTGTCATAAATTATATGTGCTCTCAAAACTTCAATGAGCCTGGTGATGACCAGCAAAGGTAACCATATCAGTAGAAGCTTTAATAGGGCCATTTCCCTCAGTATCTTCTGACTGGCCAATAATGCATATGTTAGATTAGTCAGTGGCTTCTGTCATCCAATTCAGCCAGATGGGACTTTACTAGGAATAGTCCCTTTCCTTGACACTCTAATGCTGTCTCAGTTCTGCCTCTGCTGTGACCTGGAGGAAATCTATCTGCTTACTTTCCTCTTACATGGATTAGAGAACAGCTGCAATCCTCTCCTCCTTCAACTCCTTCAATTCCTCCTTCAACTGCTGAAAGCATGGTTTCTCTGGATGGGTTTCAGCGTGGTGTAAACATCAGCAAGAGACTGATTTTAAAAGAGTCCCTGTAGCAACCCAAAGTACACTTCTTCAGCAAGAAGAACTGTGCTTCTCCCTGTGGCTCCTAGCAGAAAAGAGGAACATCTACAGCTGTGGCCTACAAGGTAAGGGTCATGGATCTCTTACCTGTGTCTTTAGTAGCAACCAGCTCCATGACTAATTACCATTACCATTACTAATTACACTTCTTCAGGCTTGTCTAAACTAGGTTAAGCTGCAAAAATCACCCTAAACTGAACTGTAGAATGAGTTCCTGGTGTGAGACCATGCTATTTATACCACCATCTCAGCTATTAGCCACTAGAATCCCGAGGATTATAGACTTATGAGAAAGATCGATGGTTGTTTTTTAAAAATTGGAACCTACATAAAGTTAGCAAAAGCAGAACACACATTAATCCAGAGTACAATGATGTGTTTTGATAATCCAATCTTTACTTTAATTAGAAGACACAAAATCCTCAAAGCTTCTAACTTTTAACATCTTGATCTACAGTAGATTAAACCACAACTTTTATCTGCAATCATCAAAATTGCTCTTTAAGTAGTGTTCTTAAGTAGAGATTTCTATTTCTACCCAATTGAAACTTTATTAATTATTGTATTGAAAATGCTGTTGTGTGGGAGATTTAGGATTTATTTTACATTCTAACTTTTGAAAAAAATTCTAGGCTGGTATGATTCAGAAGGTCATCAACCTTTACTTGTTCCTTTAAATCAAACCATACCTTGTCACGTCTCTTAGAATTCAAATAGTTTAGAACAGACAAGCCATATTAAAAATCAGTTTTGTTAAATGTGTTAAGTTTTGTTTTATTTACTTAACATAAAAGTTTAATTAATCAGGCAGCTCACTTGTGATTTGGATTTTGTTAAGATAAGCACCTTTAAAAATAACAATAACAAATAGTCAGGAAATAGCTATATATTCTACACATTTGTTGATAATGAGAATTTTCTGTAGAAAAATGTTAATTTATGTAACTGTAATTAGTGTGGAGCTCAGAGATTTGTCTCATATCATTTTGTATAATGTGGTACAGTTTTGTACCACATGCTACTTAGGCTAAACTTTAACTATACATTCACAACTCCTGAAAAGGTTTTTGTGTGTTTTTCTTGAGTGTTCCAGTCGTATATCTCCTAATTTTGTCAGTTTTGAGAGTTCAGTGAACTACTAATTTCCATATTATGTCTAGTCATGCACAATATTTGATGAGAAGGAAAAGCAAATTGCAAGCTTATAAAGTATGCAATCTCTTACCCAGCTACAGACAAGAGACCACATAAACACACGTACTGTAGCTATTTAAACATGAAAGTAAGGTACATGATGCATTTAAATGAGTTATTTTAAATACTGATAAAAATACTAATGAAAAGTAAATACTAATGAAAGATTATCCATTATGTTATATCTCATCGACTCATGAATGAAGTATCATTGAAGAAATTCATAACTGAAATAAGCAACTGCCCATGAAACAAACTAACGAATTACAGTAAAACACTAACTGTGTTTCTGAAAAAGGACTTTAAGGCACAGATTGCAAACAGAAAGCAGTTGGGGTGTCCGTTCCAAATTTAAGCTTCTATGTTAGTTTTATTTAAATTATTTTCAATCTGTGTATGGTTTATTGTTTTTTCAAACATCAGAAATATGTAGCTTCAACACAAATGCAGGTGTCTTTGCAATGCACATTTGACTTCATTTATAAGGGATTTAATCATAATCTTCTGAATGTTTCTAGGAAGGACATCATTTTCATAAACTAGACAAGACAGTCTAGGCACATGAAAATATTTGCATTTATATTACAATTTTTACTGCAAGGGCCCCCAAAGCACTTTATTAACAGGACAGAATCCACCTTTACCTCTTCTGAAGCCCAGTAACCACCTTTGTGATGCATAGCAGCCATTATGTATCAGGGTTAACATCCTCACTTTCATGAATAGTGCCACATGATCCACAATGACCAGGAAGTTAGACTTTACTTTATCATCTCATTTGAAGAAAAGCTCCTCCAACACCACTGTGTTCATCTAATACTGGGAGGCAGAATTCTACTTAGTTGTCTATCAGCACTATTGACAACAGTACCCTAAATGTTTGCCATCCCAGTACTGACCAGTCCGAGCCTTGCTTAGCTTCTGAAATCTGACTAGATTCAGCCAAATCTAGTCAGTATCTGACAACAGCAAAAATGCTGCTATCAGATACTTTCACTGATTCATGTAATTTGACTTATTGACTAAATTCAAGCTATCCAGAAATAATATATTTCTGCCACATAATACAGTACATACTGTACTTGCTTTTGAGTGACATTCTGCCATGTGGGTAGGGCAAACTGAAAGGGAGAATCAAGAAAATATTTAAAGGAAAATACTGTGTTTGTCTTGATAAAAGAAAGGGGAGGCACTCTAATGATCATTTCTGCTATCTCATAGCTACTGGCTCCTGGGATCAGTTCTGGCATGGAGCACCTTCAGTATGGACGTTCCCTCCCATCTCCCAGAGCTAGGTTAATAATTAATAATTGTAAACTGTCACAGCACTGCTATGAACAGGTATGTTGCCCAGGGTGCAGTCTTGCCCTCTGCATCTGGTTCAAGGAAAATGTGACCCTTACCAGGAACAAGTGGCTTCATGATAATTGGTGAATGAGAGAAACACCATTACTGCATTCTAAACATAGCCTATTTACATTTCAATGTACTGGAGTTTATCTGGGTGCTAACCTTTTGCAATATTATAGAGAACTAAGAATCAGGTCTTCGGAGCTCTTATCTACTCATTATCATTAGCTCTGTTATTTTGGATCCATTCTATTATATAGTTTGACGGACATTTCAGGAGGCTACAGTAAAAGGCTTGCTTGCCTGGTTAGCTAAGTGATCTAAGCATCTTGTCCAACTGCTAGTGGCACACTTTCAGGGAACCTGCTTCAACACCATGGTTGAGCATTTTATAACAGACATCCATTACACTTTGTGTAAAACAAGAGACACTTCTACTTTTCATTTGCAGTTCAGTGAATAAAAATAAAGTTTTCATTATCTCAGCTTCAATGCTGATAAAGCATTTGATCATTTTTAAAATTTATTTTATTAGCATTTTATATTAATCTGTACTGCATCTTTGTACTGTACCTATCCTTGATTATGCATAAATAACAGGACTAAAAGGACTGAGAAGAAAAAGATATAGTCATATAATTTTAAACAATTATGAAATTAAAGCATGGAAATTGTGAAAAGGAATGTGATTTTAAAGTAATTGATTAAACATTTGCTCTGCATAAAACACATGTTGCTCTTTGGTCTAAAGTTCTTGAAGTTTTGCTTCCATTTAATTTCAATAGCATTGCCATAAAAAAGACTTGCAGGCATGTCGACCTTTACCCTACAGTAACACTACCAACTAATAAATCCTGCTTCTTTTTTCTCTGAAAGTCCATAAGACTGTAGCAAAGGACTGCACTGCATGCAGCAAAACAGATAAACAGTGACAGTAGTTTTGCAGTTGCTTCGTATACACACGCTATATATTCTATACAAGCACCCCAGCATTAATTCTTATATTTGGATTGATTTAATGGCAAGCAGTGTATGAAGGGAACATGATAATGATGTATTTTAGTCTAATAAGATTGTTTAGGATAGGCAAGAGAGTCATGATGTATATTATTCATTTCAGCACTTGTTCAGAGCACTTTACAGACACCAATCTATCCCATGATAGGGAGGAATGGGAAATCAATGCGTAATTCACTTTAATTATACAGGGCAACAATCCTTACAATCTTTCCTCAGACAGAGGTTTCAAAAATCATTAAAGAATAAGATTGTCATGCATAGTAATTAATTTAATATTAAAATATACAGTACATTCAGTTATTCCCAGTATTCTCTCATTTATAGTGTCTACCATACTAGTTTTTTGGTGGGTGCAATAAACCTTCATATTAATGAATCACAATTATGGAAGCTAATCCATCAGAATAAATGCAAAGAAACTAAGCCTACTCGCTGCAGGTTAAAGGATAATAGTTATTCTATATTAAGTGGTAAATTCTCAGGAAAAATACGGGTTAATGTGTTTTTTTTCCTGTTTAGAAATATTTTTAAACAAGCAAAATTCAAATTATTTCTATTTGCTTGACTAATCACCACAGGGATGAATGTCCCAAGCCCTAAAATGTGCAGAGTTACTCCTGAAATTCATTCCAAAACATTAAACAATACTTAATTCACTCTAATACTAGGTTGATTTTCTAGGTTTTAATACTTTGCCAAATAAAAATATAGCATATTCATAGATCAAAGAAGGGCTGTAACCTCTGTCCCACTGAGTTGCTCACTCCTACTGTACACAGCTTGTCTTCAGCAAAACCCCTATCCACATTTCCATCACATCATTTTAAATCATACTATTAAATTAATTATATTTAATTTTTTCCTGAAATTAAAATGCTTTACAAAGGCTTAGAATTTCCAGTGTCATGCTCTATTCAATATTTTCCCTTCATTATACAGAAACTTGATTCTGTTGTGATCTTTTTCAGAATTCTTAGGCATTAAGATAACTATTATAACATAAGATAACTATTATAAAAAAGTACCCTTTATGGATGTATAGACAGGAACAAATAATATTAACGATGAGGAACATCTGGCAATTAGATTTGATTTGGTTAAAGTGACTACAACCCTGACCAAGACAAAAGGTCTGAAAATGGATAGTAAATGTGATGGATTAGCTACTAGGTTTGGGGAATTCTGGTCAATGTGAATTAAAGATTTTTAAATAATGAGCCAGTTAAAGCTGGTGTATGAGTATAAAACACTAGTTGAGGCTTTGAGTAAATTGTTGGTTCTTATAACACATATTGGAACTATATTCCAATATTGGAAATTGTAGTTGTCTAAAAAGTGAAACTATACTCTTTTAGAATTTAATATTTTGTTAGAAGTTAAAACTAGTGAATATACCACACACTTCTTGATAGAAATCATATGTGAAATATGTTCTTACATATAAAAGTGCTTCATATTGTGATTGGTTTATACATATACTGTACATGTTTAATGTCTTAATTCGTTTTCTGTAGATGTAGTTCTAGGTTAGTCATTAAAAGACTATTATCTTTAAAAAAAGCCTTTAGTGAATATTTTCTGAGAGTGTCATCAGTTCTCTTGAAGCTACTGTGGTAGATAGGATGTTTTCATACTACATAATTGCTTCCACGAATGTAATTCATACAAGAACCAGGATAAATGGTCCAGTTTGTAACCTTTCTTAGGACAATAAAAAATATTTTGTCATAACGTTGTCATAATTGAGACTGTCTTTACTCTTGCGGGGAACTACCTTTCAAAAAGACTTATGATAATTGTTTATGAAACAAACAAATATCCCAAGGATTAAATGTTTGTGATATGAATAAAAATTAAACTCGAATGTCGATATTAAAACAATTTGAATAAATTGCAAATAAAAATATAGTATTCTGACATTCATGCCCTTACAATTTAATGGCTATCAATCACCACAATATTTATATATTTTATATTTTCCTCATGGCAGTAGGAGTCAGATTCAACTTTTGACAAGTTGATTCTGAATGTAGGCTACTATTGAAAAATACGATAGAACGTTGGCAGAACTAACGTAATTTCCAGTAAATCCTCCTGCTGTCTCAACATGTGTTAGGTTACTGCGTTTTCAGAAAAGCTGATAGTATTGATAGTACAGACGAATCTCTAGAGACCATAAGTTTTCAAATATGTGTCATATTGCACGAGACCGTGATTTTGAATAGTATATAAATGTACAGCATTACGTTTCATTTAAATCGATCTTACAATGATCTTTTGTTGGTTAGGATGTTTATAACGAGAAAACAAAACAATATAGATACAGATCATATTAAAATCTAAATCTTTTAGCTGAAATGTGATTGAATCTTCAACAAGTCCATCGAACTGGACATGCAGCTTATAACATGAATATCATGCATTTTAGAAGAGATGTTTAATAATTAAGGCTCAAGAAAATGTCTGCATACAGTAGACCAACAGATAGCAATAAGGCAATTCTGAAATCTTTTCGTTCATTTGTTTATTGGATTCTGAGCTTATTAGAATCAAATACAATGAAAATATTTGTTTCGCATCATTAGAAAAGACATATAAATTCAATAAATAATAGGTGCCTAACTTACCTATCAGCGCTTAGAGCGGTAAGAGTAAAAACGGAGACTCCCACTGAAGTGAGTTGAATCACGGGGATCAACTTGCACGCCATGGTCCCGAAGATCCACTCATCGAAAAAGTATCTGAACGCGTCTATTGGTACACAAGTTACCAAAAGCAGAAGGTCTCCAGCAGCCAAACTGGAAATAAAAATATTGGGCACGCTTCTCATCGCGCTGTTGGTGATGAAGATCTTTACCAAGGTTATGTTACCCAGTAATCCCACGGTAATGATGAGAATGTAGACAGAGGGTATAACGCACCGTATAATAAAATCAACAGTTCCCCGGCCATCCGGCACCGTTTCTTCTGTGAAGTTTAAAGGGAAGGAGGAATTGCCAGAAAACGACAAGTTATTTAAGAGCTCCTCCATGGTCATGTTAAAGTAACTGCGACCTATTTTAAAGGAAATACTAGAACGAATAGTGAGAATAAACAGTATCTCCTAGCCTTTATATCCAAGTGTGTATACTTGCACAACTTGCAGTTCAGTTCTTACAGCGAATCGTTGTTTATGGTGAATAAGTTAAATGCTGCTGTCAATGCGAAGGAGCTGTTCTTGTAAGAAAGTGCTGAATATTAAGGTGTTACTGGTAATGGTCTCCGATAGTCGATAAACCGCTTTCCAATTGAAACACCCACAGATGTTTCGCAGCATACAGTTGTTGTGTACTGCAAATCGTTACATCTTTCACTTGGTCATTATCATCACTTTCTTTCCTTCGGATGTCTTTTCGTACTTTTTACTACGTAACTACTGCGTTACGGTGGTGGTAAAAATAGTTATCACAAACAGGGCATCCCTTCAGGGTCTCTCTTGCTTATCTTCCAAAAAGATCTCCCTTCGCAAAAACAAGGCTTTGGTGTATTTATCTAAAAGCTGTCATCCGATGGGATCCCTTTTCATTGATTGAAGTTAAGGTTTTCTTTTGAGGAACTAGAAGAAGCGTTGAGTGTTGACTGTCTTCACAGTGGTTAGGCTATTGAATTGTTAAATGTCCATAAAACTTTCCAAAAAGCATTCGTAGCAAGAATATGATGAACTATATGTTTCACTTCTAATGCCTTATTGTGTATGCTGCTTGCACAAGTTTTCTTTCTATGCTTCGAAGATCTGTGTTGCTCCGTGCTCTGACTCTCCTCGATATGAAGCCTTCTGCGTAAAGAGCTCATTTATGCTGCTCCGAGTCGCCGGAGAAAGTGTTAAACCCATCAATACTGCATGTCAAGGAAAATAGGGAAAAGGAATCCAGTATCCACGTCATTTAAAGACAGATATGAACAGCCGTTACTACCTTTTTTCTACACAAAAATGAGCAGATAAAGTAGCAACACAAAATTTGGTTAACAATTCTCTTTTACATTTACTAATCGCTATTGGATATTTCTAATGAAGTCTGATATTAATTTCTTGGGGTTTTAGAGTACATACACTAGATGATTTCTCAAGTTGAATTGTTTTCATTAGCTACCTTAGTGCACCTTGTTAAAAAATAATATAATTTAAATTAAATTATATAAGTGTAAAATATGTTGTGTTCTGACTGAAGAGAAAGAACTACAAGGCTAACATTCATATTTTCTAATTAAACTCCCAAAATTATACAGTACTGTACATAGAAAAAATGAAGCTGTTGGTAAATGTATGCAACCATTGAATATAATGACAAAGATTTCTAAGCGTGAAAAGTATCTGGTTTATATACTGTATGTATATGTTTGTATCTTGAATTGGCCAGGTGTATATTAAATTTTACCCCAGGGCATCATTTAGTCTGTCATAAGCTGGGCAATGCAACTACAGTTCACATACAGTATGAGCTCCAAATGTAGTGGCAAAAGCTAGTATTTTTTTGTAATTGGGAGTGTTGCTTCTCCATGTAGATTATCATTTTTTTTTTGTTCTAAATCTTTTTGTGGCTTAGAAAATGCTAATAATTATGTAGAACGTAAAATGCTGATGGTTAAATACATTGTTTTCCATTTCAATCGTGGATTGATATGAGTTATATCAAAACTGAAGAATTGTTCCCAGTCAGAATAATTAAAGAGTTTAGACTCATTCACTCTGTACTTCTATATCTTAGTACCTAAAGTATTTTAGTACATACAATGTTGAAATTGCCAATATCGAAACTATAAGGCTTAAGCAACCTTTCATTTGATTCAAGTTGTAGAAACAATGGAGGGATTTTAAAAGTACCTTCTAATACAATTATGTAAATTTCTTTCACAAAGTAATTGCTGTATTGATGTTGCTTATTCTAGGAACCAATATAGATTAAAGCAACAGAAGCTTGTGTTCCATGAGGGACAGTATTATCATCTGAATTATTTAAAATGTAAAATGTGCAACTTCAGTAAATTGATGGGACTGATGCAGAAGATGACAGTATTAATTAAAATAAAATTGCTTATAGTCGAAAAATAATAGGAAGTTATATACAGTATTAACAAAGCTGGCTTTGCAAGACAAAGAGTAGTCAGATCTCTAAGTAATTAAAAAGCTTTAGTGATTTTGAGGATTTCCTTCTATACCGATCCTGGACATCACACAACACCAGAGGCATTACGTCCAGGGACCAGCAAGAAAGGGAAGGAATGTCATTTACAGACATTTGACTATTCATATTACAGTACTTTGCAGTTCAGGCGTGTGGGTTTTGGGTTTTTATAACTGTCTACCAAAGATTTGATTTTCTAAAATACACATAGGGCTTTCTTTAAATACTTCTGAATTTTAAGCTTTAAATAAAACATGAGGGAAAAAAGTACTTATTTCTTTAAGCCTCGTGATTTTTAAAAGGGAACTTGGGATCATTATTAAATCTCAGTAAAAATAAATGTATTGATGGTAAAGAAAAAGCTAACAAATTTTTAATTAAGCACAAAATTGTGAACTTTGTCAAAGTGCTGTAAGTCAACATGTCGCAAACCCCTGGCGTCGCAATGGGCGAGAGCAAGAGTCCACATAATGTGCAAGGTAAACCAGCCCTTCCTGCTCACTAGTCACTGTAATGACTAATGTAATGCAATGTACAAGCGAATAAGTACAGGTTGTGCAGCAGACATTTCACTGTAGAAATGTTCCAAACTGATCTGTATGCAGAGCTAACAAGAAAGTAGTATTTGTCAACAAAACTGTCTAGAAATCGAGAGCAATATTTCTATTGGATTAAAAGTGGTGTGTTTGCAAGCTGGTTTTGTTTACAAAGAAATTGGAACATAGTTTTGTTGCCTCATTCTGAATCGCAGAATATGGCACTGCGCATACCTGGAAATTTAATCTATTTTGTGAAGTAAATTGGAGGTACTGTGTACATTTGACTTTTATTGTGGTTTGAAATGCACTCATCAATGCTGATTCTTTCTAATCCCAAAATATAAAAATAGTGTTGCATTTCCCATTTAAATAATTTTTAAAAACTTTTAGGTAAAAGGAGATTAATATTTCATTAAAAAATTTCAACATTGTAATAAACACGTATCAACATTATTGTGTCTTCATAATTTCACACCTTAGGGTGTTTATAATCCATTTGCTTTCATTTATTTTCATCCCCATTTGCCTTTTGCTCCATTTGCATCAAGCAGATCCAGATTGTACTTTGTCCAAATTGGTGTAGCCAACAATAAGCAGGTGCTGCCTTCACATACTAAATCTTATAGTTGCAATGTAAGCTCATGAATGAATACTGTTCTTCCTTAGATTGTCTTTCTTGTTACCCTACCAATTGTAATGAAGGGGAGTAACAAAGGGAAGTCATCTATTCAGTCATATATTCACTGAACCTAGAGTGATGTACAGTACATGTGCTTGATTATGGTTAAAACATTAAATGTGCCCCCTCTGAAGCTAAGCAGGGTTGAGCCTGGCCAGTACCTGGATAGGAGACCTCCTGGGAAAGCTAAGGTTGCTTCTGGAAGAGGTGTTAGTGGGGCCAGTAGGGGGAACTCACCCCAAAGTCTGTGTGGGTCCTAATGCCCCAGTATAGTGACGGTATACTGTAAAAAGTCACTGTCCTTCGAATGAGAAGTAAAACTAAGGTCCTTACTCTCTGTGGTCATTAATATCCCAGGGTGTTTCTCGAAAAGAGAAGGGGTGTTACCCCAGTGTCTTGGCCAAATTTCCCATTGGCCTTTACCAATCATGGCCTCCTAAAAATCCCCCTCTATGAATTGGCTTCATCACTCTGTTCTCCTCCCCACTGTTAGCTCATGTGTGGTGAACATTCTGGCGCACTATGGCTGCCATCGCATCATCCAGATGGGTGATGCACATTTGTGGAGGCAGAGAGGAGTCCCTATTACTGTAAAATGCTTTGAGTGGAGTGTCCAGAAAAGCAGTACTATACTGTATATAAGTGGAAGGAATTATTATTATTTAGTAGTCTAATAGATTTCACAAAGTATCACAAAATGATATAAAGCCTTATAAAAGTTTAGAAAAATCATGGAGTAATGTTTGCCATTCTGGTGTCAGCTCCACAGTGATTTGTAATGTTGCTAAATGATCTTTACACATCCTTAACTCCAAAAGAGCAGTTATTAAGTTTCAAGCTTTTTTGTCCTATGCTGCTTGCAATCAATCCAGTTTGATCCTATACAGAAGTTTGCTTTGTAAAGACAGAAGCATAATTCCTGTCATGTTCCCACAAACACTGAAATGTCACTTCTCTTTTGTACCTGTACCTGTTGAAAATCAGCTCTCTCTCCTGCATTTTTTACTCTTTTCCAGGTGCTTCTGAGTAGATCATGTAGTATATCTGGCTTTGTTATAAAGTTTGCTTTTATAACCTCTGCTGGAATTTAACTAAAAAATAGTGCTGCTTTGACTCTATTTAATTAAATTGTTCTTCAATTTGTGGTCTTGCTGATGCTGTTCAGGTCTCTGATGCATCAACACCCCATTTTTCAATTGCTACAGATGTTTGGTATGGGGTTGCACACTGGCTAACATCACCGCCTGGAGCCTTTGGTTAAATTCCTGGGATGCTACAGTTGCTGTGTGGAGTTTTTATGTTCTTCCCATGGGATTCCTCTGTGTGCTCTTAGGATTAGGGTTGTGGGGCTAAAACTGGATAAAACAGTTAATTGATTAATTAAATAATTGATGGATATTTGATGGATTGTGCAATGTGACATTGCAGCAAATGTTTTATACAATCAGTTAAAGTCATGTACAGATCAACATGACAAAAATACAGTAAATTTGAGTAAAAAGTTAGAATTCAAAATAACATACTGAATATTATAGAACAAACAGAACAATCAAGATAAACAGAATAAGTCTATCATGATCATCATCTTGGTCAAGTGCTCCACTTGTGTCTTTAACAGAATCTTTTCCTCTGTTATTAAATCATCTTGTTTCTTCTACAGTATATGTATTGAGTCAATTTGATGTTCTTCCATGTTAATTGTATCGCTGAACAAACAGGTCTTTCAGTTTTCATTCTTTTCATAACTGCTTATCTATTGTCTTATAACTTTTCATATTATGAAAAGTCATTTTTAGCCTATTAACCTAACCATACCCTGCTCCTTATTTACTTCCTTCACGTTCCATATTGTTATCAGTGATCATTCCTGTTAGTTTTACTATACTTTCTTGCAGGTCTCCCAGCTCATTTGTTTGTCTCTGTCAATGCAGCCAACTCAAAAGTGTCTGAATCTATTACTCATCTTCAGCTTAAATTCTCATTTACCCTCTATAACCTTCAGCTTTATTAGATTTATTTTCTTGAGATTGAAACATTACATTGTTTAGGTTTTTCAGCTAGTACCCTTCATCTTAAATAATACACTGTATTATTATATTTTTGTGTTTAGAATTGTCTGTATGTTTTTTGTCTTTATAGAGAAAAGATTACCTCCATTCAGCAGGCAATTTAATTATTCAAATTCAGCAAGTATGTTACCTGATTCTGATTTTTCATAGCACAAGTCCATATTATTTTAGTAAAATTTAAATTATTACTCCAGACTTCATCACTCAAGTCTCTCATAGTCATTCTAAAGAACAGAAAACCAGTTTTTCATTATTAGCTAGTACACTGCAGTGAACTCAATAAACATATTGAACACAGTTAAATATCTTTAATCAATAGCTTTTGGATTCCCTACTCTCTATATTTCATATCACTCAGTGCTAAAAATAAGCCTTATAAAACTAACAAAGGAAAATGCTTTTGTTTTAATTGCTTGGCTCTGTGCTTATTTGGTGACATCTGCTGGTCATTTATCTCACAAGGGAGGTGGGTGAAATGATAAGAACGTAAAAATCTAAAGAATCATGTGGAACATTTAACCAGCATGCAGATGCATAAGGTTAACAAAGTGAAATTATGAGGTTATTATGTATTTTTTTAAAGCTATTAAATAGCTCATCTTCCCTTTTACCACTGACACCTCATTGGATTATATTACTACACCATGACTCAGTAAAATGATCCTTCACTTGAGCATTCTGATTATTAAATATCATGTTAAAACATATTAAATGTTTGTTTATTGGTATGGCTTGGAAACTATTTACAAACTGGCACGGGGATACATTGTGCAATGTGGCATTGCAGCTAATGTTGTATACAGTCAGTTAAAACAATAATTAAAAATTTATAATTCAAATTAATATACTTAATATTACAGAATAAACAGAACAATCAAGGTAAACAGAACAAGATAGAACAAACAGAGAAAACAGAAGGATTGATCATGGATTCTACAAGCGAAATTTGAAGACTTAGAAAAGAATTTGAAGATGACAAATTGCCAAAAGATAGTTAGAAAGCTGTACTCCTGATGTTCTGTATTAGGAGAACAAGAGGTAGGAAACAAGTGTACAGTATATAATATGAATATATATTTCTTAATGGGCCACAGACCTTTAAGTGTTTTAATTGACTTTTACAAACCAATCATTTAAAAAAAACATAAACACATGAGAAAAGCTACAGATAAAAGGAGGCCCATCTAGCCCATTTGTTAATACTTAATGGAACCATTAATCCAATGCAGTCCTGTCTTGAAAGAAGCCAGCCCATTCACAATGGGTAAAGTAATGCCTTCTGTTCCCATTTTTAAATGCAGGTTACAACTGTTGCCATTGTCAGTGCCCTTGAGATCTTTGAATACTTGTACCAGGCTTCCTCGTAATCGTCTCTGTGTGGCAACTATATGAAAGTGTACTGTATGTAAAACCGAGAAGAGGAGGCATTTCTTTATCTGATACCTGATGCAACATACACCATGAAATACAACCATATCAAATTAGATAAATATTACATATCACAGAAAAAACATTTTAAAAATCAGTCATTGACTTTTAAACATTGTACATACAGTAGCAGACAACTGTAGCATAATTTCTCTGCATAACACTACAATACTGTAGCTTCCTTGTCAAGAGAATTATGAATAGACAAAATAAGAACATTAAAACTATAATATTTATTAGCAGTTTTCCATTTTTCAGCACACACAACACATCTAGCAATCACAGAAACTCTGAAATAAAACCAACTGATGAACCAGTCTATAGGAAGTGAATTCAAATCTGAAATCTGACCTGTAAAGATAACCAGTACTTTATACCACAGTATCTCCAGTATGAATCCTGAACCCTCAAATCTTCTGTTCTTTCTCTTTAAGATGGCCAACTAGTCCCAAATTAAAATCAGCAGTCTACATTCTTTCTGTCTTGCTCTTTTGGTTCTTCACCCCAAGATAAAGACAGGCCTCTCAGAAACAGAAGAGAGGCTTTAATCTCACACAGTACAGAAAACAATAACAATCTCCCCCCTCTCACAGTGCAGACATGCATCTGTCGATCCAGCCTAAATGATGGACAGAAAGGAACTAAGGAAAAGGTCAGGGTTTATTCCACACTGAAAAGCAAAGAAAAGAAATCTGTGGAGCCTCCTTCAGGTGTGACACCTTCTTCAGGTCGCCTAGTAACTCCTGCACTAGGTTAACTGAAGAAGGTGTCACACTTTAAGAAGCCAAAATGTTGTGTCTGTTTTCATTTCCTTTCTATTTTCTTTTTCTTTCAGGATGGAATAAACCTTTACTTGTTCCTTAGCAGCATACGCATGCTAAAGCCGCTACGCACCTGAACTTTTTCAGAAAGGAACTAGTTGCCAAGAAAGTGTGCAATACCCCCAACTGCACATAGCCCTCACTCATTTGCAGTGTTGGCGTACAGCTACAGTTTCTACTGTGCAAGAGTTACTGGGAGTTCGATAACCAGAATATTTTACCCCTACAGTATGTGCCAGAAAGAACTCATTATATCTCATAATATTTCATCTTTGTATAGAGTTTGATAATAATATTAAACTGTAGTTTGCATCTGTTGCCAAACCACACACATTTCCCGGCCATGTCACTGCTCTGCTCTAGAATTGTTGTAACTTGCAACTGAAACACTGGGGGGGTTGACTCAGGTACAATGACACCTATGAAAAATCTCTTAGTAAAAGCATTCATTCTCCTGAGAGGGTAGCACACAACAGCATAAACGACCTTTTAATGAAACAAACAATGTTTATCACATGGGCTAGTTTAAAAAACTCCATTGGTCACAAAATATTCATGAAACTGACAAAACCTAAAGGGCAAGATTGTACACCAAAGGGAATTTTAAAAATTTAAACAGGTCTGATAAATTGAAATCACAATGCACTTTTTTTTAAATCTTGAAAAACATGAACTCCTCCCCCTGATAAAAGCAAGCTAATTAATACAATTTTCAGTACTTATGAGAAATAAATTCCCACAGAGACAGGTATGTTTACAGTATTAAAATAAAGTTTTAAAATAAACGTTAAAATTCAATTATGTCAATACATTAAATCATATATATTAAATCAGTATATTGATTTTCACAGGCCCCATATTTATAATGACACTCTTACAATACCAAAGAAGTCACAAATCTAATTAATTTTAACAAATGCATGAAGTACAGCATCAAATTTAAAAATGTTCAAACTATCTAAAGGTAATGAATTTCTGAATGTCTCTTATTGTGTCCCAAGGGTCACATCTCTATTATAGTGTAGTATAGCTACATATGACCTAGTGAAGACAATTCGTATCCCATGCAAACAAGTTCAGTCTATGATATGCAGCCTGATATGGGTCTGATGAATTTAAAATAGTCTTTCATCAAACCTGACTGGTGGGGTATTTTGTCTTGAAGTTTCCCACCAGGGATTTTGTCATTAACATTTCATCATACTAATATGGAACACACTAATTACAAATGAGGTGCAATTAAATCATTCTCACTTACCACTAGAAAGATGGATAATTAAATATAGAATAAGAGTTTTCATTTTTAATCAGAATATTTGTCTTGAAGGTGAAAACTAAATATGCAACGGTAGTAGAGAGGAGCATGTACATTTAAAACTGCTGAATATGCAATCGTAATGAACTTTATTTTTAGCACTTTGCATATAAAAACAACAACTCTAAATCCTCTCTCTCTTTATATATTTGTTTAGAATAAGTAAATACAGAGAAATATGAAAAAGGTAAAAAAACGGCTAGTCCTTAATGACTTCTTCATTTGAAGTAATCTGAAGATAAAAGAAGAAGCTATTTCCAGTGCTAGCATGAATACAACATCTAGAGAATTCAGTTATTTATATATATATAATTTGAACAACAGTGAACAGGAATCCATTTTTTTTTCAAGGAGAATAATAGATAGTGCCTGGTCAACAGGAGAGCTGTTTTTAAAGATCAGTGCTTTGACAAGCTATTCAAGGGAACTTTGTCATCAGTTTCTGTCAAAAGCTGCAATTGAAGGCAAAGTTTTCAGAATTATGAATAACCATAGTTATATATAAAAATGTTGAGACTATTTGTCACCCAAATATTTTTTCTATCTTTTCTAAGGACTGATGAAAGTGAGCTAGGAAATCAGGAGTAAAAATTACATAAACTAAGTATGCATTTTCTAATTGCAACAAATTCTGTCCCACCTAAATACAGTACCTATTACTGGAAGGAACTGAGTGTCAGCAACAATTAGTAATTTGCAAATATAATAAAGTTTTCTCAATTGATAAATTAGTTAAATTATACAATTTGTGATGTTGGCACTTTACAGACCTTTTAAAAATGTTCACTGTTGAAAAATGCTGACAATTGCCTTTACTGCTTAAGAATTTTCAAGTTAATTGTGACACATGCTCTTTTTCCTAACTTCCTTCCCAGTGAAAAGACTATTAAATAACTAAGAAATCTTAGTCAAGCCCAAGTTTATGATGGTGTAATTGATTTTGGTTGACTACAGATATATTCATCATAAAAACATCAATGATCTTCACTGTGAGAAACTGAAACTGAAGTACTGATAGTAATGAGACTTGACTACTTCATGCAAACATTCATCAATACTTTTTGAAGCTTCTAACACATTTTGTGAAAGAACACTTTTAGTATTGCAAACGTGTAAAAAGCTAGCTGTCAGAATAATTGAAAGACTCTTTATTGAGGTTAAGCTGTGTAGCTCATAGCGTTCCCTGAGGTTTTCTAACTCCAGTATAAAACGTGGTATTTGATTTTTGTAAGCATTCAGAGCCTATTAAAGGAGAGGAGATTTTAAGCCATTCAATTAAATGCTGATTTTGAATATGCTCATAACAATAGATTTATATAATTAATTTAAAATACTGTAATGAACGGTTGACAAACAGGTTGTGTGGGCCAGTTGCAGCACGGCGATGGCACTACCCTCTACTCCCCTTTGTATAACAGGGATGTTGGCTGCCCAGGTTAGTGAAGGTCTTCTCTAGCTCAGCCGGCAATACCTCAGCTGAGCAATGCAGGAAACCTGGGTTTGATCCTGAGGGGAGAAACCCCCAAGAACCACAATTTGCTACAATATCTAAAGATAATATGTATAACAATGATACTTCCATATTTGATTCATTCTTCAAATATTCTTACTTGTTTCTTGCTTTACTGAGAATCCTTCAATTGTATTTATTTTGTTATGTAATGTTTTAAGCAAGAGGAGGCCATTCAGCCCACATACTGTAGCCTGTTTAATTGCTAGTAGCCAACAGATGCATGCATACAATCTTGCAATTCAAGTGTGGCAGCTTCAGCAACATAGATTGGTAGCCTGTTACATTATCCCACAGCCTTTTTGTGAATGAGTGCCTCCGGTTCTTAGTTTTAAATGCACTAGCTGTCATGGTCGACATCCCCCCTAGAGGGCACTCCACTACTCTCTTCTTCCTAGCTCCTTGTGATTGTTAATGTCCTCCCAGTGTGTCTCGTTTGTTTCTCTATTTAATCCTAGCACCTCCAATGGCCAGGCTTAAGTATTAGCATATGGATGTCCTGAGGCCTGCCTAGCACCATGGCCTGAGGGCATAGGCCTCATCCCCAACATCTCCCGCATCCCGAGCCATTGTCGTGTCTTTGTTTCCCCTTCCTGGGGATTTTAACCTCACGTTGTTGCTGGATGGATTACTCGGATTGGACCCCTGTACTATGCCCTGACTCTTCTATGGACTCCCTTTTTGGATTGGATACCTGTGTCTCTCCTCCTGTTCCCTGTCTCACGAACCGTCCCTGTTTCTGCATGAATAAATCCCTGCTTGTTTGCACCTACAGTAAGTACATTTCCTTTTACTCTGACTCTACCACTCCCATAGGGTCCTATTACAAGCCCATGATGGAGTGTGGGAGTAAACCGTGACACTAGTTATGTTATTGAAGCCGACATCCTGGCTTCTTCGAGAAATTATTGTACTGGAGTACAGTAGGTGTTAACTACCAGTTGGGAAAGATAGGCAGAATGGCTTCTTCTCATTAATGACCTCTTTCTATTCTTAAATATTTTTTTAATGAGATGAAAAAAAAATGAGATGAATAAATATACCTTTTCTGATAAACTGTAAAAACTGTGAAAAAGAAAATAGAGTGCTACTGTGTTGTTGCTGTTTTTTTACCCACTGTCATCCTCAATCCTGCCTTTACAACCATCTACTGTATATGCCATACTGTATACTGTATCTAACACTATGGATTTAGAATGTTTTATTATGAGCATGACCCACATAGAGTTTATTATAGTGCTACACTATCCTTGCCTCTTTGGAACAGTGTGACTGCATTCATTTCCATCACTTTTGTTTAGAAGGATCTGCAGTTCCAACAATATCATAACTGTATGCTAGTGTGGTAGAATTACCTGTTCCTTTGTTTTTTTCCCCTAAGTTCTCCTTATGACTTTATTCCCCATGTTTTTTCTGTTACTTTTTCTGATTTCAATATTCCTGGATTTCTTTGTGAATGACAATCTGGAATGCCATTTATACAGCAGGGCATTTACTGGAGCAATGTAAGGATAGTATTGTACATTGCTCAAGGGTATAACAGCAGTGTCCTACAGTGGATTTAAATCCACAGCCCTTTGGTGTAGTGTCCATATCTCTAACAGCTACTAACAGCCACAATCCAAACATTCAAACACTGCTGCATGTGTGTAATACTCCTGTTAAATTAGAATAATGAATATACTTAATATTTATACATTTCATTCATAAGAAAAGACAATTGGGAGAAAAAGAGCAATGCAAATAAAAATAGATTAGGATAGAAAGAGGAATAAGTTAGATTAATTAAAACATAAGAACATGCTGTAAGTTTAAAATGAGAGCCTTCTTGGTAGTTAGTAGCTTATCGGTCAGAAGATCTCATCCAGACAGTTCTTGTAAGAAAACAGAGCATCTACTTTAACAACATGACTAGGAAGCCTGTTCCATGTTTATAACCCTTAACATAACAAAGAAGAATTGTTTAATATTACTTTTTTCCCATCAAAGCACAACGCTATTCCATATGTGATATAATGATTTTACATATCAAGCACTTCAATTTTTTTTTTGTGGGAGATATTTAACAAACTTCCCTGCTGTGTTTCCTTTAAGAATTGTAATATATCTTCGTGTAGTTAAAATTTCAACCAGTCTATTTCAATCAGTTTATTTATGTAAATGTGTCCAAATAGGTTTGACATACAGTACAGTACAACGTAAATCCATGCATACAGAAAATGGACACACTTGTAGTGTATAAGTACTGTATACAAGTATACAAGAGGAAATCTACTGTATGAGGGAAAATGACCTTGAAGTGGAAAAGCGAAAACGCACAGGCAACTTAGAAGGGTTCTGAACGAACACAGTCTATTATACAATGTTTATATGTGTCTGGGACAAGATTCAGAATACATTTACAAGAGAATGTATATAGTGTTTTCTTTTACAAAGTGTACACCCATGGCCCGTGTAACACCGCCGCAGCTTTAGTGTTTTGATCAGCCCAGTAGGAGGCGAGGCGTTTGAGTTGGGTGGACCACGTGACCCTCCGACTGGACGCTTGCGGCACTTGTTAACTTTTTTTAGGTAATGAGTGCTAATGTTTATAACTCTCCAAACATATAATGCCAGATCCGGCTCATGCCCTGCTTGTTGGTTTATTCTTTTCTCTTGAATACCGTTACGAGTTAAGTAAAAGAAGCGCATCCATCATGGTGCTCTCCCACCAGGTCTCTCCACCGGAGTTCAAGTGTGGTATGAGGACGGCACCAGCCTGTGATTAAATGGGGGGCACAAACAACTCTCCGCCTGGATTACGGTTGGTGTGTGGACTTAATTTTAATACAAGTTTTAAATGGATGTTTTTTTGCAGTGTATCAGTGGCTCGTGGATTCCAGGGGCGGAGAATACAGCGACAACTTCGTGAATGAGCTTCCACAAGTACTTGCATTGCAGGGTGTGTAAATATTTTCCTCAGAGGGAGGGGTGACTTTTGACAGTTCTTATTTTCAAACGCGTTTTGATAACAGTCAATGATGATACAGTCTGTTAAAAATGTAAATACGTTTTGGTTCAATTATCTATATTCCATTTTTTAATGTGGTTGAATATGTTGGCTTCCTTGCAGTTTATATTTAAAAACGACTATTTTAAAGAATATTTAATAGGCGTCAGTGTTAAAATGAAGAAACCTAGTCAACTCGTTATGCTTTAAACATACTTTTGAAAACTAAAGTGTTATCTAATATTTAGGTATTTTAAAAACGTGTTTTAACGTACTTGTACTGCACGTGTTTTGTATAATATGAAAATTTAAGTGGTGGGATTGTATTTGTTGCGTGTTTTCTCGCTTTCCATTGTGTTGTACGAGAGATGTTTTTTCGCTGACACAGTTCAATAGGGATTATGGGCAAATCACATGTCCTGTGCTTTTGTTTTTGCTTTTTTGTTGTCTTTTTGTACTGAGTGAGTAAATCAATTAAGGCACCCCTGATAAAGAGAAATATGCATTGACAGGGGCTTTCTACAGCAAAAGGTCATTAGGAGCTACAGAATTAGAACTGGAGTTTGCCTGATGCCAGCAGATTGGCAATGAAGGACACGCGCTTCAATACAATTGTAATAGGAGAACAGCTGTCAAGTCATGTCTTTAAACTACATCAAGAACTTTTATGAAGGATGTGTGAGTATGCAATTATACTAAAAAGGAAAAAAGGGTTGATTGTGTTGACCATAAGAAGTGTACAGAGATGGATGAATCTCCAAAAGCAGTGTAAGAAATATGCAGAGAATGAACTGAGTTTTTGAGCCATTGGTTTTTGAAAGGTGGCAAATAGCCCCTTAATTCATGGGACTTGTCAGGATTGTATTGCTGAGATATTAATTTGTAGTATTTTAAAGGCAATGTTTGAATTGTGGCTTTTAGACCTTGGAGGTCTTTTAAATTTACTCATTTAGTAGCAATGTCGTAATAGTAGAACATAGCAAAAATACTGGTTTACACAATATTTCAAGCACAACATCTTAATTTTATTGCATCAAGATTGCTTCTTAATATCCAAGTAATTATACCACTAAACATTTCAGGAGGTATATGCTGGAAAAAAAGCTTGTCAAGTTTTATTAAAGGTTTTTCGGTAAAAGAATGGGTGCCTCATGACTGCAGTTATTAGGAAGCATTGTTTTGCTGTTCTTTTTATCTGCCTTGAAAGCTTACTTAATTTCTCTTTCTGTTTTAGCTCAGGCCTCCAACAGTGATTGGTCAGTTTCACACACTGTTCTTTGGATCTGTGCGCATGTTCTTTCTTGGGGTCCTGGGCTTTGCAGTTTATGGCAATGAAGCCTTGCACTTCAGCTGTGATCCAGACAAGAGAGAGTTAAACCTCTACTGTTATAACCAGTTCAGGCCAATAACACCTCAGGTAAATCAGGTACCGTGCTTCAATACAGTCAAAGGCAACACATTGCACAATAATACGCAAGCAAGGAGAATGTGTAATAATATTGGTAAATAATTGTGATTTCTATAAAACATTGGCAGATTCTGCAAAAATACAATTTTAATATTCATTAAGGTAACATTACTCAGTCCTCTGCCACCATCTGTCCACATGTACATAAGAAATTTTACAAGCTAGCAGAGACTATTTTGTCCATCTAGTCCATTTGGTGGTTAGCAGTTAGTTGATCCAAGGATGTCATCGAGCCATTTCTTGTAAGATACCAGGGTATCAGCTTCAGAAAATACTGTGTGGCTGAGTACCTTGCTCAGCATTCCTTAAAACCTTTTGCATAGAGGGTATACGTATCTGTATTTGTTCGTACAGCTGTATTACCTTGGAATGATCATCCTTTCAATTAATAGTGGGAACTACAGTTGCATTCACAATGGATTTATGGGTATGAATATTAATTAGCTACATGTCCAATTATAACACTTCACGAGACAGAGCTTTGTATGCACAAGAATTTATAAAACAATTTGGCTCGTTTCTGATGTGTTGTGATTAGATAAGGTGCTAAGTAGTATAAATACCTGCAATGTATTGTACATAAAAAGATTGTATACAGAAAATTCAGGTTTGTTAAGTTTTAACTTTAAGTTTAATTTAAATATGTCTGTTTTACCATTTTATTTAACATAGATCTGTACCCTGTATAATGTTAAGTGTATCCAAGGTTATATACTGAATATACATTAGATTATTGAGCATGTTATATGATTGTATTCATGTTATGATTTATGATGCTGGAAAAAATACAGATTTTTCATATTTAGAAATATAACATTGAAGATTTTATTTATTCTGTTTTTTTAATAATTTATAATTTCCTATGTCTGTATGTTTTGAGTAGTTTTACACTGAAGCAAACAACTACAAAGAAAATATTGGATGTCTACAATTTCAAGTTGAGCTGTGTTAGGCAATGTTAATTAACATGTTCTTGTTCTTCTAAGTAATTCTCCAAAGATGTAAGCAGAAATTCTTTCTTTTTTTCAGGTTTTCTGGGCTTTACAGCTGGTGACTGTTTTGGTTCCTGGAGCTATTTTCCATCTTTATGCTGCCTGTAAAAATATCGACCAGGAAGAAATTCTTCAACAACCCATCTACACTGTTTTTTACATCATTTCTGTCCTGCTAAGAATTATTCTGGAGGTCATAGCATTTTGGCTTCAGAGCCACCTTTTTGGCTTTGAGGTGCACCCTCTTTACATGTGTGATGCCAGTGCTCTGGAGAAAAAGTTTAACGTTACCAAGTGTATGGTGCCTGAACACTTTGAAAAGACCATCTTCCTCAGTGCCATGTACACCTTTACTGTCATCACGGTGGTGCTCTGTGTTGCAGAGATTTTTGAGATCCTCTGTAGAAGACTGGGTTATTTTGCCAGTCAGTGACCTGAATTTTATTTGCTACGGAGCTACAGGTCGGAGTACAGTATAAATACTCTTTTTGTGCTTTTTATCAAGTCTAATCCAGGCTTTTACATGGAAACAAAGGCCTCGAGCTACATACTGTACAGTACCTCTGCTTTTTTTCAGTTGGGAGTTGACATAGAAAGGCATTTCATGTGTTCATTGCTGCAATCGCGATTTTCAAAAGAACCCAGTGTAGTTTTCTTTTTTTCTGAAAACATAAGTTTTTTATTGTAAAGTGTTGGTAGGTTTTAGTTTTTCAAACATTATGTTTTTATTTTATTTTTTAAATTAAGAAAAATTGCAAGCTTAAAAGGTCAGAGGTGGACATGATTTTACATGAAATTATAAATTTTATTAGAGAGAACTGTCAATCCTACACCTGTGTCTTTTCCATAAGTAAAATGGGTTTTATAGAACGGAATAGCACTGATTGTTTCCCAGGTCTTTGTTTTAAAAGCAAGACCATGTACAGTATAATAACAGATCCCATCACTATTTCGTGTGCTTCATATAAATAACAATGTCATTACTTCAATAAGGTTATGTATTTCAAGATCAGAAAATGCGAAATAAAGCATTTGCATTTAAGAGCAGGTCCATTAAAAATATATACTTTAACATAATTTTCACAATTCATGCGTTGGGAATACCTTGAAGGCTTACAAGTAGTACAAGTAGATTTACAAGTGAAGAAAATACACTATTTTGGAAATAAAAGGAAAGGCTTAAAAAGCCTAAAGAACTGAGGATATCCTGATCGATTTTTATGACTTTAATATATTCTGTATTTTAAAAAATACAAAAAGCTATGTCTTTGGTGGTCTTTGGTGGTATAACGTTTTCATAGCCTACTGATTTGCAGTATTTTTGGTTGATGTTGAGCGAGGAAAAAAAGATGGTTATTTGTTAGACAGCCAAAAACAAAATGTAAATTATTAAAAAGATCTTATAGACAGTCAGTATCTGCATAGCTCGCAAATTATACTGTGTAGCTATCAGTATGCTTCGTGATTGGTCATTTCAAGCTCTGTCTTTGAGAATAAAAGCCTAGATAGTTTTCAAAATCCTGTGGAACATCTTTTTTACTTTTCCAAAGCAGTTAAATACAGAAGATAGCCATGCTATCAGAGATAGATTACAGAGGGAAAGCAACATATTTTAAATTGTGTTTTACCTTGTAATATACCCCTAGTGTCTTGGGTTAAGACCTATCTAAGAAGGGCTGCTCAAAGTGTGACTTGGAGTTTTGACTGTTCTATGAACCTTTTTCCTTATCCTTCCCAGAGTCTATAGTAACCAAAGTGTGTTTTGATTCAATCCCTGAGTCACATTTTATACAACAATGCTTACCTCTTTTATTTTGTTTCTTGGCATCTGTAAGCTATTATCAAACATCCATCCAACTTTTGTTTTGTTTGCAGGTAAATGTATCATCTCAGGTACAATATAGGATTCCATGTACTGGATATCAATGCCAGCATGTTAATGTCTATCCCTTTATAATTTCAAAATTAAGTATTGCAGCAAGTCATGGAGTAACCTGTTGACATTAGCAGATATGTTACATGATTAGGGTAATTTCTTCTAAAATAATTTATTGTAAATTATTAATTAATAATGTGTTTGGATTTTTGTTGTACTAGTGCTACTGTTAGTCTGAGTTTTTTAGCTGAAATACATTGTCAGGTGAGTCCTTGGACGTAGAATACTGGTCATTAAAATGGATGTCATTCAGTTATCCATGTCATAGTAATAATAATCCCCTAAATTATATTGTTTTGTGTAATTTGGTTGCTCATGCGGTCAAAAATAAAAAGTGGCAAACCCCATGATCACCTTGTTGGTTCAGCTGATTTGTGTAATGTAGTTATTAAAAGCTAAACCCTACCAGCGAATAGTTTCTTCATCCTGCTCTTCAGTAACATTAATTTTTCAAATGTCTTTAGATGTCTGAATATTACAAAAATAAAACTATTTCTTACAATGCTATGCTAATGTTTTGTGCAGGTCTTTTAATGTTCTAACTGCTGTATCAAAGTTTCCAGGGTTTCTGTGAGAATCTGGATGGAGAATAATTACTGACTGGAAACTGGTGTTAATAATATCCATTCTAATAATTTATCTCTGAAGTGGAATATCATTAGGATTCATTAGGAAACTTAATAAAAGAGAGCTACACTACATGAATGATCGAAAATCATTGGTTTACTCCTTGCTAAGATGTGAATGATTGAGGAATTGTCATTAAAATTTGTGAAATATTTTATTTTTAAGTGATGCTTGCGTAATACATGTTGAATTGTGGACTAACCACAAATCTGGTTGATATCCACTTAAGACTTTACAGATTATGAAACTATTGAATGAAGGCACTTTAATATATGCATTATACTGTTCTTTTGAATATTGTTTATAACAGAGGTATCCCTAACTGTATTTGATTACAACATGGACTACAGTGTACCTTCAATGAGAAATAGAAACAACATATCTTCTTTTATATCTTGTCCAATATAAAATACA
The DNA here is from genome assembly GCF_040954835.1 of Lepisosteus oculatus. Lineage (NCBI taxonomy): Eukaryota > Metazoa > Chordata > Actinopteri > Semionotiformes > Lepisosteidae > Lepisosteus > Lepisosteus oculatus. The sequence goes on along the minus strand of NC_090697.1, from coordinate 19,355,548 downwards.
ATACAAGGTCTTTTGTAAAGATACGTGGAGATCACTTGGAATGAGAAATTAGTGTCAGTTTCAGAACAGAATCCACTGGAAGTCACCCTGAATTCATACATGTGCAATATGGTTAAATTGAAATGAGGCTTTCTCTGTTTTACTTTGCCAACACCTTTTTGACAGTTATAAGAGAGGAAGACATAATAAGGACTCATTAAATTAATCAGGGTAAGCGCCAAGGAAAGTCATGGATTGTATTATACAGAAAAACCACATTGTGTAGAATTACAGATAAAGATAAATTCCACACTGAAAAGTAGATACACAAAGATACACAACATTTCAGATGTTGAGCCTTCTCCAAGTGTGAGGTTGAGAGAAGAGTGTAACAGAGATACAAAGCACAGGAGAACAAAGCAGGTGAAAATAGGCGCACGGGTGATGCAGAATGTCCAAAAAGAAGGGAATTCTGGAGGAGAGATGTGAAAACCTGAAAATTGGATGGTGAAGCTTTAATAAGAAATGAGTCTTTCATTGATTGAAGAGGGAAGGTGTGATCAAAGTTAAAGGATAATCTTGGCTTCTAATGTTTTCAGGAATGTGAGTCCTGAAATGAGGTACTGCTACCTGCATTGACAAATAACTACAGCAATTTCTTTTCATTTACTTTTCAGCATTGAATTAACATTAACTTGTTCCTTTGCAGCCAATGCATGCTGACACAGCTCCCTACTCAAATCTTTGTAGAGCTGTCAGTCTGCCAGATATTCAACTGCTGTTATTGAAAGATGATCTATTAAAGATAAGTAATATTTCCGTCACTGACAGATATTGGAATTCCATATATGGCTGTAGTAACCTTAAGAACATAACAAAGTACAGTACAACAGATTTCTAGTAACTGATCTGAGGATCTCGTCCATCTATATTTTGAATGATCTGATGCAGTCAGCTTAATCCAGATCAACTACATTTTGTGCAAAGAACTGCTTTCTGCTGTTGTTCCTGGATCCACTTAAGTGCTGCCAGAGAAGTCTTGCATAAAGCTAAATAAGGCTAAATTAAAGAGTGCATTGTAAAACTGGTAAGTCACTAATCTTTTAATTATTTCATATAGTTAATAAGACAAAGTCGAAAGTCCGTCAAAAACAAAATGACAAGTGAAGACGATACAACCAGACGACATAAGTTAAAGGGGAATTGAACTGAGAACAGGAAGCTCTTTTTACATAGAGGGTTATAGAAGTCTGTGCCGAAGAGAGATTAGTTTCATTTTACCATGAGACCTCCTCACCAGCAGATGTCGACAATCTTACTTCAACGTGGAAACACACGATGCAGGAAGCGGAAGAGTCTTTGAATATTGAGTTTACATTTTGGAGTTGCTTGTCGGACTGTGGGAAAGAAATCATAGTTTATTCATTAAAACAGTAATTAATTAGTTTATTTTTTAAAGATGGCTCTGCCACCCCAGTTAAAGTCCATTCAACATCACTTACGAACTGCCCAGGAGCACGAGAAAAGGGACCCAGTTGTGGCGTATTACTGTAAGTCTGTATTTTCAACTACCTAATCATGTTGCAACAGCTACACAATAGACGTATGACATTACATATTATTTTGTTTCTTAGACGTCATTTTACCTAAACGAACAAATAATGCCTATAGTTGGTAGTATTACGTTTGAAAAATAAAATTGAGACCAGTAGGTATTCGTATTGTATGACTTGGCAAATCATAGGTAACTTTATGATTTTTATTGTTCGCCGCCTTTGAGAAATGTCTTGCTTAATCTAAAGGTATTAAAATAGTTTTGGAGCGTTTCGATTTTCTAGCTTTTGTTCTGTCACTAGAAAACTAACTGCACTTTTCGCGTAACAGTCAACATTTATCATTTTGGACTGGCTAGAATAGTTAGAAGATGTGTTTGCTTCATAATTCCTTGTTAAAATGTTTAATGTATAATATTGTTTAACGTAAAATGTTACTTTCTTATGTTAAAATATATAATATAAGCACCAAAGTGTTCTTGTTTTGCAATATTTGTGTGTCTTGAAATGAAGTGTTACACAAAAGAGACTGTAAGACTGTAAGGCCAGTTAGACGTAAGTATTATAAGACATCAATTTTTAACTCCGACAGCAAAGTTTAATTATCATAATGTATAGAGGATACATGGGATGGTGTAACATGATTTTTTATCTTTGTGCAAGACACTCACATCCCATTGCAAACTAAACTGCCATAGCTGTTTTAGTGCCTGCCAGTTGCATAACTCACATTAAACTTTGGATTTAATACTATTTATAACTGTGAGTAAGAATATATTTCTAGGTTCTCTGGTGCACTAAATGTGTAACAGATTGAGTACATCTATTAGTCAGGGGGAGTTCTGTGTTTTGTGCTGAACTGAAAATCCTCACTTGAGATTTGAACCCCGAGGTGGAATATCACCAGGATCTCCTTCTTTAACCTTGGAGACATGGTCCAGCTCTGTCCTGCTCTGCCAATGCCTGGAAGCTGGCTCATGTCTTTATTTTTTATATAATGATTCTTGCTTGATTTATGCCTTTTCTGCTGAGGTTTCCAAGAAAATTGTGGACAAACTGCATCATGTTCAGATCTCAACAGCCTCAGCAGCCTGACTAGTTTCAAGTCTCATGTTATTTTTTTAATGATTAGAATCTTTGCTTTGGCTTCCAGTGTAGTTTTGAATCAATGTTAAAATCTTACCTTTGACTTTCAAGACCTGTAATGACTTGAATCCTCTTATGTTACTGTCCACATGTCTTATACTAGCTATGTCTAGCTATGAGTATTGGTCCACTAATACAAGACTATGTTTCAGCAAGCTATGCTACGAGTGATATAATGTTATTTGACTAAACTCTGTGGTTGTGAATTGCCCTTCTCAAAGAATCGGGAAACTGTCCTTATTGGACAGTTAAAACTGCCTTGTTTTTCTTGTTTTTCAATGATTTTTTTGTGTATTTAGCACTGTTTTTGTTTTTTTTGTTCATACGTATGATGAGTTATCATGAAAGCACTTTTATAAAGACTGTAAACTACATTTTTTCACTTTACTGTAGCCTGTCTGTTAGTGACAAAAGCTTAAGTCACACCTTTTATAACATAATTATATTGCCTGCTTTCACTCCACCTTTAAAGTGGCTTTTAAATCAGAGTCAAGTAATTATCTTAAATTTGTTGCTACTCCAAACTGTATTGTAAACTCAATTGAACATATATGTGAGTTGTGATTACAGCAGATGTGATGGTAAATATGCAACATTTAATTTAATGGTATGGCATTAAAAAAGTGTATGGCTACCTCTTTATCTGACATTTCTATTTAAAAAGTGAAAAAAAAACACCTTGTTTAGTTTGGTAGTTTTACAGTTAATGCCTTAGTGTTTTAAGTTACTGGCTCAGAGAATAAATGTAGTTACACGATCATCCTATAAAGTATAGGAGTTTCAGCCATTTCTTGTAAATCTTGTAAAAGAAATATAATGCATCATTCAAGATGGCATGCGAATTCAGGTCTGCCAGTCAGCTGACCAATTAAATCAACCTGAAATCTGCACACAATTGCAAATCCATATTCAAATCTGTTAAGAATAGACGGATTCAGCCATGTACATTTTGCCTTTCAGCTAGAATATGAAGAAACACGACTAATCCAAATCACAAAAAAAATAATTACGTTAGAAAAAGAAACACATTCACTGAAATGACCCTCTGTGATGTTTTAGAAAAGCTTTATATACTGTGCTTCTCCACAGTACTAGGTCTGAGCATTAATTCTATATATATATTTTCTCTCCTTTGTTCTGAAATAGCAATTCTCTTTTCTTAATAAAGGCTGAATTTCAGACTGCTTCTGCAGACATTTGGGGAGGCAGTTATTGTCCCAGCCTGGTTTAAAACTTGTTAAACTGTGCTAAAACTATCACCTTTGTGTGGCATTTACCACAATGAAAACTGACTGCAGAAATATTCACTTTTTTAACTTCAGGCTATATGGTATCATCTACCTTGCACTACAGTGTAGTAGTTGTGTAGGATAGAGCCTGTAATTAATGCATTTTACTCCTCAGCCCACATTTAAGGGTTGAGCAATAACTGGTTAAATAAAACTAGAGAAATATTATCTTTGAGAGCTGGGATTGCTTAAGCAGCAGGCAGCTTGACATAGTTGACAGTATACTCTAAATTTAAAATTAAATCAATCCCTTAAAATTGATACTGTGTGGAAAGAAATCCAACTAACCAAAATGTGCTGCAAATAATTTGTAGATGAAACAGTTACTTTAAAATAATTTGCAAAAAATTAGACAGATTTCATTGTGCCAGAAAATGGTCTTAAAGTATGAACATTATGACTTGCCACAAAGGAATACAAGGTGTGTAATGATAAGTTACAGACTTATCTAAGAAATGCTAAGAAAAATGAAAACGGTTTTGGTACGCTGTATTCGTGGAGATTCTGTATCACTGTTCTTTGAAGATGGCACAAATAATTGTAATGCCCGTAGCAAAATGTAAAGGACCCTAATCCTACTGTTAACAAGGTTTCATTGATAGAAAGAAATGTTTTATTTTTGTGCTAAGGTGCAATATGGGTAGAAAAATGCTTTGTTAATGAGAATGAGATGAGCATGTCCAGTAACTTAAAAAAATTAGCATCTATACTTAACTGTCATTAAATACGTTCAGGTGGGTAGCTGTGTCAACATGTGTAGTCTGCAAAGGAACAAGTAATAGGTTTATTCCATGCTGAAAAGAGAAGAGAGAAAACACAACATTTCAGCTGTGAAGCCTTCAGGTGTGAGCAACCTCATTAAATATGACCACTAGCCACCAATTACTAATCAGCTAAAGCTCTAAATAAGCAAAAATGTTGCAATGCAACTTTAGAGACATTTAAATTCAATACCATTTAAATAGGCTCAATAAATATAAAATTACCAAAGATAGTTGTGTTGGCCAGATGTATCTATGGGTGTGATTAGTACATTTTACACACTGTTCATTACCCACTACTATTAACAGTCTTCTCTTCATGTTTTACATTTAAGAAAAGTAAATATTTAATTTAAAAATGACTTACTACCAGAACGTAAGTATTATACATGAATAGATATATGTAATATATATATATATTCACACCACTGATTAGAAAGGACCAAATAATGCATATGTCCTATTTACACTTTCTATTTATGGATAGTTATTTTTAAAAAATGTTGGCACCACTGTGCAGTTATGATTCTCAGATCTACAGTAATGATTTAAGTTTGCTCAGCAAGGGAAAAATTATGCACTGATCTCAGTTGAAAAATCAACTGAGCAGATAATCATAGGAATGTATTAATAGTGAATAATAGCTTGCCTTTTTTCCATTAGATTACTCTCTCGTGCAATTTTATCGGTGCTGTCTTTAAGGCTTGTTAACATATGGGAGTCACATGTTTTGTGAACTATTTTAAATTGTAAAGTAAAATGTTAGACTGTACTATTTTTCACTGCATAATATTACTGTTCATGTCTGACTGTTGTGTACACTGTACTAGAGCAGTACACTGCACTAGATAGTTGTATGTGTATTAAATGTAGTCAAAATTAAAGCTACAAGACTGAAAAATATAAGGCAGATACTCAGATACAGAATATCTTATCCCAGATACTAAGATACCATCTGAGATAAAACCCTACAGTATGTAAAACCTGAAATGTCTTGGACTGGTAAACTATACACTTTTTGCTATTTCCCTGTTTAATTAAAACAATTAAAAGCCCAGGGAACTGTGAGGGAGCATTGTAGGCTAAATACCTAAGGAATCTTTAATATCTTTTCTTAGTTTTCATGATCTCCAGATGGTTTATTGTGATTAGATTGTTTTCGGTGGACACTTATGCAACCAAGGAATTGAAAGTTTTTTTCTTTTAATTATTTTTTCTTAAAAGATCCATTTGTTTTTCACTTAAATATTGTTGGTTAAATAAAGTGATAATCTTATTATAGTCTTATTAAAGGTGAAAATAAGTCTGCCATGATTTGTCTTGATTTCAGGCTTTACATCAACAAAAGCTGAAACGTCAATAAGGGTGTGTAGACTTTTGATATCCACTGTACATTCTGAAGGGCAGTTTTACATGAATTATAAATGTAAGCACACACCTGTTAACATGGAGGTGAGCAACTTGCTCTTCCTGAAAGACCAAAACATGTCATAGCATGTGACATTGTGACCTCAATAGTAGATGCAATCAACCTAATAATAGAGCTGTTTAGAACAATATACAGTACATGTTCAGTTATGAAGATGGATGACAATAGATTGCAGATGTAACCGGTCACTACACATTACTACATGGACTCTAAAAAGGAGGTATTTGCTTTTTTTCTTTTTGCTTGATCATTGAATGTGCTCCTTTTCAGGAAGACCATGTTTCAGAAGACCGACTCATGTTGACTATTTCTTACTTACATTAAGAAATTGTGAAAAATTATGATCAAGAATGCACATTTTTATAAACTAAATGTGTTTAAACCATTTATGAATATGACATTTAAAGGTATTTAATATAATATATCAACAGATGTACATGGACCCTTTGACCCTAACACACAAAGCAAACATGTTCATATTAATAAGATATAGTTCTTCAGTTCACTTCTATATTATAGTAAGTTGATAACGGTTTTTAGACTATAACCAAAGGTTCATTTACCTTTTAAAATGTTTGTTAGCATTGATAAACAATTTGAGTAAACAGTCATCAGTCTTTTGTCTTCAATCTTCTGAGTACCGAGAAGTAAATGGTAGATCAAATTTTAAATCAGAATAGTATAATGCTAGTTTTTTGAGTATGAGCTTTGTTAAGAGATTGTCTAAGGTTACCTAAGTTGAAAAAGTCCTGTTAAAACATCCTGTTTCATAAGTAATGTGCCAATCACCCGCTGTATATTTTAAGTATCTTTTAGTATATCTTAATTAAACTTTAAGATAATGATTTTGTTCATATTCATGAATATATTTATATCAAGAAGCACTTAAACAGAAATGTAAGAACAGCAGAGAATAAAACTCATTGAGTGTAGAACCTGTAATTCTGTGATTCTTTCTAACTGTAGCATTTTGATGTCATTGAGTATATAGTTTTTTCCCTCTCGCACAATCTTGAGCTAAATTGCATATAAAAAGTAGTTTTATAGTTTAGAGTTGTATAACAGAATTCTTCAGCCGTATATGTAGTTCATGTTATTAAAAAGGAGGAATCATTTGTATCCATATATACAGTATTGCTAGGCTCTGAGGTTTGAAAATGTATAAATAATAATTTATTTTCCTTATCTGTCTCGCTTAAAGGGATTTTCCATAAATCTCTTTAGGCTGCCGTGATTGGAACATTTTAAAGACAAGAAATATCAAACTGCAAACAAAGTTATTTAACCAGAAAAGTTTCATAAATGCAGCCAAGCTTCAGAAATGAGATTATATATATGCCTGAACAGATTTCAAAGCCTCTAAGATTGTGTAGAAAGACGGTGCATTCTCTAGGTTACAAAGGCAGCCACAGTAGAAGACTCCAATGCTACTATGTGAACGTGCTTGTGCATACTGACTGATTAACCCCTTTTCTGCTGAAGTTACAGATGATGCTCATTTATTGGCATGGTAATGTCGGTCTTGTAAATATTGTTTTTATTACATACCTTGGTCCAGACAAATAGAAAATGCATTAGTTCTGTGTTCATAGTTTAGTATATCTGTAATTACTGCAGTGACTACAGAAAAATATAAGAAAACCATGTAACATTCCTTTGCAGTAACATGAAGTAACATTTGTATACAGCACCATACAGTGTACTGTTTTTTAAATATGGATTGTGACTAATATTGAGTTTGTCATACAACATTTGTGTTAGATTAATGGTAATAAGGTCTCAGAAACTGGATTTTTTAAAACTTTTAGACATACTTATGATGTTAAAATTTAATAGCTCACAATCACTTCTTTTTTGGCTGCATAAATATTTAATTATGTTGTGCAGTTAAATCAATCTGCATATTAAAAGCCTAATTTTTGGCAGACGTTATATTAGATATTTTAAAGCAGATTTAAACAGTGCAGTTTAAATAACTGGAAGATATTTTTATATTATATTCCAATGACAATAGTGTATGCAGAACAAATTTGCAGCTAATTCGGATTCCCATAGTAATGTTTACTGTATTTTTCAGTTAAAATTACTTTTTAACAGTCACATATGGAACTTTGAAAATTAAGCAAAAATATGTATTTGCAATGAAATAATTGCAGCAAGAAAATGTACTTGAACATTGATCAAAGGAAAACAAACTGTCGCTGCTGAAGGTTTAGTTGGTGGCAATTGTCTGAACAGATGGAGAGTGCTAGGACTCTTCCCTCGACAGTTCAGTTTGTATTTCAGTTTAGATGGAAAACTACAAACATACTTGTCTATTTGTTACACTTTTACACCTACAAAAGGCTATCCTACCTCAAATACAACCTAAAATTGGATTGGATTTGTAAATCAATGAACCAAACTTTCTCAATGCATTAGTGTATAATTAGTGCATAACCTACATGCAATCTGTAATTGGGGGGGGCATTATTGCAGTTAATTATGTGACATTTATTGCATAGGGGAAATAACTGTGGCAGTTTGACTAACACAAATCTAGTTCTACTTCATTGTTTCTTCAAAAAGTGCATATAAGATTACAAAACCATATCAGTTGTTCCCTGTTCATTTCACTCATCCTGTTTTCTTTGCTGTTTCATTATAGTCATTGATGTGTTTTTCACAGTTTATAGTTTCATACTCAGTACTTAACTGTATTGTTTGTGTAACACAATATTTTGTATAATGCCTTTCTTGATATGTCATCGTGGGAGTGACAAAACAGTGTATGCACAATTTAATACCTTAGATTGGGCCATTAAAAAGTAGTAATGGCTAAATGCAAGGGGATGTTGAAGTGCTGACTGACTTGCAAGATCTAAACCTTTGGAGCAACAAAAAATCAGCAGCAGAATCATGGACTCCCAGAGTTCAAAGTGCCATTGTAGGAAATAAAATAAGACCAAGTTATAGGGAGTAAACAGTTAATTGATATAAATCACTTTCATCTGCTTAAAGGCCCCCAGTAGTATTTTTATGTTTATTCTGAAATTCACAAGTAGTCAGTTCAAAGAAGTAACCAAATTAGATATACAGGCAGAGGCTAAAAAAACACTAGTGTAAAGTCACTTAATAGGCCACTGGGCTGTCACCTGCTGCCAGTACAGCCTGCATGTATTGTCTAAACGTTGACATTGAGTCTGACAACATCCAGAATTCTTCAAGAGAGATGTGGCATCATTCTTCCACGAGAAAGTAAATCAGTTCAAGGCTGGGTTAGGGTTAATGCACGTGTAAATCACTCTCAGTTTTCATTTTAGAATATCCCAGAAATGTTCGATTGGGTTCAAATCTGGTGACTGAGAAGGTCAAGATGTATGGTGTATGGATAACGTCAGTGTCCTGGTCGTCCAAACATTGGGTTACCATATGTACTCCATAAGAATACTGATCACTTAGTACCATTGAGTGCATAGTAGCATTGACTTTGCCTTCAAAGTGCATGAGAGCCACCCATACCATGGCAGGAAGATGCACCTCTTAGCATATTACGGAGCTACCAGAACCCTTCATTATTGGACCCAAGCATTCAGAGCTGTAGAGTTCTGAAGGATGGTAACACCATACACCCGTTTGGCAAGAACATGGTGAAGGATAATTCTTCTCTCCGTACCACATTTCTCCACTCCTCATAGGCCTTTGCACCGCTGAACTTGCACTGTGCATTGCCAGGAGTGATGAGTAGTTTATGCTTTACAGCTTGCTATGGTGTCCTGCTCTGTAGTTTTGAATGGACCATTTTTACCTAAACTGCCTGCTCACACCAAAGGTTGTAATGAGTCAGTGTTTTCTGTGGTTGCTCACAATCTGTTTTGCTTGTGCCAATTATTGCACAGATATCACAAACCTGGAATGTGTCAGTACTATATCCATTAGCATACCAAATCTATTCATATAATTCAACAGAATAAAACTCTTAGTTGTATGATTATTAAATTCTGCTTAACACAACAGTAGAAGTTGGTTTGGGAGATTAAACAGTTTCGTGTGATGCCATAATCACAATAAACAGTTGTATAATATAAATGTTCCAGGCTATGGCCAACCTTGGGGGAAAAATACAGAGAAACAAATTTGCAACCTTAATAAAACTAGCGCATTTTAATTCTTAATCTATCGAATATAAATATCCAATGTACTGAAGGTGTTTTATATACAATAGTATATAAAATACTCAGCTTGAAAATAAACATATCATATTTGTGTCAGTTTTTAGAAATATACTGAATTCAGTGTCATTTAGTTTAATTTTGGCTAATACAAAGGTGGTATGTAAACAGTTTACATATCACATTTCTTACAATATTAAATAATATGAAAAAAGTAAATTATGTTCCAGTATGTTATCCTTTTAGTGGGAACTGCCATATGTTTTTCATTGGTTTTTGACTGATCCGAGATCCATCACTGGGTTTCCTGCAGGAACAAGACATTATTTGTCCACAACAAGTAGTCTGGTTGTATAGGATTAATCAAATATGTAGGCTACCCATTATACTGCCTGAGGAAGAGCTTCTTACTGGAAATACACTGCTATTTGCTATTTTCTGTATGCTTTAAGCCATCATTGTGTTCTTTTTGCTATTAAGGTGCTATTTATTATTTTGCACTTATTGAGGCAAGATTTTTTCACTTTGAATATTAATTGGCAAGCGAGATGGCATATTGTTTATATTGATGGTTTCTTTTATTCATGGACAAACAAAAACTGGTTAATTAATAGAATCTCGAGTCTACAACAATTTCAATATTTTACTTCATTTTTTAATCAACCTAGACTTGATACGAATGTGATATTTTCAAACCAAGGAGTGCGACTGTGACATTTAGTACCAGTACATTAGAATTGAGAGCTATGCGATTACATGCCATAGCTGGCTCTCAAATCATCTTCACTGTGAAAAAGTATTTCAGTTGGATTTTGTTTATACATTGTGTTTGTGTTAATACATTTGTTTAGCCAGGTGATGCTGGGTTTTTGCCAGTTGGCCTGTATACAAGTACCATGCATCAGTTCATCAGTCCCTTCAGTGTGAAACTTACAAAGGGCATTTTAACCTAGCTATAGTACAGTACAGTAAAAGCTATACTACATGGTATTTTATTGTCTGGAAAGCTTTAATTAACATCAAAAGCATATAAACTTTCTGCAATTCACCAATGACTTCATGTACATTGTGATGTTGTCTGAATTGTGAGGCTTTCACCTGGAGCAGATAGTAGGCTGTCACTTTTGCGAACCCTAGTGCTTTTGTTTTGAACTAAACAATTATTTGGTAGCGTTTGCATGTATTTATCTTTATCTACCCCATCCAGCAGAAATGGATCAAAATATGTTTTGTCACTTGACATCTCTTTAGCTTTGTATTTGGTGATTTCTGAGTTAACGCTTAAAATTTGCTCATTACAAAAAAATGTAACAATGGAAAGTCATTTTCATTAATCATACTGATTTGAATGTAGAGTTACAGATGAATGTTGTGAATGAACTTGTCACAAATTCACCAACTTTTCTTTGTAATTGAGTGTGCTCTCTTAGTAAAAGCATTGAAATACAACTGTAACATATTCATTTTAATTAATTAAAGTGGCCCATTAACCCAAGTAATTAAAATACAGATGAATTACAGATTCTGGAATTTCCCCTAATCAAAATTGAAAAATTAATATTTGTTTATTAATAAGATTATCTTTGTTTTGATCTTTCAAGGTCAAACTAAATCATGTGTAGCCCCTAGTACGATTTATAACAAATTGGGGTTTTAAGACAAAAATACTAAGAATGCCTAACTCACTTTTGGCAAGTTGCCATATAATAGGTTAATGACAACTTTTTCAGCTCAAGTCATCCCTACCCTGTAGACTAGAGAATATGAATAATAAAATGTATTTATGTAATGACTTTAAGGATAAGCCTTACAAATTTGTGATAAACACATTTGAGTTCATAACCTAAATCTGTCATAAATCCTCTTGAAATAATATTTTGTCTTTATTTTACCGTGCTTAAAGCTCAATAACTTTTGTGGAGGGGAGGTGTATTAAAAAAGCACCCACATAAATATTCGGATAGGTGTTGAGCTCTGCAAAAATCAAGCAAAGTAGGGGTTTTGCTTTTGGGGTTTTAAGGGGTTTTAGAATGCTGGCACACTATTTTGAAGCATCATCTGTTATTCAAAACGGACACTTTGATGAGGCTTCAGTGTCACATGCAATACCTCTCTGTAAGCAGGTATTTGTCTCCGGTTTTGCATTGTATTGACATCTTTACAGTCGATAACTGTAACAGGGAGGACTTGCACCTTGTGTGACAAAAAGGAAATAGCAGGAGACAGCTTGAGTGAGAGATTTTAAGACATCAGATCAAATTGGAGACGTAAAACCTAAATCTAGGAGTAATCAGTGTTAACATGCTTCAGTTAATTTTAAAACCTGTAAAGGAATTGCACTTTATAAAGCAGTACAGAAAGATTTAAATAATTTTTAATGTTCATGTGGCTATAATCTGCCCTGCAGTGGACTGGCGTCCTGTCCAGGGTGTATCCTGCCTTGCACCACTTGTTTGCTGGGATGGGCTTTGCCTTTCCTGCAACCCTGACTTGGAAGAAGCAGTTAGAAAATGAATGGATGTACTGTACCTAAAATCATTCTTTGAGTCTTTTGTTTCTGTAGAATTTGTGCATTAATTACATTTAAGGGGTTGGATCTTGACACTTGTCATGATTTGCTATATTTTTTCAATGTTCAAACCTCACTTATTTTGTGTTTTAAAAATGTTTTATCGCTAATCTTAATGCATCCCACGTCAGTGCTTTGACTATATGTGGCCTGATGCATAACCACTGCAATGGTATCAAGTTGAAGTAAATTAGGTGTTGAAACAGAGCATTGAAGACTTTCTTTGACAGTTGCAAATGCAATAGGTCTAGCACTTATTACTGAGAGATAATGAATATTGGATCTAGTATGAACCAAGCCTGGGAGAAGGGAGTTAAAATCATTCCACCCAGATAGTCCACATGGTAGTAACTTTGTAAAGGCTAATGTAATATCATATATTTTATTATATTGCACTTATATGTAATATATGATTTATGATATTATATATGTACATATATATATTATAAATAGGCTACTTTGTTAAAAGAGTAATTGTACACATCCTTTTCAACAGGCACATCACCTCTTATTGCCTAAAGGGGAGAGCAAGAAATCTTGCTTGTTAAAAAAGTGCTGGGTCAAAATAAGTATGTAAAAATGTTAAACCTACATGATATACCTGCATGTCTTTTACAGTTCTCTATGAGATGAGAGAGAAGTTGGTCCTTTCAGTGGTGTTCAGCTAGATTTGGAAATGTGTATGTATAATTTATTTTATGATTTTCTAAAATTGTAATGTAAGAGTTTAGATTTTGTAAGTTTCCTACTTTTTAATTCATAAGAGCAGACTGTCATTTTTATATAGGTTGTTCCCTTGCCAGATAAAATTTTCTTATCCAAAGCTCTTGAAAACCAGAGTTGTGGATATATGATTTTTGGCTCCTGAACACCAGGAGCTCTTAATCAGATCTGCATACTGACAAAAACTGTGCCAGAATAGTCCGTGCAACAGTTTGGGAAATTCAATAGTCTGTCCCTAACAGATGACCTGGCAGCATCTCCTGTTAAATCCTGAGCTAGGAAAATATCAAACATTAAATGTGAACACAATTATAGTATTGTGAAAAAGCTGAACATAATGTACCAACTCAGTTAAACAAATTGTGAATGGTCTATATGTCAAGAATTAAGGAATGTCTCTCACTGCATTATGCACTTTTAATAATAATAAACTGGACATCTGTATTATAAACTCTCCAACAACTATGAGTTTGTTTGAGAAAACGTAAAAGCTGTCCTACATAATGTATTGAAAATGTAGTTCTTTGAAAGGCCTTTAAAGGCTAATATACAAAACTGTAAAAGGTTTCTAAGCTTAACATAAAATTAAGTGTTTGAAATTACTGTGATACAAAATTTAATACCAGTCTGTGGCCATAATGAATATTTTATGTCAGTAAAAATGATATGTGCAGGTTTTGTATTTTTCTTTTGTCATGGTTTAAAGGAATGTGTGTTTTGCAGCGGGTTATGAGGCAGTTCCACCAAAGACATGTCATTAGGTCTACAATTTGGTAAATGGAATTAAACCCTTATTGTTCTACAGGATAGGTATATTTAGCTAAACAATAAATATGGTGGCTATCAAAAGGGTTCACCCACATAGTTTTTCACCTTTTATTGTGTTACAGCATGGAATTGAAATGTATTGAATTTGATTTTTTTTTTCCTATTGATTGAAACAAAATACTCTATAAAGTCACAATAAAAACAATATTCTATAGATCCTTCTAAATTAATTTAAATTTAAAACAGAAAATAATTGATTGTATAAGGATTTACCTCCCTTGAGTCAGGTAGAGGCACCTTTGGCATGTCTGGCATCCAGTGCACTTCCATGTCAGAAGTATCACATGCACAGTGCTGTACAAATCCTTGAATTCAGTGGGCAAGCTTTAATTAAGTTTGAGGGAATCATTCAGTACAGACAGCAGTTCTCTTGGCATATTTACAGCCTCTCTATAAAGACTGCAGTGTACCCAGGAAGCTAATGGAGCAACCTTCTTGATTTGAGCTACAACTGCCTGTTTTCCTGCCATTGACAGAGCCCCATCAGTACAAATTCCCACACAGCACCCAGTCAATTATGCTGGTTTTTGTGAAAGTCGATTTAATTTAAAATATCTTCCCCATAGTACCGGAGGGAGGGGCTTACAAAACAAAAAATCCTCACATACCAGATAAGTAATGAACATATACCTAAAGAAATACCATATTTGCAGTATCTGTAAGGCTCAAGAATTTGCAGTGAGTACAATGAACTTTTTTTGTGCGACTGGCTTATTGGAAAAGGGTGTTTTCATGTTGCTGATTCACTGTGACGCAGTATTGTCTGAAAGAGGGATCATATCCAACTTTTTGGCAATCTTTTCACCAATCATACATCTTAACCTGTCTTTTGCAAGATCCAATACCTGTGTTGAACTGCATCAGTTGTTTTTTCAAAACTCTTCCAGTTGACCTATGAAAAATGCAACTGTGCAACTGGTTTGTCTTTTTAGTTGGTGGATTTAGTCTCTAGGTGGTGACATAAATTAAAGGGCTTCAGGCAGCTGTGTTTTTCCTTATGTGGAACATCCATTGTGACAAAACAAGAGTACTTCAACAGTAAACCACCTCTGAGAAATATGCCTATGCTCCAGAAGCCGACTCTGATATTCTGTGTGGAGAAGAAATATTTATTTAATTTTACAGCTGTTACAGATTTTTTTCAAACACCCCTAGAGCTCAGCATGCACGCCCCTTGGGGTACGCAAACTATAGTTATAAAACTGCTGGTATAGAGGATTTTATAACCTTGTAGAGGTAAGTGTGATCCAGAATGGCTTTAACTTTGATAAGCTTTAAGTCTTGAACAGGTCACCACCCATGACTTATATTTACCCTGTAAGCATATCCCAAAATGCCAAACCTATCTGGGAAATTTAAAATAAAAAAATGAAAGTTAAGTTTTGATTTGACATAGAAAGATTTAAGATTTAATTAGATTAGAAAGTTATATGCTTTTGACGCACAATAAGCTTGTAGACAGTTCAGACGTATTAAAAGGGCTAAATTATCAGAATTGGACTGTCTTGTGTAGAAAGGTGAGTCTCTACTTATCTGTGCCTTTCTGCAGTAGTTCTAGAACATAAAATACCTGTACTAAGCCTTTTTTTAAACATATCTTCAGATAGGTTACACCAATGCCACCCCTACTTACTACAACACTTTCTAAGGTCATGCTATTTGGTACCTTCCACCACCTATGTAAAACCAATGCAGTAATCCTCTTTTTGGAAGGCACTGTGCCTTAATTTCAATCTAAACTGAAGAATCTAAGGGTGATATACAGTATGTTTCTGTCTTGACATTCGACCCTCATATGCAGAATATCATAAAAACATGATTCTTCCTTCTCAGAAATATCACCAGACTGCATCCAATGCCATTTTTGACTGTAGCGGGAAAGCTGGTCTACATATTTGTCTTCTCTAGAATTGATTACTGCAACGCCCTACTCTCTGAGGTATCTAAATCCATACTGAACAAGCTCCAATATGTAAAAAATTAGGCAGCCAGAATCCTGACCAGGTTGCATGTAAATGATCACATTACACCTGTCTTGGAGTCCTCGCACTGGAATCCTATCAAGTTTCAAGTCAACTTCAAAATCCTCATGCTCACCTATAAGCCTCTACTTGTCTGGGGAGCTCAGTACCTATCTGACTTATTTTCTGTCTGCTCTCCACCTCTCAACTTTTGTTCATCCGATTCTGGTCTTCTACATTACATGTAGAAGGTCTTCTCATGCTGTGCTCCAAAACTGGATTTCTATCCCCAAAGATAAATGAAAGAGACCTACCCTGAGTGCATTTAAATCTAGTGTCAAAACATTTCTTTTCAGAAAGGCTTTTATTTGATTAGTGTCTGTATCTGCTCCTCTTTCTAATATCTTCTGTGGCTTACCACTTGTGTTTTTTATATTCTTATAGGCCCATTCTGTAATTTGCTGTTCTTATTAGTTTTTCTTTTTTTTTTACTTTTACATCTACTGTAAAGTGCATTGAGATGCTAGTTTTGCAGGTGCTATATAATGTTGTTGCTAGAAATTGACAGATATTGCAATGGTAATTCCAAAACAAGCAGAAAAAATACATTACACTTTACTATAATATGTGCCACTGCAGTTACTGTATGAAGAATAATATCCCCATTGGAAAAAAATGATACCCATTTTGTATCTAATTAATGTATTAATTGGGAATAGGTGTTAATATTTTGGCAATTCAGGTGCATTTTTACCCTAGAGCCACGGTATGAAATTCTGATTAGTTTGCTTATGTGATGTTTTGGGCACAGTTTCTGTGCAGAAGTTTATTGTATAGTACGTTCACTGTAAAGCCTTCAAAGACTTTGTAGCAAATTTGTAACATTCAATAGTTAAAAGATACTTACAATTATGAAAACATGCATTACAACGATTTGTTCTAAAATGCATCAATGATGTGATTTAATTAAAAAGAGCAAGATTAAAATTATTTAAGTAGTGGGGATTTTTTCACCAATGTTGCAAGTACATTATGCAAATGTGAGTTCATGAATTTAGATTGACTAATGCCTTTATTTTGGGAACTACATTACAGATATGCTGCAAGCGTGGTTTTGAAGATAGAAGGTTTTTTTTCAGTGCATCTGTTTTTACCTGGGAAATTAAAAAAAGTTTTTCTTTAATTTAATGAATTTCCAATATGCGGTATTACACTTATAATTTTTTGCACCGCCTGTATTATGTAAAGCAGTAAGATTTACAGACCTATTAAAAGCCTGTATAGGGGGAATGTTGATTTACATTTTTATTTATGCCTTTAATAGAGTGCCTTATATCTACTAATAATCTTGTGATGCCAGTATTTTAAAATATGAATTTCCATTAATGGATTGATTCTGCATATACACCACAGTACCTGCAATAAAAATCCAACAACCTGTGAGCTTCGGGGACAGCTCTTTCAATTTTTCAATTTGTTCTTTAATAATGCTTTGAGAGGTCGGATCATGTGATGCACACTAGAAGATGATTGCCTAGCCCTAGGCTCCTCTTTCACCCATCATAACTTATTTTCAACCCACCATCCTGTATAATTTTATGTTCCTTTGTTAACCTCCAGCTCTAAGTGACGTACAAGAAGAAAGAGACAGCTTCCCCTCATTCCTCACCAGAATGTAAGTGGTTCAAACAGGCATCTATTTATGAGCAGCTTACACTGGTGTTTGAGCTCTAGCTGCCTAGAACGACAATCTCTGGCATGGTATTGCTAATGCTGTTCTTGATCAATGAAGTCTTGTATCAGGAAAGCACAGTCCTTTGCTTTCACGAACAGGAATTCCCCACTCAAGTCGGTAATAGCCCGTGTCGACATACGGAATGCAGAACTGCGCTAGGCTAAAATACATTATTTTTAGGGCACTTTGAATGACCTTGAGGACAGGTGATGTTGTTGCAACATCTGACTGATTGACCTGCACAAGGGGCTGGAAGAGGATATCTTCAGTAGGTAATGGTAAAGGATATTTGCTGGATCTCCTGTGTTATCTCAAATTTGAGATTGGCAGCTTCACCACATTTGTGGCAATTCTCCAACTGGATCTGGCAGATCCACGTGCGGATGTCTATGTTGATCTACTGAGCAGACAGACAAGCCCATCTTACCGAGGCGTACGGAAATTCAAGCCAATACAAGTTGATGGTCATTGCCTCAAACTCAGTGGGTTATTCTCAAATAATTCCAGCAGAGCTGAGGGTCTTATATAGAGGTGGAAAACTTGGTTGAGTCTGCTGTAGAAGTAATAATAAAAAATAATAAACTTTATTTCATATAGCACCTTTAAAGGTGGCTTATTAAAGCACTTTACAGAAAGACAACAGCAACAACAATAAAAAAATAGACGGGATAAACACAATGAGAATGTGTAGATGGTGGTTCTAAATACAGTAAGAGCAGAGGGGTAAAGAACGGAACCAGTTAAGTAAAGGCTCTTCTAAAGAAGAGGGTTTTAAGTCTGGATTTGAAGGAGTTTAGAGAAGGTGACTCTCTGATATCCATGGGCAGAGAGTTCCAGAGCTTACGGGCATAACAGGAGAAGGCCCTGTCAACTATAGAGTGTAGACAGGCTTGGGGGACAGTTAGGAGACCAGAATTAGAGGAGCGAAGGTTGTGAGGTAGGGCGTAGGCCGATAATAGCTCAGACAGGTACTGAGGTGCCAGGCCATGCAGAATCTTATAGGTGAGGATGAAGATTTTGAAGTTGACGCAAAACTTGACGGGAAGCCAGTGTAAGGACTCCAAGATAGGAGTAATGTGATCACTTGCTCTAGACCTGGTTGGGATTCTGGCTGATTAATTTTGGATATACTGGAGTTAGTTCAATGTGGCTTTAGATACCCCAGCGAGTGGAGCATTACAGAAGTCAATTCGGGAGAACACAAATGTGTTGATCAGACTTGAAACTTGTATTCCTGAATTGTTTAAGCAGAGATATATTAGAACCCAGTTGAGAACAGATAATGTTCTCTGTTTCATTCATGTCATTCTTTCTGCCGTTGATACTGTAGCTCTGTGTACAAGTGGAAAGTGGAGTGCGTGAGAGTGGCGCGATCTCTGGTTGGTGTTAGAACTGGATAAAGAAATGAGTTAATTAAAATATGATATATATGCAAATCCATTTATGAAATTCATCTTAGGCACCTGGAGTTCTCTACATTTGAGAGGAGTGTTTATGGCTTCAGCAATGTTAAGAAGACACCAGTGAAAGCAAGCAAGGGAGACGTCCTACAACAGGCCACTTGTGAATTAAAGCTTTGTGTGTTTCGTGACATGCCTTATTTGAACATTTGGAATGCTTTTTGAAAATCTTGCAGATAGTTCACAGTCACTAGGTCCATCTGTCAGGGGTGTGCTCTTTCTGCTGTAGCTGGCCATTTAATTAGACCCTTTTCAGTCTTCCCTTTCAGCATTAAACATCCGCAGCCTAGCATTTCAAATTACCCTGGTAATAGTGCCTGATATCACCCTTTTCTTTTTTGACAATTTTAATATAGTTTTTGAAGATGTAGAATCAGCTTGTTTACGTTTGCCCTGCTGCTTTTTGCTACTTTACACACAAACATGATTTTACCTGTATTCATGCCAAAGCACTTTCAAGAGCTTGGTTCTAACAACTGCCCTTCCTTACGCACAACTGTTAACTGAATTTAACACCATAATTAAAACTTATGGAAGACATATAAATGCCTGGCTGCAGTATTTCCATTGATTCCAGGACCATATTTATATAATAAATATGATTGTTCTCCCATGCAGGTCAAATTCATTCATTTTCAATAAAAATAGTAGAAGAGAAGCAATTAAATGAATGTTTTCCATTCAGTGCCTCAACACACTTAACCCAATTTATTAAAGTAAATTGCACGCAGTGATCTATACATTTTTGTGGCAGGGGAGCAGCCACGTGTTAAATCCCATAAATTCCATCATGGAAAATCCTCTGGTGGATTATCTTGTTACAACATTCAAACTTTATGATTTTGGTCACTTCAATTGTCATGGTCACAGGTTGGAGTGATGCTGATGTCCCCATTTCATGGTAAGAGCTGGACGAAAACGTAATCTTTCCTCAGAGATTATAATATTTAGTTTAATTTGGTATTTCCTTTACACAGTGTCAAGTATGATTTGATCTTCGGGTGAGGCATTGGGGAAGGGAGGAATTGGATTATTTATCTGTTATGTTGCTATTTTCTGTTGCTACTTTCTGAAAATAAATAAATAAAAAAGATCAGAACAAATAATGCTCTGAGAAAAGTAGTCACGTGTACCCTTTTCACATTTAGACTAAGACTTTATGAATTGAATTTAGATGCCTTTTTAAATGCTTTCAACACCCGGCTCACCTTAGAATGCTGAGATCAAAAAAGCTCTTGTAATAGCTCGCTGTTGTAGCAGCCTTGCAAAGGTTTTACATGAATGGCTTTTGCAAAGGCACTATCATTCAATCACCTCTTGTTCAGATCTAGCAGACACTTTTCCTTGCATCACATGTTTCCTACTTCAATGAATCCCAGTTGTTTCAGAAGAACACTAAGTACATTTCCATTGCCAGGCAAATGAGTAGTGAAGGTACACAGTGTGAATCATACAGCTGCACATTGATACTTTGAGGCTCTTAGAAAGCATGGATAATAAAAGTCACTCTAATATCTTTTACCTAGTGAGAGCTGTCAGAGTAACAGATGAATGACAAAAGACACTCACTTGAAGTGATTGGGATATACTGTACCGGCTATGAAGATTCTTTGCAAAATGTGCTGGAGAGAGCAAATTTCCAGTTTGACTTCCATGTGCATAGATAAGTAATATGTGTGTAAGAACTAGACTTTTCAAGGTGTAGGTATTGATTTTTTTAGTGGGTAACTGAAAGACAAGGAGCCACAGATTGTTGTATAAAATCAAGAAATAAAATACAGTAGATTAGTTCTTTGGTGATTTGAGTGCAGCAGGACGTGCACAGATTATTTGTAGTTTATAGAGCCGTAAAAAACATTTTAGACTGGCAGATTTCTTAACCTTTAGTTTAAAAATTGTCATTGCCAACAGTTCATTGAAATAGTTTATATCTTGATCATGCCATGTTTCTATGTAGAGAGCTTTGTAGGGAAGTGATGAGTATATGATGAGGGTTGTTATACTCTGTGTTGTGTTGTAATGATTTTCTGAGAGGCTGAAATGGTAACCTTATCCACTCAGAAGGGAAGAAGTATTATTTTACTTGGAGTAAATGGCAAAGCTGCTATATTATACAGACAACCACGACATATTGTAACAGCTGTGATGTTGGGTCAGTGCTTTTTTCCTCTTTAGTTTGATTTCATTAGGAAAAGGGGCACCTGTAGCTAGGGATGTCATGGTGTGAGATTTTGATGGTACGATTGTAGTCTCAGGAAATTTCACGGTCTCAGAATTTATTTTCAGGTAATTTATTATGAGACACTATGGAGGGGAAAAAAGACAAAAAGCATGGCATAATTAAACATTTTATAGTTTTTTTTTTTCAGAACATTCTTTTGGTCATGCAAATAAAACATGTAAGCCTACTTTATATTAAAAACAAATATGATGGGGGGGAAAGTAGGCACATTAAAGAATTCACTGTGGCTGCCTTTAGAAACCAAAATAATACAATATCTACCTTTTGAATAAATAAAAAAAAATTAAATATTTAGAATAATTTATAGAGGGCTAATGGAAGTATTCAAAGAGGTCAGTCTCAGCCCGTCCCTCACCTTGCTTGGAACTTTGTCACTCGTTGTCAATAAAAAGTGTATTTACTTGAACGTCAGGGCCAGTGGATGGATTGGTGGCGGGCACAAATTACAGGAAAAATGTGATAGAGGTTTCCCCGCAAAATCAACTCGAATGAAAACGAAAGGAACGTTAAACATGCACAAGGGGACTGCTCTGCTGTGAACTGCTCCAGCCAGGGCAAGCCCTAACTTAATTTGTTAACCTTTACTAGAGGGTATAGAGGGATGGATGGTGATCCAGAGATTCTGAAGCAGATTAGACGTGTTTGAACATTTGGCAGACACTTTTTTTCCGGCACGGTTTGCAAATTGGATATCTGTCGTCTTTTACTACTGATTACTTTTTAGATATCCAAAATGCTCCCAGACTGCCGGTTTAAGGAACTTTTTTGGTGGATATAAAGCTGTGATGTCGTATCCCTCTGCCATTTTCACAGCATGTCTGCTCTCTGTAGGCTAAGGTGTTAGTTCCATGCTGAAAAGACAAGAGAGAAAACACATTTAGGCTGTGAAGCCTTCTTCACCTGAAAAAGGCTTCACAGCTGAAACGTTGTTTCTCTTCTCTTTTCAGCATGGAATAAACCTTTTACTTGTTCCTTTGCAGACTACGCATGCTGACACAGCTACCCACCCAAACTAAGGTGTTGTTGGACTAGCCAGCTGAGGTGAGCCTGGCACACTCAGCCACGAGAGGAATTTTTCAAGACAACGAGGAACGCGAGGCTCCTAAAATAGAATTTTACCTTAGCTTCTAAAATTCTCACAGATTGGAAACCGTGACGGTTTTAATCGTGATTAATAGTGAAACCTTTAAATCTCAACATCCCTACCTGTAACGTTGTTTTAGGATTAAAGTTAACATTTGCCAGTACCTAACCCTCTCAAATTTATCGCAAACCAAGTTTTTTTTCTATTATTATTTCTGTTGTTAGCTTCTATTAAAATAGTCTCTGTACTGTGATCTGAAAAGATGTTTGAAGTCAGTGAGCAAATGACACTCCTTTAGTATTGTTCTTCATGACTGAGTGGTCTTCTCTAAGCACATTGCATAACTGGGTGCTCCCCAAAAGATGAGATTGCTTCAGGAATGAAAAGTTATGTTTACTTATTCATTCAGCAATTTATAGTGTCCATTTCATATTTACTGTAGTAATCAGTAACCACGGTGAAATACTTACTTGGCAGTGCATTTAGAACTATGAACTGGATGAATTGTCAATACAGTGCACTGTGGGTGTCTGGAGCAGGCTACCCAGTCAGGTGGTTGAAGCTGATATTTCCTGGATTGTTTAGTTACTTTCCAGTAAACAGGCTACAAGGGCCCCTCTTATTTGTAAATGTTCTTATGTTGTCAACAATACAGTTAAAAACACGCACAAAGGTATTTTGCCATCTGTTATATACAGCGAAAGATAGACTTCTGGTAATCATATATGTTTTGTGAACTATGAATTCAGTCAAGATGTTCATTAACATTTTGACATAAAGCCAATGAATGATAATTAAGGTTCCGATACTATACCTACTGATCTAGTTGGATACCTACTTAACACTCACAGTTGAAAAATTAAGAACTTGCATGAAAAAGTATTGTTTTGCTTTTCTGACAAAGCTGGTCTATACTCAGTTTGCAATAATCACCTGTTTCTTTCTGTATGACTCTGTACCTTATTTTCACTGAAAGATTACAGTGCCTTGCGAAAGTATTCGGCCCCCTTGAACTTTTCAACCTTTTGCCACATTTCAGGTTTCAAACATAAAGATATAAATTTTTTATTTTATGTGAAGAATCACCAACAAGTGGGACACAATTGTGAAGTGGAACGAAATCTATTGGATTTTTGAAACTTTTTTAACTAATAAAAAAATGAAAAGTGGGGCGTGCAAAATTATTCGGCCCCCTTGCGTTAATACTTTGTAGAGCCACCTTTTGCTGCGATTACAGCTGCAAGTCGCTTGGAGTATGTCTCTATCAGTTTTGCACATCGAGAGACTGAAATTCTTGCCCATTCTTCCTTGCAAAACAGCTCGAGCTCAGTGAGGTTGGATGGAGAGCGTTTGTGAACAGCAGTTTTCAGCTCTTTCCACAGATTCTCGATTGGATTCAGGTCTGGACTTTGACTTGGCCATTCAAACACCTGGATACGTTTATTTGTGAACCATTCCTTTGTAGATTTTGCTGTATGTTTGGGATCATTGTCTTGTTGGAAGATAAATCTCCGTCCCAGTTTCAGGTCTTTTGCAGACTCCAACAGGTTTTCATCCAGAATGGTCCTGTATTTGGCTGCATCCATCTTCCCCTCAATTTTAACCATCTTCCCTGTCCCTGCTGAAGAAAAGCAGGCCCAAACCATGATGCTGCCACCACCATGTTTGACAGTGGGGATGGTGTGTTGAGGGTGATGAGCTGTGTTGCTTTTACGCCAAACATATCGTTTTGCATTGTGGCCAAAAAGTTCGATTTTGGTTTCATCTGACCAGAGCACCTTCTTCCACATGTTTGGGGTGTCTCCCAGGTGGCTTGTGGCAAACTTTAGACGAGACTTTTTATGAATATCTTTGAGAAATGGCTTTCTTCTTGCCACTCTTCCATAAAAGCCAGATTTGTGCAATGTAAGACTGATTGTTGTCCTATGGACAGACTCTCCCACCTCAGCTGTAGTTCTCTGCAGTTCATCCAGAGTGATCATGGGCCTCTTGGCTGCATCTCTGATCAGTCTTCTCCTTGTCTGAGCTGAAAGTTTAGAGGGACGGCCAGGTCTTGGTAGATTTGCAGTGGTCTGATACTCCTTCCATTTCAAGATGATCGCTTGCACAGTGCTCCTTGGGATGTTTGAAGCTTGGGAAATCTTTTTGTATCCAAATCCGGCTTTAAACTTCTCCACAACAGTATTACGGACCTGCCTGGTGTGTTCCTTGGTCTTCATGATGCTCTCTGCGCTTTCAACAGAACCTTGAGACTATCACAGAGCAGGTGCATTTATACAGAGACTTGATTACACACAGGTGGATTCTATTTATCACCATCAGTCATTTAGGACAACATTGGATCATTCAGAGATCCTCGCTGAACTTCTGGAGTGAGTTTGCTGCACTGAAAGTAAAGGGGCCGAATAATTTTGCACGCCCCACTTTTCATTTTTTTTATTAGTTAAAAAAGTTTCAAAAATCCAATAGATTTCGTTCCACTTCACAATTGTGTCCCACTTGTTGGTGATTCTTCACATAAAATAAAAAATGTATATCTTTATGTTTGAAGCCTGAAATGTGGCAAAAGGTTGAAAAGTTCAAGGGGGCCGAATACTTTCGCAAGGCACTGTATATAGTGTTTCTAACATGTTTGCTTAATTATTTTAAAAACGTGTGGGCCATTCTGCTCATTGAGTGCATTTGGTAGTTATCATTTGTTAGTAGCTGATTGATTCAAGTATGCCATCCAGCCATTTCTTGGAATAAGCCAGGGTGTTGGCTTCAACAACATGAGTGGGCATGTTCTCTAGTTTCCCAACCCTTCAGTTAAAGAAATGCCATCTATATTCAGTATTGTACTTCCGTGTCATTTCCTCATGTTTTCTCTGGGTCATGCGTCACCTTCAAAAGCTCGAGAGTACTTGCTCATGCTAATCGTTTTCATATTACACTTTGTGCTGCTTATTGGAGAAAGGCAAAAAATCATTATATGCTTTTCGAACATTAAACATACAGTGTGTCATTGTATCTTGTGGTACACCTGTTTTTAAAAATTGGTGGTTAAGATATTTCAGATTTCTTTCATACCCTTAAAGCAACAGGGAAAACGTGACTACCCGAAATGCCTTTTTGCCAAGTGAAAGTGTTTAAATTCACCACATGGGGGCAGCATTACTATTATTTTGAATCCTTTCTTACTGTAAGACTACATAGTCTCAGGAATATAGATAACAAGTCCAATCCCCTTTGATAACTGTAAAATGTCTACTCAGAAATGTAATTTCTCTTGTAGACTTCAAAGCTCTTCACTTTAGACATGAACTGGGTAAAGGATTTTCACAAGCTTTGATAGAAAATGCATCGACGTTTGGACAGATATGTATCCAAATGAAAGGCAAGCTCTTTAACTGCTGCAAAAAATATGTGTGTAGACATTGTTCATCAAAATGTTGTGCCTGAAGAATCATTTTCTTCAGGTCCACATTCATTGTATGAGCATATATATACAGTTAGCAAATGTATTCAGACCCTTCATGTGATGTCCTCTTTTGCAAAATTACAAAATGACACATGCACTAATTTTTAACTTAATATTTTATTTAATCCTGAATATACAAACTGAAGACTAATAAGATTAAGACATTACAGTACACGCCAGCAGAAACTGAAGAGAAAAACAATGAAATAAGTTAAGTCGACTGACTCATGAGCTGTTTTTGGTGGAAGCAATTTGAACCAGAGTACAGCCACAGTTAATTTTGTGTAAGTGTATGGCAACTTTGCACACTGGCTCGGCGCAGTTCTTGTCCATGCTCTGTGGCAGAGTTGCTTAAGGGGATCATGTATGGACAGCGGTTTTCAAGTCTTTACACAGGTCCTCAATACGTTTCAAGTCAGGACTTTGTGCTGCTCAAGGACGCTCACATTTTTATTCTCAAGCCAGCCACTCCAGTGTATTTTCTGGCCTTCTGATTTGGATCATTGTCCTGCTAAAAGGTGGATTTTTGTTCCATGTGGGAATTGAGCGTTTTGTTTCCAGTTTCATACAAGCCCCCTTTGTGTAGTGACTGGGGTGATGTTGACCAAGGGACACTTTTTCTCATGTCAGCGAATGGGGGGGGGGGGAGTCACATTTTCTTTAACTCTTTCTATGTCGCAGTTAATTTCTTGGGGACACCCTGGAACGATTTCCCTCTTGCCCTGATGTTCAGTGTGGAGGGAGAGGTTAATGTAGGCAGTGTCTGAGTGCCTTTCGCTTCTTAATGATCAGTTTCATTTTGCACAAAGAAATATTAAGGTTCTTTGAAATTTTCTCATTCCCCGATCTTTACCTTTATACACATTTCCTTGAGTGTTTGAGTTATTTTAAAATCTTGTTGGTCTTCAGGGTTGAATCCTTGCTTGCAATTCTATGCATGACTGAAGGCCTTAGGGTAGATTTATGCTGAAATCATGCGAACCTGCACAGTGTCCAATAAACTTGTGTTTTGTGAGGCTTGTTAAATTAATGTAGCTGCCTACAATTACTTTAGCTTTGCCACAACAAATAATATTAAATGTTATATTTACTATCAAATATTATATTAACTTTCTCTGTTTTGTTTCTTGCTTTATGTGGAGTAGGTTGCCATGTTAAGTGTCATAACTGGAAGCTTTAAAACAATAAAATGTGAAAACTGTAAATTAATACTTTTACAAGGCACTGTCCATCCACATTCATTTAGTAGGTAATGAAGGTATGATACAATTTAGAACTGATACATTGCACGATACAATTTATTTTTCTCTGAAGATATCATTATATAATATTTAAACTCCACTTAAAATGTGCTTATAATAAACAACTCTTGTGCCGCTCACTACAATGTTGTAAATGTATGGAAAAGCAACTCTTTGACATTGTTTTCCCTCTTGATTCCTGGATTAAATCCAGTCTTCAAATTAAACTGCTGCTACATAATAACATCCTTGTAGTGAGGAAGGCACAATGCGCGGGCTGACATTCCTGAATATACAATTCTGTTCCTACTGCAGATGTTGGTGAAAACACTCGGTCATGTCCCGAGACTGGGAATTTGCACTTTTATTCCTCTTGAAATTAGACATTTGCCAGGGATTTGATAAAGGGTTAGATATACTCATCCTTCTATCTTGTGGGCAAATAATACATTTTGCAAGGACAAAACTCTCCTATGATGAAAGCATATACAATTCTGGATGCACATTTATTTTTGGTATTCTTTTTTTAGGTATAGCAAGCATCCACTGTACAGCATGAGAGTCTACAGATTGCTTTTTATTGGTGAGATTAACCTAATAGTAGTCAAACATCGGAGACAGTCTGCTGTTGAAGGTTGCAATAACATTAAGTTAATAGACGGATCATTGGACCAGCAATCTCTGCATCTGTCAAAGTCATGTGTTGTTATTATTTGCTCAACACATGGCCTGTGTTTTTTTTTCCTAGTGGGTTAGTGTTAAGCACACTGTTGCAGTCTTAAGGTTGCTCTCATGGGATAGATTATGCAAAAAAAGTCAAAAGGACATTTAGATGGTGTATTTTCCTAATTATTCTCATTTTGTCCAACTTTGAGACATATAGTATGGTGGGAAATTGAAAAAAATATTTAGCTGAAACTGGGTAGAAAGTGCCTTTTTTTACAGCATGTGAAACATCTTCACTTAAAGCAAATGTAAATGATGTCATTGCCTTAAATAGTACAACAAAATAAATTAATTGACACAATCTCAAAATTTTACAAATTGTGATTTAAGCACAAAGTCATGTAGTTTGTGAAAGAACTGTAGAGTCGCCATCTTGTCACAAACCCCTGGTATCACCTAGGGCAAGAGTTTGCGTGAATTGCAATCTGAAGCGGTCCTTCCTGCTCACTTGTTACTGTAATGACTAATGTAATTTAATGTACGAGCGAATAAGTAAAGGTTGTGTAGCAGACATTTCACTGCAGAAACATGATCTGCGTGCAGTGTTAACAAGCAAAACTGCCTTGAAGTCGAGAGTAATATAGGTTTGATTCTATTGGATTTAAAGTGACGTATTCACAAGCTTGCTTGTTTGTAATGTAATAGGGCCACTTCACGTCACAGGAAGTTGGGTTGCTTCATTCTAAATCACTGAATATGGCTCTGTGCAAAACTGGAAACGTAGTCAATTTTGTGGGACGTAATTTGGAGGTTTTGCACATTACTGTGTACATTTTACTTTCATTGTAGTTTAAAATGCATTCCTCAATGCCGATTTTTTCTAACCCCAAAATATTAAATTAGCATTGCTGTTCCCCTTTAAGATGGCGAAGAAAACAGATTACAGAAAGTAACCAGATGCAGACAGTAAACATTGCTGAACAGCAGCTGGAAGTTAGTGTGTTACCAAAGTATTGGTAGGATATTCCTGTGAGACTGTTACCAAGACAACATATTACTTTCTCATAGTAAGAAGAATGATGCCATAGTGACCCCCAGCCCTGTCCAAAAAAAAAGCAATGCCTTTAAGCTAAAAGGATTTGCTGAATTGTAGGAGAGGACTGTGACTTTAATTTTCATGGTCTTGCATTCTGAATGACCACACTGTTGCATTGTTTCAAATGAGGAAAATCTGAGCTTTAGCAGTATGGGCGTCGTGGCACGACAAAGGACGACATTGTACAATGCATAGTCTAATCTGTTGTAATAGGGGCAACGTCAAATGTCAGGAAAAAATCTCATGGTTGTTGGTCTATATGTTGTGATTTGAGCTCTGGAAGAAATATGGTTTCAGCTGGATTAGGTTTGCTTAAGGTTTTGAAAATTTGTTTGATGATTAGTTTAGAAACATTTGTAATGTTGTGGTTTCCAATTTTAGATTTTAGAGCTTAATATACTGATTACAAAAAGGAACAGCTACTGTGTAAGGCACTGCCTCAGGGTTTTAGTTAGTATTTAATATCACTCTTCAGTGGATTGCTTCCAGCTTGTTAGACTTTTCCATATAAAAAAAAAAACATAGCACAAGCCATCCCATTTTGTGTTCAGTTTCAGTATGATGACACTGTATACTTGTCATACAAATCTGGGATCTGTTTTAATTAATTGTACCCTGTACTGTATTACATTGCAGTGTAATAACAGAAACAGCACCCATAATATGCCATGCAATTATGTGTTTGGTTTGTAGCTAATAGATTCTTTACATTGAACTGAGTCTGATTGTGTGGAGTTTAGAATTAAACGTAGCAAACTGGACAAAGAAGCCACCAATGAAATTATTGACATTCCAAATAAAAGGTTTTGTCTTTGTGCAGTACTTAAGTTCTCATTTTTATATAGAAGTATGTGTATTATCTTAAAAGTTAACCTTATAAAAGATAGCTGCTGACATTTTATTAGCATTGAATTTGATTAAATCTTTGGTCTTTCCTTTTTTAAATATATTGTATCCTACTGTGCCATTTTCAATTCCAAAATTTAGAAGACAGGAATGATGGAAAGCCATGTAGTTTATTTGATATCACAAGGAAGCACTTGTTGAAATCAGTTTTCAGTGCAAAGTATTCTGTGGCGAGTTCAAGTGTTATAGTTTCACTTGGAATTGCTAGAAAAACTTTTTTAAATGTATTGACATATAGGACAGTTTATTAACTTTTATGCTCCTCTTTTGTTTGTAATACCTTAAACATTCCCATCTGGGTATACGTTTTTTTGTTTTAATTCTTTCAAGACAGTGTAGCCTAATACTGCTGGGCTGGGATTTCAGTGGTCTTAAACTGAAAGTGAGTTTTAAGTTCAGAATCTGCATGGTACCAGACTGCACTCAAGGCTCTACATATAACAGAAGTAAGGGGATTACATAGCCTTTCCTAAGGAGGATCTCTTGAATTACTTTATCAACCTGACTTAAATGTTCCTTATTCTCTTACTTTATATTTACTTAAAAGTTTTATTTTTATCAGAAGTTGTTTATCATCCATTAGTTTGTGTTCACGCAGATCATCAGATACCATTTAGTGGTACAAATGTTCTGACTGAATTCAGAACCTTAGGGAAAAACATACCCCATCAACACATCATAGCTTTTAAAACACTTTTCACATGTGTTGTAGAGTACAGTATATACAAAATTTCCCATAATTTAGAACGCAAGGAAAAAAATTGTCCATTACTCTTTTAACAGAAACATGTTCTAAACTACAGTAAAGCTCATAAAGTGTTACTACTGGAGCCCTTAAAACATTTACACGTTTGACTGTAAATAGAAGTCCTGTTTATTTAACAAAATGCCCAAACTGGTACTGGCATGCAATAGTACCCTGTAAAACGTGAACTAAATATGTTAAAATTAAGTGGAAAATATGGTTCAACTTCCCAATTTTAAAAAAGAAACCCATTTTACAGAAACAATTTTTAAATAATTTGACTATTTTATTTTTCTGAATTGCAATTCATTACTTAATTGCACCTTATTTACCTCACCAAAATGCTTATTTTTTCTTTAGTATTCTATACCGACATTAAAGCTTAATACAGTTCAGTAAAACATGTCTTTGTCTTTATATTTTACTTACAAGAAAGTGCTTCGTTGGTCAGTATTGCTTTTAGCTTTTAGGAGTTCTAGGGGGATTCAGAAGGGATAATGCAAAACGACACCCTTGCAGAGTGGAAGTTGAGCTCTACGTTCTACTCAAGAAGAACATTGTAATAAGAGGAGTCCATTTGGCCCTAATTGCTTTTTTGGTTACTAGAAACTATATGATTTGAGGACTTTATCCTGCCATTTCTTGAATGAAGGATATAACAGCAAGGATAGACAGCTTGCTATTGACTTCCACCATTCCTTGTGTAAACTGTGTGCTTGCACTGTTGTAAGCAAGGAACATATCACTGTTATTAGTGATAATCCGTTTAACACTGTGTAAAATATGGTAGATGGCTCTGTCAGTGTGTTCATTTTGGAAGACAGTGTTTACAGTCCTCGTTCTTCCTGTGGTGCAGCACTGGTTGGTGGTTGTAACATCACAATGATTAACATTTGGTGATTAATGGGGGTGAAGGTATGAAAAAAAACAATGGTAAATCCAGATTAAAGAAAAAACAAGTTTGTATAGTCGTTTGAATATGTTGAATGTCATTAACTATGATGCGTAATGTCCTTTGGGAAAATATTCATCTTTCATTGTTGTGATAGTTTTATAAATTGTCAGGGTGCAGGTCAAAATTTTGAAAATAGCACTTTTATTGTGATTCACCTGCATAAAAATGCACAACACTCACTGCATATTTTATTTGTATGTCGTACAAGGTGATTCACATCATTGAATAAGAAGTTTTAAATTGGATTACAAAAATATTTTAACTAATTCTTTCTAAAATGTGTTTTTAGCTAAGACGTTTTCAATTAGTTTTTCAATCTCTTCTTTTTTTTCTTTTCCGATTTTTTTAAATATGATGACTTATGTAATGTACAATGGAACTTTTTCTGTTTTTTTTCTGTCTTTGGAAAAGTCTTATTTTTTCCTCTTCATCCAAGTCTTGGTAATAGTGCCAAGCTCTGTAGGATTCTAACCTCAAACATGCAAATTCAAAATTAATTTTAAAAGTACTTAAATTCACTTTATTTATTTTTATTAAATGAAAGAATTCGATGAAAGTAGTAAAAAAAATCCATTATTAGTATACAGCTTTTAGGTTTATACAGCAGGCCTATTTTAAAGTGAAAATTATTCATTAGACTCTGCTGCTCATATTGTATAATTCAAAAAAGTTAAATGTTAAACCAGTTTCAAATGCTCACTCAGGAAGTGTCCATTACACTACAGTGAAAAGAAGAATTAGTTTAATTGTTAAGTTATTTATTATTATTATTGTTTTAAAATATATTTTATTCTAAGTAATATGCTCCTAATTTATTACTTCTAAACAGTAAGGCTTTGTAACTGTTATGCTTAATTTCAGATAACCTGCTAAAATGATCATAAACATCTGATTCTATCTCCAATGCTGAACCGACGATTGCAAATGCCCACTAATTAACCTCCTAATACCCCTGTTTAGAAATTTGAGAAATATGCTCTTAGATTTTATTCCTAAATAACATTTTATCAATAAAGCCTTTATTACGGATTTCTGCTTTCTTACTAAGGTATAATTAACAGACCGCTAGTAAGCCTCAAGGTGGGAATGAGTAGGCTCATCTTCACAATGCTGCTTACTCCAAGTATTCGGTTATATGGAGTCTATAGCTAATACTATTTTGTACATAATAGTTAGAATAAAACTTGTTCTATTCTGTGTCAGCATGCGTAGGCTGCAAAGAAACAAGCTAAAGGTTTATTCCATACTGAAAAGAGAAGAAAGAAAACACATTTCGGCTGTGGAGCCTTCTTCGGGTGTGAGCCGAAACGTTGTGTTTCCTTTCTTCTCTTTTCAGAATAAAACTTGTCTGGCTTTATAAATATAGGGGATAGTCAACATAGAATTTAGGCACGGTAGTTCTTGTGTCGAAATTTACATCAATGAAGAAGGAGCTGCACTAATGGATACAAACAAGACAAATCATGTTGTAATATAATTTTACTAATGAGAGTTATTTGACAAATAATCCTAATACACATAAGTAAAAAGATATAAAAACACCACAAACTGACTCTGTAAACCAAAGACTAAAATTAAGTTATAAATTAAATGCTTTATTGAAACGATCTGAGTATGTTTTAAAAATATCAGCATTCATAGATTCACTAAAGGATTTGAGCATTGATTTCCACAGAAATTGTGGCACACATAGCTAGACTCGGTTGCCCATTATGTGAGAGCCTGTTTTTTTGGCACGGTAAGAAGACTTAAAATTTTCAGATATCAAAGCTGGACTGTAATCATGAAATAAGTTCTTCATTTACTCTGGAGTTAGAGCACTCTAGTTTAGAATTAAATAGGCGAATTTGAAAGTCTACTCTAAATTTCATTGGGTACCACTTTGAAAAGCTGGGAGTAACATGCTGATGCTGAGTTCTTTTAGTTAGGTGCACAAGCCACAAAATACTTCACAAACTAAAGCATATTTAGTACATTAGAAGGTAACTGAGAGGTCTAATCTTGATTAAATACAATCATTTTTCAATAGTTTAGCATCAGACAGCAGAGCAAGTATATTAAGTGAGCAATGTTTCGAACATGGAAGAAACACCCTTGCTGTGTACCTAATGTACACTTTGAAAAGTAGATAATGGGAGCCTACAGTACATGATATGGTACAAAGACATCACCTTAGAGTGTTTGTGTTCTGGCAAGATGGGATGGTAATTTATCACATAAATGCATGTTATGCATTTTGTGTATGAAAGAATGTCCAACAACCTTTTATTTTTCTCTTTCAGGCCGTCTCTATGCCATGCAGACAGGAATGAAACTTGACAGTAAAACGCCTGAATGTCGTAAATTTCTAGTGAAGCTAATGGATCAATTGGAGACGGTAAGGCTGTTTGTGGGGAAAAAAAAAACATCCTATTCTTTTGGTTATTCTGACTTATAAAAAGATGGAATGGACTTTTTTGTATCTACTTGGTCTTTTTGACCCCAAAGTTTCATCAAGCAGCTCTTGAAGGATCCCACATGATCCACATTCACAGCACACAACTCTGTGTCAAGAAACGTTTCCTAATCTCAGTCTTGCAACCTACAAAAGCATCCTTTCCTTTTGTGTCCCAGCATGGTTTTGATTAAATAGAAATTGTTTTAGTTGAGCTGGACAAAGGCTTTTCTCGATTTTGAGTAATTCATGGACCTGCTTTAAATAATGTCTGCTTTGTTCTTTCTATACAAAACAGGTCTGTACACCACATTTATAGATTTTTGTCAGGGCAGGGTACAGAAAACAATGTTTTACTGTAAGGAGAAAGATTTTACCAAAATAAATAAAGCATGAAAACAAGAGCAGTTCATGTAGCCCATCTAGCTTGTGTGGTTTTTGGGCCCTAACCAATGTGATGTTCTTATCAGTCGTAAAGAGTGTTAAGTGTTTGGGTAGTCAGAATGCTACATGCCACTTTTTCAGGTGATGATAGTGTAGAAAGAACTTAAAGATTTTCAACAGTTTGAAAATAAAATTGTGCTTCTATTTATATTTAGTTTGTAAGTTATGTTTTCAGGTACATTTGACCTTTTGTTTGTATTTAATGATATTTTCCTGCTGTACCTTCCTTCTCTGAAGTCCTTGAATTAATCCCTGTGCTTCCAGTGTTATTTCTACTTGTAGTAACAACAGATTTGTGATAACTAAGTGATTTGATATGTTAACTCCTACAGACATATTCTTCACTAACAAACATAGTACTGTATTCTAAATAGGATCTTATTTGTACATTGTACACTTTTAACTGTATGTACTAAGGTTGTTTGCTATTTTATCATTTCACCTTCATTGTCTATGATATGAAAGTTTCAAAATAAAAATCTCTTTTTTAGTTAGCTTTTCCAAGCTGTTTCCCATTTCTTATTTACCATTGATTTTGCAACCTGCAAGTTACACTGTAACACTCATCTGCCACATATTTCACAAGTATTTAACATTTACTTTAATTACATCTAAATAAAAAGGTTACAGATATACCTCAGTTTTCATAAGGGTTACGTTTTGTATAATGTTACTGTACATAAGCCATAATTTACATAAGAACAAACTCTTATACAGTACATTCATACTTACAGCTGTTATTATTACAAAAATAATAACTTTACAGTACTGTAATACACAATGGCAACATTATGAAAATGTACTATGCAGTAGTTTAATATTAAAACTGTGTTCTTGAAAAGTACTTGTATAGTGCTTTTCACAGCATTAGTGCCTTTCATATCACTAGAATGCATTTCACGCTAAAAGGGTAAAACTGCAAATACACAGTGCAAATGCACACATAAAACGCAATGGGAAACGACACTGAGGCTGCACGTAACTTTTTGCCTGAAGTCATATTTATGTAAGTCGGGAACTACCAGTAATTTACCATTTCTAATGGTTGCTTCTCCTGTTTTGGTGTCATCAAACTACTTGACTAGTTAACTTTGCAGGTTCTGAACTGGGGTGGGGAGTGGAGAGGGCACAAGCCCAGAGAACCAGAATCCATTATAGTATAAATGAAGATGAGCTGCTGCCCCAATACAGATACAATACTCCGATAGTGGCATAACCCTAGTTCGAACCAGCAGAATAAAAATGAAAAGAAGAAACTGATTTTTATTTCCAGTTACATTTCCTTTGCACGAAAGTAATCATTTAAGGAACAAGTAATAGGTTTATTCCATGCTGAAAAAAAAAGAAGAAAGAAAACACAACGTTTCGGCCGTGGAGCCTTCTTCAGGTGTAAAGCCTGAAGAAGGCTCCACGGCCGAAACGTTGTGTTTTCTTTCTTCTTTTTTTTTCAGCATGGAATAAACCTATTACTTATTCCTTTGCAGCCTACGCATGCTGATGCAGCTACCCACCTGAACAAGTAAACATTTAAGAGATGTACTGCACACATCTTTAGAAAGCAACCCTATGCCTGTATGCATTGAAAGAGTTCCTCCATTATAAATTAGAATTTAATTTCTATTTTATTTCTGACGCACGATACATGGTAGATCTGCATTCTTTTTGTAGATCAAATATATATATTTGATACCTATTATCTGCTATTGCTTTATATAGGAAATCAGTGTTTGTTAAGCCTAAATTAGATGCAATTCAGTATTTTGGCAAGTTCTAATGTCAAAGTGTGAAATAAAGTTTGACCTCAAAGTGATTTCTTTATTATACTTTTTAATTTTTCATTCATGAGCTGTTTGTTACGCATCAAAAGATGTATACTTTTTTAAATTCACCTATAGTTTAAAAATAACAGTTTTGACAATTAAAATAGAAAATATTCCCAAATAAAGGAGTTACTGTACTGTTGGATCTTTTATCTGTACTTGCAAATATTTTGTCATTTCAAATAATCGGGGAAAAATCTTGAGATTAAATGGTTATGGTTTAAATAGCAGGTGAAGCATATCAATTGTTATGCTCATTTGCTGTGATTATGATTTCAACATTTAAAGGGAGTACCTTTAGTGAGAGACATTTTTATTACCATAATTAGACATAATAAGCAATTTCCACCATTTGTACCTCTTGGCAGAATTTCCTTTTGAATGTTCCTTTTTCACATAACAGAAAAAAAGGTTAAGTATTCTGAGACTAAACCCAAAATGCAACTGACTGACTTTCCAGTAATGATTTAAAACTTTCCACATTCATTTTTAATAGCTTTATGTTACTTGTAGTGTTTTGTCTCTACATGGCCTAGAAATATGCAGTTTTAACAGATTCATCCTATAATGTTATACAGTATATGTAGGGCCATTTTATGGAAGACGATAATCCCATTTCGAATGATTGATGGAATGCATCATTGAAACATACTTTATACTTTAAATCCAGAGTGATAATTATATTTTGAAAGCTGTGTGTATATTTCTTTAGAAATCAAGAGTCGCTTCAAACACTAGAACTCTGGTGCCAAAGCTCAGAAAATAAACCATTGGTAATCTTTGTATGAATGCTATGCTTTTGATATTCTGGCAATAAATGTCTTTCTGTCTACACTGCCAGGTACGTGCACTTTAAATGTCCTGACATTTGATTATTTTAAAAGGTGGTATGGTACAGAAATCCTAGGAGATACTGTTTCTTCTTAATAGTAGGGTATGGTACTGCTTTACAAGAAGTTCATTCTATGTCCTGGAAACACCTTAGTGATGTTGTTTTCTTTTCATCCAGTCAGGGAAAAATCTACAATACTGCAAACACAAATCCGGGTTTCTGAATAATTTAAGGTTTACTGCATTGAAGAGAGAAAAAAGGACCACTGCACTTAGTTTTAAATGGGTCCACCGTATCCAATAAAATATCGCTGCACCTTTCATTACTTTTGTTTAATTATTAGAAAACATTCATAATTATTAGGAATTATACAGTAACTCACCAGCATAGTTGTAAAAGTTAATCCGAAATGTATTTTTTGAAAATTTACCTAGGTGCAAATTTTATTTAAAAATGTTTTTATTGATCATAAATGTTTTGATTAGTGCATGCACTTTAATTATATCATGCGTTATTTTCAGGCACACTTCAGAATTAAGCGACATTGATAAGTACGATGTTCTGGATTTTCAAATTGTGACATTAAATGCGCCTTATGTCAGGTGTTAAAAAAGCAGACTAAGAATGCCGGCTATGCAAAAACCAAACCGCAGTGCAAATATTTACTTAAGTCAGAAGAAGTTTATTTTTTAAAAATATTATTTTTCTGTTAGCAAAGTATCCGCTAAATTTTTTCCTTTTTTTATATCTGAATAATGGGCAGTACTGTGCATGGTAATTGCATGTGCACACAATAAAGCCCACAGATCTTACGGTATTTGTAAAACTGGTGGAAATCGTTGTATACATTTTAAAGTAATGCCAATATACCATCATTAGAGCTTTTCTGTGATTCAGCACTCAAGGTTGTTGGCCCTGTGTGCCATGTTGTATTGTGACACTCCTGCTGTAATCCTAAGTGTGTTCACTCTCTCTTTTCCTGATGAAGAGCTGTGACGGTGTTGCACTGTGACTGAGACAGGACAACATTTGTTCCTTTTTTTGCACATAAACATAACATGACACCTACACATAGGTATGCAGTGTTTGCTCTGGATATTTTGTTGTAGTCTTGTCTTAAAAAAACTTTTTGTCTTAGTTTGTCTTAAAAAAAAAAGGATGCAAGGTGTAGCCATTTATAAGGTAATACTGCATCCATGTATAATGTGATATACAAATATGAATTCTCAATTATGCAAGGGCAGAAACGTGTTTATAATTACATAGTCTCTCATATTTGCCCATACTCAATATCTGCCTTCATCTGAACAAGACACTGTCACGTGTTGAAAGAGTGAACTAATGTAGAATGTTATTGCTGATGATTGCCAGAAAAAAGCACAATTGTTACTAAGTGTGCTACAGACTTTTATATCTCCAGTACATTATTAAAAGGAATGTGCATTTAATTGCAGCAGTTTAGAGATTTTTCATCTTTTAGTGTTTAGTGCTTTAATTATCTGGACAATACTTTTTATTCTTCATTTCTTTTATCATAAAAGGCTATTTAAGCAGTTGTACATTGTAGTATGATTAGTTAATGAACTGGAGTTACAGTGTCGTGCAATTGTCTTGGAACATCAAAGTCAAAACTTAATTTTTTGCTGTTCAGTTAAGAAATTTATAGTAGTTATCATTAAATTAATATGGGTGTTAAATACAATATACAATTTATTTTGGGCAGTTCCATTCAGTTATGTTAAATTGCCTATGAATTTGTTTACACCTTGGATTACATAGAAGATTTTTTATTCTGTTTCAGTTAATCATTTTCATTGCAAAAATTTGGTCGTCTAAGTCATTTTGATTTAGTACAGCATTTGTACATAATCCACTCTATTTATTATCTATTTATTTCAACCCATTAGAACGTAGGAAAATAGATGAGGAACATAGGTTGGGTACCTTTTTTCCTTTATTTCCTGAAAAAATAAATTTTAAAACAGTATGAAGTTCTGATATGGAAAAATTAAACATCTCAAATTTTGTACATCCACTGCTCATAATCTTTTTACTGTCACAGATACCCAGGTGCTCTTAAAAAAGAATATTAAATCATTTTTCACCTTTGAAGAATGAAACATGACTTCTAAATCACATTTAATATGTGGTTGCTGTGGTTTGCAAATGGTCCCATTTTTACATTAATAAGTACCTACAGACACATTTGCTAACCAGAGCCCCACATTTTTTCCGTGTTTAAGTGTGTGGAAAGATGGGGGTCATGAATGATGCATACATTGAAGGGGAAAAATAAATACTTTTTTTCCATTTATATACTGGGAATTTTAAGAATACTTTGGATTCAATTAAGACTTGAGAATTTGTTTTGGTTGCCATGATGAGTGGTTGATATATCATATCAACAGAACATCCCTGCTGCCAATAGAGTGGTTCCGCAGTAGTTATATTATGTGGAAACGTCTTCAGATAAGTTTGTTATAATTTTTTTTAAGCTTTAGGTGGAAGCTGAGTGATATTGAAATAATAACGCAGTGATTCTGGGTCTGTAAAAGACTGGCTTCCATTTTCATTTGTGTATTTGTTTTTTTTTATTATTTCCAAAGGAAAAAAAATGGTTTTAAAAGTTTAAAATTAACTCCTAGAAAAATGTCTCCTGATATCACTGCCCATGATAACATTTATTTTCAGAGAAGTCTCCCAATTGTATGTTTGGTGTTTCTGCCTTGTGTTACTCTTGTAAATGCTTTTCTAGCAAAAGGGTGTGAAAACATGTACTCCCTGATAAAAGCAAGTTAGTGCTTACCTGTTATTCATAAAGGAAACCCATTAGGAGAGTGTTTTCAGAAAGAGAACCCTTTGTGTCAAGTATATGTAACCTCGCAGTGTGCAATGTATAAACACTGCAAATTAATTGGAAAGAAAAATGAAAACCTGTGTGACCTTCCACTGATCAAAGAACCAGTGTTCTTTCTGTTTGTGGCAATCTGGCACTGCCCTCCCTATTGTGTTTAAAAATAAACACCTGTCCTCCTGCCAGAGTTTTACTGTTCTGTAATCTGATGCAGCTGCTTTCTGTCCATTTGTGATTACATTTATTCATTTTAAAACATTATTTTCCTATGTGCCCACTACAGGGTTGCTTTCTTGATAGATATCTTCTTTGATACTATTGTTGTTTGGATTACTTTTCTCGGAGAAGTACCTTTTTATAAGGCTGAAGGGCATAATTTAAAAATCAACTTATTTATCCGCAGTGTAGTTACTGTGGCAGAAACTAAAATGAACTACAAGAATATAAAATAGTTTGGTTAGAATAACAAAATCGGTATCATTGGCGTTTCCATTTTGTGGATAAAGGCCTCAATTGTATTCAGAATGCTAGCTTCAGGCTAAGGTCTAACCTAAGCTTGTTCTTTAGTACCCACTTGGTAATCACCTAAAAATTGCTGTTGACAATTAGAATGTCAGCTTCATCTCAGTACAAAGATGATATATGTTGTACCTCAGTGTAAAAAGATACAATAAAAGCCATGATGTTTCCATCTTAAACTATAATTTTATTTTGATGGAATAATTAGCCTTTTCAGTTGCCAGAGTGCAAAGCAGAACACATAATCCAATTTCTTTCTTTTCTGTTTCAGTACCTTATAGGCAAGAAATAATCACATTCTTCACATTGTCCTCTATCCCTTTATTTGCTATTTCTGTATATGTTTTTTCTGGTGGTGTCTATCATGTTTTTCCATCTCTCAGTTGATTCTTGTGATTTGGATTAAGGGTCTTATTGAACAATGTTCCACACATATGAAGGTGCTCATTCAGTTTTCTAGAAGAGGTGATGTCTTCTGTAACTGCATTTTAAATTTGGAACGTGTTACAGTGACAATGAACCTTTGAAGATACTACATGTGACAGTTTCCTAGTATTGCATATTGTACTGGGGCCTAAAGTATTTTTTTCTAAAGACCACTTTTTATCTGTAAAATGTATGAAACAACCTTATAGCCATTAAATCATTCTAACAGTTTACTTTCCTTCTTTTAAATATGTTGCATGAGAACCAATTAAAATGTAAGTAATGTTTCATTTAAAATTTGGAGTTCTTCCTTTGAATAAGATTTATCTTATCTATCTTTATTGAATAAGTTTATCATAAGTAGTTACTGTACCTTTTACTGTCTACACAGACAATTGTTCACTATGTTATCAATATGAATGATAAATGAGAAGTACTGACTAAATGTATTATGAAAACACAATTTTAATATGTAAATCTTCATATTTAAAGGGCCATTTCCTTCACATAAATGTGACTTATGTCACATTTAAATAAATGTCCCAAGTTTTTGGATTGTTTTAATTCATGTAATTGAGCCTGGTTACCATGTTTGATATGTCCCTTGTACTGTAGGAAGTCAGCACACTTCCTCTTAAGTTTTCACATTCTTTCCCATTGCTAAATACAAATGATGTACTGTGTAATGTATTATGTTTTTTTTTTTTAAGGAGCCTGAAATTTCATTAAAAAGTGAACAGTAACTCTATTCACAAGTCTTGAGTCCACCTGTTGAAATGTAAGCAGTATTATTTGCTTTACTGATTTTACAGGGAAACCTGAAGCTTTCTGGTAGACTCTTAACATCTTAGAAAGTCTTACTCTGTCACAGTGAGTTGGCTTACTGAAGCACTTTTTTGGGTTCCAGCCACTTCAAACCATTGATACACACAATATGGGAGTCCCGCTAATTTAGCGTATGAAAGGAGGTGGTGGTCACTTAAGCAGAAGAAAACGTGTCTAGGGGTTTCAGACCACACAGTCTCCCATAAAAGGGTTTCTTTCTCAATAGTCTTCTTTAGATATGGTACAATAAGCTTTCTCTCAGCACCTTCTGATTCACTGAATTGAGAATCCAAAGCTCTTGCATGCATGTCTTTGAGAGAATATACTGCAAATGTTTTTAAAGGCACAATCATGCTTTTTATGACACAGATCTGTTTTGATCTTTTTATTTTCTTGTTAAGGATTCTTCCATTTAAAGTGAAATTGTGGAATATTGCATTTGCATAAGAATGCATGAATAAGTTAACCATCCACTGTGCCTTAATATTTTGACCTGTGATTGTTTTGAAAGCTTAACATAATTTCAAGTATCTACTGTTAAACGTCTCTTATTTTCGTTTAATCTCTGCACCTAAGATATTCATGGTAGAAAATAAAATCTGTGTGTAAATGTTTTAAAATTATACGTTTTTGACACGAAAAGGTGCTTTTTATATGGATTTAAACTTGATTGTTTTGGGTAGGAATAAACATTTCCTTGTCGTAATTGTTACATAGATGATGTGTTGTAATGGTAATGATTTAAGGTTTTTCTTTTATGCAGATTGATATTAAATAGAAACTCCAAAGCATCAGTTATTGAGTATTTCCTTGATAGTCTTTGTATGATGATAACAGATACAAAATATTCACTCTAAATGATTCCACAGGATTCATATACAGATATCAATGTAATATTAAACACATTTGCTTCTCAAAATATCCAAATGGTTTAATATGATTTAACTGCTTTTCAAAATGTTGTATTCAAACAGAAAGTTTACACGATTTCTAAACATCACTTGTAGTTTGGGAGATGAAACTCCCTTGCTGTTCTCCTGGGGACTAAATGGCATCATAGAATGTGATCATCTGTTTAGTAGTTGAGCAAATGTAAAATAAAATAATTGTCGAAAACAGTATAACAAGATTGGTTATGTCTGTTCTATGATGTGGTTTAATACTTTGAGGGGAAGGAAGTAAGTTCAGTCCTAGTCAGTACAGGGATGGGGGAACTCCAAGGAAAACTAGGCTGCTGTTATAGGTGGTGTTGATGGACCAGAGATCTTAAACCAAGGTTTCCACTGGATCCGTTGTATACTGGGGCTACTGTGCATCACCCAGATGTGTGGGTATTTTAGTGGTAGATGAAGTGGATCAGACTGTATATGTACACTGCTTTTGGATACAATGCAACATTTAAATGTAAAGAATTATTAATCATAATTACTACTGAAACTCTGAGATGACATGCAGATGCTTACATTTCTGAATTGTTTTAATAACTCCAAGAATTCCCCAGAATACAACGTTTTGAAAAGTGGTTAAATCATCTGATGATTATATTTAATAGTGTATTGATACTGTAAATGAGTAATAGAAGTAATATATTCTCTGTAAATATAATAATTTATTTTCAAGGTTATGAAGTGCAATAATCAGATTGTTCTAGTCAGTAATTTATTATTGTCCCTCACCTAGAAACATATAGCTCCTAGAAACCAGCTATAAAGTGACATAACACTGTGATGTGATCTTTAATTTAACCGGATCAACTGTGGATTGTGCATTGTGAAGTACAAAAAAGCCTCATATTCATGTTCCAGTTATCATCAGAGAACTTCCAGATTTACCTATTAATAATAAAAAAAACTTTACAGTTATGTGTAATAGTGCTGTGCCATAGTACGCACAGTACGCTCACCACACATCAGCTGTCAGTGGGGAGGAGAGCAGAGTGATGAAGATAATTCATAGATTATTAAGAGGCCTTGATGGGTAAAGGCCAATGGGAAATTTGGGCAGGATGCCAGGGTGACACCACTATATGTTTAGAGAAACACCCTGGAATTTTTAATGACCACAGAGAGTCTTCCAGCAACAACCTTAGTTTTTCCCAGTTGGTCTCCAGTCCAGGTACTGACCAGTCTCACACCTGCTGAGCTTCAGTGGGTTGC
Source organism: Lepisosteus oculatus (assembly GCF_040954835.1). Classification (NCBI taxonomy): domain Eukaryota; kingdom Metazoa; phylum Chordata; class Actinopteri; order Semionotiformes; family Lepisosteidae; genus Lepisosteus; species Lepisosteus oculatus. The sequence goes on along the minus strand of NC_090697.1, from coordinate 19,311,259 downwards.
CAGTTGTGAGTTACAGGATGATATGGCTGCTGGTTACATCTTACCGTATTTTATTTTGTAATTATTTTGGAGCGAAGCAATGCTGCATATTTGTTATTTTAAAATAAATGGATTTAAAATAACAGATTTGTTGGCCGACTGTATTTGGACAGGAACTCACAACATGAGGGAAAAAATAATTAATAATTTATTTGTTGCTAGGAAAGCTGTTCAGACAAAGGGTGGTTAAAAAATAGGAGTTTTGCTTTGAAGTCATAAAAAATGACATCACCTATTGTGACAGTGTCAGTCACTATGTCCACCGATGACACACCAACATGGAGGCGGGGAAGACAATGAACATGGCCCACAGAGTGTTTTATTTACTGTTATTGGAGAGAGAGAAACCAGGATTTTTGGTATATAATAATAGGGGAAAATAGGAAAGTCTTCTTTGCTGTTCTATAGCTTCATAACAAACAGCGAAAGAAGCTAAAAATAATGTTAAATAAAACCAACAAACAGGGAACCCAATCCAGGTTAGCTTTAAGTTTCTGAGGTTGTGTGGTAGCCCCTTTTCAATACAGCTTTTCAGCTCTTCTCATGTTCTGTCTCTCTCTACACTTCTCTCGTGAGGGTCACACAGTTGAGTTCATCCGTCTGGTCTGAATTGGCTGTAGATCTACCCCCCTGCTAATACACCACACCCTGCTGATACAGCTACAGTATAAATCAAAGCGTCTTATTCCAGTAAAGTATTAAGATATTTAATCACTGTTTTTTCTGATTATTCTGTGTTTTTTTCCCATATTTATATTGTTCCTTAGCAAAAGCAGCTTCAACAATGATTATGTGAATTCGGGAATTCTGTAATACCTGTATTAAGTACATAATAATAAACCAGTGGACTTCTGTAGCATGGCACTGCACTATTGAAATATCGCATTTCTCTACTAGTATTTTAAAAAACCTTTTTTAATCATGGCCAAAGACCCTTTAAGAAGGAACAAGTCTTAAGCCAAACACATTTTTGACAACACAGAAATACAGAATATTTGAATTCACAAATTTTGAATGCAAAAGTAGACAGTTTCATCAGAAACCGTCCACAGCCTTGAAGCTGGTTGCCACAGACAGGTTTGAACGCACAAACAGTTCATCACACTTGTAATGCACATTTGCTTGTCCGGTGGTACAAAGAGCAGTTAAGAATTGTGAAATGATCAGATGAATGCTCCTTTACTGTTGTCTTAAGAAACGGACATGTGCACAGGTGCCATTCTAAGGAAATCTTTCCACCAAACCAACAGCGAAGGGTTCCGGTAGTTCTGTAATGTTTTGGGCACATAATTTCTCTCATAATTTCCTAAGTAGTATACTTCGTGTCTACTGAATGGTCATCTTATCCCTTCTTGCCTAAACCAGCTTGTTTTAGATATTCTGGGATAACACCTCTATTAACTGCTTATGAGTTAATCAACTTTCTCGTGTATGTTTGATCCCTCTTACAGAATTCCAGACACTGGTTGATTTTATGACATGGCTCATAATAACCGTACTGGCCACACATAGTGGCCCAACGTTCCTATACATCGGTGTTTCCATTCTTATCCACTTCTTGTATTATGTACTTTTTGTAGGACCTCTAAATTCTGTGTTTCTTTGTTGTTTCAGATGAAAAAGGAGTTAAGTGACAGTGAGTCCATTTCTCAGGAGATTGTTGGAAACGCCCACATTGAAAACTATGCTATAAAAATGTTCCTCTATGCAGACAATGAAGATCGATCAGGGCGGTTTCACAAGTAAGGCTATGCATTTTCTTTTAATAAGATTTTGGAAAATATGTTGAATGTTTTACTTTGAAGATTTAACCTCACCTGAAAAGTAATGTCAGGTCTATCACTGTAGACTTTACTGGATGACCAAGGTGCTGCTTTGCTTGAACTTAAGTGGGCATACTGTCCCATTTCAAAACTGTTATACTATCTATAAAACTACGGATTAAATACTTTTTTTTTAAAGTTCATACTAGTATAAAGTATAAGTATAATGAAGACTGATAGGGACGGCTGGCAATGCATTGTAGAAACCGCTCCGCTTCGCTATGGAGTCTGCCGATGATGATGAGTATAATGTAAAGTATAAAGTGATATATACTATATCACAATATTATTGAATGACTTATGTGTGTAAGTGAGTTGTATTTTAATGCTGGTTGCTTTAGTCCTTTTAAAAAAAAACTGTTCACTTGTAATTCAGTGCCGTGCAAAAGTATTTTATACCCTTCCTACGATATTTTATTTTGAATAAATTACAAAATGATTCATACATAATGTTGATTGCTTAAAAATTCAGATCCCTGAACTCAGTATTTAGTGGAAACATCTTTAGCAACAATTAAAACAAGTGTTTTTTTTCTAGTAAGTACCAGATTTGACCCAGTTTGGTACTATCACTGTTTTTAAGGTTGTGCTGACTGTGCTCACAGGAATATACAATGACTTCTATACTTTTTGTACCCTTTTCCTGATTTGCACTTTTTCAAGTGACTTTATTCTTGACTTGCTATGAAAGATCCTCCGTCTTTAGATTGAGTCTTTGCTTGACATTCAGTACCCAGCCAATGAATCTCGCAAAGACAGGATTTATTCTGAAATCATGAGATGTTATTGCACATGGAGGCCACTAAACAAGTCTGTGGCCCCTGAATGTAATTTTGTACACCTGTGTATATTTATACAATTATGACTCTTGTATTTTTCTATCATGTTCATAATCTGTTTGCTTCTTTTTGCATTTTTCTTTGCACGTGGAACAGGTTGTGTATATAACCAATATTAAAATGGAACTGCAACACTATTTTGGATTACGAAAGAAACGTGTGAACCTACAATTTGCATCACAAGATAGACAAAATCTCCAGGTTTGCACTGTACCATATTCTACGATTCAGAACGAAGCACATTTAATTGGTATTTCAAAGCGTCATGAATGCTAGCTTTAATGCAACAATATGTGAAACCTGTGCAAGGAGCTGAATATGTTTGTAGCACACTGTATATAAAATATTTTCAGGAACACTTAAGGAATAGTCAAATTAGATTAAATACAACAATCATATTGATTCTTACAAAGACCATTAGAAGCATTTCTTATTAATCGGAGATCATACGTGAACCTGTGGCATTATTTAGGTTAAGCAGTTGTAAGCAGGAGAGTGTCAGAGGAGCTGCAGTGTGGCCAGCATTTCAGAGAAGGGATTAGGATATGTATTTTTGAGAGACTTGATAGTTTAGATAAATTTTGAAGGTAAATGAGACCATGATTGGCAGACAGTTGTGGCAAGGTGGCACAGAGGTTAGCAATGCTGCATCGTACAACTTGGGCCACAGGTTAAATTCCTGGGGTGCTCTCTGCATAGAATTTGTATGTTCTTCCCGTGTTTGTGTGGGCTTCCTCCAGTTGCTCCGATTTTTTCCACAGTCCAAAGATGTACCGGTAGGCTAATTTTCTTCTGTGAAAATTTGGCCTTAGTATGATTATGTGCATTTGTGTCTGTGTGTGGTCTGCAATGGACTCCTGTCTTGCGCCAGTTGCTTGCCAGATGAGACTCCAGCTCTCCCTTGACCCAGAATTGGATAATGTGGTTAATAAATGGATTGATGCATTGGCAGACAGTGTATATAAGCCCGGCAAGGAGTATATTTTATACATTCACCGTAGAAAAAATATTAGGAACTCCCAGTGAATACCTTGAGAAGCTTGAAGAAGAAGTGGCATGTATTCCACAAGATTGGTTTTTCAGTATTTGTGAAAGTGAAAGGTGTGTCAGGGACCCCAAATCGACTATAGTATGCTGTCTCATTTGATCTAAGATTGCTAATATTCCCCGAAAAAGTAGACAGACTCCTCTCAAGCTCAGTTGTTCTTCATGCTGGAAGCAGTGACATTGACATAAACAGTAATATATAACAAACTCAGAAGCCTTGGCGATAAACTAAAGAACAGGACTACATCAGTGTTTTTTCAGGAATTGTTCACCGTTCAAAGATGAACACTTGGAAATGTTTAATTTGTAAACACAGCTGAGCACTTGAAAGCTGACATCTTCTTCAGCACACCATGATCACTGCAAACCTTTCTATGGCAAAGGCCTACTGAGGAGGTGTGATTAAATATATCTAAATAAAATTGGGACCCATTGACGAGGGCTAAAAAACATTTTAGCTAAAATGGAAGAGGAAGAAAGAACATCTTCAAGGGAGATCCACAGAGAACAGTTCCTAAAAGAGAACCCCAGGAAAAAAACAAAAAACAAAATAATTAGTTTTACCTGAATGCCAAGACTATGGGGTAAAACATACAAAATATAGATACTACTGTTTAGCAGACACTTACAATATAATTGAAAGTGATAGATAAATTGGAAGAGGTGGAATTAGAGAAATATACAGCAAAGAGAATATTCAGGCACAAGAAATCAACATGTTGCTCTGATTTACAAAACAACATTCAAATGATGTGGTATTAGCAGTATGCTACAGGTGACCCAATTCAGATATTATAATAAAGTAATATAGTATGTATAATAGTGATGTACAGTGTATATAAATAAAGAGGTAGTTATGGGAGACTTCAACTTTTCCAATACAGATGGGGAAAGATCTATAAGAATATTGGTAGAAAAAAAAATGAAATTTTAAATATGGTTAATGATAGTTTCCTTACCCAGTCTGACAGAGCATCTACAAGAGGAAATGCTTGTATAGATGTGATCTGTTCAAGCAATCAAGACAGAGTGAGGCATAGGTAAGAGACACATTACAGAACTGTGGTCATAGATACTGTAGGATAGATATGAAATCACTGGAATGTGCAACAACAGTTTAAACAAATTCTTCTTGAATCACAGAACCAATTTATCTTAAAGGTGCAAAAAAAACAAATCACAAATGGTTTAACAAATCAGTTAAGAAAAATATGAAATGTAAATACCAGGGAAAAGGTGATTTATAAAATGACTGAAATTAAATGAATGATGTTGTATTTTCTGGTACAGTTGGTAAAAATGGCAAGTTAGCAAATTATACCAAAATAGGTATATTGGCGAACACCATAGAAGCAGTGAAAGGAAACCTAAAAATATTGTAAATATTCAAGAATAGGCATATACCTGGTAGAAGATATTTAATGTAGGTACAGTAAGTACAGGCATACAGGCAGCAATGACATGAACTAGCATCAAAAAAGGGAAAACACTGAAGCTGAAGACTGAGGCTGATGGCTACATTTTTCAAACCTTTCCAAAAGAGTTTTTTTTTTTACGAAAAGGGTATTTATAACAGCAACACATTGCCTACCATTGAGAAAGTCTACTAATTTTCCATTTTAGGTTTCTAACTTTTTCCTAGGTGACAGAAAAAGGATTCCACAATTTTAAGCAGGCATTTCATAATTATGGCCAAGTGAATTTCTAGGTTTCTGACACTGGCAAATGGCAGCCTATAACAGTTTCCAAAATGAAAAGCCAATCTTCAAAAAAGTTTTATGTTTAAAAGCCAACCATTGAGAGCTCCATCGTATTGGCATGCAACTGAAGGTTGTTCAAGTAGGTGCTGCGTTACAGTGGTGGATGAAGTGAGTTCCCTTTGTAAGAGAGAGTACATTACCTAGAAAGTAATAGAGTGACATACTGCCTTTTGTCAGCTGACTTGGAGAAGACAGTTGGTCCAGTTGAAAATATTTTGGGATGCTTCGGGATGAAAAGCAATATAGAAATACAGGGTATGGTAATAATTGTAAGAGAAAGGAATGTAAGATAATAGGTTGTGGCTGTTCAGAACTTTTCATTGTGTAAGTTGTGATAGCAACAGAAGATGATCTAGCTGATGAAAGCCCAAATCCTTTTAAGATTCAAAGGCAATTCCCAAATGAATCCTCCCCTAAAACTGCAGTAGGATGCTTCTTAGATATTCTGCTTGACATAGTAAGATAAAGGTCCCTAATTGACCTGTGAATGGGGAGCTGGATTAAGAACTTGTTAATCACTGGAAAACAAGAGACGCATTGTAAGAGGGAGTGTGTCAGAATAAGAGTACTGGCTTAGGTCTAATGAGGGTCATTTCTCAGAGTCATGACCATAATGTATGTAAATAGCCATAGGCTAACTGTGAACTTTTTAAAGATGCTGACCCCGGAGTATCTTGGGTCTAAATTGATGAATGGGGAGAAAACACAAAGGGTACAGTGACAAGACATTACAGCACCAAATTAACTGCCCCACATAAAAACCAATGAAAACGAGTTAGATTTTCACCCTGCCTGATATAGGTATAGAGACTTTAAATTCTCATTAGAGAATAATCTGCATTATTGGACCCATGTTACATTATTTTATAAGCTTCTCCAGTGTTCTGTGTGACATTTCTACAACTTAACCACTAACTCAAAGGCAAGTTAACTTCTCAATGACTCTTGATTTGAAATGCTGCATTGTCAAACATGGTTCTACAGAACTACCAATAACTATTTTAAGACTATTAAAAAATGACAAATATGTCTGCATGTTTAGTTTTCATGCATTTTAGTGCATTTTAAATATCCCTGGTCTTGGCATCAAAACATTTTGGGGGGTGTTGGCAGACAGATGATAAGTGTACCAGTGTGATTTATTAATGTTAATTTCACTTTAAATGCAAATAGGCAGTGACATCAAAATTTCATTCAAAATTTGTGATACTGAATTTTAGGTTTATTTTCAAACATGGGTGTGTTCTGGTAAGAAGTAATGGAACTGCTGGCACAGGATAACTGATTCCATTCCCCATAACAACTGCACAAAGGCCTTATTGATCCTCATAGGACACACCAACAAAATAACTTTTATAGACCAAATTGTGCCAAGTGGTAACACAGCTTCAGAGTACATTCACACGTGCTGCAGGGTTTTTTTTTTGCTAAATTGAGAGGAAGACTTTCAGTATAGCTCAAACATATGGGAGAGGGAAATATTCAAATAACTCCTAGGGTAATAATTATGAAGTCTGTTTTGTAGTGCCAAATAAATCTAGCCCTTTATAGTACATCTGTGAATGTATTCAGTTAAAATATGCAGAAACCAGTTTTATAAAGAAAATTAAGATTCCAAACTTTGTTTAGTGTGACTATACCCAGTATAGTCTTGTATATGTGAATGGGCTGTCAGACAGCTTTATGGCACGTGTTTGGTTATGGATTGTATATAGTCTCGTACTGTTTCTGAATATAGACCTCAACAATGGCGAAGCCAAAATGCACAGGTGTTTCCAGAATATGTGCATACATACTGTACATAGACTTACATGGAAAGGACCGATGACTATCCTTCCGTCCATTTTCCAACCACTTTATTCAGTACAGGGTCTTGGGAGAGTCAATCCTGCAAGCCTGTCACAGTAAGCAGTGGGAGCATGGCAGAGGACGCCCTGGGCATAGCGCCAGTCCACCTCAGGGCACACACAGACACAAACACTCACACCAGGGCCAATTTCCCCAGAAACCAATGAACCTACCAGTATTTCTTTGGCCCCTGGGAGGAATTTGGAGCACCCAGAGGAAACCCACGTGAACACGGATAAAGAATATATAAAAGTCCATGGAGATTGTACCCCAGGTGTGGATTTGAACTCGGGGCCCCAGCGCTGCAAGGCAGCAATTCTAACTGCTGCAACATTATGCCACCCATGACAGATACACAGAATTGTTTAAGACGTTTTTAGCTTTTTAAAATTAAAATGTACAAATACAAAGGAAATATGGCACTATGTCACAAGTAACAACAACTTTAAAGGTTTGAAGTATTAAAGTCAAAGTAAAATTTTATTGGTAAGCCAACCTTTCAGGTTGTTAATAATTTGTTGTGGTGCGCTAAAAATGACAGAAATACAAAAAAAGAGAAGAAAAGGTATAAATGGCATATATCATAGACAAAAAACAATACAGTGCTAGAGTACATTGAAGATAGACATCCATTTAGCCAAGTACAGAATTCTCCCTTGTGCAAAATTAACAATACTTTTATAACAGTGTTGATTAAAAAGACTGAAGAGCCTCGGGATTAGTGCTCTTCCGGAACTGCTCTGTTTTAGATTTGATACATCTTAACCTTCTTCCCAAGGGAATAAATTCATACAAGGAAAAAGCTGGGTGAGAATGGTCACTGATCATCTTTAGAGTTTCCGCCATTTAAATCAAGAAGTTGTTGGACCAATCAATGCAGCTGTTTTCTCTCTTAAGAGGGAAAGTTCCCAAACCAGAACATAACAGAAAAAGTTAACACGCTCTCAACAGTTGCCCTGTAAAAATGGACCTTGGCTTCCTAATTTATATGAATGGTGTATTTTCTGGTACAATTACCAGATTACAAATTACCAGTTCTACCTGGTAGAAGATATTTACAGTACAGTGGTGCTAGAAATTTGTGAACCCTTTAGAATTTTCTTAATTTCTGCATAAATTTGACCTAATGTTCTTCATCTAAGTCATAAAAATAGATAAAGAGAACCCAATTAAACAAATAACTCACAAAATGATATACATTTTCATTCATTTATTGATCAAAATGATCCAACATTAAATGTCTTTGTCAGAAAAAGTGTTGGTGGGCTTTCTAACATGAACTCCCCGCTTTAGGTCCTGCCACAACATTTCTATTGGATTACGGTCTGGACTTTGACTCGCCCATTCCAAAACACAAACTTTTTTCTGCTTCAACCATTCTTTGGTAGACTGACTTGTGTGTTTAGGGTCACTGTTTTGCTGCAAGCAAGACCCACCTTCTCTTGAGCCTCAGTTCACAGACGGATACCATGACATTCTCCTGTAGAATTTGCTGGTACAATCCAGAATTCATAGTTCCCTCAGTGATGGCAAGCCGTCCTGGTCCCATGGCAGGAAACCATGATACTGCCACCACCGTGTTTGACCATGTTGGGATGAGGTTCTTATGTTGGAATGCGGTGTTTGGTTTTTGCCAAACATAAAGTTTCTCATTTAAGCTATAAAGTTCTATTTTCGACTCATTCTACAGAACTCCGACTCCGTCTACAGAACATTCTTCCAGTAGTCTTCTGGCTCTTCCAGGTGGTCTTTAGCAAACTTTAAACTGGCTTCTTGGAGAGTAGTGGCTTCTACCTTGCTATCCTCCCATGCACACTTTTCTTGTTCAGTGTTTGCCAGTGCAAAAGAGGCCTGCAGATCCTTAGATGTTACACTGGGGTTCTTTGTGATCTCCCAGAATATTATACGCTTTGCTCTTGGAGTGATTTTTGTTGGATGACCACTCCTGGGGAGAGTAACAATGGTGTTGAATTTTCTCCATTTGTACACCATCTGCCTGACAGTGGATTGGTGAAGCCCAAAGACTTCAGAAATTGTTTTGTAACCTTTTTTCAGCCTGATGAGCATCGACAACTCTTTTTCTGAGGTCCTCGGAAATCTTTGATCAAGGCATGGCATGCGTTCACAAGCCTGTGTGGTGAAGACCAGACTTTGGTAGTGAAGACTCGGGTTTATGTTTTTTAAATAGGGCAGGGCCACCTAAACCCACACCTGATTGTCATCCCATTGATTGAAACTCCTTATTCTAATTATTCCCGTAACACTGAACTGATAATCCTAGAGATCAATGTCTTTTTGATCAATAAATGAATGAAAAAGTGTATCCTTTTGTGTATTGTTTATTTTATTGGGTTTCTTTATTTTTATGACTCATGAAGATCTGATCACATTATAGGTAAAATTTATTCAGAACTTCCATTTTTTGGAATGGTTGACAAACTCTAGCACCATTGCAGGTCAGTACAGGCATACAGGCACCAATGACATGATCTAGCAACACAAAAAGGGAAAACACTGAGGCTGAAGACTGAAAGATGGGCTTTTTTATTGACCTCCCATTTCAAGGTAGAGAAGATTGTGCCATGAAACTTAAAGGTATCTGCCCTCTTCACTGTCTGATAATCAATCCCAGGAGGTTGTCATTCTGTCACATCTGAAGTCAAATGTTACCTCTTTGGGTTTAGTTATTTGAGCAGGAGATTGTTTTGACTGCAACAGCTCACCAAAGCAGTGACCACCTGCCTGCACAGAGATTTGTCTGTTGTTATTAGCCCTGCCAGTATCGTCAGCAAACTTGATTAATTTCACAGATCATGTAGTAGATACATAGTTATTTGTATACAAGGATTATAGAAGTGGTGACAGACAGCAGCCTTGGGGGGCACCTAAGTTTAAAAAAAGTGGCTGTGCGATCTTCTGATGTACTTTGACCACCCGCCTCCTGCCTGATAAAAACAAATCTAGAACTGGATATTTTTCCATTGTGTGATAAAGCACTTTGGGGAATGAAAGCAAATATAGAAATATTTTATTTATATGTGGACATAATTAATGTTTTAGTCCTTGTTATACAGACTTTAGTCTACAGGAAATGTTTTCATTGCTTCTTGCAAAAGCACTGATTTTCAGAAGCACAGAACTTTATGATCAAGTGTTAAATTCACTATTATATCATTTTGGGGATGTATAGTTAACATTTATGAACTCTTTTCATGGCTTCTTTTCGTGCTCCCTGTCAATCTGTCGTATCCCACACACAAGTACAAAAATTAGGAGTTATGGCATTGCTGTCTGTACAAGAATCCAACTTCTGTACATTTGGTTTGTGTTTTGTCCTTCTTTTGTTTTATGTTGTTTCACTCTAAATGAATCTGCGATTTGTAATGGTTGATTTACATTTTATTTCAACATTTATGTCGTACAATCTAACATCATGTTTTCAGTCCGGTCTGCAATATAGACAAAATACATACCACTTAAACTGTTATGAATGATTTCATGCCTATAGGATCATTGTCTTCTTAAATGGCAAGCACAAGAGGTAGTGTATACTTTCATGGATTTATGCTGTTGTTTTTACTTTTTAACAGGAATATGATAAAGTCATTCTACACTGCAAGTCTCTTGTTTGATGTTCTTTCAGTGTTTGGTGAGCTTTCAGAAGAGGTAAGCCAAGCGGCTAAAATCTTGTGCATTTAATGCAGGTGGTACACTTAGTTTAAGCATTTATCTTTCAACCAGTTAGATGTTTTAGAGCAAGCACAGTGGTAATGGATACAAACAGTCAATATGATATGGTATATTAGGATTTTCATAAGACCTTTGATAAAGCTCCTTATATAAAATGAATTCTTATATTCCAGTCTTAAAAAACATTGAAAAATACCTGTTTATGTTAACATATCATCTTCTAGACAGTGTGTTATATTTGCAATACAATTTTAAGAAATGCTGAAATATATGCTTACATTAAGGAATGTTATGGTACAAATGTACCATGCATTAGTAAGACCTCAATTTGTACCTCAGAAGACCTCAAATTGTACAACTGTACCTCAGTTGTACAGTTTTGGTGACGGTACTGCAAATATTGCTACTTTGGGATTTCCAGTGGAAACTCACATCCTGGAATGTCCTTTACTGACAGGCTAACAAACTTTTAGTTTTGAATATTGATGACTGTGAGGGTGCATGATTAAAAATTCTTTAGGTATTGACAGATTCAACCCATTAGACATCTCCAGAATTGTCAATGAAGCATGAACCAGCTAAGACAAGTGAAAACTACAGGGAAGTGCATTTAGAGGACAACAGGAAGCACCTCGTACACAAAGGGTTGTGGGAGTATGGAACAAACAACCCAGCCATTTTGTTAAAGCTAATACCCTTTTGAGAAACAGTTGGATGGGATCCAGCTAAAAAAGCAAACAAGCTGGATGAGCCAAATGGCCTAATTTCATTTATACTCTTTTCATTCTTTATCACATTTTTTTCCTTTCCCATCAGCTCTGGAAAGTCTATTCAGAGGCAGTTTTATCTGGAATTGTTATAAACAGTCCAAGCAGAAATAGCAGTGGCACAGAGGATATGATAAGGTTAAAAAGTAAAATATACAGTAAATGAAAGTAAAGATACTTGACTAAGCTACTATTTAAGTAGTAATTGTGAAGATATTTGCCTACTTGCTTATTTTTATTTTGCATACCAATTCAGAGAACATGTTAAATAATTTTATGGTTTGCTGAGTGGAAACAGTCTGTAAATAGAGGCATTTCAGCTGTCTTTAATTGCTGTTGCCCTAACATTCAGATTTAAACATCTACATTTGTGTGCTGTTGCCTCAGACATCCTTTTAAAGAAAGAAGTGACCTGTGTCAGAAGACGTACAATGTTTCATTGAGTTTTCTTCTCTCCCTTAGGGGCAGGCATTTCCCTACCGTAGAAAGCACATTGGGTGATGTTTTTTAACACTGCTCCTTCATACTGTAACATTAGCCCAAACAATGAGCCTTCAGAATCTCCCAGATTATGTTACTGTTTGATAGATTTCCATGATGAATAGAAAGGGATTTGGTTACGTACAGAAAGAGAACTTTGAACAGTAGACATAATAAAGCTTAACTTTTATTCAGGAATTAGCTGTCCTGTAATTAAAGTATAGTGCCAGATACAATATGAGCTTTCAGCATGCATACATTTAAAGTGATATCAAAGCTGTAATCATAGCTGTCAACAGACCTTTGTCACAGTTTTAATCATTTTGGATTCTAAGGTTCCAAGTAGAATGGATTTTTTTCACTGTGCCTTATCTTCGGGAAAACTAATGTTTTGGTTTTCCAACGTTCATCACAGCAGTTTGAAGTGAATCTCTGCACAGTCCCTTGAATAGTGTATTCTCTACTGGTCACTTTGAATTCACAGCTGCAGGTGAAAACAAAACCACTATGCTAATCTTATTTACATCTCATTTAGGCAGTTTGCCTTCTTATCATATTAAAGGTTTGAGGGAAGTTTATACCAAAAATATAAACAAACCATATGACTTTTCTTCTTCTGTAAGTTGCAACTCATTTTATGAGTTAATAACTCACAGGGTTTTAAGAGTCCTGTTAGTAATTTGACATCATAAAACATGTCAAGTTTTATCCCTAAATGCTTGAGGATTCCCCTTCTGCAACAATAGTATGGAGATTGCCAAATCAGAACAAGAATTAAATAGGCATATTTTCTTTAAGATATGTATCAACTGAGACTACAGTAAAACCAATCCCACAGTGTATATTAGTATATGTCTATTAAGTATCCAATATAATCTATGCCAACTGCCCAAATGGACATTGTCTCTTTTCTTTACTTTTAACTGTGTCACTTAAATACTGTAAATGTTACAAGAGTCTGCTTAATAGTCTGCCCAGCTGATGAATACATTGTGGTCCTCATGCAGTGCAAACCCCTGTTGCAACCATGCTGTAGCAGCTACTTCTGGACCATTCTCTAAGAAAAACATGCTGAACTGTGAGATAGGAGCCTTTAAATGGTCTTTTGTTTTTACATCTAATTAGAAATAAGGTGATGGTTCTGATAAATTTGAAAATGTCACAACTGAAGCCCAGCATGCCTCCCTTCCCCCCCAAAAAAGGTCATAAAGGTTATATTTTTTCTTCTTACTATTATTTATTAATTAACTCATTCATTCATTACACTCTCCTTTTTTCTTCATTGCAGAACATCCAGCACAGGAAGTATGCTAGGTGGAAGGCAACTTACATCCACAACTGTTTGAAGAATGGCGAGACGCCCCAGGCTGGGCCTATTGGAATGGAAGGGGAAGCATATGGTGAGGGCTGATATTAACAATCAGTGGTACAAACAAACCGTGGCTCCTGTTAACAAAATAAATTTTCTTGAGCATTTCTGAAGGCGCATTGAAGACTATTTCCTTAATGGGTATACTGGCATACTCGTGTTTGTAAAGGTTAGCCACATTGTGTTCTCAAGAGCCTTATCAAGTTTAAAGTTTGTACAGAAACATAGACAAGAACCCTAATGGCTCTCAGTGCAGTTAAACTGATTTTTAACTTACCATTCTTTAAGACTTCTTATCTGTTAAATATTACGGGTGGAGTTTAATTCTGCATTTTTTGCCTCTGTAAGTAAGTGATATAGCTGTGAAATATGGTTTGTTACTTTTCAATTATAATAAAAGATTTTTTCATCTGAAGTAATTCTTATTAGGGCAACAAACTTTTTTTATTTTAAATACTTAAATATTTAATGATTTTAATTAGAAATTAGATGGAGATTGGCAACAGCTCAGACTATTGGCAATTATCATTATATAGATCATCGGGGGTTTGAAAGTCAGTTAAAAATAAGCAGTGGTTTTAACACAGACCTGGTGAGGAACATTCCAGCATATAGTAGTCTATGATGTGAACCTGATCGTGGTTTTCATAGTCAGCCAGACCCATAAAACGTCTCTCCACTCAACATCTGCTGGGTGTGCTGTGTTTGGTCTGACCTGTTCATGTCAGAGATGAAGTCATGTTCTACACTGTCTGGTGGGATTGCTTTAGTTTGTGATTCCACACTGAACATAAACACAGGACAGTGCCGGGGGGACATATTTGTTTTGCTGTTTGGCTTGGAAGGTAACTTCTATCAAGTTGTTAGTCCATATCATTTGAACAGAATTATATTGGCATTTGCAATTCAAATTTTATGTACAAATACTGTATATTTGGGTCTTGCGCTTTTATTAATTTTATGTTATGTTTAGGAGGTCTCTTGAGAAGGATCTGGGCTTCACACTCCAAGGAGTGACATCATGTTAAGTAATTCTCAATGATGTCTAACAAAGCCAAGATAAAACTGATATCATGGTCTCTCCCCCACTATGTCTGCACATCAGGATCTTATCTCGCATTGTTTCCTTACATCTGTCAAACATGCACAGCAGAGGGGGATGTTCAGAAAAGGGAGCTTACTTTGAATGGTGGGTAAGTGTCGGGAGAAAAGAAAACAAAACCGCAGTCTGGTTAAGTAGTGGTACAGAAGAACCACATCTGTTTCTACTTATTTTATTTAATGAAAAGCAATAAATCATACTTTTATTTGATACAGACACATTAACTATTATCTTGGTACATTCTCATTATGTCCAATTATACTGCATTATAACAGAAATCAGTCTACCTTGACCTTTTACATTATATCACTTCTACAATGAATTATTTTTTACATTTACTTGAATTATACTACACAGATAAACCAGGGTTACTACCTGTTGTAATGGGATGTAGGGGAATACCTAAGTATTAGGAGGTTAGAGTATTTTAAGGAAGAGTGCAGAATATATTAGATTGAGTATATATAATTGAGATATTAAATATTTAGATAGTAAAAACCAACAGGAAAAATTGTTTTCCATCATACACTTAGAACGTTTTAATTTTATTCCAGAATCATGTGAAATAATGTTAAATGTAATGTTTACATCATATTACACACACATTTATAAAGCATTAATGGTGAAAATTAACAATTACTAGAGTGTTCTCTAAACCTTTAGTATATAAGGAGTTTAAAACTATGGGAAAAAAACAGAACAAGCAGCTTGAACAGGCCTTTATCTACTAAGCCTCGGCTTATGGTGAATATCTAAACAATCACTGAGAAATTTTTTTAGTCTTAATATCTTTCATGTGCCATGCTGTGCCAGTCAACCTGCTTTGAAGGATGTTGCTGAAAGATTTGCAATAATTCCTGCTTTGTTAGATCCCACAATAAAAGCGCCATTGTTTTAGATACATACAGTATTTGCTTGACTTTTCCATTTGCAAGTGGAGGAAGATAATGAGCAAGGAGAAAGGAATGGAGGGGAAAAAAAACCAGTTTAAACAGAAGAGAACCAATTCCAGGCAACCTTTTTGATTAACATTTTCCTAAGGCATCATCTGTGCTGCTGGAATATGGTTATAACAAACTGTGAATGATAATGCAAGCCATAATTTTCCTGTTCACATAAGAAATCTCAACGTTTTAAGATTATCAAGCACAGGGTTTTAATTACCAAAGGTGCTGAAGGTAGAGGCTGAAATAAAGCGTTACCAAGAGGGACAATTTGTTCTTTACTTGCTAGCCATCTTTTCTTCAAAAATGTCTAGTCAATTACAAATAGTAAGAGACAATTTACGTTTGGACTGCACATGAAAGAATTCACTTGTTTTGGAGGTACCAGTGGCCTTTTAGAATGATAGTCCTGAGTCATAATTAAGAATCTAAATATAATAATAATTCTGCCATTATATACATGCTGCAGACCAAACAAAACACATTAACATATTTAAAATAGTTCCTGTCTTTACTTGCCCTTAGGCTACGTATTTCCTTCCTTAGAGTCAATTTTGCTAATGTTTACGGATTAAATGTTCATGCCTGGTCATAAACAGAATCTTGCTCAATATAAAATTAAAGAACATTATTTCTTCCTAGGATTTTCTTATCTATTTTCTCATGAGGATGGAAATGTAATTAATGCAGACTGCAACACACTTGCCCAAGATTCTATCCCAAGGGAAAAGAATCTGTTTTACCTACTGTATTATTTTCACATTACTTCTTAATGGAAAAACAAGGCCCTTGTGCAATAATTAAGTGTTTTCCAAGATCATAATTGAACAGGTGTCTCAATGAATAACATCAGAACACTCAATTAAAATAAGTCCCATTGGTAGCCTGCATATTTCATAAGCATGCATGAATCCTTCATAAGTAAAATAAAGAACTTGTCATACAGGCATGTTGTAATTTAAAAATCTGATTTTTTCCAACTCTTCCGTACTAAAATTATAGTATGTCTTAGCAGAAATTAATTTTAAATAGTTTAACTTTTAATTTTGCAATTTGTCCTTTGGGAAGTTTTATAGAATTAGGTTTGTTCATAATTAGACATCACATTAATCATTCATACTGAACATTTGTCTTAGATATAGACTCTATTATGGATATATTTAAAATCAACTTAAAATTTTTGACCTGTTGGTGGTTCCAGGTCCACTCTTTCTCATAAGGTCAACTCTAATAGGTCCACTCTTACTTCATTGATTTTTATAGACATTTTGAAAAGTAACTTTTATATTTCTTGATATCCGCATAGTGTTACCAGCTAAAAGGTTAAAAACAGTTAACAAATTGTGATAAAATAAAGAAAATATTTTAGCCTTTCTTTTAGTTAGGAATTTCTAACTACTTAATTGTTCAGTAGTAATGTAATTCCCCATGAATTTTGAAAATATTTGAGGAAATGGAAATAATACGTATTGACATTTATTATTTAATCTAATCTAACAGAGTCTTCTGTGTATTATTTTTCTGTGCTCTTCTGACTGGGTCTGATATTACTATCTCTTCTTTGACCCTTAAAGCCCTTCCCTTATTGTGACTTAGAGGTAAATTTTCAGTCATGATATTGAGAACAGCAAACCAGTAGTAACTCTGGCACCTCTGTACATTCTGACATCATATACCTGTTACCAGTTAATTCTAGTCCTTAGTATCAGTTGTGAACATTATGGGGCTGCTTATGTTTCTTATTTGGGAAGCCTGTATGACTTAGTTAATTTTTCAGTTTATTTTCCGTTCCTGGTACAGTGCAGTGTACTTATAAAACATTTCAATAGTGCAGTTGGACCATATGAAATAATGCAATTAAGGATGTTCTTTACTGCTTTCTGCAGGAAACGCATGTTGTGGAATAATGTTTAGCTTTTTTAATTGGTTTCCTTTTCATGGAGTAATATCCTCTAAAACAAATGTAAAAGACAGGTTTGTTTGTGTGTTTGTATTCTTCTGTACAGAATTAAGATCTTAACCCCCTAAATGTAGTCCTACATTCTATATAACTTTGGCTGGACAAAACAATGCATGACTGAAGATAAGCTAAGATTCACAGGAAAATGTTCCTCTTCTTTCACTGTCAGAACTCTGCACTGCACTGAAATTGTGCTTTTGCCTGGATTGTAGGTTTTGGGAATGTTAGCACCTTCACTTATTTTCCAGGCTTCCAGACGGCTGTTTATATCTGGGTATATTTAAGCAGTTACATGGTGCCTTCAGCAAAATGCGTACTTATTTTGTTTGTTTTTGGCTTAGAAAAAATATTTAATTTAAACCACAGTTATTATCTAACCTTCAAATGGCTCATTCAGAAAATAGCCCTTTTTGAATAAACAGACATTTGTAGGAGAAAAATAGCCTTGAGAAACCAAGAGAGCAAAATAAATCTAAATCAAACAAACAGCAGTCATATGCCTTTAGATTATGTTGCCTATTTCCCATTTGTCCGTCAAAGTCTTGTGTAAGTTTGCACCCATTTTAAAATTATATGTTAAAAAAAGTTTTAATTCCTCTGGGAATTACGAAAGCAATAGAATTAAAGAAGAAAGATGTATCTTCAGTTTTGGAAAGTATTGTTATTTTTATTCTGAAATGCAGTATTTTTATTAATTTTGAGTAATACAAACAGACCCTGGGAAAATACACTTGACAACTTTTGTTGGATACACGCAAATTGCATTTTTTTTTAAGTCAAGAAAGCATAGTGCTGTGGTATCAGGCAGTCTGCTTCTGCGATATGTTTTTTATATTGCCATAGTTTTCCAATGCTTACAGAAGCAGTCCTGTACTCGTCTACAGACCATTTTCAAGATTTACAATGAACTCAGATGCTGTTACTGAAGATGAACAAGGTTAATTCCACACTAACAAAACAGAAGCAACACAATGTTTCAGCTGCTGAGCCATCTTCACGAGTGAAGACTGAACAGCTAGAACTTTTTTCTTCTTTCTGCTTTTCAGTGTGAAATTAACATTTTCTTTTTCCTTTCCAAGCTGCACACACAGAAGCAGCTCCCCACTCAAGCTCTTGTTTATTGTTCTCTTTTGGGTGGGCCGGCAACCGTGTGACTTACTGTAGATCTAGGTGTTAATGTGTAGATTATTTTACACAACACATTTCTCTTTTCTGCTGTCATCATGTCAAGATTACGTATTAGTTGCCTTGTAAGCAGCTTTGAAAATTGAAAAGAAAAAGGATTGTACAAACTGAGGTGTATTTGTTGATTATCTGTTCTATGCATACAAATCACCTGACAGCAGCATTAATGCTCTTAGGAGTATCTCATTACTATGTCAGGAAATGCTGATCCACATCTTTAAATACCCCAGGGGCTCTTCATTGATTCATCTGGTAAAAGCCTCTCTGTGGAGGGCAGGATGAGACCAACAGCTGGTACAGAAAATTTGCTGGAACAGAGAAAAGATTGGCTGAGGTGGAATTAAGAATTCCCAATTCTGCCTGGAGGCCTATGGATTCAGCATTTTAAATTGAAGTTGTATTTGTTCTCCCACTAGTTCTTATGTCCCCAATATTTACTTTTTGAATTCACAATGCAAAATGAAATAACTGGTTTGGCACAACATACCATACCATACAGTTTTACTGTTTATTTTATTTTGTGTGTAATTACAGTTAACTACAGTTCAGTATATGGTGAAAAAAAGTACAATACAGTATTTATACATTAATTCTAAGGTAATTTACTTCCTTTCCAGTGCTGAATGTATTGACTGTACTGCATGTTTTTTAAATGGATTCGATATTCAATGTTCTCCTTAGGTAAAATGTTTTTATTTATAAATATCATGAATGGTAATTCTCTCTATGTGTTCATGCAGTGGCTAAGAAAGGGTTGCTTCTGACTTGCATAATATTTGGGTTACATACTGTACAAGACAAGCAGAAGAAGACATTTACATAACTCGAGCAGTGGGTGTGAACTTTGAAATGTCCACACTTCCAATGTTAGACTACAGTGATGTTTATAGAATGGTCTTTAAAGTTGTTCTTAGGAGGCTTTGTCCTTCACTATTTTGTCATGCTTTATATTTGGGCACCTTGTTTTACATATTATCGTGAATTATATTGTTTGAATGTTCAGCTTTCTCTGCATACATGACCATGCTTCACTGGTTTAAACTAATTTACAGATCTTTAATTGCAATTTAAAATGTAGTATTTTTTATCAAACTGTATATTCCAAAAACATCTACCAGAGTGTAAACTAAAACTTGTAGTGTAAACTAAAATGATCCCCCTGTGTATTCTGGGGCATTTGGAGACGTGATTAAATCTTTTCTGCCTCATATTTGGTACTTGTTATCCTCTTATTTTTCATCTTGTCATGTTAATTAAATTTACTGAATGTTCTCATATTTCTTTCACTGTTTTTTTTTTGTGAAATGGTGGTATAAGCCTCTTAACCAGGTCATCAGTGTAAATGAGAACTTGTTCTCAACTGGTTTATCAGGTAAAATAAAAATATTATTTTTCTTAATCTTCTTATTCTGGATTGAGATCTGGCTAAAGGATAGAGCCTTTAGTCTTTGATAGAAACTATATAGAACTTTAGTAGAAACGTTTTTAGTCTTTAGTAGAGAAGATTATGATGGGACTGTGTTCAGTTATTAAAAATCCTCAAAGGATTTCACAAAATTAACCCTAATGATGTCTTCAGAATTGACAAGAAAGAACAAGAGGGCACAAGTAGAAACCATGTGAAACTGCAAAGAAGAAGGTAGTTATCCAGCCATGTTGTTGAAGCTGATACCCTGGCTTTTTTGTTTAACAAAACAGCTGGATAAGAGCTTTAGATCAATTAGGTACTGGCAGCTAAATGGACTAGTTTGGCCAAATGGCCCCTTCTAATTTGGAGCCTCATGTTCGTATGTTTACATGTATAACTAGACATACTGTACAGCAAAGTCATCTGTTGTGTTGATAACCCTTTTGAGTTTCTGTTGTTTTTCCCCACAGATGATGAATATGACACTGACGCCGGGGCATCATTTCAGCCTCTGCAACCTCCGCAGCCTTCCCAGCCAAGCTTCCCCACAGCCGATACAGGTGGTGTGCCACCCTCCAACTTCAGCAACATCCATATTCCACCAGGGGCCCACGCCCCGGCCAACACCCCTGCAGAGGTGCCTCCCACTACAGGTACAGCATGAAAGCACCTTCCGGCCCCTGGCGTGTGTACTGTGTTCAAATAATTAGAGCCGCCTTGATCATTCCATCTCACTGTGGCCTGGTGTTAAAGGTCTTCTGTAAAACAGAGGGATGACTGTACACTACAGTAACCCAGTTATATTTTATTATATATGAGATTTTGTTCATTTACCACAAAGATTAAATTAGATTTTGCATAGCTTTTAAAACAAACCATAAAAATAAATATTGGTTAATGTAGTTCTCTTTTTCTTTTTTCCTCTGGTCTGTTATGAAAGAATACTTTGTCATTTTTAATATGTTTAAAAAGGAAATGTGCCAAGCAACCTTTCTTTTTCCTTTGAGGATACTGGCATACAATTGAATTTACTGGAATATATTTATGTGTTAGTCATGGGGAAGTTGGTATCTCTTTGTAAAGCATAGCATTGCAAGAATATGGCATGACAAAAATAAAAGTAATGCTTCTTGTGTGAGGGCGTTATATATCATTTAAATATATGTATTTATCTAAGTTATAGAAGTTGCTGCTGCTCAAGCTGTAGGCTTGCTTTTACCACATTTCTATTTTTTTTTAAAACAGAACTGACAAAGAACAAATTAAAATGCAAACCCGTACAAAAGCAAGTCAGACTCCTTCCTTCAAATGTATTCAATGTGTATTTAAATGTGTTCATATTGTTGAGTTTTCTTCTCACAGTCCAGCAAGTGTGATAGCAGATTATTCAGTTTAGAAGTAACAAAGCGGGCCAAAGCAGCTTTTTGAAATTGGCCTGTACTAACCAAATAAGACAAATACCAACAGGGTAAAGACCTTGTGATTACAACTTGTGTACTTTGGCTTATTTTACATGCATGGGAAACTGGCTTAATCATTTTTCCTTTCGCATTCCATTGTATTTGGAGTATTAGCAAATTTCCCTATGTGATTGCCGAGGTAAATGCATTTCTAAATATTGTGTTGTTAGAATATATCCACTTTGAATTCAGAAACTTTAAGTATTATTCAGGTTGAAGAGTGAACCCTTCCTCTTCTTTGGACTGTGAGTTCTGGTGGCACATTATCTGGCAGAACTGAATGGTTTCTAGACATTTGTATGTATACAGGTGTATCCATACAGGTGTTCTGTTACTGCACAATTATTCACAATTCTGTTATAGGTCAGCAATCAAAAGGCAAATTTATTTTGCTTTGGAGTATTTTGTCCTAAATATAAGTATGGTTTGCAAAATACTGCTGTCAAATTCCCATTTGTAGTGCGCATATGCTATGTTGTCTACACTATCTTCTAAAGATATTTGTTTAATTGCTGGCTTATTGATTTTTTTATAGAATGTGTTACTTTAAAAGGTTTATTCTTATTTCACTTTTTTTAAAGAAATTTCAAGAGATGGGTGGGTCCAGAGCATTGCTTAAACACCTGTGAAGATGAATTTTACTTGCTTGTATCTTCAGTCATTTTTAAATAGTTTGTTTAATTATTTTAGTTTTTTAAATAATGCAGTAGCTACATTGTGTAGTCACAGCATTATGATAAATGTCATTTTTGTACTTTAAATGGTATAGCTATTCTAGTATTTATGAAGTGGTCCACACAGTCAACACATTTTTTAATTATCTTCTTAAAGTAAGTAAGTTTAATCAAAATACTGAACTAATATTAAACTGAAATACATAGACGTTTAGGTTGGGTTAGAAGTTTGGGTTGTATTACAAACCATGGTACCTGCTATGTACATTCTCATTTTCTATACAAAAATTAAAATTAATCCTTATTTTTATAATGTGAGCAGTGTGTTCTGGGCCGGTTCTGTTCAGAACAGCATTTTTCCTTATGAGATTTCCTGTTTTCATTTCTGCACCTTTTAAGAACTGAGAAAAGATTGAGGTCATACCTTTAGCAGAGTATGCTTCCCGTTGTGTGCGCTACTTAATTAGCGTAACTCCCTTTCAGCCACTTCGGAAATGACTAATCTGCTGCAATTGACCCCAGGAGTAGCCCTTTCTAATTAAATTCAGAATAACACTGAGAACTTTTTTAAAATCTAAAAATCATAACATTTCAGTTTTTAGAAATCACGTTCCCTTCATGTTTAAATGCATGTGCTTCCAGGTACTGTATACCCTTTATATCAGATTTATTGTTAATGATGGCAACATCTGTATTGTACTATAGCTAAAGATGTTATTACTGGAATAAAGTCTTAATTCAGGGTTTTTTTGTTCTATAAACACATCCTTTCTAAAAATACTCATATGAATAGTGTTTTGGTGATTCTTAAAAAGTTGTGTTTTTCCTGGTGGCAAACGAGTGTCTGGTCTGTTCCCCTTGTCCACAGGAGAGGCTGTTAAACCTGTGCCTGTTCCTAGGAGCATTCCTGCAGTTGACCCCTCACTGCTGAACACCAACCAGCAAGGTAAGGTCAGGGACTGCAAAGGTGGCAAACAGCTCTTCTTCAGTCTGCAGCTAGAACTTGACATCTCTGTAGAATTTAATTTCTCTCTATACGAGTTGAAACTCAGTTTGTCACATTCTGTGTAATACAAGTTAGAAAGTTGCTGTTATTGGACTGAAATGACTCTGTACTTCATTGTAATTCGAGGAGGAGTTGGCACACCGCAGCTAATTTTTTTACTTCTCCTGCTTATCAATACTAGTAAATGGAATTATTGGAACGAAAATGTGTACATATTTTTACAAATCAACTTCACTTCACTGAAATCTCAGTTCTTAGTTTGAGCATTCATTTGGTTAAAAATATTTAAAAATGTGTATCTTTTTAATACAACAAAATGGGACTTTATTGAAAGGGGTTGAAAATATTGGTAAGTTGTGATGCAACTGAGTTTCAGGCCTTTAATGTTAAGTCCTCTTAAAATTAATTATGTAAACATAAGCATATAAAATACAGAGAAATGTGTAGGAGTGGCTATTCCCTTTCTTATAACAAGCACTGTATTAGCCAAACAAGATACTGTAGCTATAAATCTGTTGTGTCCTGAAGATGTTGATGGGCATTTACGGTTGTATCTTTTTAAAAATTAAAAAAGTTGATTTAATTTTGATTGAATGTCTCCCACCAAAGTTTGGAACATTTCCACACTGCACATATGCTACTATGTTCTCCTCCTGATCTGTGACCTCAGTCTCATTTGCTGGGCTGTAGCTGTAAAGATAAAATTGATGATTGATGAGGCATATTTGTGCCTTTTCACAAGCAACAAGCTGTTCAACCTTATACACAGAGTATCTTGCTGGTCAGGCACCCATGTATTTGTATTGTATTCGGTAATCACAACTTCTTCAGAGAGCTTTCCAGACTATAAATTAGCTTATCCCGCAACATGACAACACGTGCCACCACATAACAATGGCTACAATGCAGCACATTAATGAGCTTGGTTTTAAACTGTTAATTACCTAATCTGTAGTCTGAACCTTTTACCATCACATTTTTTATCTGTTTGGCCTGGTAAAGGACGTTCTCTGAGTTTGAGGCTTTTGTGATGATGATATATTGTCGATTTACAGTAAGTGGCAGTGCAGGAATGCCTCAGGAACCAGCCAACATAATTTTCAGTAAGGCGCGTGTAACCTTTCTTAAGCAATGGCAGGATGCAGTCATACAAAGACATTTATTGCAAGTCTTCCCGATCTGTAAACCATATTGATTGAGTAATTTTACAAAAAATATTTTGCTTAACTTACCCTAGTATAATACCTTTACTGTCCAGCAGTGAGTGACCCTTGACATTAACAAGCTCTAGCGTGATTTTTTGACCTCAGATTGTAATGACTTGAGACAGGTTTAGTGACTGTGCTTGTTGTGTATGATGATCTTGTGAAGGCAGACCTAATGAAATCAGCCCAGTCCTTACTATTCTCTCTCTGACCTTAAGTCCTGCGGTCTTGGCAGTCAGTCTGCTCTGATCTGATATTTGTTATAATCTCTAACCAAGTGGTCTGTCGTCTTCATATAGTCCTGATTACTGTAAATACATGCCATAGGTAAATGACTTGTAAAGTGTACTTTAATGTACTGTACAATCTGTTCTGTGCACTGTATTGCATATTGCTAGTGGCACAATGGGTATGTAATGTATGTGGTACTTGTACTTTTGCAAATGAGTGAGTATTGAGTTTACCACCACTTCTGCTAAACCTACAATTTGGCTGACTGGTGGTAAATAGGAGTTTGTTGTGGGGAACCTCAAGAAAATGCCTTGCCTTGTCTGCATGCAGTGCTGTATATCAGTTATAGCTGTTTATTTAAACTAGAGAACTAGAGTTAATAATTTATTTGCATGTTAGGGGATCAATCCCCACGATCTTTTACATCATTGAAAGTACTATGTATTTTGAAACGTGTACAGAAAGCTACATTTCTAGCAAAGCCACATTAAAACGTCTCCCTGCAGTGGAATTAAAATGAAGGGTGACATGTTTTGATTTGACCTCTGTTATTTTCTATTTTGAGGAGAAAAAAAAGTTATTCCAAGCCACTGAGTAGTGTATCTTATACCAGCAAAAGATACCATGACGCCTAGGATGGATGCTCCTTGTCTGTTTAAAATTTGCTTGAATGCAGATTTTAAAATAGCTTAAACTTATTACAAGTAGACTGTAATATTGATTATATTTTTCTTAAGTGGCACGCAGTCTTCACTGTGATACTACCATATATATCATTTATTTTTATAGATTAAGATTACAAAAAAGTGTTTTATATGAACTAGTTTGCCAATTATCCTACACTGGTCCTGGAAAGCCACAGTATTCTGTTCTTTATTCCCACTGAGCCCTTAGTGACACAATGGAGTCAATTATTTTGCTTAATTGGAACATGTTTTACCTGTCTGTTTTCCCTGAATATTTAAAGATACCTACAAAATCTTCATTATTGTAGCTGTACAAGTGCATAGCCCTGACAGCAGAATTTCACTTGTATTACACAGTAGTCTTTGCTGACATAAGTAGATTTAAACATTCAGATTGAAAGAGATATAGCTTATACTTATTTTTTGTTACTGTTTCTTGAAGGCTGCATCATCAGCATTTTAAAGCCCGTGTTGACCATCGGTTTTTGACTTTGGCTTAGAATGATCCATTTATTGACTGACTGTTGTCCAGGTTTTGCGATTTATTCCTCTAACTCCTTTTCCCTGTATTTCTCTCTGCAGAATGCCTTTTCATTACTGAACATTCTATAATTTGCACATTTTTCTCATTGTTTGGTTTCAGACAACTTCCTATGTGTTCAACACTTTAGTCTAAATGCATTATGCTGAAATCACACATTTAGAGAAAATCACTAGTAAGAAACATAGCTTTCTGAGAAAAAAGCAGACTTTCTAATTTGTGTTCCAACAGGTGAAGTTCGGCTCACACCAGAAGATTACACCAGGGCTCAGAAATACTGCAAATATGCTGGCAGTGCTCTGCAGTATGAAGACGTCGGCACAGCAGTCCAGAATCTGCAAAAAGCCCTCAAGTTACTTACTACAGGAAAAGAATGAAACCTTTGTCTTCAGTGTCAGTGTATCAGTTATCTGGCCAAAAGAACCAAGAGGCTATTACTCCACCCTCAGCTGTATCTGAAGAAAGCAATTCTGTTGAAGCCCTCAAATTCACTATAAACAACAATGAAATGTGTGTCTCTACTGGATTCCTGCTGTAGCTTTTATTGACAACCTATTACTGAAATAATGAACTGTCTTGAACTGAATCATTTAAGCTTTTGATGTTAATTACTTCATGTAAAACAGTGAAACACACAGGTAACAAAGTTATGATTTATCAAACTTTTTACAGCAGCAGAGAAATGAATCTCAGCTGGCATGCTTGTATTTGCTAGGCCCTTTATATTAGTAAGCAAGTAAGAGTAAGGTATCTGAATTAACTCCATTAAAAATAGACTAAAATGTTTCAGTTAGAGTCAACATATTTAGGCAGAATGAATGTCATTTCTTAAGGACATGCACTGTGCAGTTTTTTTTTTGTAGTGAAAGGTTTGCCATTTTAGTTTGTTAATAAAATGATTTTTGAGACTTAAAAGATGAAAATGTGTTATTTCAATAACTGTCAATGAAGAGCATTTTATTTCTTGATCATTGAGTGACATTTCTGGCTTGATTGTCACTGTACATCTAGAAAGCTGTGGTGACTCTTAAGAAAAAGGGTTTATGCTTAATCCATAGCAGGCTTTCACAATTTCTTATCATAAAGTAGCACCAAAGTTCCAGCTCTTTCTACTTACTGAGTTGTAATGTTCCATAGCTTAAGGTTATACTGTAAATGAACTGAATTTGCTGATTTTATCTTCAGCTGACACCATTGCATACTGCTAACATAAGAAAATGTATTATTGTTTGTTATTGGAAGTCTAAACAAGTTGATCTATCAATTAAATTGCCCAGTAAAACATACATAGAAATGAACTGGGAAGTTTTGTGTGTATAATTTACATGTGCAACTGCGTTTGCTTCTTGCACATATGTCATCTTCTCTGTAAAGTGATTTTCACAAGAATAAATATGTTTACTCATAGAGGGTCTGAGGCAATAGAAAGAAGTACTAAATGTGTACATATTGAACTGCATAATGTCAGTAAAATCATTTAAAAACTACAATGCTAAAACCCAAATAGTTTATTTTAGTACAGTGCTTGGGCAATACTCACAATAAAGATTAAAACAAAACTGGTCAAATTCATTAACACCATTTACCCATTTTGCTTAAGTAAAGGTGTTATTGTATTTCTTGTTCATTTTACCATTGCATACAGTAGGTCATACTGTGCCCTTAAGATAAGTGAGAACGTGTGGAGATTAGTTTCTTCCATACATTATTTTTCATAATATTTATCAATTAAGTATGCATAAACATCTATGAAGGTCAATCTTTTGGTTTGGACCCCTCTCCCCCATGACCCATAAGATGCTGAAGTTTTCTACACGTTAAAACTTCCTTCTGCTGTCATGCTACTAAATTTTAACGACAGTTTGAAGTAAACTTCAAACTTAATACCTCAGTGGAATAGAAGTGAAAATAATGTTGAGGTAGCTTGGTTATATAAATATGAACAGCATAAAATTGAATATTTTTGTTAATCATTTATGTACTGTGTTCTTAATGTTTTCTGATTAAAATGAAAAGAAATATGATTGCATAAATATCATGCATACAGTACATATTGCTTTGAGTGACTAGAATAAACAAAGCAATTAGTGATATGTATTCTACTTATGAAGTTTTGTTATCTTACAAACTTGTGATATTCATCTTGTTAAACTCAATTAACCTTCTCTGACATTTCAGTATCATTATTCATAAATGTATCTTCTAGGTCCTTAGAGAACTATAATTCACTAGCACTTGCAATTAAAAGCTCTTCTTCTCTGAAGGTAACATGCAAGAGCTGGTAACTGCGTGAACATAATTATGGAACGTTACCCTCCAGTGTAGAAAATTAAGCAAACAGTGAAGCATGCTCAAGTACAAATGGTGTGTATTAAAGTCTAATGTGAAATATAGTACCATATAAATTATCCATAAAATGAATACAAACAGAATTTGTTGACAAGTGTTAACATTTGAAAATAGGGTAAAATTGCATTTCAAAATCATTAAACATCAGTACTATTACAAATATCTTACAAAGTATCTGCTTTTAAATGTTTGCTTAATAGTATTAAAGGTGTTTTAAGGAATTTAAAGTTCCAAGCTTTTATGTTTCAGCTCCAAACCATTTATGTGTGTAACAGAACAATTTATACATGTTTATCATCTACTGTATATTTACATATATAGGTATATTCGTTTTAATTTTAATAATGCTATCAATTTATTTCATGCTAACTAAAGGTGATTAAATCTACTCTGAAGGCATTTCCTGATATGAACTTATACATCATTTATGAGTTCTGATACACTTTAAATAAGTGTATCAGACTTGTGAACTTCCTTTTTTATTTGATAGAAAATCCACCATTATCCTTTAAATGTCTTGTTTGTCATTTTGAAAGTAAATTTATAATTGCTTTATAAGCTTGGGTTGTGTTTTTGTTATTGGTCAACCTTAAATCATCAATTTCTTAATCCCTCCAACAATTTAGTTCTGACCACTGTTTTAGAACAAACCACTCAATTAGGTGGTTTGTTCTAATAAGTAGTTTAGAGATCCTTTGAAATGAGCAAATTACCTTTAAGAAATGGTGACACCTATATAAAGGCATCCATCCTATAAATACAGTTATATTGATATAAAGTATAAGAGTATTTAAACAAATGACGTAATAAAACCTCTCATGTTTGAAAACTATTTACCCTAGAAGTTAGAACACTATAAAACCATTGCATATTTCACAGAGATCTGTCCATGTCAACTCCAAATATGCATTTAAAGAGCTGGAGGCTGAGTGCCCCAGTCAGTAAGTGAGCTCTCTTGGTTGGGCTCTATAATCCAGATGTCACCTGTTCAAACATGTTCATGTCACTATCCAGCTGTAATGGAGGTTCCCTTAGTGACAGCGCACAGCTGTCTGAAACCCACCAGGAGAAAGCTGGGATTAGTCAAACGACTCCAATTGCTACTTTGTGAAAGACATTGTGGAGCTTGCAAAGGACTAGAAATAACCTGTCATTCCTAAAAAATTCCCCCACCTTTCTTTGGGTACAATGCATCACTTCTTTGTTGTGCTGCAAAAACAAATGGACACTTGGTAAGTATAGCGAAACAGCTCACTGCTTATGTTTACAGACACACCTAGATAGGATGTCTCTGCTGCTTTGAAGTTACCATGCAGAAAACATACAGTTACTGTACATGCATGTAAATAATGCACAGTTAAGGAATATAGGTGCATCATGTGACAATGGAACGCCCACCTCACAGCAAGGACTTGTGGTGTTCATGTCTTGAAATTCCTTAAAGATGCACCATGATTTGCAGATGACAGCATAAAGTAACATGCATCACATTTTTTTAATGTGCCCTTTTTTACCTTTTTATTTATTTTTTCATCTGACCTTTACACTGTCGCATTATAGTAATTTTACTAAGATTTTAGTATTTAGTAAAGTAATTTACATGGACATTATCCTTAAATTAAATATACTGTATATGTATAATTCATACCTTGTCTGAAAACATGTTCTTGTCAGTATTCACTTTACAAAAACGTATGAATCCAAAGTACCTTCAGCAAAACATTTCAGTGCTGAATGACAATGCAGAGATGTTATTTCTGACCATTCAACCCTCTTTAAAAACATATATTCTTAGCTGTTACAGAATAATCATTTCTCTAATGTCATAAGAGAAAGTTGAGGAGCTTGGGGCACTAAAAGCAATTCATTTTCATTCAACGGGATGACTAATAAACCTGTCAGAAAACTTGAGAGACTGAGAGAGAGCATGAGAGTCCTACAGTTCTTACAACTAAGATTGTGGATTGGATTGTGAAGTTATTTACAGAGCATAGAGCAGGAAAGGAGAAAAAAGACAAGTGGAGTAATATGATCCTGCTGCCTAGAAGACAGTAAGAGTTCAGACAGTAGTGTACTAAACACATTGCCGACTTGAAAGAGTTTTCTGTGGGAGTTGGCTGGCAGGGAATTACAGTAATCAAGTCTACATATGACCATAGAATGAATATATTTGTGGAAATCAGCTTTCATGAGACACGAAATACTGCAAAAACCTGTTTAATTAAAACTCATGTTGGAGCAGGGTTAGACAATCCTTGTCCTGGAGGCCCGATGTGTCTGAGTTGGTTTTCATTCCAGATCAGCTCTTAACAAGCTAAACCGGCTGATTACCAGCTTAACCGGATACATTTAACAGCTTTTTCAGGTCAGATTTTGCTGCTTTAAAAAGACCTGCCGATATATTAGCCATTCAGGAATAGTCATCCCCTGGGTTAGAGCCCTGAGTCTAGTATGAACCCTAAATTACATGAAATCGTCATGTTTTTAAAGCTAGAATATAAAGCCTATCAACCAAAACAAAGAAACTAGACAGTATTCCCTCCCCCAGTGATAATTATTCACCATGAATATTCTTTTTTCCACATTTGGTGCCCTCTTGAGTAAGAGCTTTAGAGTTGAGTTGTAGGGTAACAAGACACAATATAATTTGTCTATTTTATTTCGATGGATATGTTTTATTTTATGCAAAATGAGCACTTATTATGGTCAGATTAATTAGAGAATGAAAACGCTAAAGGACCACCCAACTGCATGTTTATACCTAAGTGCCAAGGAGTATTAGAAATAAAATGTAAGAGAGTGGTGTCAAGTTGCATTAGAATGCATTTACATCTAAAATTGAAATTCAATAAGAGTGAGTATTGCTGAAGAATATAGCATAAGATCATATGAACAGTGGTTGGGGTGTAGCACAAAAAGAGCATTCAGGAAGATACCCTCAATGCATCACAGGTCTCAGAATCTACCAGTCTGGTTTGACTGTTCAAGGAGTACACTATTGTAGCAGAATGGCCCAACCCCCTCCCGATGAGCTCATCGAGGACCTGTCTGTACAAGATCTTTCTTCGCTTCCTACTCACTTGACACAATTTCATTTCTTCTTTTTTTCTCATTCTATGTAACAACCCACAGCCCCCAATCACAGTTTACTCATTTTTTTCTCTTGCTTCCCAAGAGAGCCATTGAAGTCCTGTGGTCAGAGTTAGCCCAGCATTCCCCTCTAAGGAAGTCAGACAGCCCATATACTGTAAATAAAACCACTTATAACTGTAGTTCCACATCAATTCCATACAACTGCAACTTCCCAAATAGACACCTGCTGAAAGCCTGTCACAGCTACAGTACATTCAACCGAATTCAGATATTAATTATAGTGCAATATTGTATAACGAATTCAGTTATTCGAGTGAAAATGGCAAAGGTTAAAATTTCTTTACCTTTCTTCACATAGATTGGGGAATACTAATATGCACATCTGCATGGAGCGGTGGCTCTGTGGCTAAGGATCTGCACCTGTGACTGGAAGGTTGCCAGTTCAAATCCTGTGGCTGGCAGAGGAATCTTACTCCATTGGGCCCCTGAGCAAGGCCCTTAACCCCAACTGCTCCAGGGGTGCCATACAATGGCTGACCCTGCACTCTGACCCCAAGCTTCTCTCCCTGTCTGTGTCTCCATGGAGAAAAGTTGGGGTATGCGAAAAGATGAATTCATAATGCAAGAAATTGTATAGGGCTAATAAAGAAACATTATTATTATCTGAAACTGAAATGTCACGCATGGCTAACAATTGCTTTGCTATCTCAGTTTATCAGAACACCTACTGTACAAGAGGAATGGTCTATACTGGTCTATTTTTTACACAATAAATATAGAGTAAGGAAAAACATTGTGAGAGAGCAATTGGAACTGTACAGGCACAATAAACCTTTTTTTAATTTCAGGAATGCAGACTATGAAGGAATGAGACAGTTTGAGAGAAACAGAATGGACTAAAATAAGAACAGAATCAGTATAGAATGTAGGGATTGTAAAAGCATAAACATATTCTCTTTAAATCCCACAAGAGATTCATTCCATTATTAAATCAAAGTCTATAAATCAGTGCCCCATACGTTTTAGAGTCTCTCAATGTAGATGTAACAAAATGAGGAATTCCTTTATCTCACATTCAGTCAAACTACTCAATAAAGGATTATTGGTTTATGGGCAAGTGCAATTAGTTGTTAAATTAAAATGAAGGGATAATGTGCACTTATAGGAGCTTGGAGTGATGGTAGGGGAAGTAAATTTACAGGTTTACTGGTAAAGCACCTTGGGGCAACTTGGCGCTATATAAAAATAAATTGAATTGAATAATATGGTCTACAGTATATGCATTCCTGCAGGACTTTGTATGGGTTGCTGTGTTTTATGTAATGTTATATTATTTATTGTAATTTTTTAAAGCCTGTGTGTGCAAACATTGCTGCCTGGATGATAAACATTTCTGAGAAATCAGACAATAAATTGTCTTAAATTAAATTAAATTTAATTAAATTCTGAATGATCATTTTAGAATTAATTGATGTAAATTCAGAATTGCAATTTTAAGTGGGCATTTAAGGAAAGGCATGTTTTTGAATTGAAAGCTGTTTAATAAACAAAAACAGACAGATACGGTACAAATGCTAAAATTGGGACAATTCAAAACAAAAAGACCACCAATTTTCCTAATTTAAATCAATATTTTGTACTGATGTAGAATTTTTTACACACAATACCCTCCTCTCATTGGACGCCTCTTAGGTGCCCTTACAGTATATAGATATCATTAATAAGCCACTAATAACAAAAATTAAAAATTATGCGTGGTGTGGTTGACAAAATGCATTCAAGTAGGGTCCACAATTAAGTCAAATATAATCATACACAATTAGTGGTATACACCAATGAGACATTAAACACAAACCATGGTGGCGTCAGTCCATTAAACTTTCAGAGTAACAGTATTTTGGGGCAGTACATGTATATATACTTACAGTATATGTTCTAAATGTTAAACCCTATCTAACTGTTTATACAGTGGGATAGTACCTAACATTAGTTTCCGATTGATGCAAATGTTTTGAATTGTCTCTCATTTTCTGAGCGATCCTTGAGTGTGGGTATGCGGATTATCATGGTGAAATATTCATTTAACAATCGTATTTACAGTAATATTGATACTTTTTAAGAAATGTTGGAGCACGGGTCTTGAAATGCAGTGACATAACATACGTAATGCTGTATAATGATGTTTCTATTGATAACGTCTGCTCATAAAGTTGGCATTAATTATCCCACATTTTAGGCCAAATCAATTTAATTCCCTTATCAAAACAGCATTAAATGTTTTATGCTTTCCCTGTGAACATACTGCATACTTTACTGCTGTCAAATGATTTGTGAGTGATCACTCCTGTATTGCTACAATACGTGCTGTTGTTCAGTTCACGGATGCATCATTTCAAACTATAGTTCTGCTGGAGTCCATTTATAGTGGATAGGCAGGACCGAGCTTGCCATTCCACCTTCCAGCAATATTCCCAGAACATATTTCTCTCTTCTAGTGCCACAGAGTCATTGTGGTTTAATTAAACTTGCCCAACCAACATGTACAGTACAATAAATGCAAACTCAAGCATAAATTATGTGATATTATCAAATAATTATTGTAGTTTTTAAAGGTATATGCCACATAATATCATACTCACTTAAGTTCATTATGGAAGCTTTCTAAAATGACCAATTAAAGTTGAGAATATATGTTGAATTATTAAAGTGTTTATTTCGTGTGGGGAGGGTCTGATGGCTACCAATCTGGAATTCCATTTTTCTACATTATTTGCATTTATAGTTACATATAAAAAATGTCAGAGATCGTGTTTGTCCATTGGCCTATCACCTTTATGTAGTCTGCATTCTGCTCACTATTCAGTAATGCAGAAGAAGGCTGAATGATGTCATTGCAAATAGTTTTGTTTCTTTTCCCTCACTATATCTTACTTCCACATGTAGGATCCTTAACCTCTAGAGAGGCTAAAGATAAAGGATGCTTCCACAGAATCACATTTTTTTTTTCTGTTGGCTACTTTAAAATAAGACGATCCCAACAATTTAGTCCATATTTAAAAGCAAAATGTTGATAATGTTTTGCCAATTATTGTTCAGAAATAGACTTCAGGGAGTTCCCTTCTACCAGTGACGGGGACACTATACTCTAAACAGGCGCCGTCCTTTGGATGAGATGTAAAACAGAGGTCCTGACTCTCTGTGGTCATTAAATATCCCAGGACGTTTCTCGAAAAGAGTAGGGGTGTTACACTGGCTTCCTGACACAATTCCCATTGGCCCTTACCAATCATGGCCTCCTAATAATTCCGATCTATGAATTGGCTTCATCACTCTGCTCTCCTCCCCACTGATAGCTGATGTGTGGTGAGTGTTCTGGCGCACTATGGCAGCTGTCGGCAGGTGGATGCTGCACATTGGTGGTGGTGGAGGGGAGTCCCCATTACCCGTAAAGCGCTTTGAGTGGAGTGTCCAGAAAAGGGCTATATAAGTGTAAGCAATTAAATTAACTAGACCACTGTGAACAGGAGTTATTCTTGTAGTTGTGCATTTTTCATTGAGTACTTAAGAAAACTTGCCTCAGACAGAGAATTAGCTGGTGTTTATGTCTTACTGGGTGCTGGAGGTTTTGCAGTGTTGTTGGTGAGAGTCACATAATTCTTCTGGTCCATGTTAATTAATGCTGCTGTTGGCACTGAAGGAACCACTGTGCAAATGTGGAAATGGTTCAACAGAACTCATCATTCTGTCCTGATAGACACAGAACAGGGTGTTACATGGATTCAAAGATCATTACGTCTTAACAGTAAACGTTTACACTATGTCTCAGGATGAAACCCTCGAGCAGGAGCATGAATAATGAGAAGAGAGTGGGTACAAACACAGTGTCCTGCAGGATTCCTCACATTGATTTTGATAAGCATGAATTAAAAATTATGCGTGGTGTGGTTGACAAAATACATTCAAGTTGGGTACTTTACATTCCTCCTCTTGCAATGTTTTAACAACCTGAGACTTCTCACAAAAAGTAAAAAAAAAAAACAGAAGCACTAAGGGATTTTTGCCTTTAAAATGAGCTTACATTTTGCTTATTTCAATTCCTTAGTATGTTTTATTTTGTCCTGCTTTGTATCATAAGAATGTCTAACTTGTAAGTACATTTTTTTCAAAACTGTTAGTGTTTCAAAGACCATCCTCTGAGTGTCAATTTAAACAGATTCTATTAACTACATAGAATGAGGATATATTAAGTCTTTCAAATGTTGAGAAAAGATAATTTTGCTTCTATATTAAAACAATAATAAACCAACATTTCGAAAATTCTACAAATATTAGAATGTACTTGTAAAAATTCATCAATGATCTTATAATATCAGAAGAAGGGCATCATGTTTGAAAAGGATGATGTATGTTGTCTTCCATGGAGAGACAGATGTATATTATACATACAACATAATACAAAAATAGCAGAAGATAATAACTCTCAAGAATAAATCGGGACACTAAATCCGATCCTTCTACTAGTAATGGCTTCATAGTCTGTCAATTAGAAAGCAGCTGTCATCAAGTTCATATTTTAGGTCAGAGTAATCTGTTGGTGTGTGTTAATTTGTTTATTTTTAAATTAACGTTTACGCTGTATGTGATTCCATTAAATATCTTTCTTTACATGTCACTTGTAACATACTGTACATTTTAGTGTTGTTACCTCTTAGATAACTTCCAAAAGTTCAGAACTACTTCAGCATATTATCATTATTTTAACAGGTTTGGTAATGCTCATTTCAGGTTAATGGCTACCACGCCATCCCATTTCATTGAATATATTTTAGGTTAAATTCGTAGTACTGATGAGTATGTCTTTTCTGCAATTTCCCTCACGGGATCAATAAAGTATCTATCTTTACAGGTTTTCATTAAATTTCTTATAATATTTTTAACAGAAATGTGTGTTTTTGGGAGACTAAGTGAACTCTTCATACAAATAACCGTGAATTATCGTGACCTTTCACCCTATAAATGACATTTCACGAATCACGACTAACTGACTTAAAAGTCCCGCGAGCTGTCAAAACATCTATCAAAAAATAAACAGCATCCATTTAGAGTTTTTTCTTACTCAAACTGAATGAATAGTGTCGTCTTATAATCTTCTTCGTGGTCTGTTCTTTTCTAAGCAGTACTATTTCTTGCACTCTTTTTGAAAAAAAAAAGGTGGTATCGTTAAGTTTCGGAAAGCATCTATTTTCACTTATCGCTTTTATTCTATTGCCCAAGAAGACTATTTCAGAAGCCGTCTGTCCCAAAAATGTTTTGTTTGTAGAAAGAAAAAAGAGAAATGCATGTTATTTCCTCTTTTTCTAACGCAGATCATATTACTTGTATTGCAAGATCTTTTTTATTATTAATCGTGTTTTTTATATTGGGTTGTTCTCCCGGTATTTTTCCTTGGTGTTATTGTAGGGTGGGGCGCCAGCACTGCCTCCAGTTGTGCGGTTGAACAATTCATGACTCGAAATCCGTTTCCAACAGCTTTAAGCATCTTATCTAACACGGAGGAACAGGTTCATCAAGGGAATGTGTCCTTCTGTACAACCACGTTGACTGGCTACAATCCCGAATGTGGAAATTTATTTAACATCGCTTTATATATGTATATTAATCCATGACGGGCTGAATGCGGTAGTACTGTCAAGTTACTGTACCAAAGTTTTTTAGAAGCTGAAAACTCCACTCGGGCTGCGGAGAGAGAAAGAATGCTTCTTCGCAGAGACCAGCGTCCAGGGCAATAATAGAGAATGTAAGTTCAGAACTTATTTATTTTATTTTATTTCGCTCTTTTATGTTATGTATCATTTTTTTTCTTAAATTCTTTTTGCATGTTTCTGGAAATACTGTAGCCATAGTTTACAACCACATTCTCCGTTGCTCATTTTTGTCTTTAATCACGTTCGCTTTGTTAATTAAAATTTTGTACAATGTGTAATACAATCTAAGCATACATTAAATCTTTCTTTTACAAATAACACGACATAAAACATTACACATTCTCTCTATTACGTCTGTAGATCATATCTTAATCAAAACTCTGTTGTCTTAAGTCTTGTCCGCTTCAAAGCCAGGTTCATACAAATCGGAGGGTCTTTTCTCAGAGACACAGTGCGATTTGGTGTCTTGTTCATCACACGTACACTTCGTCAAGATAATAATGATAGAGAATCTGCAAGTATACAGTAGGCTATCTTAATGTGTTACAGTATATTCTCAATTTAAAATAACAACCAATAATCTGACTTCTTTGAAATGGCTATTTAATTCAGTTCAAAAACTTTTTTATCATCATTCACCTACTTTTGAAAGGCATTATTCACGGATTCTAGAAAACAAATGTCTAAAGATATGGGAATCTCAAGTTTCTCTGCCTAGGGAATTTATTTTCAAAAACGCATTTGCATCCATTTTCTAAACCGCTTTATCCGCGTGGGAAGCCAGAGCCTAACCAGAAAAGCAAGCAAGGGGCGCAAAACGCATTACATGATTAATAGCAATAGTGCTATCAATTATAAAACATTAGAAGTGGAACTGCAATTTAAATGTTCCAGTGTTAAAATAATCAGTGGAAACCAAATGTATAACAATCTTGATTTTGTGCCATAATATGTTTTGGGTGAAAGTGTCCTCTTTGTTTTGCGAGACCCTGGGTCAGTTGTGAGTACCCCTGGGGCTCCTTGGACTCCTGGCTGAGACTTTTAACATTCAGATATATATTTTTAAAGGAAAGTGAGTTGCAAAACTTCAGTTAAAATTTTCATTAAAACAATCTAATAAAGGATTAACTCCCAAAACATTTCTGGGTTGTATTCTGCTTCTCATTAGATACAGCACTAGGAATTTGTAGTTTACCATCAACATAAAACGATGTATTTCTAAAGAGACCCAAAGGGGCATTTTGAAATTGTTGCTCTTTACTTACCCAGGATTATTGAAGGATTTGAAAATCTGATAGCCATGAGCTGTTCAGATTATTTGTTTAAGTGTGGTAAACTCACTCTTAGTGATGCATTTAGTATAAAATTACATTCTGAACTGTTTTTTATGCTGTTCTTTTATGCTTTTTTAACCTCAGTGAGAATAATTTAGCGGACATGTGCCTTGTTGTTTGATGAACATTGAAGAGCAGAACTGTATATTATGCTGCAGAGATGTAGCCAGAAAGGAAAATCAAGCCCCTATAGTTAGTCTGTTTAGTGTCTTCATAGTCTGGCAGAGTTCCAAGACCTGAGCTGTACCATAGCTGGTTTCGGGTTAAGTAAAACAGTCAGGTGTAGAGTAGTTATTACCACAAAGGTGATGTTGTGGGAGTCTTTTCTATGCCCCAACTATACAAACAGTGATGAGTGTGATCAATAATGACTTTTATTTTACAATGGTTACCTCGAAGTAAGAACACAAAATAATTTAACTTTCAAACTTATAATGAAGGTGGATATTATTGAAAGGATTTGGATACAAGTTAAACTGTTAAAATTTCTATTAGTTTGTAGTAAGGCTGTACACCTTTGTGTCAAGGTTAAATAGAAATTACTTCATACATCATTGCGTATAAAGCGGTTGTGTTGCTATGGAAGAGTTCAATAGCTTTTTTTATTTTTCTTGGGGTGCAAGTTTATGGTGTTTTACTAAGTATAAAAACACTTTTTAATCTCTCTTTAAGTCTCCATTGATGTTCCAAAAAATAAAGCAAACTTCAGCCGTGAGTGTATTCTCTTATGTAATAGCTTTACAGTACATCAAGGGAGTACACGCATCCCCTCTTTTCATAAATTAACTTTTATTTTCTGTTTGAATAAGGGTTCAGGTTTTTTTCATGTGTGGCCATTTTCCAAAGTGCAAAACAAACATACTGTAAGTAAAATCAATTTCAGCCACAGCAGCTCACTGGGCCTGATCCTATTCTGGTTGCTCTAGCATTAAATGGACTACAGAGCATGGGACACCCCCACTGGATGAGACAGTGGTACTTCACATGGATTATTCCCCAGCAGGGCTGGTCCCCAGTTATCCAGCTACATGGACTGGAGCAAATGGGGTTAAATACTATACAGTACCCCCATCAAGGTACAACACCAGTTTCTGTAATAGAGACTTGAATCCAAAACCTGTTAGTCAAGAGTCTGAGTCCAAAAGCTGACCCACTGTGCTATACCACCTCCAAAGAGCAAGAATCTTAAACGTAATGGACTTTGAGAGAAGAGTTAAACATAAAAATAGTTATCTCTATACCACATAATGATAAGAGAACTGTGTGTGGAGAGAAACATACAGTACCTGTATTTAGCTGTGATTCACAAAAGCTGAGAGACATTCACTACTTTGCTGTTCCTTCAAGCATAATTCCAAAAGTAAATGTGATTTTAAAAAAACATGAATGGAAAATGAAAAAGAAGAAATAATTTGCAGTTAAATTTAAATTTTGTAGAACATGGTTTCTTTATTGAAAAAACACTTTCTTAATGAGTAGGCTGGATACTATGAGTACAGTCTTATGTTCTACTGTATAACAGAGTACAGTACGTACAGTATTAAAATATGCATTTAAGCTTTCGTTCTATTTACATCAAATATAGATGCCAAAGTCGTATCTTGTAGAAAATAAGAACATATACTACAACTATACTATACAATTTTCTGTATACATTTATAATTAAACCTGACTTATTTTTTTCTATGTCAGGTACTTAAGCTATAACTGTTATGATCTCTGAACTTTCTTTTACCATCTCTTAGTCAAACATTATTTCTCCACATATCTTTGAAAAAGGAATGTTTTTTATCATGATCCTCAGTGTTTCTTGACTTTCTTTTATGATAACTAAACAGTTCATACTAGTAGATAACCACCACCTAAACCATTAGGTATGGTTAACCTGAATATGAATGTAAAAATAGAATTTTCAAGGACTGGGGACTATGCGTTTGAATTGCTACCCTTGGTTATTTTACATTAACATGAGTTGACAGAAACAGGACCATAAAATTGTGGCAACACAGCCCCAAGACACATGGAAAATAGGATATTTGTAATTTCACATGTATTCCTGCATTGGAAACTATTTTGCTTTAGGAATGATGTGATGTCTCAAATTGGTTAATGAAATGAGGTTTTCATTCAAAATGTGACCAACATAAGAAAAGGGTAAACTGCCAATTTTTCACAGAGGTGCCATGAATCAGCAAGTGCATTTCATATACAGTACAGTCTTTTAACTGCTTCAGTGCACAAATAAATGTCTTGTTGTGGTTTTCAGTACTGTTAAAAGTAGTCTTTTAATATTTTAACAAGGTTTCTATAACTGCTGCTGTCTTGTGTCTTATATATCATGTCTTATGATGGGAGTTTCTGGTTTATCCAGCAGAGAAATTAATGCAAATCCAAGCAATAGCGGAAAAACATAGGTGTTTCTGCAAAACGTTTAATGCATACAAGAAACACAGACTCAGGCAGCAAATTCATAGTAATTAATGTGTTTTTTGCCATTCCTAAAATCTATCTTGGTCTCTTTCCTTGTACAAGACCATCTGTCAGGATCCTGTCCCACATTACTTCTGGGGTCTTCTTATATAATAGGCTCCAGTAACCGATCAATTATTATTTTAATTATAGTTAAGAGAAGTATGGTTGTGCAGCGGTTAGCAGTGGTTAACATTACTGCCATGCTGCCTTGCGGTACTGGTGTCCTGGTTTTAATGGCTGATGTGCTCTATGTGTGGAGGTTAACTGAGTTCTTGGGAAAACTGGCCCTGGTGTGAATGTGTGAGTGTCTGTGTCAGAGTGTGAGCCCTGCGATGGACTTGCGTCCTTTCCAGGGTGTATCCTGCTTTGCACCCATTGCTTCCCCGGCCAGGTTAGGAGCCACCGTCATCCTGAATTTGATAAGTGGTTTTGAAAATAATGTCATGTGATATTGCAGTTTTTAAGTAGAAATTCTGCAGGATGACATTTTCTAACCTCACCATTTCAACTCTTCTATGCATACATGTCTCTTGGCCACCCCTTTGGCACATGTTTTTCACATCCCTTCCTCCCCCACATCTTCATCCTTTCAGCTGCTCCCTGGTTCATTCCTCATGAAGTGAGGGAGGTGTCCTGTCAGCCTCGTCCCTAGAGTTGCTTTCATTTGCTTAACCAGGCGAGTTAATGCCAAATAACATCAATACATTTTGTCTCTATGTGGCATTAATTAGGAATTCACCAATCTACTGAATCATTATTATTTAAGTTCAAGAACAAACAGATGTTTACAAATGAGACGAGAATGCTAAAAAACTAGATAAGAGCTATTTAAACTTAATGTATTTCTCTTGTTTGTAAGTTTCTTACATTCTTATTCAGTTATTCCAACCAGTTTTGTAGATAATAGTGAATGTATCTGAACATATCATGCAGTCTTTTCAAGAAAGAAGCTAGGATATAAACTTTAGCTCTTTTGCTGAATATCATATTTGCATATTCCCACAACCTTTTGTGAAAAAAGTACCTTCAATTCTTGGCTTTAAATGCCCTACAGAATAATCCTATTCTCAAAGAATCCTATCATAGTTTTGGGGATTCATGCATAGTGCTATTCTGTGCCAACAAAGAATGTAAGTGTGTCTTGTAAATATTGTTCTTTTATTTCAATTCAATGAAATGATTTGTAAACATATGAATTTTCATATAGTACCAAAATCATACAGACCACTTTGTTTCTTATTTTTAATTTTTACTATTTTTAATTATATTCAGACTTACAATTTGTGGAATTATATCACCTATGTTTTAAAGAGGTTCCAACAAAGGTGTCCATTTGCCAAGAATAGTAAGGAAAATGATCCGTGCTGCTCTCACACTAATTATAATGGAGAACAGCAGTCATCAGGAAGGTGACAATCAATGGTGCTGCTCCAGAAAAATCCACATAACCTACTGCGTGCCAGTATTTGGAATAAATACAGTGGATCCTCATATTATGCTACCATATTATTTGTG
Source organism: Lepisosteus oculatus (assembly GCF_040954835.1). NCBI lineage: Eukaryota > Metazoa > Chordata > Actinopteri > Semionotiformes > Lepisosteidae > Lepisosteus > Lepisosteus oculatus. Next base: position 19,268,727 of record NC_090697.1, on the reverse strand, counting down.
ACAGTTGATAGATTATGCCTTGCACAATTGATATTATATATGCCAGTTTTTACATCTTTGTAACATGCATTATTTTCAGTATTGGGTGTGTAACATTATGATGATTTAGTCCAAAATTTTACCAATTGCAGAGTGACTTAAGAACATGTACAGTGAGTGGGGTTATGCTTTACTTTTCATCAAACTTTGAGAATTGTTTAATAATCAATAGCAAAGTATCAGTCAGTGAAATACATTTCCTGGTATTTCTGACTGTAAAGGATCGGTGCACTTCAAACACCTGGTGCAAGTTGTCGTGCAGAAGACATTTATTCATTAAAGGGTGTTGCTTAATTTAGTTTCACAACTAACACGAAATGTGTGGGCAGTGAATGACTACATGGGCGTTACCATTCATTCTATCAGTGTTGTCAAATCTCACTCCAGTCTCTAGGAGCCCTTCCCATTTTTAGAATATTATATGGAAAGGCAACTATTGTTGTGCATATGGGACCTCCTTGAAGCATGGGTCTAATAAAATATGTTTCCAATTACCCCTGACTATAGATGATATCATAATCTGGCATTTGAAACACTAGGATTCCAGCATATTGGGTCTATCATACATAAATTTCATCTTACTGTAAATGAAGCATTATGTATCAGTTATGGTTTTAGTTAAGACAGGTTTATAGTTGTACATGGATTTAGACATTATACAGTACATCAGGCACGTAGAGTATTAGTGATAAGGCAACCTTGCAACATCCTTTCCCCGAATAAAAAATTCAAATAGGTGGTGATGCTTAGGAATGTCATAAAATATTTAAACTCTTTTACTGAGAAAGTATGTACTATATTCTAAGATTTTGCTTGCTATAGCATCTAAGTTGCATAAATACAAGGATCTTCTGTACTAACATATTTAATTTTAACAGATTTGTGTGTACATTTTTTATGAACATGTGCAATAGTGTACATTATTTTTCAGCCTCCTGCATATCATTGTAAAAGCTGGACAAAAATACAGAGAGACTATTGTTTCCCTTGAACTTAGGTGATTGATATCATCTACAGAAACCGTAATAATGATAATTACTTATTTACTTATACAGTACATTTAAACAGTATAGTGCTTTTCTGGAAACTCCACTCAAAGCGCTTTACACCAATGTGCAGTATCCACCTGGATGATGCCATGGCAGCCATAGTGCGCAGTACACTCACCACACATCAGCTATTAGTGGGTAGGAGATGAAGAGTGATGAACCTAATTCATAGATAGGGATTATTAGTTGGCCATGATTGGTAAAGGCCAATGGGAAATTTGGCCACTTTAGTAGAGACACCTACTATTTTTATGAAAAACCCTTTTAATGACCACAGAGAGTCAGGACCTTGGTTTTACATTTAATCCGAAGGATGGCACCTTTTTACACTATAGTGTCCCTGTCACTATACTGGGGCATTAGGACCCACACAGACCAAAGGGTGAGCACCCCCCACTGGCCCCACTAACACCTCTTCCAGCAGCAACCTTAGCTTTGCCAGGAGGTTTCCCATCCAGGTACTGACCAGGCTCACACCTGCTGAGCTTCAGTGGGTTTCCAGTTGTGAGTTGCAGGGTGGTATGGCTGCTGGCAGACTATTCGATGGCAGACAATGACTCCACCAAGAACAATTTTAAACAAATTAGCAAGCAACTGAAGAAAAGGACTAAATCAGTCACTTTTCTAAGGAATTGTATCAGCTTCTGGCAAAGTTGAACAATTATAAATGTTAATCCATAAAAACAACACACAGAAAAGGACATGGTGTTCTGTGTGCAGAAGAAGGCTTCATTTTTTTGGTTACTGGAAACCTTTCTATGGCAAAGACCATCTGTACTGACACATTTAATTTAAATAGCATGGGTACCAGTTATCTTGGTGCAAGAATCCACATACTGTAGAAATCCAGAAATATTTAAACTAGAAAGTTATGTGGAAAAAAACAAAGAAAATGGAAAGGGAAGTTACAAGGGGTCCAAAGACCAAGAGAGAACCAAAAATAAAAACAACACCAATGATGATGTAACTAAGTGCTTATACTTAAATGCTGCAAATATCAGAAACAAATAAAGTGTTTATACTTACTCATATTTAAAGGTCCTGTAAAATATGTGGAAGCAAAAAGGCAAGCAAAATGCTATGATATACTGTTAAAAGTGCATAATTTAAATCAAAGGATAGTATACTAAAATTACATTACATTATGAGTAAGGCCTCATTTAAAATATTGTCTATGCTGCACTTGCAACATGCCAGAAAAGAGCATACATTTCTATGGGTTTAAGGGGATGTCTTGCACAGAGTAGCCGAAGGGGCCAAACAGTTTTAGTATTGAGCAAAAATAATAAAAGATATTGACAAAGACATTGAAAAATCAACCCAGTGAATTTCTTTAGAATGAACAGTGAAGTACAAACCAGAAGGTACAGTGGAAACTATGTGGAAGTATATTTAAAACTGAGAACAGGCATTTTCCTCCCCAAAGGGTTGGGCTTTCATTCTGTTCTTTTCTGTTCACAACTGGAATTAATTATTATTTTGTTGTTCAAACTGTAAGCACAGTTTATACAGTTGATGTACTGTATGAATGAGTGTACAGTAAAGAAACAATAGACAACATCGTTCATGGAAAAGTATCTGTAAATTTGATTTCATCAGAAGTAAAATGTACCTGAAAACTGATTATTTAATATTTTGTAAGATATGCTTTAGTAAATATGCTAAATGGTATTAAACAGAAAAAGATTTCAAAATGTGATCTGGACACAAAAGTGACTGTAATTTATTAGTTCTTATTTATAACTATCAATCTTAACATGGATAATAGATTTTCCTTGTTCAGACGTTGTTGAAGAAACACGTGTAATCCCTGTGCAACTTCTTAAGATGCTGGAGCCTGAACATGTTCCTTTGCTCTTTTGCTGTCCAACAGGTATCTGAAAATAATCAGTATTGAGCAGTTGTTACATTTACGTACTGTATCTAGAAATTATCTAGTTTCCTTGTATTTTGATTTGTGTGTTATTTGGAGATAATCCCATTTCTGCAGACATTCATATGAGAACATATGAAACTACATACTGTACATCAAAATTTAGACCAATATTTAAATAGTAAGCAGTTCACTTAATATTCTATATACTGTACAGCCTAAGCTCTGTTTTCTACAAATATATTCATATCCTTGATAAAATGCAATTGAAATTACATGGGATCCTTTCAGAAATGGATAGATGGAATTGTTGGATCATTTAGCTTTGGGCAAACAAATGAGTATGATGGGCTTTACGGCCTCGTTTGATTTGTAAGAAATCAAGAATCTCAAAGACTCTTAGGCATCAGTCAGGATACTGAGTCTACAGCAATATGAAAAGAAAAGGCAGGTGATTTCTATGCAGCAACAGAGTTAGATAAGATAAGATCACTTTATTGGCCATATACAATTTCTTGATTTAGGAATTTGTGTTTTTTCACATTCCCCAACTTGCTCTCTATGAGACACACAGACAGGGAGAGAAGGTTGGGGTCAGAGCATGGGGCTAGCAATTTATACGGCACCCCTGGAGCAGTTGGGGTTAAGGGCCTTGCTCAGGGGCCCAACAGAGTAGGGTTTCTCTGCCGGCTGCAGGATACAAACCAGCAACCTTCCAGCCACAGGTGCAGATCCTTAGCCACAGAGCCATCACCCTGACCCCTTGGTGAGTTGAGTTGAGTGGGACTATGTGATGTGGTTGGAAGAAGCACCAATTGAGCATCTTGGATACTCTCACCAGTGGTATGTTTGGCACAGACAGGTCAGCATTGTGGTCTTCAGCATTATACAGCATAATATGTAAAATCATGTACAGTACAGTATATTCCTCAATTTACAGTTTTAAATTGTTTTGTGATCATTATTTTGCAGCTTTTCTTTTGACTTTGATAACTTGAACAAATTCAGGTTCTTCTCAAGAGGGATTTTAGACTACTCATCCATGCAGAACCATGGTCACATTTATGACCTGGTCCCTAAAGGACATGAAATTACTGCTTTACAGTGTACTGTATGTGAAAGTTGATAAACATTATAAATAGTCTTCCTAATTAGCCACTGATGGTTGTCAAACTGTCTCGTTTGTACACAAAAGACTGGTTTGGTGATCTCTGAAAAAACTGTAAATTATTAATTAAAATAACTGCTTGGCTATCTTGCAAACCATTTCTTACCAGAAAAGGTCTTCAACTGGCCTGTAGAGCTTCCTTCTTAGGTGTTAGAGATTATCTTCTTACAGTATGTAATGTTCTTGTTTTAAGTGTGTTTCATTTTTCTAAAGAAGTTTCTTTCCTAGAACAGTATTTGGTCCATGTGGAAGTCACTGTTGAATTTCTTTCTTTGTTCAGTATTGCTGGAATACTGTATATCTTGATATACTGTACTGTACTTAAATCATAAGTTACTTCACACATCGTGACTTGTGCCAGTACACTACATCATATGATAGCTTTTTAAAAATATAAGCTGTTTTTTAAGTAGAATGAAGAAACACAGGAACTTATAGGTCATGAGGACTGGGGAAGTTCTAGGCACGAGCAGAATTTTGAAATAATTAAGGAGCTGTGGCCTGGAGAGGGAAACAAGTTTAAGAGATATCTTTTAAACAAATGTGCTTAAACCCACTTCTTGTTTAATTGATAGTAAGCTTATTCAGTAAATTAATTTGTTGACAGGAATTCCCTTCAAAGGGATATGCTGAAAGACCAACATAATGCATTTTGCTGACAAAATTACATTTGCTTATGAGTCGTGGAGCAATTTTAAAACTTTGAAGTAAATTAAAAATTCTACCTTGTGGATGTAGGTCAGGAAGGTCTGGCTGCTTCATTCTTAGGGCACCAGAGGGAACTGTTTTAACTTTGTATAAGCACTCAACCAACCAATGAAACTTTTTTCTAGTTTAGAGTTGTCAGGATTAAACTTTTTACCAAGTGCAAAAGCCAGAAGTATTAATTTGATATTAATATCCTACCTGACCAAAGGAGGCCAGTGGGTTCAATTGTAACTTAAAATCAAACAAAATTACATCACAAAAAGTATACAGTAGTACGTCCTTATCCATCTTATTATTTTTTAAACATTTAAGTGTTTCCATCTTTCCATCTTCATATTCAAATAATTGGAAGTTTATGAATTAGAAATATTTTTTAAAACTTAATACTGTAGATTTAAGGGAAGAGCTATCCTAGTTAAATAAAATGTCCTTTATACAGAGGTGCTGAAGAATCTTCACGTATATACCAGTGCCATTTTTAAAGGTCTAATACAAATATATTGAAAATATTTTGTGTCTTTCCCACAAACAATGGTTCATCATGTTGCCACTGTAATTGCATTTTAATTAAAATCCCTGCTGCTTAAAACACACAAAAAGTTTTTTTAGTCCAAGACTGCATTGCTTGATAGCTAAAAAATGTTTGGCTTTGATTGCCTTTTAACAGTTTTCCTCTTTGCACTGTCATGACAAAAATTTGTGTGGACTATGAAAATATTTGGACAGATATTAATCTTTATTGTACACACTGCACATGCATTTGCATTTTGATCCCCGTGAAAACTTAATATTGTTGAAAGGCACTTGTCATCGAGTCAAGAATCAAGAATCTGGCATGGCATATACTGTACTGTACAGTACAGTAGTACAGCTGTGACAAAGGCCAAACAAGTATTGAAAAAAGGCAGTTTTCCATTACTCATGAGGTACAGTAGTCACCAAATGTTCTGGCTGAAATAAAATCACACTCACTCAGAAAATGATTGTGTTGGTTAGAATGATTTTGTGTCGCAGTAGCTCTTAAATACATCGACTTGTCATACTAAACACTAGTAACTTCTGCAAATGTAGTTAATTTTATGTTCCGTATCTTTTGTTTTGGGCTTTTTTGTCATGGCATGTTTTGAATTCAAATTAATCATTGATTTTATCAGGTTAAAACAAAAGGATTGAGTTAAAAAATTAAAATAAGTTATGGATTATCTTCCCAAATACAGAAAAACACTATTATTCCTTTTTCCATCACGTAGTATAACTGCATTTTAATTCAGATGCTGGAACTCTAATAACAGCTCCTTGCATTTGTGCCATGCTTTTAATCCCCAAAAAGTGTTTTTATACACAGGAGGGGATCCACTTCATTCACCATTGAAGTGTAGCACCCACCTGGGTGGTACACAGCAGTCAGTATGCAGCAGCAGCCTTGCTGCACTACAAGCTGTTAAAAAAAGAGAGGAAAATATAGGTGCCTTATACAATCTGTGTAAAATCAGAGCAGAATATGGCATAAATTGGGATAATACCCCTGCTCTTATGAACAGTGCCATGGGATCATAAAGACCAAGTACTATAGTCAGAAAATTGGTTTTCTGATGATCACTGGATCATTTCATAGAGGCATCGTGAAAGTGGCCATTTCAACTCCTATAAGTTGTAACCTGACAAACATGATAGCGGTGAACTTAACAAGAATATGAGAAAAGAAGTTAAAAGAGAAACACAATCTTGTAAATGTACTTTAATTTTTAAATAATTTATGTTAGCAATAGAGAAACAGGCAAAAAAGTATTCCCTACTGTAGGCTTTTTTTCTGGAATTCATTACAATTTGAATTTGGTATAAGCATTAATTATATAACTACATCAATAACTATGGAAAATGGCATTGCCATGGTTTTATTATCCAGTGCCGTAGACATACATTTAAAACATATTGGGTACTGGCAATGTTGGACACTGAAGAACACACAGGAAAAATATAAGCAAAATTGATAGACGTCAATGGATATAATGCACAAATAACACAATGCATGCTGCTTTTCCCTTTCCACTATTTGCTTGTTTTAAATAAGATTTTTATTGCTTGAATTAAATACCATAACTTTTGAGAATTAATCAAAACTACACAACGATTTCACCTGTTTTGTGACTGACAGGAAGTCCTTCATCAGAGGTGGATGGTGGAGATGGAAGTTCCGGAACATTCTCTATTCCATTGCTGTGCTGTTGATGTGTCTGCAGAAAACAGGTAAGCACATGTCTCAATTTAGACTCTAACAAAGTATGTCTCACAAGATTACTTTTAAGTCTTGCATGTGTATGAAACATTATTTTAAATGTGACTACCCATTTGAAACGTGCTTTTCTTTTTTTAAGGTCTGTATGAACTTTAAGTTTTTCTTGTGCATGTCTGCTCTTTCTGTTTCCCCTTGTCTCTGCTTTTAAGTTTGGTATAACTTTCATTGCTCTACTAATTTTCAGATTTCCAAACCTGATGTTATAATAATTCATTCAATTCAATTCAATTTATTTTTATATAGCGCCTTTCACAACAACGTTGCCCCAAGGCGCTTAAATAACGACACAGTTAAAACAGTATTATTTTCACATAAATAACCCAAGGTAAAATATCTGGATAATGTCTAGTTTCAAAATGTGTACAAAGTGTTTCAGCTTTAAACTGTTGCGGTGTGTATTTTACTATGGACTGTACAGTATATTTCAGGGTTTTATTTACCTAGCCCTCAGAATATTAAAAAATGTGTTTTTTAATTATACTTTTTATCACCACACCAAATGTTGAAATGCATCTTTGCAATGCACGTATGCTGCTTCAAAGGTAGCTGATATTTTTTATCTCTGTGCCTGGAAGCAGTACAAATTTGAACCAGAGCTTCTGGAAATTTCTAGTGTTTATGGGGCGCCTGGGCCTCTGGTGACTTGGTAATAATTGGTGAGCATAATGTTCTCAAAGCCACCCCATCCCCCTCCCCCTCCTCATTATTGTGTGACATGCTTGGAAGCCTACTGCCTACCTGCTTCCCCAGTGCCCATCCTCCACACCGAAACCTGGTTTTATGCTCGCAAACCCCAACACCGTCACTGGCTCCCCAGACTCTCACTTTCATTACAGTCTGTCTGTTGGTAATTTACTTCCGTGAAGTCATTAAGAAATACCATCTACCCAAGAACATTACGCACTTGTTATTCATATTTCTAAACAGCGTCTCAGACGTATCTTAAATAGGATAATTGTTCTGTGGCTTGGTAGGCTGTGACACAAAGTAGAAGGCTTTTTTGTGTCTCTATTTTTAAGGCAGCATTTAAATTTCTGTACAGACAAAATGAGGAAGTTATTGTCAGTTATGCAATATTGTTTGTGACTGGATGTTTCCAATCAAAGGCACTTTAGATTAAAGGGCAGAAGTGGAGAGCCATCATGGTTTTGACCACAATTCAAGAAGCTGCTCACAAAACGTGAGTTGTACTTTCAAAAGCATGTCTCATATTAATGTCACTTCCCACTCCAGTGGGAACATGTTTTCATGTTATTGAATTATTTTATTTAAATACCCCTGTGAAAAAATAATTGATATTTTTTTCTGTTTCTCATCTGCTGTTAGTAGCTCAGGAGGTTAGCTGCGTCATATGTTGTGGACAATAACTATGTGTAAAATTTGTAAAATGATTTAAAAGAACAAGCACATGCAAAAAGTATATTTATAGACAAAGAGAGAGGTAGAAAGGAATACTGCAATGAAGGCTAAAATATTTTTTTTTAGTATTATGACAGCAAGACCAGTAAAGGATGAAGTAATGTTTCTGGGTTAATAACTGAAAATGAATGATGTATTGAACTTACATAAACGAATGATGTATTAAACTAATATTTCATTTAGATGCTCACCAAGTAAAAAAAAAAATCATCAACAGGCTGAAGAAAGACAAATATTAGCAAAGGAAAGGCTGAAGTGTTACGGGCACTAGCAATACATGTGGCATTACGCGGGTCATGCCCAGTGTGGAGGTGGGGCCCTGGTAGAAGGACGACGTCTGGCCTTTGTAGTCCCAGCTGTCCTGGCTTCCAGTTGATGAGCCCCAGCTGGGCAGGTCCTATAAACGCACACTGGTAACCGCCTGATGGGACTAGTAGGGCCAACTCTGGAAGGAGGGAGTTTGATACCAACAGTCCCGTGTAAGCTTTTCTTTTTTCTTTTCGCCTACCCCCTCACGTATCTTCATTGGGGCAGACAAACCTTTTTCCACACACAAAAACAGTTTTTGTTTTGTTTTTGCCTTACGCGCCCTGCTCTACCAGACTGGACCCCGCTAAATAGGGTAAGTCCAGACTGGTCTCCGCTGTGCTAGCGGTTCTTTTTTCCCAGGCTGGACCCCGTTAAATAGTGTAAGACTAATCTGGAGGTATAGCGGCACAGCGGAAACACTTTATTTTTGCCTTTTGGTTGCATTTTTTTCCACCCTTGTTGTATTTTTGGTCCCTGCTAACCTTGCAATGCTGCTTTTGTCCCCTAACCCGGGGATGTTGACTTTTACTGGTGCTCGTCGCGGCACTTCCCACTACACACTGTCACACACAATCCAGATAAACACATATTCCAGGCCTGATGATGTTCTGCTAATTGTACATAAATATCTGTAGGCCATTAGCAAAGCTCTACCAGGAGTCACTCAAAAAATTCCCCCTTCTCATTCTGGGTAGGGGTACCCACTGACTGGAAAATTGCTCATTTAGTGCCAATCCTTAAAACATGTGACTGAACCAGATAATTATAGACCAAGGAGTCTTGCTTCTATTACATGTAAGGTTAAGGAAAAGAAAATTAGAACCTAAATTAGAGAGTCATTTAAATAGAAAGAGGATACTAGATGATAAAAAGCACAACTCTAGAAGAGATAGATCTAGCTTAACTAACTGGTTATACAGTATTTCTTTGAGTAAGCAACAAAAATAATGCATGAAAACAGACAGTATATGATACAGTGAATTTAGATTTGCAGAAGGCTTTTGATAGCGTTCCATTAAAGTTCCATTTAAGATGAATTCTCAAATTGTGCTTGAAGGCATTCAAAAGTACTGATGAATACAGAGTACAGGAGGGTGTATGCTCCAATTGAGGTGATGCAATTTGTGGAGTAATGCAGGGATCTCTAATAATTTTAGGACTCTCTCTAATAAATAATAGTATTATTTCTTACTATTATAGTATATCTATTAGTACTGTTGGTACTGGTGCTTCTTCTGATTTATATTAGTTATTTAGGTTCTGGTGTTGTTAATAAACCTGTAGACTAACCTCTGGTAGTTACGTTTAATGTAGTTGAGTGCAGAGTATTAAAGCAGGTAGCAAAATGAAAAACTATAGATACAAAATGAGAAACACTGAGCTTGAAGAAGCTATTATGAAAAAAGACTTAGATTTTCATCCTTAGGAAAAATAGCTGAACAATTAATGAGAAAATGTTAGGCTATATATTAACATACAGTATATAGTTAAAAGCGAAGAAATTTAAACTAGTGATGATTTTATGTTAAAGCTGTACAATTTCTTAGTAATACCTCATTTAGCATATTACAGTATGTATTACAAAAAGACCTTGCAGGAAGTAGTATAGAGAGAACAATGAGTTACATTCCTGCGCATAAAGGAATGTCTCACTTCAAACTGCTAAAAGAACTAAATCAGTAAAACAGTAATCACAGATAGAAACAGGAGGCACTTTGTAAAAAAACAGTTGTGGGTTCAGGAACAAGCTGTTGATTCATGTTGTAGAATCTGATATTCTGGCTTTTCTTCAAGAAACAGCTAGATGAGATTCTTGGATCAATTAGCTATTAGGATCTAAATGGGTGAGACAGGCTGACAGACCTATTCTCATTTGCAACCCAACTTATTTTGTTTTTTCTGTTCTTAGATCCCAGTTTATTTGTGGAAAATTGAACTATTTGCTATATACCTTCATGATAGGATCATATAGTGAGATCCTTGCAGCCATGTATACATTAGTTCATCTATAGTTTAAATGTTATAATAATTGCTTACACTTATATAGCACTTTTCTGGACAATCCACTCAAAGCTCTTTACAGGTAATGGGGACTCCCCTCCACCACCACCACCAATGTGCAGCATCCACCTGGATGATGCGACGGCAGCCATAGTGCGCCAGAACGCTCACCACACATTGGCTATCAGTGGGGAGGAGAGCAGAGTAATGAAGCCAATTCATAGATGGAGATTATTAGGAGGCCATGATTGGTAAGGCCCAATGGGAAATTTGGCCAGGACGCCAGGGTTACACCACTACTCTTTTTGAGAAATGCCCTGGGATTTTTAATGACCACAGAGAGTCAGGACCTCGGTTTTACATCTCATCCGAAGGACGGCACCTGTTTACAATATAGTGTTCCCGTCGCTATACTGGGGCATTAGGACCCTCATAGACTGCAGGGTGAGTGCCCCCTGCTGGCCCCACACCTCTTCCAGCAGCAACCTTAGTTTTTCCCAGGAGGTCTCCCATCCAGGTACTGACCAGGCTTACACCTGCTGAGCTTCAGTGGGGTGCCAGTTGTGAGTTGCAGGGTGATATGGCTGCTGGACAATCTGATATTGTGAGCAATGTTGTTATGTTCTTGGCATTCTGTTTTCCATTTTAACCCATATCAGTTCCATTCCCTGTAAACTCTTGCTTCATTTACATAGTTTGGATATTATTTTGGTATATAGGCCCACTCTACCAATTCTATTCTTCATGTCTTTCCCCAGAGATTTATACCCACTTATTTCATATCTACCACTATAATCTTCCCCTAGCTATGTTTCAGATATTCTTAGTGTAATAAATTCCTAGTTTTCTGTAAAATGTTGTTGATATTATGTTATTATTTTTTATGATGCATTGAACATAAAGGTATAGATTAAATTTTAATTTAATTTACAGAACAGTATATAAATATGTACACACAATTCACACTTAACATTTAAAGTTGTTACAGTATATGTTATCTTTTTTTAGAGACTCCTTAATGACCCTAATTAGTCATCTGCAGAATTGTTTGCCCTGAGGATTATACTGATCCCTGAAAATCCCTGAGATGGTTCTTTTAAAATGCTAATACAAGACACTAACAAGCTTTGTGCCATCACTTTTAAAATCACTCTAAAAGGAAATTTTAATGACTCTTCCCTCAGAATTTATGCCAGCCACAGTTTCTAGACTCCAGTGCTGAACCGCATTGCAAAGTATGATTTCAGATTCATATTGCAATGAAAATAACACTCTGCCTCAACATAGTGCTTGATAATTAGGTGCAGATGTTTACTCTAGCTCCTATCTTGCTGTCTGATCAAAATCTGTGTGTGAGTGTTTTGACTAATGAACGAAATTCTTTAAATATATTTTGGCATGCCATGAATTTAATTAATTATCATGCTACAGTTAAATCCCCACTGACTCCATTGCCAAACTTGTTTCAAACATTTCATGGGCACTCTGAATGAAAAGATGAAGACTTTTCGTGTGTGTGATCCAAGCTGACTACTTCATCAAGTCATACATAATTACAATGTTAATGATAGACGATAATGATGGACAGAGGAATGCAATTTGGTAGGAAACACCTGGGGGACAGAGATTGCAAGTGGGCTGCAAGCAGAGATAGATAGATATAAAGTGAAAGGCCCTTTGGAACTTTGTAGAGCTCACTCACCTGTGAGCGATCTTTTCAGAAATTAAATATTGCTGACGGGTAAACCTCTCCTGCCAACTTTCCCCATTTTACATACCATACAATCCTCCAGTATCGCCTCTCTGCTCCTGGCCTTCAAGTGACATTTTCTATCTGACATTTTAATTCCTTACACTGACCCTGGCCAATAGTCAGGCTGTTAATGATATCTTTAAGTTGACAACGGTTATTTCTTTTAAAATAAACCGTTGAAAGTAATGCAGATGGAAAAATAATGTGCAATCCTCTTTCAACCTGCTGCTCTTCAGAAAGTTCATTGTAATTATACAGCAGCTAGGAACAGATGACTCATTCATTCATTGGTGGCCACATTCCTCTTCATCAGAAAGGCCCGTCATTGTAGATTTGTTCACTAGAAAATCTTTGAATCTTCAAGTCACACTGCAGCTTTATTTGAGATACCTCACATGTGTCTTCTAGACAAAAAGCAAACACTGCTTTTTTAACAACACTTGTTAACATTATACAGGCCTTTTAAGATTTTTTTTGTCAGTTCATTTTATTGCTAAAAGCTATCTTCATATCTTTTCATTTATAGCTAATGTTGACATAATCTCGCAATTACTAACTTTTTAGTAATTTATTTGGCTGATTTTGCATAAAGTGACATACAGTAGGTTTGTGCCCATACTGTACATAAAGCTGGATGTTTTGCCCAGAAATCAGAGTAAAGCATGTTTTCCAAGGGTACAACAGCAGCATACATCATGGAATTTTTAACCTACAATTTTCCAGTTAGGAGTCTAAAGCCCCTGATGAACCCAAATAGTGAGGTTTGGCAAAGTCACAGTGCTGTAACCTTGTTAGAAATAACAGTTTCAGGATATATGACTATTGTCTCAAGTGACATCATACACTAGTTGCCCTGGTTTCATAAAAATAAGGTAACCCAATTCCTGGGTCACAGCTTTGGTGCTCTTCCTTATAAATATATGAATTATACTGTATGATATTTCAGACATTCTGGATTATGTAAATAACACCACACTGTGACAATTTCAGTGGGATTTAGTTTCTGTAAATTAACGACATTGGGACTTTGCATAGCCTGTGATGTGGGAAAAGGTATATTATCCAATTTAATGAATAATTCATATATTAAAGTAAATGATCACGCATATGTAGACATCTATAGTCATATTGCATTATAAGGTATCAGACATTTTGCTGACTGCAGCACCCTGAAGGTTTGCTTGTTTCACAAACCAAAAAGTGAAACCTTTGGTTTCGTATACCTTGCAGTTTGGTAAAGAGTATTGTGGCATCTTGTGGCATTTTCTAAAACCTGTAAAAAACAACAGCCTTTGCAATTGTATGATTTAGGCCTCTTTGATATGGTAGATGTAAATTTACCATTGAAAATTACTAGCACGCCTTTGAATATTCCACCCACTGCTATTAGAAAATTGATAACCGCTGCAGAATATATCTGGAAGCCACATCACATCATTGACTTTTCACTGGTATATTACCGTTCCTTCATCATGCTATACTGTATATCTGTCAACATCATGTTACTCAAGCAACCGTAGTTCTTTAATAAAAATACAAAATGACCAGATTTATACTTTAATTACACCAGCTGCTGTCCATTTTCCACCAGACTTGTGCAGGATTTTGTTAACACCTTACAAAACCATGAGAATACATTGTGTTCAAATAATGAAAATTGTAAAACAGTCTCAAAACTGAGTTTGTTTAATGAAGTCCCGGGAAGCTATTGTATGCTAGGTTGTATGAAGTGCTAGTTTGGGAGAAACAGGAAATGGCATGCTTGTTGATGGCCGAAGAGGGAGTCTTAAAGAACTTGTGTGATGTAAAATAAATAATTTTGAACAGACGTCCCTTATTCCTTGTTGGTACATGTTCCAAAGTAACTAAACACTCACAAATTGGTATATGTTAGCACTCTGAACACATTGCTAACATTGCTAAACATATCATGAAATAGTTGCTTCCATATTTTAAAACATTTTGTTGACAAATCACAAAACAACTGGAATTCTTAAATGAAAATCCAGAGAGGAAATCAATTTATGGATAGCAGAACATATTTATTATGCTCTATAATCTGAAAAAAAAAGTAATTACCTTTTCTAATTCATGGTGTTATTTACCAAAGTGGAGCATTGTGATTCTACCAGACAAATGTCTCATTCACAAGCAAGTAAAAACTCAGAAATTCAGAAGGAATGTCAAGACATATGAAAACCTGGACACCTTTCTAGTTCTGTTGGCTATTACCATGTGTCCATCTACCTCTAATACAATGTGATGCATTTTCCTTTCATGTTGGCAAGGAACCACAGCTTCTCTGGCTTATTTCCAATAAACAGTTCTCTTGGTTGCTCTGTGGTCCCAGATAAATTCACAAGGTATCCTCTGTCAATATTTAAAAAATGTATTTTATGATAACTCAGAATTAATCTGAAAGAGATTGATTCAATTTAGAGAAATATGATGCAATAACATTTAACTCAAGTTAATGACATTTAGTACTATTTAAATGGCTCTCCAGTTGAAAATGATCCTAAACACTAACCTTTCAGTCTGTACTTCTAACATCTGCTGGTCAACTACAGTCTACATATTAGCCATCATGAATTTGACCAACTTGTCTAACCAGTTTTCAGTCCAAAACCTAAATGTATCCACTTTAATGCAATGTCTATAAGTTTTATTGGGCCAAATGTTACCTACTAACTTATAGGACTGTCTTTGGCATTACATATAGTGTAAAGTATCCTTGAAATGAAATGACTTAATCCTAATAGATCTGTATTTTGTAGATTCAGATTAATGCGACCCAAACTAACTTGTATTAATTATAATGGTAGAAAACACGAATCCCCCAATAAATTGTTGATACTTACTGTATATTGTAACTTGATTGTGGCTAAGTCGTCTCAGCCTTTTGCTTTGTGTTAAGCATATACTCTTAACCACATGCTCTTAAGCACACTAATGTAAAAGCATGCTTAAAAGCGTACAGTAGCCTCAGACTGATCATTTTTCATCACAAGTATAATACTATCATCCACATCACTAGAGTTATATCAGTTATCACATGGAGCTAAGCTTTAAGATTTGTATAAGCAGAGAGGACAATAGAAAACAAGAAACTCATAACCTGGTTATTTATTTCTGCTCGTCTACATGTAACTGAACCTCTAAATGATTGAATTTCATCAATGTCCTAATTTTCATAAAAAATGTCAGTGTTCTAAAAAATACAAACAAATGACAAATTTCTGAAGTAGCGTAAAATGAAGTGATTACTCCTACCAGGGGGGAAATGAATGCACACTTGTACAAATCTACTTTCTCTTACAAAGTTCACAAACGTTCAATTTTAAACAAGCCTAGGAGCAACTCGTCATTGATGGCCAGAGCATTGCATAGTCCTACAGGTAGGGACCTCTGAAATCATCAGTCCAGAATTCAGTATGTAATAACAGGGTAGTATACTGTATTGTATAACAGAATAACCAGCCTTCCCAAAACACTTTTGTTATAAGTGGCAAATAGTTTAATTTCAGGATGACAGCATGACTCCTCTGTGGGGACTCATGTTCTTCTTGCTTTCATGTGAGTTTTCTCCAGTTTACTTCCACCTCCACAGACATGCTGGCTAGGTATGGTTGGCAATTCCAAATTGTCCTTTTCTCTGTGACCCTGTGATGGACTGTCATCCCATCCAGAGTACATAACAGGATAGTCGTACTGTAGGAATTCAGTCCTTTCTTGTGCCCAGTGATTCTAGGAAGGTTCCAGGTTACCTCAACCCTCACCTGGACTTTCTGATAATGAGCAGTAAAAGATAAAATAAGGTCTTGGCTTTATGATCAAGTTATTGCATGAGAGTGACAAAATGAGATCTCAGAAGGCACCATCCTTTATGTCACTTTCTAAGGGAGTACATGTGTCACGGTCGTCGGTTCTGACTCCTGTGAAATGCATAGTTAAAGACCCTATGCGAGACGGTATAATCCGTGACTGGAGTAGGACATCAGTGAAGACACAGCAGGATCAGGTCGGGTAGAAACACAGGGGGTGATGACGACCGTGATCTGGTACATGGGGGGAGTGCAGGCGAACGAGTCCAAAAAGAAGTCCAATAGGGGAAGTCAGGGCGCAGTCCAGGGTCCAGGTGCCGGGAGATCCATCCAAGATGAACACAGGGAACAGGGAACTAGGAATACAAGGCGCTCCGAGCCCCGGACTTAGTAGGTCAGGACAGTGCCTGTGCCCGGTGGTAGGTGGACTTCTGAGCCCAGAACTACGGAGACTCTGGGCTTAAATATGGAAAAGGTGATAAGACACAGCTGGGACAAATAAAACTGGGAACACAACAAAAAGGTAGAAACACACTCTAGAGGAGGGATGACGACCGTGACAACATGTTTTCATACTGAAATCTGAAGATCCTCTTGAAATATGATTACTCAAACATGTATCTACATATGTACTGTGGTACATAAGCAGATATATTAACATGCATTTCTAAAACAAAAAGTGTTATGGCTGTGGACTGAATAAAAAGAAAAAAAATGGGTACTAGTTTCACTTTTAAAAAAAGGAGCAGAATTCACAAACTCTGCATATTTTTTTTCTTCCAATTCTGCCATTACTTTTTTTAATCTTTGTTCGGTAACATTCATCTGGAAAAGCTAAGGAATAAAAAAGACTTTGTTTTCTCACAAAGAAATAAGTCATGATTTGTTTTCCTCAGATCCTTCTCGCCTAGTTTTAGGAAGTTATTTTTAAAAGAACATATTCATATTTAGATATAAAATGTTACAATGGCCATTTTTTGCGTAAGTCAAACCACATGTGTGAATTTAGAAATAATGGGGACATTTTATTCATTTTCGGTTTTATAGCCATGTTTCTGGTATTATAGAAACTTATAGCCTCTTCAAACCATTGTTTTTATTTTGTTCACATTTTCTTTCCTGTATTGTTTAATAGTAATTAGCAAAATAAGTGGTCTTGTTATTTATGTTGGATGCATTTCAATTACTCAACAGTGGGATTTTTTTTCTTGGATTTTTATATTTGACTTTATGATTGCTGTGGTTTTGGCTCATTTGAGATGCTGGCATTGATGAAGAGAAGTCATTGTTTGCTGAAATAAGACTGCTTTCCAGGTTATTAAAATTGTACTCAATAAGAAGTCTCCATATTACCTGTTAAGTTATGTGCGCTTTAAAAGTATTTGTTTAAATACATTTTTATGTATTTAAACTAGAGATCATTCAGTTTTTACACATTTTTATGTGTTCCATTCCCAGACGTTCTAGTGTGTAGTATATTTTAAAAAGCTGAAATGTGCAGTCTAGTTTGAATAGGCAAAGTTTTTTTTGAAAAGCATAGATCATGAGACTAGACTGCTGACTATTACGCATTTCTACTGAAACTAAGTCTGAATTTTCCCTGTTTCTTTCTGCCTGGCTCTGCATTCTGGTCCACTAACATAATTCCTGTACAGCTGCTAGCCTAGCTTTGCACTGAAACCTGTGCTCCTCAAGTCTTCATTACGCCCTCTGTCCCTTGCCATTCCTTTGGCCCTCAGTTTGAAAGTGACCTGTCCCTGTTTTGGTTCAGCAGTACTGAGCTGTCAAGTCGACTGCAACAAAGTGCTCACCGCCTCTTCAGGATTTTTTACGTCCCCATGCTACCCCAGCGAGTACCCCAAAAGTCAGGCCTGCAAGTGGACTCTGCAGGCACCAGCAGGATTCATCGTGCAGATCACATTCTGTGATTTCGAGCTCGAAGAAGCTCTGGGGTGCATCTATGATCGTGTCATTGTGAGCAATGGGAAGAGCGAAGTCACCTTCTGTGGCATTACAGCCAATGGCTTGAGCTTCAACTCCACCGGGAACGTAATGAACGTATCTTTTAACTCTGACTTTAGTGTACAAAAGAAAGGCTTCAATATCACTTACAGGCAAGGTATGTTGAGAAACGGGCACATTTTATTTAATTTTGTTTTGTTTTTGTTATTGTTGATCTTTTGGGATCTGTTTCTATATTATTCTTTTACTTTTATGTATTACTTTAAATAATTTGTGTACATGGCTTTTTATTATTGTTTGTTAATTATTTATAATTTATAAATCATAAAAAACATATTTAATAATGTTTTTATTCATTATTCATCTCTTGTGTTTGTTTGCAATGCCCCTAATGTTTCTCTTGTGTATTGAAAACTGAAGATAAAATACACTAGTTCCATGATAGAAGTGGTTTCTTACTATATTTAAATGTAGGAAAGCACCTGTTTTATTCCCTTTCAGTGAATAGGACTTACTGTAGCATTCAAAAGCATATAATCAGTAGGATGATATAAGCTTATTATATGTTCATGTATGTATTATACAATGAATCCAGTATTCATTAACTAGTTAAATTGACTATAGTCTTTAATATGCATATATATATATATTTTGTTAATTCATATTTTGGTTTGCCTTCACTCCTCACTTCTGTATTTTTTGACAATTGTATTGTTACATCAACCTATAATAGCATGCTCTACTGCCATGACACGTTGACCTGGAAGTGATATTTTATATACAGTACAGTAAAAACAGGAGAAAGGTTCAAATGCCATCTTCCATTCACAAAAAAATGGAGATCTTACAGATTTGAATAAAACTGACTTCTAAACAATTACTTAAAATATTGGAAGAGTCATTAAGCAATAGAGTGGAATTATCAGGACTTTTCCTAGTCGGCCTCAATGAAAGTTCAGTTTCATAGAAACCAGAATTTGCTGGTCAACTATCACATATCTTTATTTTAAATATCAGCACCCTCCTAATCCTTGAAAATAATGTATTTAAAACAGGGCTAATATCAGCAAAGAAAGATCATAACAGTGGAAGTACAGGATTCCAACTACAAATAATGTGTCAGGAAATTTGCTCAAGCTATACTTTCACAATAATTCAAAGTCTGGAGAAAGATTTTACAGAAAACGTCCTAAGCCAATACATTGGAAATAACTCAGTTTTTTTCTGTGCCAGTATAGTTCAAATACTGTTAAACAGTAAATCTAGCCAAGAAATCTGGTTTGAACTGTGCTTGCTCTGCATAATGATGTGAATTATCACAAAATTTTGAGCTGTAAGTTTGTTTAGGATTGTCAGAACAACTGATAGGGAAATTAATTAAATATTGTTTTTTAAAGAATAGCAATTATTTCAAGCAATTATTGAAGTGTATGCATTGTAGACATACAGTACTGTTTCCAAAAGAAGCTAGTTAACTCTTGGGTGTCAAGAACAAAAAGTTGTCATAAAATTGAAGGGAATATTTTGTGTTTTGTAAGTCTTCAAAGGAAAACATTACCTCTGTAGCCTACCCAAGACATAGAAGTGCGATAGTTTTAAATGAGAGTTATTGTAATTTCCATGGGAGTTTGAATAATTTACAGCTTCTTTGAAACATGATTCCCTTTCTACACACTGATGCTTTTGACATCAGTCCTCATTGTTCTTGACCTTCAGCTCGGTTGATAATGTTCAGGCGGGTAGAAAGACAACATAAGATGTGAATGGACCACATGGTGTCCTCTTATTTGCTACCTTTCTTATGTTCTCATATCTTGTATGAGTGTGAAGTCAATTTTCGAAAGATAACCTTACAGTACAGTCACAGTTGGGGCTATTGTAACCAGTTGCACATTGATAGTCACGTACCACTGTTAAGACAAACACTGAAATCATATTAACACCATGAAATTGATCTATGGCTCCGGCTCCCCAGAGATCCTGTGTCAAATAAAGCAGTTAGAAAATAAATGGATAGACAGATGAACGGATATTTGGATGGAGAGACATTTTGGACAGGTGGCGTTAAAATGTGACGAATAATTTTGGCCACACTTTTTGGATTCATTGTATTGTTTATTCATTTGCACTACAGGCAACCTTTAAATGCTCAGTAATTATGTCCAAATCTAACAACCATAAACCTCTACCACCCAAGCACCAAACTGTCTAGTGACATTTTCTTTGATGGCAGTGCTGCTTCATATGCGCTGGCGGCTATGGCAGGAATTAAAGCTTCTGTTAGGAGCTGGTAATTATCCTGGCAGACAATCTGTAGACAAGCAGAGTAAGAGACGATTTTGGATTTTAAATCTTGCAAACAGGACTACAAAGCAGAGGTGCTTTTATCAGAAGGTGACTTATTTGAAATGACATGACTGTACCCTGATTTTTACCTGCAACTCTTTTCTAATCCATGACAAGGGAGGGGAGATGGGGGGGATAAAGCTGTTAATGGTAGGACATGCAATATTTTGGGGAGAAAATGAGGCAAATAGAAACTGTTAACACAGAGGTAATCTAACACCAGAAGTTGCAGAGAAACAGGAAGCAGAATAATGATTATAAAGGCAAGCTTTTGCTGCATTTTCTAAACCACATTCTTAAAAACTAGTTTATACCATTTTTTATATCATTATTGATATATTTAGGAAATGTATTGCAGTAGTTTAAACAATAAGTCATTTTGTGTTATTATTACATAAAGTTATTATATCAACTGTATTAAATGGTCTGTATTAGCTGAATGTTAAAAGAATATTATGGATTACTTAAAAATGTAAATGGAATGTAAAAAAAGACCTGTAACATATCCAAAATGAGCAATGTACAGTACATGGAAACTAGCAAAGCAGTCGATAGCTGCTTGTTATAGGTAAGTACCCTCAGCTCAGAATGGCAATTACTAAAGAGTCAGGACAGTGTGAGTGACAGATATCAGTGTAACAGGTCCAGTATGTCAGTGCTGACTGGTGTATTGCAAATTGCTGTACTAAATTATGTTCAAACTAAACTGGCATCTTGGATTACAGAAATACTGTATTTCTCATAAATGAAACTGTTGCTCAGTGAATAATACTTTATATAAAACCAACCTCTGTTATCATTGCTTTGCTCTCTGAGTATTTATGCATCTAAAATGTACAATGTCTTCCTAAAGTATATCTGTTTTTTTTCTCTTTCTTTAACAGTTGCTGTGTCACTGAGGAATCAGAAAGTATCACTTAAACAAAATAAAGCATATATTGAAAGCGCACCTCAAGTGACCATACCTGTTCTTCGCCAGTTCACTACTTGCTTCGAGGCAGCAAAATCTGGCAGAGTCAACAAAGACTGGATGGTTTACTCCTACATGGACTCTTCTTCTAATGACATTCTTACTTTCGTAATATCAGGCACCTACACTGCTTTAACTGTCCTGAACCAGACATGCATGTTAACAAACATATTGAGTGAGAGTGATTTCTCATTACAGATGACCCTTTTTTGTCTTACATGGGATAGTACAACAGGGAACACTGCAGTGTATACTGGAGGGAATTATAAAACCTCTCTTTGTGGAAATACCAAAGGGAAGATACCACAAAGCAATGGGATGTTTGTTCTCGGATCCAAAAATGGGAATATGGATGCCTTTTCTGGAGACATTTACAACTTCAGACTGTGGGATTCTGCAAAGAGCAAACAGCAACTTTCTTCCCTCACCTGTGATGTAAAGGGAAGCATTCTTGATTGGGAAAATGAGTTCTGGGTTATCCCTGCATCCTACATAAAAACAGACAGCACATTGAGTTGTAGTAAGTATACCCTTATAATATAACAAATATAAGAAGCAGTTGAATCCTCTAGCTGTTATTCTAGGTTTAGAAAATGTTTATGTCACAGATTTTATCAAGTACTTTTTTTGCACTTTGATAGGAGATTATAAGGTTAATGATTGTACAGTCTGGTGTTATAAATAATATATATGGTAATTATGTGTATACAGTTTAATTATACTCAATTTAATATTCAGGCCATTTTCTGACATCCAGTACAGTTATTATACAGTAATTCAAATTTGTTTTCTTATAGAAATGGATATTGCATGCTTTACGCAGGTTAGACGTATATAACGTACTTTCATGTGCCTAAATATTTTTTCTTAGGCTTTTTCGTTAGAAAGTTTGGTTTAGAAATTGGGGTTTAAAATCACGTTTTATGCCCGTTAAGACATTAATGTTGAATTTCATGGTGAGTCTCTTTTCTTTTTATACCATTTTCAATTCAGGTTATTAACAGAAGAATCTTTTCTCATTTAAGAATTCAACTCTGAATCAGGCTTTATATACCCAGAATAATGCATTTGTAAAATTATCTTCTTCTTTTCTTTTTTCTTTTCATGACCATTCTAGCAAAAGACATAACTCATACCTGTACATACAATAGGTTTTCTTAATGCCTAAACTGTGACCCAAACCCTTGTATTAATATCAACCCTAATTCCTGTCCTAACAGTAATCATAGCTATAAACCAAAAATACATGCAATTTGCTAAATGTGATAAATATTTTGTTATGTTATAAGGAACAATAGTCTTTGGCATTGCATGTTGTTAGAACAACTAACAGTATATACCTTCTTCTAAGGTATTATGCAGGCTGCAAAAATGTAATAACATTCATAAATAATAATGCTACTGCATAAAACCTAATTCAAAGGAAGTGTGACAAAATACTTTGATATGAAACACATTTGTT
Organism: Lepisosteus oculatus; assembly: GCF_040954835.1. NCBI lineage: Eukaryota > Metazoa > Chordata > Actinopteri > Semionotiformes > Lepisosteidae > Lepisosteus > Lepisosteus oculatus. The sequence continues at coordinate 19,245,548 of NC_090697.1, read as the reverse complement.
GCTTTGCTGCCTGTTAATATTTTTTAGTTATTGCAGTTGCAGAATAAGCTAATCTAAGCAATTGCTGGTACAGCAGCATGCAGATGAGCTTTTTGACAAGCAGTAGCGTATGGATGGATCTCACAGTGTTTTGCTGTTTTTAAACAAAATGGCAAGTGAACTGTTAATGTTAAATTTAAAAATAGATTCTGATAACTTATGAATATGCTTACACAAAGTCTGGCAATTTATGATAATAGTAATACATCATAAACACAAATGTACAGTCTGGAACACTTAACAAAAAAAATTACAAACAGCAAATGAGAAGTAAACAAGTAGTATTTCATTCACGAATGCTTATCAATATATTTATAGATATATAGCAATTTCCAATGATGAAAAGTAGGCATACATGTATATGTGTTCAAAATTTATTCTCTTATTGGATTTTGGATCAGTGCATATTTATGACAATGTGAATTGAAGTAGGGAAAAATTCCTGATTTTCCACGTGAATTGAATCACATTGTAATTGAGGTCCTAGTAAATGAAAATCAATGGCATCAAATATGTATATGAATAGAGATAATAATGTATTAGTGATAAAATTAGTTATCATTAGCAAGTCAATCTAATGCTACAATGAATTATGTTTTCCAGATGATAAATGCTTTTATGAATGACCCTGTAAATACTATCATGTTAAGCACCAATAGTATCATAAAGGAGACATTGTGGTTTATGAATATTGATTGAAAACTGTAAAACATAAGATGAGCTGGTTGTAATGGGAAAAATGTCTTTCTCTGTATTCGGAGAAGCTATTGTGGTGTTTCAGATATTCTTTCTACTGCCTCTGATGCTCCAGTCATCCACAGAGCCTGAACTTTCACACCAATATTCTTCATGGACACATTTACTGTATACATTACTTAGCTCAAGATCTTATTCTGACAGGCTAAAAAACTGATTAGTCTTGAACAGATAAAAACTACAAAAGGTCCTGATTCAAATTCCAAAACCCTGAAAAGAACTGACAAAGTCCCAGTGGAGCTTTTCAGAATCAACAGGTAAACACAAACCACAGGTCTCAAATGGAAAATGAGGGGAAGTGTGTTTTAAAATTTAAAAAACAGGAGGCACATTATGACTGAAACTTGGGGCCCCTTTACACATAAATGGTTATTTGAGTCTGTAACAAGCTACTGAGTCGTGTTGTTGAAGCCAGTACCATGGCTTCTTTCATGAAACAGCTGATGGAGATCTTTATTCATGACGAATTAAAATTAACCACTATTAATCAGATGAAATAAATGGACCAAATGGCCACATCCTGTCACTGATAATTTTATGAGCTATTTTACATCAAACCTCTGAACACTAGCCTCTACAATCCAAAATACTGGGATACATACAATGAGATACTTTTCAGCTTGGTAATATAAACCTTGACAATTGCACAAAAATTGTATTTGATGGAATATTTGCAAATGCAAATCTCAGCAGAGTGTGAGGCAAAGGCTAATTAAAAATGTCAGAGTTGTACATCTTGAAGGCAGAGTGCATTGGGTTAATCTTCTCACTTCTTAAAGACTTTGGAAACAAACAAAACACTTTTAGTCAATGTCGTCTTGTTCTCCTTTAGTAGCAACAGATGTCTTAGTTAGAATGGAGCTCTGACTGATTATTTTATAGTACCCGAATAAACAGAGCTATGCCTGTATTTTATTGCACTGTGTCTTCTAGAGTATAAACATGAAGTGAAACCAAGAGACCCAGTCATCACAGCACTCAGAAACAATAATTTTAACAAGCAAAGCAGATGCATGCAATCCTTATTAAATTATGACAAATCATAACTTAATGAGTGCAAATACTTACACCCTGGATTTTCTGTGGAAAGTATACATAGTGAACATCTATTAGTTTTTATTATCGTTTTATTTCTGTCTGCTGTCTAGTGCAAACAGTGAAATGAGCCTTGAAAAAGAGGTCTTCAATTTACTGATTTTGTTGGATTTTTTTTTGGAAAAGCTGTTTTAATGGATAATACTGAAAAGAGTGTTTCGAGTAAGAACACTGTGTGTGACAGCTCTGAATGTAATGGTTTTGGAGTGGGAGCTTTAGAATTCTCTCTACAGGAAGATATTGAAAGACAGATTAAATTCTGGCAGCACTGTGCTCACTAGAGTTTGTAACTCTGTGGTTGCAGGGTAAATGAACTACAGAACTGGACATTTCTTTTACTTATTCAAAACCTCCTTGAAAAAGGTTCAGACCTTAATGTTAGGGAAATATTATTTCATCTATAGAGGTCCCGAAACATTAGATGTCAAGGCACATACTGTACTGATTGTCAACTTATCCGAACTAACAAGCATTTTAATTTGTGGTGTGCAGGGTCATGTAGTAGAAACTGGAGTAACATTTGCTTTCCATCATAGTTGTGGATATGGATATTATTCAGAGTCTTTCTTCAGCTTGTCTGTTATGTTGAACATTTTTCAAGTGTTTATCTTGGAAGTATGCACAGCATTTGGGTGTGGATAGTGTAGCGTTATAGAATCTGCCATTAATAACCTTCTTAAGTTACCCTGGCAAATCTAAACATTATAATGCCTGAATATAACTATTTTTCATTATGTTTTTCAAATATTTTATGCTAATTTTGTTTGATATCACTTAGATAATGTGATATCTAATATGGCATGACCATATTTTTTTTATTTTAACTTAATTGTGCACAGAGCTGTTTCGATATTAACGTTTTTTGTGTCTGTCTCTTTAATAACCATGGCTGCTACTACATGCAGTTTTAATTAAGTGACCTGTATAATGATCCCACTAATTGTTAATCTTCTTTTTACAGTCTGTTACCCAAGTTGCTCACACTTAACAACAGCTACCCCATCTCGTGGTGAGTTGCTTCTAACAAAGTGCTTGCTTAGAGGAAGTGCTTGCATGTTAATTGCTTGTAAAACGGATGATATGACAGTGTAAACTAGTGTTTTGCATGTCCTTAATTTTCTACAGCATGAATAACAGTGTGTTTAATTTGATAACTCATTGAAATCAATGAGACAGGTTGACCTGTACCAACTGTCTGTTGGATAAACTGAGGCTGGAATCATTGGAGAATTTGCTTTGCTGGTAACATACAATCAGAAACTATCAGACACAATTATGATATATTTCAGACTGAGTTCTTTGTCATACTGGAGCTTTCTGCTCCTTGGATAGCTCAGGCCTGTTCAGCAGGCAGTTATATTTTGATAGATACAGTATGTTTATGAACAGTACATACACATACTGTACCTTGGTGCATTAAAAGCATGTTTGTGGTCATTTTCAATTTTGCACTCAGACTTTTGATGCACAATTTGTCATCCTGTAATGACTGCTGAAACCAAAATCTCTCACAGACAGTAATTAAAAACTTCCTTTTCATTGACCTGCATAGAAAGACATATTGACATGAAGTCTAAAGTTCCAAAGGATCAGCCTAGATCAAACCATGCAGATACTAACCTTACCACTAATAACCCATCATCTGAAGGATTGGCATGGGATGTGAAAACACCCAGTATACTGCCAACTTGCACCGATCCACCCCCAGAAGACATCAACAGCCCCCTTATAAACCGCGTTGGGTTAGCTTCAAACCAAACGGAAATTGACCCTGGTTTGTCTTTGTGTTTCCATGACCTCCATCTTTTTCCAGGAAGACCCACTGTTTTCGCAGAAAGGTGGGGTGTAATACGTAAATCAGTCAAACGTTTGGCCAAATACAATATCTTGTGTTATTTTTCCAGAAAAATCCTGAGAAAGTGGTTTCCTTGTGGTTTACAACCTCAGAAAACATTTAAACCTACAGTTAACAGGTGACACTGTATCAGAATTAAATTGTTTAAGCATGTTAATGTTAGGCTAATGTAATAAAGCAGTGATTTGTATTGCCTCTTTTATTTGTTTAATGTCTATATACTCCTGATTAAAATGTCTCAAATATCGCTGAAGGGCAAATAATAATATTATTTCTCAGCTCTCGCTAGATACTGCACCTTCCACTAACACATTTTAAGACTATCTGGATTGGGTACAGGGGATGTATGTTTTTACCCTGTCATGGTTAAAAGGAGGAGGCTTCCATTAGAGGAAGATTATAAATGTCTCCCAGCCTCATCATCCTATCCTTTATCAAACGAGTCGAGATATAGGTGGGTAGCTGAGTCAGCATGCATAGGCTGCAAAGGAACAAGTAATAGGTTTATTCCATGCTGAAAAGACAAGAAAGAAAACACAACTCAGGTGAGAGGCTTACATTACAGTATACTTGATCACTTTTTCAAGTGAAATTGATGTTTTCATGTGAAGAAATTAGGCAGAAATTTCCTTATTACTCTTGAAAATCACAGATAGAAGAAATTTTACCCCATCCATTGGACTGACCCCTAATTAAGTCATAAGCATCAGTTTTTACAGATTTTCTCCTAAGTATTGTATTCATGCACGACTGTATTGTCACTTCACGTGACTATAACATAATACTGCATCCTTAAATCAGAGGATGTGTGCAAGCCTCCCTCATAAAATCATTACAAAAACAGAAGCAGGCACAAGGAAGTCATTTTACATTGTATGATAAAGTGATTAAGAAATGTTGCTGAGGACATCTTAGTACTCAATGGAATAAGTAAAGTGCAAAACACACAACCATGTTTAACCTGGTGAACCAAATATAGTCTGACAAATAAAAGCCCTTGCAATACCTCTAAATAAAAACCACTTCACCTCTAGTCATTCCTCCCTCAGTAATGCTTTACTGTCACAAGCTGTGAATAGGCGGCTTAATTCATCAAGTATGTGTCCTACTGTGTTGTCAAATTTTAGTTAAATCGCAATATTATACATTATAACATGGGTTCTGTGATTGGCAATTAGAAATCACTGATCGGAAAAGAAAACCAGTCTTATTACAACTCTCTGTGACATTTGGTCTCTGGTTAGAACTTTACAATCCAGAATCTTCTGTGAGCACTGCTTGCATTCCCAGTTTGAAAGACTCAAATTGCCTCTTAAGAGACAAATTCCGGAGCAACTTTGGTTCTCAGCTTGGAAATACTGTAATTATTTGTCTCTATTAGAAATGAAGTAACTCTCTGTAAGTAACCAAGACTCCACAATGTATAGTAGTTGATCTTTTTCATTGTTCGTGGCTGGCAAAAAAGTTTGGCTGCAATATAATAAAGTACTGCAATATAACCACACTGTATGTAGGTCTAATGAATAATTTTCCCCTCTATCAATTCAACACCACTAAAAGAATTATGTACAGTCAGTACTGTGCATTGCAATAGTATCGTGAAATTACAAAATGATGCACACCCATTCTTTAAACTTACTGTAATATTTTATTTAGAACTGGGATGCTCAAATTGAAGACTTTGAAGGGTGTGTTAAGTTATAGTAAATAATTCACAGAACCTAGGGAAAACAATTATATACAGGTATGTTGATTGCTTAACTATTCAGACCCACGTACTTACAGTAATAGCTGGTGGAAGTGCCATTGGCTGCTTTTTTGTGTAAGTCTCTACCACGTTTGCGCACTGGCTTTTATTGATTTGTTCATGCTCTCCCACATTGCTTGAGGATGATTCCACAGACACTCAAAAGAATTCATGGAATAACTTTGATTATCCATAGACATTTATTTTCTTATTTTTAAACAATTCCAATGGAGCTTTGATCTGGTGCAGCTCTGGATTATTGTTCTGCTCAAAGCTACATTTTTGGCCCAATTTTAGGTCTGAAGCAGCTTTACTAGTACTTTGCTCTGTCTATGTTCATATTAGTCTTCTCAACATTCAAGGAATCTGCTGAAAAGGAAAACTATAATATAATACAGCCACAACCATGCGTGACAGTAGGGATTGTCTAGACTGAGTGATATACTATGTTGGGTTTGCTTCTGATATAACACTTTGTATTTAGTCACAAAAAGTCTAATTGTGTGAACACAATACCTTTTTACTACATGTTTGCGGTAACACTCAGGTGCAAGAGTCCTTTGTGCAGTGACCAAGTATTGTTGGACCATGGACCATTCTTCCATGTCAACCACTGAACTCTTTCAAAGTTGTTGTTGGCTTCACAGTGGCATCACAAACAAGTTTTCTCCTTGCCTGGCTTCTCAGTCCGGAGGGTCTGTTCGATCTTGGCAGTCTTTCACTTCTTACTGATCGACTTCACCATGCTCAAAAAGATATTAATGGTCTTTGAAATGTTTTAATATCCTTTTCCTGATTTGTGCCTTTATACAGCTTTACTTACAGTACATACAATATTTGCTTAAAATTCCTTATATGACTACGGGACCTAATAGAGATGGTTTTAATTTACTGTAACAATTACTTTACAGTAAGTACTTTGATGACTGTTCAGTTGGGATTCAATCAAACATAATAATTTACAGTTTCAGAAATTGATTTTACATGTACTATACAGTACAATATACAGTTTGTTGATATAACACCAAACATGCATAACAATCCACAAACATAATAAGAATATTTTTGTGAATCAGTCTGCTGTGATACAAAAGGCTGATCATTCACGCAGGGATTACAAAGATCAGAGTTAATAACTTCAGAGTTAAAATCTAAAAATGACTTGTCTAACAATGTAATGTGTTATGATTTTATCAGTCTCAGATAATTATTCATCCTCCTTCAACTGAACTGGCAATCTGACTTTCCAACCATGTGACTACACGCAGTCTGAACGAGGACTAACTTTTCTCCAAGATGCCAGGTTGAGAGAGTGTTTTACTAAAGTACAGAATTCTGCCCAAGATATTCTTTCTGCAATAGAATAAACCTTGTAATTGTAAACCCATTGTTATTTTCGCCTAATCAACGAAATAAGACAGTTGTACTCTTTTTAATCGCCATCCTGAATATCCAATTATATTCAGAACCAAGATATAGCAGGGATGAACTGAGTTCTTTCCTCCTGTCTTCCCTGTGGCCTGACCCCAAGAAGACAAACTGTACACAGACTCCTTTTAAAGACTGAATTTGAGCTTTAGGGCAGAGACAGGACAGGGACAGTGTGTTAACCAATGAAAAGTAACTTTAGTGCTAGCTTTTAAGGTACAACACCACAGGTGGTGATTAGTTTAGGCTAATTAAATTTAATACATTGAGGCTAGGGTAACAAAGGGGGGGGCTTTGGGGGAGTTTAGACAGAGCTGTCCCAACAAAAGGCAGAGCTCTTTCTTTCTCCTGGACCATGCACCAACCCCAAGCTCTGTCTTTCCAGCTGTTAGTTTAAACTCATCAAGGACATTTGGATCTTTGAGTATAAAACATCTTTATTCACATTATAATTCTTAACAGTTTAATTTTTCCAAACACGTTTAATAGTTTCGTCCACAACAGTAAATGCATATTAACTTGTATCTGAGAATGTAATGTAATGACAGTATATGAGACTGATAAATACATACAGTATGTTATAGTCTAGGTGTATTTTTAAAACAAAATTATTTTGAGCTCTGAAATTCTTAACTCTTCTTCTTTTAATCCCCGAGTTAACAATCAGGCTTTCGTATCACTGCAGACTGTTTCACACAAGTATTCTATTACATTTGTTTCTTATGCATGTTTGGTGTTATATCAACAAATTTTACAGTATATTGTATATTTAGAATCTGTGTGTGAGACTGCAAATGACCATGTTTGATTGGTTCCTAAAAGTTGTCAAGTATTTTTGCAATTTCCAGGTTATATAGTATCCTGCCTTGCGCTCATTGCTTGCCGGAATAGGCTCTTGCTCCTCTGCGACCCTGTATTGCATAAAGTGGATGGATAAATCTTTCTATTGCAACCATTTAAGCTAAGAAAACATAGATTAAGCAAGCTGAAATGTATGATTTGAATATGTTTGTGCAGAATTTAGAAACAGTGAGTTTGTAGTGTACTTTTGAGTGGTGTACTATACTTAATACCAACACAGAACTCAAGGTCCTTGTAATAAAATGATTGATGGATGTGTTCACCATGTTTGTTTTAGTTTAACCTACAGTGTGCTATACTACTGTTTATTACAAGAAAGATAAGTATTTTGTGTTTGGTTTGTCTTTCAGGTACATCTATAGTTTCTCCTAGTGCTGCACCAACAGCTAGTTGTACCTCATCTGGTCTTGGCTGTCCAGGTAGGAAGAATTTAACCTTCATTTTTATTTACCTGATGGAATTTATTTGAAAGATTGATTGTTAAAATACAGTATCTGTAATTCAGCTTTAAACTATTAAATACAATCAATATTATTCCAGTATTATTATTCTAAGGGAAACTGACGCAAATAGAATTGATCGAATGAAGAAACAACCAGATAAGTACCATACTTAGTTCCTGATGAGAATTTGAAAATAATGGAGTTTGCATGTTCTGTTATTGGCATGCATTTGAGGAATACTGTAGGACAAGGTTCAGTGTTGTGACTGAAAAATATGGTTCCAGAATAGGACAGGGTAAGTCTCATCAACATGAGAGAATAGGTTTAAGGCGTGAGAAATCAGTTTGCTAGTGTTTACCCCTCATTATTAATGCATCTTTCTAAAATTACTTTCCTTTATGCAAAATGTGTCACCTCCATATTTTTGCATTGCATCATAAATAAAATAAGATTCTGTTCAGGGTGGATCAGCATTTTCTTTCAAAGAATAGCCATAAACACTCTAACTGCTTTGAAATAATATTTGGATTACATCAGAGTGGGGGCATGTTTATAAAAACAGGTATACTGTATGTTCTCTTTTGTTAGCTAATTTTTTTCCAAACCAGTTATAATACAAAGTGGTCACAGCTTGATTTTAAACTGGAGGAATCAAGTAATAAAAAAGAAGTCACAGAACAAGATGTGATGAGGCATATCAGGTATATTAGGCTGAATTAATGTTGTATTTTATGTGGAAAATTAAATATTTTTGTCAAGTCAATAATCCATATGCAAGCTAAGAGAATATACTGTATGTATTCACTTACAATTTAAAATAAGCTTTGTTTAATTGCATAATACAGACTTTCACAACAGCATAGTGACTATTCTGTGTGGAACATAATGTACAGTACTGATGAATGTATATAATGAATCTCAGGAAGAACTAACTGCTTCAGGTACTATTATTATTTCTAGAGAACAGAAAGAGTATGAATTAAAAATCCAGAGTTGGAAAGTACAGTATTACCATTACTGTACAGTAGGCTTTCCTTTGACCATGCACTCAGTGGGGAAATCAAACCCTTTGCATGTATAGCTCAGTTTCATTTACCAAAACTTTGATACATCAAAATCATTCAGGTATGAAGACTACTCATTTTTTGTGCCATTCATGGCATTTTACAGAATACAATATATGTATTGATGTCACAGACTACTTAGATAACATGGAAAAACAGACATTACTTTTTTGACAACTGAAACAAAACAACAATTTAAAACAAACGTTTTTCAAAAGAAATATGTCTCAAGCAATAGATGTGATGTCACACTGTATTTCTTTATGTTTGGTCCCTCTTTAATGAGACCTCTGAAGAAGGGCTTCAGAGGTCTCATTTATATGAGCTGCATTGTTCCACAGTTTTTGACGACCTAAAATAGACATCATCTTGAATAAATGATGTGTTATAATGTATACTGTATATATTTTTATTTGTTCATTTTTAAATTTCTTGAATTCAAAGAAAAATACAAAAATGTTTTTTTTTCACAAAATTAAGCAAACACGTGGTCTTTGAAATCATGCTCACCAACACGTGCATGCTGAGCTTGTTGATCCAGATGTCCTGATTTTGAGCTGTTCATGTCACGTGGTGATGGTGAAGAGGATTCCCCATGTAGCGCTCCTGTGATAGGAAAAGGATTAGTCCAGGACTCTCTGAGCTCCTAGAGACATTCCTGGAGTGGGAGCAGACTCCCATTGACATCCATAAAGGACCTGCCTCTTTACCACTTGACACTGAGCTGGTTTTACACTGTTGCAGAGCTGTTACTGGGTGAAAGGTTGAATATCTCAATGTGTGGGTTGATGGAGTCCGCCTTTCCTCATTCCCACACATGGGCCTACTGTAGCTGTCACTGCTGTGACATAAAGACACAATAGCTAGGTCCAAACTGAGTGTGTGTGCTGTATAACAATAAATACTCATCAAGTCCTAATAAAATTGTCTCGGCAAACTTGACCTTAAAGTATTTCTTTGAAAAGTTTAAGTGAGGTGTGACATTTTTTTCACTGTCTAGAGTGGTGTACCATGAAATAAGAATGTTGAATTAATTAATAATTTACAAAACAATGCATGTCTTATTTTCAAGTAATTTTTCCCTTTTTTCTTGAAAAGCTCAAATTCCTTGCATTTATATAGCACTTTTCAGCCCAAAGGATCTCAAAATGCTTAACATATACTGTAGATGGAGATTCACAATATTAACAACTGAAGTGCAGCAACATCTGGATGACAAACTTATCTGCATAATAAGAACTGAAGTAGTCCAAAAACATGACATAATGTTGAAAATTAATGGATTTGGATTTTTTACACATAGCTGAAAAATTAGAATTTGTTTCCTGGTTTTATTAGAAAAGAGATAATAAGTAAAGAATTAAAAGGCTAATACAATAATATGTCTTCAGAATATTCTACTTTTATTGTGATATACAGTAGCTTGAAAATACATTAAATCAATATTTCAGCTTTTCACCACTACGTTTTAAGTGTGATCCATGTCGATCCAAGTCTAATACTTTCACTCAACTGGTAAGTGTCCTTTAATAGCGCTTTGTGTTTCTGAGTATTTGTTCCATGTATTCTTTCAACATGTTTCATCACACATCCATTTAATTCATATTTAACCTTTTTCCATCCCTTCATCCAGCCACTTTAACTCCTACTACAACATCCTTTGTCACCACTAACATGACTGATACTAATCCAGCATCACACGGTAAGAAAGACTTTTAATTGTTCAAGGTGTTCACTGTTGTTATGTTGTTTGAAAAACTTGGTGTGAGGAGGGAGGGAAAAGGGGTTATTTTTAATTAAAAACTCTTGTCTGCTTTTCTTTTGTTGTTTAACCCAATGTGGAAATTTTGGAATGCCACCTCACTGACGTAACTGAGAAATAGGCCCATTATTTTGCAGCACTTAGTTAAACTTAAATGTTTACCACAATTTAATAAAAAATCTTTAGCTTTGTGAAATGTGCCAATTTCTGCACCATATTTTGCATATATGTTATACTGATTTTCAGGACTGGATGTTAGAATTGCTAGTGATAATCTAATAGTCTTCGCTTGCTGATTGTGGTGTGTCTGTACACATGATTTATATATTATTAATAAATGACAGACAGTTTAAGACAGTTGTGACTTGAAAACACCAGAAAGCAAATGACAAAATAAGCAAACATTCTGATTGATCTTTTCATATTGAAGTATAATATAAAGTTATTTCCTTCAGGTATTTATGTAACAATATATTTTTTTGTGTGGGTGTCAGACTTGCTTTATGGACCTATTGCTTTCTGTCGTGGAGCTAATTAAAAACTGTGTGACAGTATTATGGAATAAGAGTATTAAGTAACAGTCCTACTTTTATTAGAGTATGTAGAGCTGTAGACCACATGAGAGATCCCACAGCACATACCGTATAAAGCCTGTTTTCAACCATTAAATTTCATTTACTGCTGGGAAACTATGGAACAAGGGTGGAACTTGGATTACTTTTCTCTGTTTAGTTGATCTAAGTCACTGTGAATGAGGTAAATTATTCCCTTCCCAGCAATGACAATCTGAATGACCAAAGCAGTGCTCCACTTTAGGTCCTAAATAAAGTCAGCAACTTAGCAATCTTGGCTGAGCTCAGTCATGATTATTATTTTGAGTCTTTTTAGAATGTGAGTTAAACAATATAAAACATCAGTGCCCATTGCTCCAGTATGGGGGGCTCTCTCACTATTTAATTAATATTTAATTATCAGCAAGGAGCAATATGTTGTTTACTTTTAAATGATGATCCAAAAGGGAATAAATATGTCCAAAAACACTTAAGGTTTATATCACCTCACTTCACTTTATTCAATTCAGTGAATAAACTAAACAAAATCAAAGTAATACTGTATGTTACGAAATTTCCTAAAGAGACCACAGTCAGAATTTCTCTCATCCACC